>NC_137895.1:81085480-81710480 GCF_963455335.1 Martes martes | reverse complement strand
AATTCTTGGTTTACCAGAGTCACTGAATCCTTTCCTCTTAATTGCACAGAATTAAAAGAGCAGTTCATGGGTATTTTTTATTATAGAGAATTTTTTGGATCCCATTTCTTAAGGATCAAACACAAAACATAATCACATATACTTACATATTTCATATTTCAGTTATAAACTAATAGTCCACATCATGCTGATGATATAAAAACAAGAATAAAGATAAGGACAAGTATCTTCCAAGTTTTTGCTCAGACATATGAGCTTAGAAGTTGTCACTGCCATCCTCAGAACAAGAAAAAAGCTGAACTGAAAATTACCAATTCTTCTTAAATCCAGCAGAGAACTGAGGTCACAAGGCAAACTGCCTCCCTGAAACACTGGAGATAGGTGAATATAGAGAATCACAAATAACTTCCAGAATCAGTAACCGGTAGGAATACTTAAGCAGAGATCGATGAATTGATGGGAGGTCTAGTATGGATTATCTTGAAAGATAAAAACTCTGACAGGGGGTGGGGGTGGGGCTGTGCGGCTGCCCATGCTTTTGTGAGTTTTACCTCCAGGAATTTTACCAGGGTCCTAAGGTAAAGACTGGAGGAAAACTTAGGGTTTTCTAGCATGGGGAGAGTGAAGGCAGTCAATTTTAAATATGCCCAGAGTGTTCTTTTCTCCTTATCAAGGGCCTCCCCTCAAGGAAAATTACTAAAGCCTTATCTGGACTAGGGAAAGGAGAATTAGGTAACTTGAGCCCTCCAGATTCCCTGTCTCACATAAGGGGAGAAAAATAAAGAAAATAAAAGAAACTCTTCTTGGGGTGCCTGGGTGGCTCAGTGGGTTGGGCCTCTGCCTTCGGTTTGGGTTATGGTCTCGGGGTTCTGGGATTGAGCCCTGCTTCGGGCTCTCTGCTCGGTGGGGAGCCTGCTTCCCCCTCTCTCTCTGCCTGCCTCTCTGCCTACTTGTGATCTGTCTCTTGCTCTCTGTCAAATAAATTAATAAAATCTAAAAAAAGAAACTCTTCTTAAAGTCACAGCCCTTAGATTTAGCCCACTAAAAAAAGTTAGATTTAATCATGAGATGATAGAATGCTTCTCATCTACAATACCTTATCACCACATCAACAACGCTCCTGTATAATAACAGAGGATTAAAACCAAGAGAGTTGTTAAGACACAGACTCTATTTAAAAATGAGCTTCAGGGTGTCTGCGTGGCTCAGATGGTTGAACATGTGACTCTTTGTTTTGGCTGGGGTCATGATCTTATGTGTCTTGAGATCAAGCCCTGCATGGGGCTTTGTGCTCAGCAGGGAGTCTGCTTGAGATTCCCTTCCTCTTTCCCTCACCCCATATGTGCTAAAATAAAATAAATAAATCTTTAAAAATGAGCTTCCAACAAAACCCAAAGACAACAGGGGAGTGGGACATAAAGGACACTAGAAGAAACTGAAGCCTCTGACACCTACAGCTACAGCAAACATTAAACGCTGCATAATTCCTAAGCAAAAACTTAACACTGAAGGTCTCTTTGCCTCAGTTCCCATTAACTGATAGAACTTATCGGGCTTTCAAAAAAAGTTACAAAGCATGCTAAATGTAAAAAAACAGAACAAAAAAACAACAACAAACCCAAAAACCAACCAGAAACCAAACACCAAAACCTAACAACAAATCCAAACCAGTTTGAAGAAAGAAAGCATACATGAGAACCAAACACAGATAATGGCAGAGACTTTGGAATTACCACACTGCAGACTTAACACAATTATGATTAATATGCTAGGGCTCTAACAGACAAAGTGGCAACATGGAAGAAGATATGGGTAAAGTAAGCAGAGAAATGGAGATGCTAAGAATCAAAAAGAAATGCTAAAGGGGCGCCTGGGTGGCTTAGTTGGTTAAGCATCTGCCCTCAGCTTGTGTCATGATCCTGGGGTCCTGGGTTGAGCCCCACATTGGGCTCCCTGCTCAGCAGGAGCCTGCTTCTCCCTCTGCCTGCTGCCCCCTCTGCTTGTGCTCTCTGCAAATGAATAAATAAAATCTTTAAAAAAATGCTAGAAATAAAAAATACTGTAACAGAAATAAAGAATGTCTTTGAGGAATGGCTGGCTCAGTGGGTGAAACATGTGACTTGTTATCATTCTTGTGGGTTTGAGTCCTGTGTTGGGTGTAGAGTGTACTTGAACAATAAAATCTTAGGGACAGCTGGGCGGCTCAGTCAGTTAAGTGTCTGCCTTCAGCTCAGGTCATGAACCCAGAGTCCTGGGATCAAGTCCTACTTTGGGCTCCTTTTCAGCAGGGAGGCTGCTTCTCCCTCTGCCTGCTCTGCCTGTAGCTCTCCCTGTTTCTGTTCTCTCTCTCTCTGACAGATAAATAAATAAAATATTTTTAAAAATTAAATTAAAAAAATAAAATCATAGGGGCGCCTGGGTGGCTCAGTCACTGGGTGTCTGCCTTCGGCTCGGGTCATGATCCCAGAGTTCTGGATCGAGCCCTGCATTGGGCTCCCTGCTCAGTGGAAGCCTGCTTCTGCCTCTCTCACTCCCCCTGCTTGTGTTCCCTCTCTCGTTGCATCTCTCCCTGTCAAATGGACAAATAAAATCTTTAAATAAATAAATAAATAATAAAATAAAATAAAGTCTTTAAAAAAATGCCTTTCGATGAGACCATCAATAGACTGGATGTTGCCAAGAAAAGAATCAGTGAGTTTAAACTTATATGTATAGAAACTTCCCAAACTGAAGAACAAAGAGAAAAAAAAGGAAACATATTCAAGAACTGTGGGACAATTACAAAAGGTCTGACAAATGTGTAACAGAAATACCAGAAAGAGGAAAGAGATAAAGTGGAAGAAATATTTGAACTGAGAATGGCTGAGAATGTTCCAAAATTAATGACACACACCAAACCACAGATCTAGGAAACTCAGAGAATACCAAATAGGATAAATGTAAAACAAACAAACAAACAAACAAACACCACTTAGACATATTATATTCAAATAGCTAAAAACCAAAGACAAAAAGTCTTGAAAATAGCTGGAGGGAAAAGAACAAAAACAAAAACCTTACTGAGAGCACAACACTGGATTACACTGGATGTCTCTTGAGAAACCATGTAAGCAAGAAGAGTAGAATGAAAATTTTAAAGTTAAAAGAAAAAAAAATTTATGTCCACAAAATTGTTTCAAAAGTGAAGAAAAAATATTTTTTCAGGTTAAAAACTGAGGGTATATTTGCACAGTACATCTGCCTTATAAGAAATGTTAAAAGAGATTCTTCATAGAGAAGAAAAATGGTGGAGGTCAGAAACTAGGATGTTTATAAAGAAAGGAAGGGTACCGGAGAAGGAGAAAATGAAGTAGAATGAAATATTTTACTTTTCTTATTTTTAACTGCACTGAACTGATAAATGTTCAGAGTAACAGCAACAATGTATTTGGTGATTAAATCTTTTGGATAAGTGAAATGAATGACAGCAACGGTGTAAGGACACGAGGGAAGAAGTAAGAATACTTCATTACAAGGTACTTGTACTACACGTGAAGCAGTATATTGCTGTTTGAAAGCAAACTAGATTAGGCATAAATATGTATTTCAAACTCCAGAACAACCATAAGTTTTTAGAAGAAGTATAACTGATATGCTAAATAACTCAACTAAAACCAAAGAAAGTAAAACATGTGAAAAGATACAAAGCACAAGTGAACTGAATAGAAAACATTTATAAATATGATAAATATTAATGCAATTGTACCAATAATCATTTTAAATGTGAATGATCTAAACATAAAGAGACTGGCAGAGTAGATAAACAAAATGAAACCCAACTATGTGTGGTGAGATATAAAAACACAGATTATAAAAGTGATGGAGGTGGTTGGGGAATGAGCAAAATAAGTGAAGGGGATTAAAAAGAACAAACTTCCAGTTCTAAAATAAGTAAGTCATGGGGATGAAAATTACAGCACAGGGAGTACAATCAATAATACTGGAATAGCTTTGTATGATAATACATGGTAACTAAACTTAGCATAGTGAATACGTTACATAATGTATATAATTGTCAAGTGGCTAAGTTGTAAACCTGAAACAATATAACACTGTAAGCCAACTACACTTGAATTAAAAAATTTTTTCAAAGGCAGTTAGCAAAAGTTAAAGGATTGACTTATATGAGGAAAACCTGGGGGTGGGGGGAAGAAGAGAAAATCATATTCAAAGTTGACAGCTGGGGACCAATAATACTAGTTTGAACATTAAAATCCATTTTATACTCCACCCCGCCCCCAAAAATAAAAGGATGGTGAAAGATATACCACACCAACAGTAATAAAAAGAAAGCTAGAGTAACTATACTAATGTCAGACAAAGCAGACTACAGAGTACGGTTACTATCAGAAATAAAAAAATGTAATAAACATTACATAATGATAAGGAGGTCAACTCTTCACAAAGACATACAATTCTTAAGGTCTGCATTCCTAACACAAAGCATCAAAATATGAGCAAAATCTGACAGAACTGCAAGAAGAAAAAGACAAATCCACTAATTATACTTGGAAACTTAGCACAACTCTATCAGCGATTGACAGATCCAGCAGGCAGAAAATCAGTAAGGATGTATTTGAACTAAAGAACACCATCAATCAATTGGATCTAACTGACATTTGTATAATACTTTAACATCAACAGAAAATACATTCTTCTCATGCTCACATGGAATGTTTACCAAGATAGACTACATTCCGGGACATGAAATACACTTAAATTTAAAAGAAGAGAAATCATATAAGGTATGCTCTCAGATTATAATGTAATTAAGCTAAAAATCACTAACAAAAAGATAGGTGGAGTACCCCAAAATATTTGGAAATTAAACAACACACTTCTAAAATATTTTGAACTAAGTGATAATGAAGTTATAACTTACCAAATTTGTGGGAGATAGTTAAGGCAGTATACAGAGGGAAAGTTATAGCATGAAATGTATATATTAGAAAAGATCTAAAATCAGTAATCTAAGCTTCCACCTTAGAAAACTAGAAAAGGAACAATATAAAAATAGAAAAAATGAAAAAAAATTTTAAAAATGTTAAAAACAAAAATATAAAAAAAAATAATAAAGTAGAAGTCAATGAAATGACAATAGGAAATCAACAGAGAAAATCAATAGAACCAAAACTGGTTGTTTTAAAAGATCAATAAAGTAGATAAACCTCTAGCTAGCTTAACCAAGAGAAAGAATGAGAAATGACACAAATTATTAATACCAGAAATGAAAGCTTCTTTCATTGCTAGTGAGCCCATGAACATTAAAAGGATAATAAATGCTATAAATAACTCTATGCCACAAATTTGGTAATTTATGAAATGAATGGGTCAATTCTCTAAAAGACACAATCTGCTAAAACTCACACAAGAAGAATAATCTGAATAAACCTTAACTATTGAAAAAACTGAACCAATGATTTATGGTTTCACTGGTGAATTCTACCAAACTTTAAAGGAAGAAATGATACCAATTCTCTGTAATCTCTACCAGAAAACAGAAGGAGAGAACATTCCGTAATTCATTACATAAGACCAGCATTACCCTAATACCAAAACCATACAGAAAAAGTCAGAAAAACTACAGACCAGTAACTCTTGTGAACACAGGTATAAAAATCCTCAAAAGAGGCACTTGGGTAGCTAAGGCAATTAAGTGCCTGACTCTTGATCTCAGCTCAGGTCTTGATTTCAGGGTCATGAGTTCAAGCCCTGTATTGGGCTCTACACTGTGGAGCCCACTTTAAAAAAAAAAAGATGCCTGGATGGCTCAGTCTAGGTTAAGCATCGGCCTTCGGTCCCAATGTCCCGGGATCGAGTCCCGCATTGGGCTCCTTGCTCATGGGGAGCCTGCTTCTCCCTCTGCCTGTTGCTCCCCCTGTTGGTGCTCTCTCTCATTCTCTGACAAAACAAATAAAATCTTTAAAAAAAGAAAAGAAAAGAAAAGAAATCCTCAAGAAAAATATTAGCAAATCCAGTCAAATAACATTAAAAAAAACTATATACCGACAAAAAATGAAGGATGCACTATGTCGTTGTGTGCCCCTACCCTGCTGTTCTATCTCCCACTTTGCTGAGCCTCTTAGGCCAAATGTAAGAACACTAAATAGATACCTTAGAATAAGATGAAAAATATGCATATTTAACTTTTTCACTGCATATGCAAAGCTGATTCAAGATTCAAAAATTAACTGATATAATCCGTTACCTCAACAGGCTAAAGGAGGAAAATCGTATGATCATATCAACAGATGCAGAAGAAAGAAAAGATATGACAAAATCTAACACATATATATTACTAAAAACTCAGCAACAACCCAATTAAAAAACAGGTTAAATCTGGATACCCTACCAAAGAAGATATTCAGGTGGTAAATAAGTAAATGAAAAGATGCTCAACATCTTTTGTTACCAGGGAAATACAAGTTAAAACAACAGAGATATGAAGGCACATCTATTAAAAGGGCTAAAATCTAAAAAACTGACAATACTGAATAGTGGTAAGGATGTGGAGGGGCAGGAACTCTCATTCATTCATTGACGGTGAAAAATACAAAACAGTACAGCTACTCTGAAAAATAGTTTGGCAGTTTCTTACAATGCCAAATATAGTCATACCATACAATCAAGTAATTGTAACCATAGGAATCTGCCTAAATGAGTTAAAAATCATTTCCATACAGGGGTACCTGGCTAGCTCTGTCAGTGGAGCATGTGACTCTTGATCTCAGGGTTGCAAGTTCAAGCACCATGTTCGGTGCAAAACTTACTTTAAAAAAAAAGAAAGTTATGTCTACACAAAACTAAACACAAATATTTATAGCAACTTCTTAACTGCCAAAACCCAGAAGCAATCAAAATGTCCCTTGATAGGTAATAGACTGGTGCATCCATACGGTGGAATTATTATTACTCAGCAATAAATAGAAATGAGCAATCAACTCACAAAAAGACTCAGGGAACCTTAAAATTTCTATTCTTAGTTAAAGAAGCCAGTCTGTAAAGACTATGCACTGTGTGATCCAACTTTATAACGTTCTGGGCAAAGGCAAAACTATAGAGATAGTAAGAAAATCAGTAGTTGCCAGGGGCACAGAGGCAGGGGAAAGAGGGGAGGCAGTAAAGAGAGATGAACAGATCAAACAGGGCACTTCAGTGTGGTAAAACTATTCTGTGGAATACTGTAAAGATGAATATGTGACATTACGCACTGTCAAAATCCACACAACTGTATAGCACAAAGAGTGAATCCTCATGTAAACTATGGGTTTTAGCTAATAATAAGGTATAAATGTTACTCATCAATCTTAACATACACATCACACTAACACAAGATGTTAGTACTAGGGAAACTGCAAGGAAGAGGGAATACATGGGAACTCTCTGCACTATGTGCTCAACTTTTCTATAAACCTAAAACTGCTCTAAAATATAGCTTACTAATTTTTTTAAACAATAAGGATGCATATTATCACTACTATTATATAACTATTCTGGGAATATAAGGTATTATAATTGGATAAGAGGACATATAGGAAAAAAACCACCAGTTGAAAAATATGAGAAGTTATAAGACTTTATGACAGCAACAACAACAAAAAAAATAAGAACCACGACTAGCAGTAAATTCTACAATTAATGTATGTGAAGAAAACTTTCAAACTGTTCTGGGGTAGAAAACACTATAATACCATAAGCTGATACCTTTTTCTTATAAGGGAAGACATAACACTGAAAAGACAAACACTACCAAAAAATTCATTAATAGCAATTATAACAAGGGACACCTGGGTGGCTCAGTAGGTTAAGCATCTGCCTTTGGCTCAGGTCATTGATCCCAGGGTCCTGGGACTGAGTCCCATATTGGGCTCCTTGCTCAGTAGGGAGCTTGCTTCTCCCTCTGCTTGCTGCTCCCCTGCTTGTGTTCTCTCTCTGACAAATAAATAAAAAAAAAAAATCTTAAAAAAAAAAAGCAATTACAATGAAAATGTCAACATGCTTTTTTTTTGGATCTCTAGAAACATTCTAAAGTTCATTTTAAAGTATAAGTATCTGTACATGTACCAAGTCCAATTTATAAATCACTCTAATTTCAAAATCTAGCAAAGTGCTTGGGATAAGTGCTTGAAAAAAATTGAGAAACACCCTGAAAAAGAAAAATTAGGAGAGGAATTTTGCCATATGCAACATTAAAATTTAAACTGATGGTATAATAAGGACAGAGACCAGTGGGATAACAAGTAATACAGAAATAGACAAAGCATACAGGAATTTAATATTATAACAAGGGTAGAAATTCAAACACTTAAGGAAAAGAGAAACACTAATATGTTAGCCATTTGGAAAAAATAAAGCTAGATTCATACTTTATACATAAAACTAAATTACAGATCGATCAAAAAGTTAAAAAATTAAAGTAGTGAAAGGCAACAAAATGTGTAATATATGATCTAAGAATTGAGAAGCTCCTCCTAAGCATGAAATAAAAACCATTAGTTTTTCTAGTCTGTCACTAAAACATCTAGCTAGAACAGTAACAAACTTAATTAAATACAATGGATATTCCCTGGAACCTAGACTAAATACCATTTCCCATTAAAAGACCTCCTCGGAGAAATTTGATGCCATGTGTGCAGCTGGAACATTTTGTCTAACAGAGAGCAAGGAAACTGCTAAAGACATATTAAGATCACTGATACTAGATCAACCAAAGGAACTGGGAACCAGCATGAATAGGCCTCTACTCGTTAAAGATGAGATGATTCAAACATCAAGAAATAATAACTTGAATGGACTAAAATACCTCAGATATTTTTAAATTCATAAGTTCATTTATAATGATACTGAAAACATCATAAGTTCATTTATAATGAAACTAAAAACAAAACCAAACAGAATCTAAACTTCATGGGACACCTTTGAAGAATACAAGTAAATAATGCAATATTTTGAAAACTGGTAAGCAAGAGCTATCATAAATGACCTACCTAGCCTTTTCTCTAGGAACTTACTGTGCCTCGGAGAAACCAAAAAGAGTTGCTAAGAGGGGAACTTTTACATTTTACAACTCTTAATGAAATGATAGATTTAGGTGATGATCCTCAATGGCTGCTGACATCACAAAAAGAGAAAAGATATTACATATCTCCGGATGGAAGTACACAATGCCACTTCTAAAACTCTCTTCATAAAACTCAAACAATTGAGAGAAAAGGAGCAGAGGGATAGAGAATCTGAAGCAGACTCTGCGCCAAGTGCAAGCCCAACGCAGGGCTCCGATCTCATGAGGGTGAGATCACAACCAGAATGGCTGCCTAACAGACTAAGCCACCCAGGCGCTCCTGTACTGAAACTTTTCTAACCATCTCAGCATTGCATTAACTGTCCACTACGCTGCCAACTACCTTTTTATAGCACTTATTTATACCATAAGTTTGTTTTTGGATGTGCTTCTATAGAAGCTGAGAATGATCTTTTTTATTTCTAACTCCTAGCACATACATACTCAGTAAATATTTGCAGAATCAAATTGAGATTGCAGCATCTAAACCTGGCTTTAAAAAGTGACAAGCTCTAGGAAGCCCTGCTGAGTCTTATTCAAAAAAGACTTTCAAAGGAGAGGCACAGATCAAATCTTGTAGCAAGATGGGAAATTGTGTTGTGCATTTAGGCATTTAGGCATTTAGGCATTTAGGCTCATGAACTCCAGCAACTTTTTTTTCTTGAAATACTAAAAGTGCTTCATCTAAAGCAACTATTCTCAAACTTTTTAGTCAACAAACAGTATTAGGTGACTACCTACTCCATTAGCTTCCATTTGTAGGAAAAGACAAAAAGAAAATCTAAAAAAAATAAAGATTACAGTTGACTTTGGAGAAAAACCTTTCAAATTAACTTACAACATAAACAAAACAAAGGTCAAAATAAACAAATAAAAGAAATAATCAAAGACCACTGAAAGCACTGACTTGTGCTGAATTACCTTTTGACAAATAGTTTTACACTATAATCTAATACACAAATGCCTATACTATACACATATAAAGCTGGAAATAATAGTTACCTTTACTAACATGATACAACCTTATTCATTTTTTTAATTGGGAAAAAAAACAACAGAAAACCAGCAAAAACCCACAAGTAGAGACCTGACAAAATGATTTCATGACACCACTACTGGGTTGAGATTTAAAGTCTGATGAGCACTGACCAAAGTTGTGCACACTATTAAATAATCCCCTACTCTAACCCTCCTACACTGTTGGTGGGAATGCAAGCTGGTCCAACCACTCTGGAAAACAGCATGGAGGTTCCTCAAAAAGTTGAAAATAGAGCTACCTTACGACCCAGCAACTGCACTACTGGGTATTTACCCTGAAGATACAAATGTAGTGATCCGAAGGGGCACGTGCACCCAAATGTTTATAGCAGCAATGTCCATAATAGCCAAACTATGGAAAGAACTTGGATGTGCATTAACAGATGAATGGATAAAGAAGATGTGGTATATATATGTAATAGAATACTATGCAGCCATCAAAAGAAATGAAATCTTGCCATTTGCAACAACGTGGATGGAACTACAGGGTATTATGCTGAGCGAAATAAGTCAATCAGAGACAGACAACTATCATATGATCTCCCTGATATGAGGAAGTTGAGGCAATGTGGGGGGTTTGGGGGGTAGGAAAGAAATAAATGAAACAAGATGGGATTGGGAGGGAAACAAACCATAAGAGACTCTTAATCTCACAAAATAAACTGAGGGTTGCCGGGGGTATGGGGGTAGGGAGAGGGTGGTTGGGTTATGGACATTGGGGAAGGTATGTGCTATGATGAGTGTTGTGAAGTGTGTAAACCTGGCGATTCACAAACCTGTACCCCTGGGACTAATAATACATTATATGTTAATAAAAAAAAATTTAAAAATAGAAAAAAATAATCCCCTACTCTATAGTGATAGCCACAACCCCACAACAAACCTGTATATGAAGTTTACAGTAAAAGTACGTCTGTAGTATATCACAAAAATTATGAACACCAAATATAATTTTTAAAAGAATATGGTAATTTCTGCTATCAGTTAAAGTGAAATGGAACTTTGATATCCAAAAAAATGAAGAGTATTATGTCTATTAAGACAGGTGCCTTAGTCCTAGACCTCTAAAAAGTGACAAAACAAAGGGTCTTGGCTGGGCACTATTAAAGAACTATCTTATTTTAACCAACATTATTTGCAAGCATTTCATAAGAAAGCCCTGTTTTAGGAAGTTCAATCGTACTCACTGGTCATCTTAGTTATTAAATTGTGGGATGGTATGACTTTAAAAATAATTTTCATGGGGTGTCCAACCCAAACTCAAATTTAAGACAAATCAGTCTTCCTAACAGATTATTATCTTTAAGTTGCTACAAAAATTTGATAGCTACCACCAATTTCGAGTTACTTTAAAAAACCTATCTCTTTTCATAGCCAAATATGAAATCAAATACTTAGCTGATTTTCTTTTGTTAAAAACTAATACTGAGACGCATTCCCCAATAACCTACCATTAGGCAATGAAGCTCTTTCTACCATTTATATAAATTTTTTAGCTCAGGTGCCACTAGACCTATATCAACATCCCTCCTAACAGGAAGTATTTTTGCTAAAAGACTTCAGTGGTTTCAAAAAGAATTTTTCATAAAAGTAGAGATGACAGAAATGTAAATATAAAAGCATTCCAGAACAAAGAGCATTTATGTGTATCAAATAAAATTTCCATTTACTTTTTACAAGACTGCCACAGACACATGAAGTTGTGTCCTGGTTTTCTCACTGGATCCCCTTGTTGACTAGATGCACTGAATGGAGAAGGCTGGGAAGTGTTAGGCTGGCTCTGCACTTGCACAGCTGGTGAAGGCGTCATAGGAGTGTTCTGTGAAAAAACACAACCACGCAGTTTGTGAGTCATGACACTGAAAGACATTCATATTTTATAGCATAGGCATAAATGATTATAATGACAATTATGATTACATTGCTAGTTATGCACTTCTAACATAGAATTTACATGTGTAGTTAGTAATTATTTCTTAAAAATTCTTTAAAAAAGATAATTATTTTTATAAAAATAATTAGGAAAGATTCTTTTATTTCATATGAACCACAAAGGCAAGATCACATTGTTAATGTTACAGGACATAAATTATTTAGAATTAAGAAATTTTAGATCAATAAATTAGGCAGAAACAAAGCTATAGATTAAAATGAGGAGTAAATCTACTATAAGTGCACCCACTGATTTACTTACATACATTCTGTATAAGAACAAATCAATTGCAAATTAATCTTTCTTTGCATATATTTCCTTTCAGATCTTTTAAATGACTACAACATAAAACAATCATAGCAAAACACAAGGAAAATTTCTGATGTTAAAAATGAAGTAATCATAAGTAGAATGTTGTAAATATTATTTTATAGTAAGCTGTTTTAACAACTTTAAAGTTTTTCAGTTTCAGCTTTTTTTTTTTTTTTTAAAGATTTTATTTATTTATTTGACAAAGAGAGATCACAAGTAGGCAGAGAGGCAGGCAGAGAGAGGGAAGCAGGCTCCCTGCTGAGCAGAGAGCATGATGTGGGGCTCAATCCCAGGACCCTGAGATCACGACCCAAGCTGAAGGCAGAGGCCTCAACCCACTGAGCCACCCAGGTGCCCCCAGTTTCAGCTTTTGGTGGACAATACAAGTAAAAGAATTCTAATTCCAATTCTAATTCATAAGTCTTTTAAATATAAGCTATATTTTCTTCTTCTGTAGCCTATCCCTTTCTCTCTGAAAAATACATAAATATGGCTTAAAACAACTTGAGGCAAAATATTTTCTTTGAACCTTAACTCAGATTTTATTCATAACGTATCACAAAGGGAAAAATAATAATGAATTTCTCATATAAAAATGGTAGCACACCATTTTCAAAGCATTGTTTAATGGCAATAAATTTAAACTCTGGAAAAATATTAAATATACTCATTCACTTATAAGGTAATATTGGAAATAGTTGGGCAAAACTAGTTAAACATTTCTGCAAACATCAGATTAAAATCCATAATAATTAGAAAAAAGATAATAAGCTATAAGGCTAGAGCATAAAAATGAAAAAAGAGAATAAAATGCTGAAAAAAAGTTTAGAAATGTGAAGTCCTAGGACTCTTTGAGTTCCAAGCTCTAAGAAAAAAAAAAATCTACTTTTGGGATATGATTGAAGTTGTTTCCATAATAGGGTCTGATCCCACCCTTAAGATTTTATAATATGGTCAGTGACAAAACATATACATGCATATGCATCCATGAAAAACAGGTGCCATGGATAGGGTGTGGACTTTTTAGCTTGACACATCAATACTCAAACTTTCAATTTGCCTTTTAAACTAGTTATGTGACTCAGGGCAATCTCTTTAACCTCTGTGATCCTCAGTTTCCTCATCTATAAACTATTAAGTAATGAAATCTTAACATAAGGAATTGTGGGAAGACTAGAGAAACTACAGATAAAGAGCCTAGTTCTAGATTCCCAACAAATGGCAACATATATGCTAGAAGTCCAAATAGATAAGGGAAACTATACTTTGGAGGAAAGATAGTGAGTCCGCTTTGGGGACAGTGGCAGATCAACTACAAATGTCTATTAATAGAAGTTAATGCTGGAAACACAGATCTGACAATCATTCTCCTGGGAATTCTTAAAGCCATAAAAACTGATGCTGAGAAAGCAGACAAAAGGAAAAAAAAAAGGGATCAGAGACAAAGGAATGGAAGGTAACATTAGAATTAGTCTACTTATCAAAAGAATTATTCAAATTGTTTCCCTGAAATGAAAATATTGCAACAAAAATCCAAGAAATTCTAATAAGGGGAGTAACCAAGAGAATCAGTTTCAGCCAAATACAAATATTAGAGAGGAACAAGTTACAAATATCCCAGAATTTTAATTAAAGGGTAAATTTGCCAGAAGCATCAAATTCCCTCAGAATGAACCTTCTGGTTCCCTTTTCTATCACCATTTAAATTAGGTATTTTATTGAATATCTTGTCATATATTTGTAGATTAAGCTTATTTTTATTTTCAAAAGTGCTAACAAATCTTTAACCTATTTTTTCTTTCCATTGTGGAACTCTTATTTGGTGTCGCATAGAAAATTTAACAAATAATCACAAGGTATTTTGACCCCAGATTTGAATGAGGGATATGGCAAGGATGACTGAAATTAATCTAAGCTGTTAAATTAATAATGAGTAAAGACACATTAACCAAATGCAATGTGTAAAAATTTGTGGATCTTAATTCAAACAAGCTGTTTAAAAAAACCAAACCCATGTTGTTTTTAAAAGACAACTAGAGAACAATGAACTGGGTGTGAGATAATATTAAACACACTACTATTTCTGCTAGATGTGATTTGGTACTGGAGAGAGAGATAGATCTAAATAGTTAAAAGTACGTAACTATTAAAGAAATAGATTCTGATTTACTGGCAAAATGAAATAATGTTTGATACTTGTTTTAAAGTACTCCAAGAAAAGAAAATGATTGTGAAGAACAGATGAAACTAAAAAGGCAAATGGTAATAATATTTTAAGCTAGGTGATAGACACATGAAGACTTCTTGGCTCTACTTTTGTATATGTTGGAAAAAATTTTACAATAAAAAATAAACAAGTGACAAAAAGAATTAAATAGATCTAAATATATCACTGAAACAAAAAGAATTAAAGCACTTTTAAAAAAATTTTTTATTTATTTGAGAGAGAGAGCACAAACAGAGGGTGGGGAGAGGGAGACACAGGTTTCCCATTGAGCAGGGAGCCCATAGTGGGGCTTGATCCCAGAACCCCGGGGAACATGACCCGAGCCAAAGGCAGACACTTAACCAACTCAGCCACTCAGGCACCCCAAGAATTAAAGTACTTACAGAATATACCAAATGAGAAATTCTAAGACTCATATTTCCTTGGACCATAGGAGTGAATATTTTTAGGTTTCCTCTTGTTATTAAAAAAATTACACATTCTTGAGGTGCCTGTGTGGCTCAGTTAGTTAATCATCCTACTCTTGATTCTGGCTCAAGTCATGATCTCAGGGTCATGAGATCCAACCCAACCCAGCCCAGCGATGGGCTCTGCACTCTGCACTAAGCACAGAGTCTGCTTAAAAGATTCACTCTCTCTCTCCCTTTGCCCCTCCCCCAATAAACAAATAAATATCATTAATTAATAAAAAGAATTAGGTCTTTTACATGGTAGCGCAAAATATATTTCTTTTAGGCTATATGTTAACTTTTTCTTAACTTTAGTATTTTTTTTAAAGTTTATTTGATACAGAGAGAGAGAGTGTACAAGCAGGGGGAGTGGCAGGCAGAGGGAAAGGGAGAAGCAGACTCCCTGCTGAGCAGGGAGCCTGATGCGGGGCTTGATCCCAGGACCCTGAGATCATGACCTGAGCCGAAGGCAGAGGCTTAACCCACTGAGCCACCCAGGTGCCCCTTAACCTTATTATTTACCATGAATTGCTACATCATCAGCCATAACCCTAACTCAAGTGTAAATGTAAAAGTAGGTTTCAAAGTCATAGTTTTTGGAATGATCCCTCTTGAGGAATATTCTCTATCATCTACTCTATTGAGGAAGAGCTATTTTTTTATATATATATTACAGGTTTTGGGTTTTTCCCCCCCAATCAAAGCCACAAATCCAGCAGTGAGTAACCAAAAAAGTAAAATTACACAAAGGATGCAAACCAACTATGTGATTTATTCTGCAATGTAAAACTAACTGAAAAAGTTAATGCAGCAGTTTTATTATTGCCTTGCTTTCTTCTATTATCTTTTCAAGATGATGCTTTCCTCGATCATCTTTTCAAGAGTAAATTATGGCTAAAAATTCTAGATCACAGTGATTAATTTTCAAGATTTATTTATTTACTTGAGAGAAGAGAGAGAAACCACATAAGCAGGGCTAGGGGCAGAAGGAGAGAGAAAGAATCCTCAAGCAGACTCCTCCCTGAGCACAGAGCCCTGAGATCATGACCTGAGCTGAAATCAAGAGATGGATGCTTAACTGATTGAACCACCCAGGTGCCCATAGAGTGATAACATTTTCTGATATAAGACTTGGGATTTGAGGCTCTTAAACCCTTATGTTCTTTGTACTAAACTTTAAAAACCTTAGAAAGATAAAAATTTAAACACTTCAATCTGTGTTAGAAAGATACAAATTCATAATCTATTCTCAAAATAAATTCTTTGCTAGGTAATAATGAAACAGTTTGTTCAATTCTAGCTACAGATTTTGAAAGCCACTTATAAAATAGAACTGACTAAAGATAAATAGGATGACAAATAAACCAGACACCCTGACACCTTGGATTTACTTGAAGGAACTGAGAAAGTATATTCTAAAACACAGGCAAGGAAGGAGAGATACTATGAAGCAGTTATAAGGAACAAAAATTAGATTTACTCTAAATGTGAAATAAAAGTGTTTATACTTAGTCTAAATGTATAGATCTTTTGAGAACAGAATTAAGACAATTACAGAAATCACTGGAAAAGAGATCTTTGTGAGTGTGGGAAAGTAACTTCGATTTTTAAAAATGAGGGTTTGGGGCAAAATAATATCTAAGATTCTTTCTGCTCTTACATTCCCTCATGTTTTTAAACTACCAAGTTTTTTACTCTTATGAAGTATATAACCTAGATAATCAATACATACCAAGACTGGCTTATAAGGACACACTAAAATGCAAAAACAATTTTTATGTTTAGTGGTAACGCCTTTCTCAGTTTTTACGATGTGCTACAATGTGCTACTACTCTACAAATTTAAGCAGTAGTACTCTTAAGAAAATATTGAAATGATAATTCCTGGGGTTCTTGCTAAAACGATCTTGGCTATGACTAAATGCTGCCCCCTTGAGGCTACAGATCTGCATTCTGATGAGCTGAATAACTTCAAGCTCTTTATCATAAAGAAAGGAAGGGACCAGGAAGATACCAAAATTCAGTGTGACACAGAACCGTATTAGCAATGGTTCAACGGAACTGAGGAAAAGCACAGATAAAACACCTTAAATAAATACATCCTTAAGTAAACTACTTTTATATACAAGAATTTAGCATGTCTTCAGATCATGGGATTAACACCTATTGTTCTGTTCAACATGTGTTTTACATGCTCCTGAAAAAGGCAAATCTTTAGGTAAATATTTATAATTACTTTTCTTTTTTTATTGATTTTTATTTTTTTATGTGCCAAACTAGTTTTATGCCTTCAGAAGATACCAATTCATGAATAGTTATCCTATAACTTACAAATACAACAGACTAAAATAAACAGCTACAAATAAAGAAGTTTGCCTTGAAATAGGTATAATTTATTTTGTATTTATATGAATTACCCAGCTAAATACAATTTAAACACAAAATCTGCAGTTATATCATTTACTTTCATAGATCTTTCTCCTTTTCTGCTGCTAATTTTTTTTCTGTAATGAAATTAATATAGTTGATTAATAAGAGTGAAAGGGAACAAAACTGAGAAAAGAAACATGAAAGAACAATGGTAGTAGGAAGGAATACCTGTTGGCTATTCTCAGCAGGGACTTCTCTCTGCAGTCTTCCTAGCCCTGAACATTCTGCAAATCTGAAAGTCCCTCCTTGGGGTCCAGGTACCTCCTGAACATCCCCAGACCCCTTGAAATGGTAGAAATAACAAGGTTTTGCTGAAAAATAACATTTAAAATCCTCTATTTCATCTACTCCTTTAAGATATCAATTCAAATAGTGAATAAAATGTGTTAAATCAAGGTCCATAAAAAAGAAATCTGAAGAATCTAGGCAACAATGGAAATGGTTTTCTATTAGTAGGCTCTTAAGAAGACCAACAGCTGACCCTTCAAAGGAAATTTATGATCCCATCTTAAACAGTTGATCTTTTTTAGCCTTTATAGGTACTTTATTCCCTATATATGAAGGTAAAATGCAGCTGTACTATTATTACTGAGTGCCTAACTATGTAGCAGTCACCATGTTAAGTGTTACACGTAAGAATCCCGGTTTTTAATTCTCACTCTCACAGACACCATGCATGCTATCTCTTTTTCCTTGCAAAGTTTTAAATTTCTACCTGCCAACCAAACACTAATTTTAAAAATAAAGAATGTAGCCATTTTAAATAAACTATATTCTTTGGGACAATATATATTAAAGAACACATTTTAAAAAGTAATTTTTTTATTTTAATACATTTAATAAAATAAATAATATGTAAATAAAATGTAGTAGTTTTATGGACTGAATTAGATATATATATGTCCAATGTGTAAAGAAAAAAGTTTTAGGATTAATGTCCTAAAACTATAATTTAATGCTACTCACATTCTGTAATATAATAGTTCAAATACTCAATATGTTATATATAAAATGGCTTTCTAGAACTTTTCAACAAAATCTTTTAAAATAGTGGAGAAGTGGGTTAAGAGTATAAATCTCTGTTTCAGACACACACCCAAGTGGTTCAGTCCTGGAACCACGTCACATTAGTTGGTGACCTTGGGTGAATTATTTTGCAGCTTGGAGCCTCATCTCTATTGTAATAACAATTCTTACCTCACAGAGTTATTCCAAGGATTAAATGAGAAAATGCTTTTAGTAACAAGTTCCTAACACAGGTCCTAGTCTTAACAAGTATTATTGTTGGTTCTTTGTTACTTAAGTATCATTATTGAATATAATCACACTGGGAAGATTAAGGACACACACAAAAATGAGGGTTGATAATTCCACAGTAATGGAGTTTTTCTCTCATTTGGCTTAGGTCTATTGTTATTATTTAGCATTATAAGAGAATCTGAGAGGAAAAGACAGAGTGAAGAACTAATCAAGATGAATTGGGAAATTATAAATGAAGGAAAAAAATATAAAAATCAACTTACTATATGCTTACTATATGCCAGACACCATACTACTTTAAAAATTTTTTACTGTGTTTAATAAATGAAAAAAAAACTCAACTTACAGCAGTCTGAGGAAAATTGCTTTAGTATTTTTTGCTAAAACTCAGCAATAATCATTGCCATGTACACATCAACTAAAGAATACTCAACCTACTTAGGTACCTTGCAATAAAAATAAATCTAAGCAATACAGTACTAATATATGAATTAAAATCTCATTATGTCCCCAACAGCACCGTCCAGTTTTATCCACTCACATGAAAAAAGATGCACATCAGTGGATGAACTGTTCTGAAGCAAGGGATTCTTTGTTCTTTCATCTTTCATTTTGCTGCCCCGCTCCACCCCCAGATTTGGTACTAATGCCAGCAATGGCCATAGATCTGCTCTAAACACCAAAAGCATGGAGAAGAAACCAAAGTCAGAAGAGTGCTAGCAAAGTTGGCAATAGTCACAGAAGGTTCTGGCTATGTAGGACTTAGGAAAGAGAAAGAAAAAAAAAGTCATCCAGAAAACAAGGTTAAAGACAACTGTTAAGTAGACAACTGTTCAGTGGAAATGGCACACAAGATTGACCTTAAAATCTTTACAGGTAGGATGAATCCTCAATTCAGTAGCACTAATCCTAGAGAACACTTCTATTGACTACAGGGTACAACAGAGATTGGATAGTAGAATATTAAAGAGGGGATAACAGAAACCTGACTGGAGGGCAAAGCAGTAAAGAAACACAAAAGCAAGAATATCAGAATAGCTGAAAGAAATTGAAATTATAATAGTCTTTCAAGAACCAAGGCAACTAAGTCAATATATAAGTATACCAGGAAAACACCTGATAAAGGATTTATGGGATTCATCTTTTTTATAAAATGGTGAAAAGAGCCACAAAAACATACTCCTGTCAAAATGAAATACAGAATCTCCCTTTTGAAGTGCTCTTAGTATATCCCCCTCCACCCAAAGGTGACCAAGGAGACTGACTTATATTTAAAAAATTCTCCAAGAGATGTCAGATTAGCAAGTGCTCCTCTATCTTGGGTCTACAAAATTACTAATTTGGGTCGATAACGGAATTTTAGAGATTCTTTAAACCATGTGCTAAAGTTAACAATTGAGAACTGTTTAATATTACAAAAAAAAACCCACTGAAAAACAGGAGCCAGAGAGCCCGAGTACACTGGTGAGCTGACACAATTACCTTTTTAAGATGAGGTGTTGAACAACAGTGGACAGTCCCCTACAATCCTATTTACAAGTGAGAACTCTTTAAGAGAAATGTTGAGAGCAGGGTGACTTACCTGTGGGACCACATTCTGTACGTATGGCGGCGGGTGCTGCTGCTTTTGCTGAACAGCACTTTCTATTGCTACTTTAGCTACAGTGCTTGGATCTGCTCCCGCCGGCACAGCAACCATTGTTGCACTGCAGCCAGCATTGTTGGGGTCACTGATTGTAACAATTCTAACTCCTACTTTATTTGGAATTCCTGCGACTGTTTCCCTATCATTATCCTCTGCCGGCCTCTTTACAGTTTTGCATTCTGCTGTGCCATTTGTAGACCGAACGTCAGATGATAGGGCAGGAGAATGGGACACTCTTGATCCTGAGTGGGGAACTGCTATGATTTGATGCCCCTGTATAACAGAGGTTGTAGAATGCGGTGAGACAACTACACTTGGGCGTTGCTGAGGCACATCTGAATTCAAACTTGAAGCTAGAGGTCCATTAGGCAAGTCAGTACCACTAAACTGCTGTGTCGCCACATTTGGAGCCTCCTGTATACTGCTCACAGATGGTGAACCACCCAAAGTTAATATAGGTCCATTAGAAATTCTTTCTAGTTGATCACCTTTGGCAGTATCTTGCTGAGTGGCATCTAAAGTCCCTTGTGGTTCCACTGGAGATATCTCACCATTTCCTACATGATTGGAAGTTTTGTGATTTGGAATGTTTTTGCTTAAATGAGAACCATCTCCCTTATCAAAATCACAGATTCCATTAACTAGAGGTTTTTTCAAATCACTTTTGATATCCGGCATATCCATTTGTTCTGAGTTCTGTTTTCCAGGTGTTCCATTCTCACCTAATTCTAATGATGGCCCATTACTGATTAGTGAGCACTGATTAGCCTCACTTTGAATTTTCCCTGAGTTTGAAGGAGGTAGACTTGAGTCACTGTACTTTCTCCCATTTAAAAGACTTCCCACCTGCATTTCATTTTCCTTTGTATCCCCATTGCTGGTGTTCGTGGTTCCTCGTCGGCAGGACGGGTTCTCCATGACTTCAATTTTACGTTCATGAACATGTAAACCTGTTGCTTCTTTTGCTTCCTCCTCCTTTTGGCAAATGATCTTATCACCTTTGAATGGGGGAGTAGCAGTAGTACAGGATGATTGTCCAGCTGGAGATGTCTGAGTGGCTGGAAGTGTTTGCACCTGAAGTCCAACTCCTGTTTGCGTCCCACTCATGGTAATTCCTGCTGGAGCAATGAGCTGAGTTGCATTTCCCTGACTCACAGTTGCAGTTGCAAAACTTGTATTTGGCACAACTGTTATGGTTACCTGGTTGCCAGAAGTCCCTTGGAAAATGGTTGCTGGGCTGTTTGAAATCAGTGGGCCTGGCAATATTTGCAAGTTCGAGATGGGCACAGTTTGCACTCCCCCTGTGGGTGGCATTGCACTTTGGACCAACTGAACGTTTTGCTGCCCAACCAATAGCTGCTGAGCTGAAGATTGCCCCTGCACTCCAAAACCTGCTGCTTGGTTATTGGCCACCTGGTATACCACCTGAGGGCTAGGAGCTCTTGCATTATTAGGGGGAGGAATCTGTGGAGCTGGGAGAATTAGCTTACCACCTGGTGTCGAAGGACCACGCTTTGGAAGCAGCAGCTGTTTTATCAGACTTGACTCACCAGAAGCAGGCTGACCAACGCCCGCATTCGCCTGCTGTGGCTGAACTTGCATCTGTACTTGTTGGGGCTGCTGAACCTGTACTTGTACCTGTTGTGGTGAGGGTGCTGGTGAATGCTGCTGCTGTTGCTGCCTTTTCACAGATAGCATCTGACTGACAGTAGGAGGTGGTCCCTGTGATTGAGGGGTGGAAGAAGATGACATGGCAGTAGGGACTTGGTTATTAGTAGCTGGGACAGGTGATGGTGAGGAAGATGGAGTTATGTTTGGTTGCCCAGTTAGCTGAACTGTCTGACCAGCTGGAAGAGCTGCTGGATTAGCAAGAACAATTTGGTGAATGGCTGGTGCGTAAGTCTGACCTTGTTGAGCTGGCTGGCTTACAATCACTACACTTTGTTGGGCTGGCTGCTGTGGTTGTTGAATGGGCTGTTGTACCACCGTTGATGAAACTTGCTGAGAAGGGAGAGGTTTTGGTGCAATGTTCTGAAACCCTACCCTTGAGGGTTGTGGACTTGGGACACCAGCAATGGTAACCATTTGTCCTGTAGCTACCTGAAAATTCTGTACTGAAGTTGCTGAGACAATATTGGATGCGGAAGTTGTCACATACTGTGAAGGTGCTATGATAACAGTGTCTTGCGGCTGGCTACCAGCAGATGTCTGTTGAGATGAAGTTTGCACAGGCTGGGGTGATGTGGTGATTAACTGTTG
The DNA here is from genome assembly GCF_963455335.1 of Martes martes. Lineage (NCBI taxonomy): Eukaryota > Metazoa > Chordata > Mammalia > Carnivora > Mustelidae > Martes > Martes martes. The sequence continues at coordinate 81,687,827 of NC_137895.1, read as the reverse complement.
ACCCTGTGAAACTGTAGAAGTACATGCTGGTATGTTCTGTACTCTGCCAAATATATGACTCTGTGGGACAGCTTGCTGAATTACTGTCACGGGAGTACCGGAAGGTATCTGTCCCGGTACCACTGTATGTAATGGAGACTGTTGTGGAATTACGGATGGATGATGAAGCAATGTCTGGGAATTTACAACTGTAACAGGCTGTGGCCCTGTACTGTGATTCTGAACCACAGAACTCTGAGCAGCTCCTCCTCCCACAGCAATACTAACAGGAACTGCTGTCTGGGATATAGAATTCTGGATTACTGTAGCCTTAACGACCTCACAAGGAATTGGAGCTTTGTTTTGAATGACAGTCACTGGAGCATTTTGCTGCTGGTGGGTATGAACTGCAGGATTTGGTGGAATTCTTGAAACAGTCTGTGCCACAGTATGAACACCTTGTACTGGAAAAGACATTTGTGTTGCAGTCAAATTTGAAGATTGGCTGGTAACAGAAGTCCTCTGAAAATGGTTTCCTACAGTTTGTGGTCCATGAGGGATTCCTGAAAATAGGAGGGAAAAAGTCAAAATTCATAATGAAATGACTGAAAACTGCGTATAGGCATTGTTAGTTAATACAAGAAAAAATTACTTTAAGAAATTAACATCTAACAACTTTGCATCATATTAAATATGGTTAAGAGTAACAGAATAAGCAAAATATGCTACTGGAAACACAAGGGAAAATTATACATTTTAAATTTATAAAATATACAGTTTCATTTTGCTTTTTTGTTAAATCAGATATACTTAAAACTCAAAAATTAATACCTGCAGGTGAAGGACTTGGAGATACATCAGGAACAGAATCAACACGAACAACAGGAGTAGAAACTGGTTGCTGCTGATAGTACATCTGAATGGGAAGTGGTATAGCCCTCCGTTTTACTCCCACTACATGAATATGTGCCTGCCCGTTGCTACTGGAATCCTCCACTCTCTTCACTGTATGATTTGGAAAGACCGTTCTGTAAAGTACACATACACTTAGTTTTCTTCACTAGCACGCGAGCAAAAAACAGACTTCTAACAATGTTTACACGAACAGCAGTAGTATATTTACTACTACAAATGTACGAACCAGTATGATTCATACAGTTCTATTCTGCAAAGGTGGGAAGCAAAGAAAATATATAAAACATCAGTTCTCCAATTTTAAAAATCATTATTTATTAACATTGTTCAGTTTTAAATAAGTTAATACCCTATATAATTAACAAAAAAGCTGCATCTAGGTAGTGTCTATTTTATGAACTTTGCATAATACCAAAAGCCTCGATATTTGAAGAGTATTAGTTCTAGACTATTATTCAAGATTTAAAAGGGCAAAAGTCATGTCTTTAACACAGTAAAGTGGGTAAAAAAAAGTTTCTCCCTTCTCTTTCTTTGATAAGCCTCATAATGTTCAAACACAAATACCAGGTTTGATTTCCAAAATCCCCTTGTATTTGAATTTCTAGCTCATAACAACCTAGCCAAGATGAAACGTCAAGTAGTAGAAATATTTCAAATTAGACAGATGGATGGTATTTTCTCTAAAGAGCAAGAGATGTTCTAGGTGATATGGATTAACTTTGTTTAAAGTTAACTACTATGCATCCTACCTAAGACATTTATAAAATCCAGTTGAAGTTAGGATTCCACCACGAGCTAATTTACTGCATGTTGAGAGGTACTCAGAATACATTTCTGCTCGAGAGACAGAACAATCTGGATTTACTTCAAAATGAGCATTTAGCCTAAAAAAGAGAAAAATAAATGGCATTATGCAGTATATTATAGGAGAGTTCATACTAAATATAGTAAAACCATTTGAAGGCAATGTATTATAAAATAATATTTATGCCTGTTTATCAAATGTCAGTATCATGTTATTAGCAAAAATGCATGCTAGGTTTTAGACTGATGAAACTAAACAAAAGGAGATTAACCACTTAATCACATTTATTTTAGTATTAAAAAAATCATTAACAACAAATACAAAAACTAAGTTCACACCCCAGTGAGAACTGGGTTGGTCTGTTGGCAACAAATATTATACAACAAGTAAGTTTCATTCAATCAATATCTACTAAATTTCCTGTCTTGCAATAATTAAAATATAACAGAAATTCCTAATAATGAGCTATTTCCATTGGAGATGTGGAAAATGGAAGAACAACAACTAAAATTAAACTTTTGTTGTCTCTTCGAGCAAATCCCTTAAGAAAAAAAACTTACCTAAGCTTTCAACTACTCTTTAAGATAATCATACTTCTCCCATGCCTCACACTTTCATTCCCCCATTTCAGAAATTTCTATTCATAATGCAGTACAAATTAATTCAAACTTCAGTTTGTCTTTTTCATATAGTGACTTCCATCTATTTATCAGTTAGGACTGGAGGCCGAATTATCATCATAGGATTCTTTTCTAGGACTTACTATACATATAATAGGCCAACTGATAGCTGTTTATATAAACTGAATCAAATAGTACTTATGATTATTTAATTTTAAAATGATTCTCTCCCTCCTCACTAGAACTAGCAGAAATGTACAAATGGGCTTTAGAAGACCAAATCCATACCTAACACACACACACATTTTACTGTGCATGTGGTACATACTTTTTCCAACTTTCATAATTGAGTACTGAGTTTTCAAAAGGCTTAGATACAAAAAACTCTTTTTGGTTTTAATGTAGAAGATAGACATTTCCAAGTATTACTGGAAGTGATTCATTAAGTATAAGGTGTAAAAATATATAAGGTGAGGAAAAAGAAAACAATTAGATATATTTAAAACCATAAACCCGATTTTAAGCAAAGTGGAAAAGTCTAGAGAAAACTGCCACAGGAACAAAGATATGAAAGTACCAAAATATGGAACACGGAATGACAGGAACATGGAATGGGAGACAAATCATGTTAGAGAATGGGAGCAAAGGGATCAGAGAAAGAAAATTTTTAAAGTAATACATCATCAGAAAGTGATCTTTTCTATTCAATCTATTAATCTTCTAAAGAATTTAAGTTGGAATTCATAACTCTGTGGAAGCTACCCTCCACGAGAAAATGAAATCTAACCAAGTCTACAGTTTATTTTTTCAGGAAGTGGCTGATATGTGACTAGTCAGTCTTCTCAATAAAATATTTTCAAGTTGCTTATTTCCATGTAAACCCACTAGCTGTTGTATCATTTGACTCATTTCCCCCTACTACTCTGAAAAAAGAAAAATTAACTACCAATGAACAAGAAGTATTGCTTGTGATGAAAAAGAAGAGACATTTAACAACAAAATCTGTTTTATTTTTTTAAAGACAGTCCAGTTCAGTTTTAATAAAACATTAATTTAAGAAATAAAAATCCTGTAATCTGACAAATCCTATTTTCTGCAAAGTCAAAGATAACGTTTTAACACAAATTTTACTCTGAAAAGAAGTTAAATGGTGTAATTTAATTCTGGAGATTCTGATGAACATTTTTCTTTTAAATTATTCTAAAACGCAGGGGAAATGATTTTACATTGTCCATTCTATGTATAAATGATATTCTACTCTGACTAAAAAGAAATACAGAATAAAACATTCTGGATGACTGTTGAAATACATTTCCTTTTCTCTTTTGCTTTGTTCTTCCCAAGGATAAAGCCTTAATAGAAATAAACCACTTACCACTGACAAGCAAACTTCTCACTATCTATTTCCACTATTCCTGGAGGTGGAGCAACATGCTGTGCTACAACTGCTCTGGAAGCTAAAGAAAAAAATACATTAGCTACATCATTTGTACACACTTAGTCACTATATGCCATTTTAGTTCATGGACACTGAAACAATTAATATTCACAGACTACCTTTCAAAAAGGGGTATAAACATAATGAAAATACACAAATTTGAGAAAGAAACTTATAATGGAGCACATATCATACCAGGCACTGTCTTTGATGCTTTATATAAACTCTTTACTATCATTCAAGTAGTAACAATAATATGGATTATACAGTTAATATAAACTCTTTTTCCCATGGGTCAGACACTGAGTTAAATACTTTATTTATATTAATTCTTCTGTGAGATGGGTACACATAAGGAAACTGAGACTCAAAGTGATTAAAATAACCAGCCCAAGGTCACACAGCTCAACGCATCAGTAAATAAGAATCAGTTTAGTTACAGAAGAAGACAGTATCAGAAATAATCACTTCACTTCTGAATTTAAAAGATTAATATTAACTCTGTAAGTGGCATATATATAACACTTCTGGGAAAAGGTGAACAAAAAGTATGAACTAATTTAAAGTCCTACATTCAAGAAAGAATTTTCATAAGATTATTCTTCTGGGGGAAAAAAATCTGTTGTAATAATAGTTTTCCAGTACACCTTTTGTCCTAAGAGCGGCAAGATGGCTGGGTAAAAATGTACTAGTTATTAATCTTAAAACACATACCAATTTCTGAGATTTTACTTATGACATATTTTAAAACAATTCAAGTCCGATGAATAAGTTAGATCATCTATTATTTTCTAACAAGTGGATCAGATCTGTAGAAAAATAAATGTTTTCTTTTCTGCTGTATATAAAAGAACTAATGAAAACATAAAAATATGATAATATACTTAGCCATATTATGATGATTTAAATATGAATCTTACATATTTTTAAAATTAAAAATTATACTGCTTCATCAGCATTATTTTATAGTTTTTAAACTTATAAAATGTACCCACTATTTTTCAGATAGCATTTTAGCAAAGCTCAGAATCCTCAAACAGAACAAATGTATTTCTAAAATTACTAGAACCAAGGAGCTCCACAGCACAGTCAAATCTGTGAATGATCAAAAGCCATCCTGACTCATGTTTGATGAAACCCCAAGCTTTCACTGGGATAAAGCTAATAGCAGTCACTTACTGAACACTTACTCTGTATTAAGCTATTTACATTTATAAAACATTGTTTGTTTTAATCTTATTTATAGGCCTAAATTTAATTATCCCCGTTTTGCTAATGAAAAAAATAAAGCTCAGAGATTAAGTTTACAAAGGAACACATGATGGAAATGGCAGAGCTGTGTACAGCCAGACTGGATTTTAATCCAGATCTGTCATATTTCAGATACCATACTATGACATGCTATTTCTTAACAGAACAAAATAATTACAATCAAAACTATTTTCCTGGTGCAACCCCAGCTTATCTTTTCTTCTCCTAACTTGGTAACGCCATTACAGAAAATATCCGAGCAGGGCCTTAACCCACTTGGAAATCTTCCTCCTTTTTCTTCATCAATTGTACTACGAGAGAATATAATCTATTCGGACTGAAATCTCCTGAATCAATTAATGACCAGTTGAGTGAAATATTAGTAATTATGCTGAAATTATAAAAATTTTACAAATAATGTATACAGAAGAATAAAGCAGCCACAATTAAATTAAGACAATAAACTGGAAACACAGAATTACTATAAAAGTGGCTACAAACTGAGAAGCACTGCCCTTGGGAAAGATACCTAAAGATTCATTCCAAGTGATTCAAAGGTACTTATACTTTAAAAGGAATCAATTTCTAAGGGCACCTGGGTGGCTCAGTCGGTTGAGTGTCTGACTTTTGATTGATCCTGATTGATCAGGTCATGATTTCAGGGCATGGGATTGTGGGATGAGCCCTGAGATTGAGTCCTGAGACAGGCTCAGCACTCAGCGGTGAGTTTGCTTGAGATTCTCTCTCTCCCTCTGCCTCTGTCCCTCCCCAACTCTCTCTCTCTCTCTCAAAATAAATAAATAAAAATCTTTAAAAGGAATCACTTCCCAGATGCTCAACTTGTGTATATACTCCTTTCTAAAACTGCTCTTCTCCCATTTTGGAACAGAAAGTCTTAACTTTCACCCATCCTTTATAGCAATGCAGGTGTGGTTAAATGCATGCCTCTCAAGTCGGAGTGGCTGGTTCTAGATAGAGTTCCAGCACTTACTAGCTGTGTAACCATGGGCAAGTTAATTAACCTGTCTATAAAATGGGGAAAAGTAACAGTATACTGACCTCCTAGGTCATTATGAGGATTAGAGGAGTTTACATATAAGCCACTTAAAACAATGCCTGGCACATAGTTACCACTATATAACTGTCATGATGATGATGATGATGATGATGACGACGACGACGATGACGATGATGGTGAGAGGTAAAAACCTCTAGGACACCAAAGGGAGAATTAGAATCATTAGAATCCACAAAGCTTCATTTAACCAAGGTATTATGGTAGGGGTTCCTATCTATATTTTATGATGTTTTATATATTATAGTTAAGGGCAATGTTGGGCATGAGATAAGGAGTATTCTGGCCCTTTGGTATATTCTGAATTCAGATATAAAGTGATGACAATTTTTGCTTAATGTCCTTTCCTCCTCTATTTTCTAACTACTGTCAAAAAAAGGTGGTACTTTTGAGTCAGAATCTTGTATAAGTAAAGCACAGATAATTTTTTAAAGAAATACTGAAGGTGGTGGCATCTTATTTCATTCAGATGACAAGATCATGGCTCGTTTAACTATCTTAGAATTCTGAAGTAAGGAAGGTGTCATGGGAACACCTATTAACCATACTTTCTTGGAATGAAAAATAAAGTTGGACCTTTTTTAAGTAATGAAAAGTGAGAATGATTAAAGCAAAATACTTTTGATAATAAAGACTAACTTTACCAGTTAGGTTATATGGGAGATATTTTCTGTAGCTGAATGGGAGAAACCTGTAGTTCTAAGGTTTTTACAAAAAAGTACTCAAAGCACATGATTAAAGTACCTTATCAAAAACTGCACTGGTCTTGAATATTTCAATTTTCCTAATCCAGTGGTCCTCAAAGTATAGTCCCCTGACCTGCAGCATCAGCATCTCATGGGAACTTGTTTAGAAATTAAAATTCTCTGGTCCACCTGAATCAGAAATTCAGGGTATGGAGCCTAGAAATCAGTGCGTGAGCCCACCAGCCAATTCTGAGGCACCCTTAAGTTTGAGAACTGCTGTGTTAATATTTCTTGACTATATCAGGTTAAACAAGGTGCATCTAAGCAAAAGTCAGCAGGTATATTTTACAGTCATATCTTATTAATATCTTTTTGACATACTTCCAATAAAACTTAAAAGTAATGACTGGGCAACATATTCCTTTATGAGTCATATGTTAATTCTTTGATTTCAACATATCAAAGAACTCAAGTTGACAGAAGATCATTAAATATAATTTTAATAATTTTGGATAATTCTGAAGTTCAAAGAATTGTAAATTCTATCCTTAGCTATTTATTGATGTTAACTAGATTTTCAAATTAAACCAATAAAAAGGAAAAATGGAGGTAGAATTGATGTTGAACCCAGTTTCACTCTAGCAATAAAAAAACATTCATTTTGGGATACACTGGAGTAACACTTTCCAGAGAACCACCTCATTAAGAGATGAACTTCCAATAGCTACTTTGTCATGTACTGTTGTTTCATGTATTGCTTATTTCTAAAACTTATAATGATAAAATTTTAAATACTTAAAACTTTATAGAGTGACAGGAAATGGAAAAAGTTAAATTAAAATGTCTACATTTATAGGTGATAAGTACGGATAGAGTGGTGGATATGAGTTCAAGGAGAAAGAAGGTACCATAAAATTTGATATTAAGTGTCTGTGTATTTAAAATGGATGATGGCAAATATCAAGATTCCACTGGATACAAAAAGTACTTTTCATCTTAACAGGTCAATTTAATATACACAAAAAATCTTACTTACAACTATTTAAATTATAATGAAGAAATTTAGATGTCAAACTAAAAGCGGGTGAAAGGTTACTTAAGTTTTCATCGTGATAGGAAGTGAGCAAAACTTCTGAAGACAACCATTCCATAAGAAAACAGTATTAAACAAATGACGGGGGTGGGGGACAAACTATAAATGATAACTAATCGAACAATTAAAAGTTGTCATTCATAATGAGCAAGTAATAAAATGCTCACCAGTTCAAAAGTGAATTTTTAGGTCCTTAGATGCTTATTCCGACCTCTATCAATGAATTACAATATATATAAATGAACAAGTCACAAACTCTAGACGTTTAATTTTGTCCATTTGCCAAATGAGGGCCAAATCTTATTTGAGGGGATGAGTTTATATGTTGAGGTCACTGGTCAGTGAGGAGGCAAAATCAGTAGTTTCCATCAAAATTACCCTTAAATATTCTTCAAATGGCCCATTTTATTTCAGTGTATCATTGACAATTTATTAATTCCTCTAACTCTTGGTTGAACAGAGTTTCTCTACAGCTCTCAGTTAATTTAACCTTTAATTTCTTCTCTGAGTATAGAAATATACCCCTACTATCCACTTAACTGGTAAAAAGAACTGTTTCATTTCTTTGTCAAGGCTGAGAAAACATTATTATTTGACCACTGACTCGCCAGTATGTTATTACCTGTGGGTTAAAGTTACAGAGTAGGTTAGTAGTCAAAATTACCTATTTTTTTCATGCTTCATTGTTTTGTCCAATCCTGTTAGTTGACACCAAGGAAGTTAAATACCCATATGATACAACTCTACCATACACTTCAGAAGGACATAGTGGAAATCAATAAAATATGTGATACATATTTACATACCTTTCATGTGAATAGAGTATATAATTGTGATCCTATGAGTTAGAGTAGAGGAGAGACTGAGATCATGATTAAATGACAGGAGAACAAGCAGCTGAGAGATGTGATGGAAGTCTGAACTGAGGCACTGCACTGGCAACTGAAGAAGCCAGGGTATTTAGGAAGACTCAACAAGATTTGGGGATCAAATGGACACAGTAGTTAAAGGTAAAAAATAATGAGATTTTTGCATTAAGTATAGTGAGGGAGGTTGATGATCTAAATGTGTTTCTAGGCTGAAGGGAAGAAGCAGGTAAAGAAAAAGAGGCTTGAGATATAGGAACGAGGAGACTGATATTCAGAGCACAGATTCAGAAGCTGACATCTCTGAAGACAAGTGGAAGTTGAAGGAAAATGAGTTCAGATGCTAGTAAGTTTATAAGCGAAGGGTTAAGAAATTGAAGAAAAACATGCCACATGGCTTCCATATTAATTGCAAGCGAGAGGTAATAAGATCAACTGAGAAGAATATCCTCTATTAAAAGAGTATCCTCTATTAAAAAATACAGGGAAAGAGAAATGTCTTGGGAATGGTGGGAGGTGGAAAAGAGCACCTGAGGTGAAAGATGGATTGTTTTGTTAAGACAAATGAAGGTAGAGAAAGCACTCCCAAAAAGGCTGAGAGTGCTAAAATATAAAAATGACAACTTATAACAAGCCAGGAGAAAGAAGTCCAAGCACTGAAGAGAATGCTCATTATTAGACAGCAATGAATTCTAATGAAAGACATTTGAGTTAAACAGAATTGACCCAAGGGACCTTAAGAAGGGTGCACAAGTGCAGGTACACAGACATGTGTGTCTGATTCAAGGCTCCGATTCTATGGTTTTTGGTTCAAGTATTAGGAGGTATTATAGTTATGTACTTGGATGACCAGCTGGGAGAATTATAAGGTTATATACGATTAACTTTTTCTTGGCATATCAATTTCCAGTGACCAAAACTGCAAATAATAAATTCATCAGGGCACTCCATACTGCTCTCACAATTGTAAATATCTAATCCCTCACACTCCTCGAAAAAAAAAATTTTTTTTAAATCTATTATACTATTCTTCCTCTGTGCTTACTTTGGTCCTACTGGTCCTGGAATGTATAATATCTAAGAAATTAAAGCTCATATTCAAGTTCTGCTTTAGCCTATTCCACTATTACAGTATCAGTTCCCTGTACTGCACATTTACATTTATCTTTAGTATTAAATCTTACATACCAGTAACCATAATGAAAAACATTATGTAAAAACACTAACCTGGGGCAGATGCTACATGGGTCTGGGTTTGGACTTGTTCTACAGCTTGTGGCCTAATTTCAGATAAAACTTGATGACTGGAACTTGGATGTTCGACGAGTTTTACTGCAGCTAGTGCATCAGGGCCAAACATCTGAATATCCATAGAAACCAGACACACTAACATGTCTAAAATAAATTAAAAACCAATAGTTATTAGTAATATTATCAAACAATGACATTGCTGAAAAACACATGCTATACAGAATAACTGCTTCTCAGATGGCAGTCCCTGAATCACTGTACATCAGAATTATCTGTGGATCTTTGAAAAAGATTTTTAGGCTCAATCTCTGAAGACTGATTTAGTAGCTCTGCAATGGGGATTAGGTATCTTTATTTTTGAAAAGTTTCCCAACTGATTCTGATGTGTAGCCAGATTTAGGAACCACTGATATGGAAAGTGACATCTTAATTTCTCACTAATAATTTCAAGCTAAATCTCTGTTTACTCTGATTTTAGTATTTATACCCAAGATAGAAATCATTCTAATCAATGAGTAAATGTTAACATACTTTCATAATTGTGTTTAAAACTGACAACACACTAAAGAGGTGGTAAGTTGATTAATTTTAAGAATAATACCATTACCAGCAACTTCTAGGAATACAAGGAAACTTTTTCACTCAGCTTCAGTTGCTTAATAGTAGCAGCTGACCATTTGAAACAGAAAGACCTGCTCCTCAGAGTTATAGCAATTTTGTTGGTTGTTTGGTTGGATTTGATAAGTGGTAACAGAAATAAAGAAAGGAAGAGGAGTTATTGATAGCCACAAACACCCTGGTCCCTATATGACAGAAGTTTCTTGCTAATCTAATACAGGCAGAAAGAATAACACAAACATGTGTGTCTGAAAGGGTAATGACTCCTCAAAATAAATAGTACACCCCAAATACAAATTGTGATTTAGTATAGCAACCCATTAAATATTTTTTCCTCAATAAAGAAAATAAAATAAACATTTCTTTGGTTTAATCTTACCTATGCTCTTTTCTACTTTTGCAATTTTTGTGCAAGCAACATCTCCCATTTCTGTGAGCATATATAGCACCTCGAGTGTTGAGATCACGAGCAGCACATCAGGTAAAGTGAGATGACAAATGATCTCTCTGTATGAGTCCTGATCGACATATTCACAAATCAAAACACCATTATCTTCTGCTTTGCAAAGATTTCCCAAAATTTCCATGCCTGAAAAGTGTACACACACAAATACATATTTATTTTTTAACAGATGATAAAAAAGTCTGTGTATATTATACAATGAGAAAATTAAGTAAGTACTTACCCCTCATCTTTAAAAACCTATCCCTTGACATTAGGCATTTTGTAACAGTATGAAACATCAGATGAGTAGTTTTGAAATCAACAGGGTCCAACAGAAGCTGGAAAATGGAAAGGACACTATTGAGGTAGTCCTCTTCAATGCTGTATATTTCAAATTTAATAAAAATTAATGTTTTTTTAATGTTTTTTTTAACAGTGTTGCCCAAGTTTTTAAAAATTTACTGTGGGAATAGCCATCACTAAATCTGGAGCATCACTGCAAATATTTTTTCCAAAAATGTGTGTGATACCATAGTTAGGCAAAACTATATGTAAGCCTTTCATATTCTCTAAGTATAGCAAATACAATAATGCTACATACTAAAAATTTAAAGTAAATATCATTGCTAACTATCAAAACTGTTTTAAGTTACTATCACATGCTTACCTCAGCTGCAATATTTCCTAACGTGTCAAGGCCTAATTGCCTTAGAGAAATAAAATGACTATGTGCAGAAAGTAATAGGAAACGAAGACAGGTACGATTAGCTGCCAAGAGCTTAACATTGCCCTCTTCAAAGGAAAGATTTCGCAAAATCACTGCAATCTGAAGTACCCGTTGTCCTTCAATATCATTAATGCCCAGCTTTCGAGGTGGATGAAATAAAGATTCCCAAATCCATTCTCCTGATGTACCTTCTATAATAGAACACATATATTTTACTTAAATTGATATTTCATTTATTATTATTGATATTTCAAAGTTATTTAAAATTTTTCTTACTGTCTTACCATGAGACTTGTTTCTGTCAGAAATGAGGTCACGTACTTCATTATCATCAACAATGTCTTTCCAAAACTGTAATTAAGAAATTATTATACTTAATTCTGACATTTGAAATAACTATTCTATTACTTTAAAAATAGTCACGCAGGGCACTGGGTGGCTCAGTGGGTTAAGCCTCTGCCTTCGGCTCAGGTCATGGTCCCAGGGTCCTGGGATTGAGCCCCGCATTGGGCTCTCTGCTCATGGAGGAGTCTGTTTCCCCCCTCTCTCTCTGCCTGCTGCTCTGCCTACTTGTGATCTCTCTCTCTTTGTCAAATAAATAAAATCTTAAAAAAAAAAAAGTCATGCCTACTATAAAACTATAAAATTTCTATTTATTTACAGAGAGAGAGAGGGGGTTGGGAGGGGATAAGGGAGGGGGGGGAAAGAGAAAGAGAGAGAAGGAATATTTTTTTCCTTTTTTTTTTTTTTTTTAAAGAGAGATGGAAAGTGATGGGGGAGGGGCAGATGGAGAGGGAGAGAGAAAGAATCTTAAGTAGGCTCCATGGTCAGCACAGAGCCTGACTCAGAGCTCGATCTCACAACCTTAAGATTATGCCCTGAGCCGAAATCAAGGGTTGGATGCTTAACAAAATGAGCCACCCTAGTGCCCCTAAAACTTGTACTTTTAAAAATCCATGTAGACATCATTAGGTGCTATTTAATTAATTGACATAAATACTTAACTTTCTATAAGTTTAAGGTACTTAAATAATAAGGTATCATTTCAGATTAGGGATTCTCAAGCTCGGGTCCACAGACTTCTAAATGGTCTGTGAAAGAAATTAGGGCATCTGTGAAATTAAATGGAGGGAAACGGTGATATCTTTATGTTCATTAACCTCTAACTAAAATTTGGTATTTCCTTAGCAATTCTTTCAACGTTGAATGTTAGACAAAAAAACAAGTAATAGTAGCAGTACCTGGGGATATGTCACCAATATGAATTACAGATATTTTCTGATCATTTTACAGCTATGGCAAGTATCGAGAAATAGTGCTTATGTTCATTAGTATCTGAAAATTATGACAGTCATTAATTCTGTCATTAAACAGCACATAATCACAGTATTCCTGTTTACAGACAGGCCTGAGACATTGCCTGGCTAGCTACTGAGCAAATTTACATCTAGAATAAAATCAAATATTTAAGTGGTGAAGTTGTGTTCCCCAAGTTTTTAACCCAGATTTTTGACTTGCTTTCCAGTATTCCATATCTGTAAACTGTTTTTGATTCAAATGTGAGAAGAGATGAGTCAAGATCCATGGTCGATGTTCTTTTTCAGGCTAAGAATCAAGTGACCTTATACTACATAACTATACAAAATGAAATATAACTTGAAATTGTCTATGACACTTAATTGTATTACCTTGTTACTTCTGTACTAATAAAGAAATGCATGGACTATTAGTTCACTTTTTATTTCTAAACATTCTGATGTGGATATTTCAAAATAACTGTATTTAGTTTTCGGAATTAAGATTCTTTCACATTTAAAGCCACTAGTCTGAGAAAATGTCCACTAGGAAAAGGATCAATTGTTCAAAAAACTCATGAAAAAGAATGTTTGGTAACAATAAACAAGAACTAGGCATATGAAGAAAAAAGGACAATGCTCAATAAATAAGAAAAAAGGTCCATTGGAAATTCAAATAACAAAGATATCAGACATGGAATTTTTGATGATCATGGATAATAAATTCAAAGAAATAAGAGATTGAAAAATTGGGCAAATAAATGAAAATTATAAGAATGAAAGAGAAATTCTAAAACTGAAAAGAAAAATTCAATTTAATGACTGATTATATACAACTCAAGAAAGAATGAAGTATAAATGTAGAAGAAAATACAATTTGGAAGCATAAAGAGACAAAAGTTTGGCGGAAAAACCCATACAAGACACAGAACATACAGTGAAAAGTACTAACATAAGAATAATCGGAATTCCCAAGAATCAAGAGAGAGAATGGGCAGAAACAGTATTTGAAGAGACAGGGCAAAGAATTTTCTAAAACAATTTAAAGACGTTAACCTACAGATTTAAGCAGCACTCCAAATAATAAAGAGAAATAAAGATGTGTAAGAATATGAAAATAAAAGAATAAAATTCCTGAAAAGCAAAGACACAAAAGAACCCCAACTTAAATGCAAAGACAGAAAAAAAAAAAAAAAGATAATCTTAAAAAGGACTACAAACTAAACTGACAGCAAACTTTGTGAAAAAATAAAATAAAATAATGGAAGCCAAAAGACAAAGGACATTTTCTAAGTGATGGAATAAAATATTTGCCAAACTTAAATCTTTAAACAGAGAAACTGCCCTTCACTAAAAATGAAACCTGGCAAATGAAAACAGAAAACTCACCCTCTATAAACCAGTAATAAAGAAAAATACGTGAAAAGAGAGATGTGGTTTAAATCAAAATAAATAATGAATGAATAAAATACTAAAAAAAATGTTTTATGAGGTAAAAATATGCTTAAAACTAAAATCTAAGAAAAAATGCCTGGAAAGAACTTTTGCTCAGGCCATAATGCAGTAACTAGTACTTTGGTAGTCCTCTTCCTATCATAAAACCAGTATGTATAAAACAACTGTTTTCAGAGACTGGACAACATAATCACTGAAATGTGGAAAACAAAGGAAGCGAGTTCAATCACTGCCCCATAGTTTTACAGACACTCTAGACTATAGCACAGAGACAATAAATCCAAGAGATCATAGTGATTTCTAAGTTGAAACTGATCAGAGTTCAGTAAGGCCAGCAGAAATAGAATTTGAGAGCAAATTTGTAAGAAAGAGGAGTGATGAAGAGAAAGAACTCAATGAATCTGCACAGGAATTTCTAGAGCTGATTGCTGAGTACTAAACTATGCATATGCAAGGTTGAACTCTAAAACCTCAAGCAAAAAAAACCCAGAGAGAATAATTAATGAGGAGTTATAACTGAACAATTCACAAAATAAAGAAAACTCATTAAATACCCTGCAAATTCAGTAGATATCCAAACAAAGCCATGCCTTAGGAGTAAGGATAAACTGGTGCTAGAGTAAAGGCTAATCTATCTCAGTCATAACAAAGCTTTAAAACAACGTTCTAAAGGATCGATATGTCACAATCTATATGTCAACTAAAAGCATGCCAGAACAAAGTCCTACATTCTTGAAAGTCACCAAAATCCAAACACTCAATAATGTAACATTCTCAATAAAAAATTACCGCATGTACAAAGAAAGTAGGAAACATGATCCATAACTAAGACAAAAATAGTTTCAACAAAAACAGACCCAGAAGTAATAAAGATAATGGAATTAGCAAAGAATTTTAAACATTTTTGAATAAAATTTTTTTAAATTAAATATTGGCAAAGATTTAAAGGAAACTATGAGCACAATTAGGAGGAAAATGGGATGATGTAAAAGAGAATCAAAGAGAATTTCTAGAGCAGAAAATAGTATCTGAAATAAAAAAGTATGACTAGATGGGCTTAACAGGATAAGAGAAAATGAAAACAGAATAATAGAAACATCCATGAAATAACACAGGAGAAAAAAAGGTCTAAAAACAATGAACAGAACTTCTATAGCCTGTGAGACAGTATATGGTCTAACATTTGAATAAACATCGTCTCAGAGAAAGATAATTATCATATGATCTCTCTGATATGAGGAATTTGAGAGGCAGGGTGGGGGGTTATGGGGGGTAAGGAAGGAAAAAAATGAAGCAAGATGGGATCAGGAGGAAGACAAACCATAAGAGACTCTTAATCTCATGAAACAAACTGAGGGTTGCTGGGGGTGGGGAGGTAGGGATAGGGCAGCTGGGTTATGGACATTGGGGAGAGTATGTGCTATGGTGAGTGCTTGAAATGTATAAGCCTGAGGATTCACAGACCTGTACCCCTGGGGCAAATAATACATTACATGTTAATTAAAAAACAACAACAACAACAACAACATAGTCTCAGAAAAATAGGAGGGGAAAGAAAAAAAATTTGAAGAAATAATTGCCAAAACTTTCCAAATTTCATGAAAAATACCAAACAAGAGAGCTAAATAAACCCAAAGCAGGAAAAGCAAAGAAGACCTCAACAAAGCACATCCTAAACAAAATAAAAATCAATGATTAAGAGAATACCTTAAAAGTAGTCAGAGAAAACAAATCACACACAAAACAATATGATTAAAACTGACTTCCTGTCAGTAAAAATGCAAATCAGATGGCAATGAAACATTATCTTAAACTAGTCAGATAATACCCTAGAAACAATTTTATATCCAGCAAAAATACCTTTCAAACATAAAGGCAAAATAAAGTTTCAGGAAAATAAAAGCTAAGACTCAAAATTCAACAATATCAATAATTTCATAAAGTATAAATGGTCTGAATGCTTGATGAAAAGGAAGAAATTGCACAAAAAGCAGATTAAAGAAAATAAGATTCAAGTATAAGCTATCTTTAAGAAACTATATGAAGCCACAGATGAAATGGGGTGTCCGAGTGGTACAGTCGGTTAGTTGTCTGACTCTTGGTTTCAGCTTAGGTTGTGATCTCAGGGTTGAGATTAAGCCCTGTGTCAGGCTTCATGTTCAGCGTGGAATCTGTTTGGGATTCTCTCTCCCTCTCCCTCTGTCCCTCCTGCTCCTTCTTGCTCTCTCTCTCTTTTAAATAAATAAATCTTAAACATACACACACACACACACACACACACACACACAGATGAAAAGCGTAAGAATAGAAAAAGATATATCATGAAAACATTAATCATAAGAAAGCTGCTGTAGATAAATTACACCAGTGAAGAGACTTCAGGAGATGGGATATTATCAGAGGTCAGAGGAATGTTCTGTAATAAAAAATAAAAGCTAAGTTATCAAGAAAATTTAATAATCCTAAATATATATGCAACTAATAACAGAGGTTCAAAATATACAAAACAAATACTGACAACTAAAAGGAGATATAAACATTCATACTTTTGATGATTTTAACACTCATCTCTCAAGAAATCATACAATAATTATACAGAAAACCATAACTATACAAAAATCTTGAACACTATCAAATACCTTGACTTGTTATTAATAAACACTGCACCCAACAATAGAGCATTGTTTTCAAGTGTGCATGAAACAGTCACTAAGACCATATGCTAAAACAAGTCTTGATAAGTTTAAAAGACCTTATATAAAGGTGCCTAGGTGGTTCAGGTGGTTAAACGTCCAACTCTTGATTTTGGCTCAGATCATGATCTCAAAGTCATGAGACTGAGCCCCATGTCATGCTCTGCAGTGGGCAAGGAGCCTGCTTAAGATTCTCTCTTCCTCTGCCACTCTGCTGTCCCTCCCCCTGCTCACATGCATACTCTCTCAAAAAATAAATAAATAAAAACTAACTAAATAAAAGAACTTATATAAACTTATGTTCTCTGACAACAATGGAATGTGATTAAAATGAGGAGTAACTATAATAATAATACTAATACTAAAAGCTACTTGGAAAAAAACCCCAAAATTAAATATCATACTTCTATATAAGCCATAAATTAAAGAAGAAATCACAAGAGATATGAGAAAATACCTTGAACTTAATGATAATGAAAACTCAACATAAGAAAATTTGTGGGACACAACTCAAGCAGTTTAGAGAAAGAATTTATAGCTTTATAAACTGACATTAAACAAGAAGGAAAGTTTAAAACGAATAATCTAAGATTCTATTTTAAGAAGTCTGAAAAAGAGCAAAGCAATGAATAATGAGAGCAGTATATATAAATCAAAAGTGAGTAAATGGAGATGAGAGTTGTTCTAGTGTCCCTACATTATCCAGAAAGTGGTAAAAGTACTAATTTCCTATATTAGTAAAAATTAAAATTATAATCTTTAGTGTAATTACTAAGAGAACAGCAAAAGTATATAAATACCAAACTAACAGTAGGTAGAATACTGAATAATAAACAATACTCAGTTAAATAAAAAGGTAAGAAAGGAGGAAGAGAAAAAATCAAAACCAAATAGGTAGGAATCTAATATAGAAACCAATGTGAAACACTGCAGATTTATACACAATTATATGAAAATTACATTTAATGTAAATTGAATAAA
The DNA here is from genome assembly GCF_963455335.1 of Martes martes. Taxonomy (NCBI): domain Eukaryota; kingdom Metazoa; phylum Chordata; class Mammalia; order Carnivora; family Mustelidae; genus Martes; species Martes martes. The sequence continues at coordinate 81,669,634 of NC_137895.1, read as the reverse complement.
TGTGCTAATTTAAAAACAATTTTTTACACCGGGAAAAAAAAGAAGCCCAAGTATATGTTGTTTATTTAAAAAAGAAAAAAAGGCCTCTGCCTTCAGCTCAGGTCATGATCTCAGGGTCCTGGGATCGAGCCCCGCATGGGGGGGGTGATCTCTGCTCAGCAGGGAGCCTGCTTGCCCCTCTGCCTCTCTGCCTACTTGTGATCTCTCTGTCAAACAAATAAATACAAATCTTAAAAAAAATTTTTTAAAAAGGCACAAAAAAACATCTAAAATATAAGGATAAGTAAGAAAGGCTCAAGGCTCAAGGCAAAAAAATATGAGCCACAGAAACCACAAACAAACGGAAGATGATATTATATTGATATAAGACCAAAAAAAAAAAAAATAGTAGACTTAAAGGTAAAAAGGATACTTCATATGTTCAACTGACCAGAAAGATATAACACCTGTAAAGTGCACTATATAACAGTCTTGAAATACAAAAACACAGTATTATAGAACTATAAGGAAGGTCACATCCCCAGTCATACTGGGTGTTCTTAACATGCCTCATTCCATAAATGAAGAAATGGACAAAGCAGCCAGTACTGATACATAAATACAAATAACATGACTAACCATGTTGGCCTGATATACACAGCAATTTATATCCAACAACTTCAAAATATATATAAATATAAATAGTGTTTATAAAATCTCATCAGTGCTAGACTATGAAATAAATGAAAGTGGAAGTATTTCAGAAGTTTAAGATTATACAAAGTATATTGTTTCTGCATAGTGAAATTCAGTTAGTTTTTTTTTCCATTGCTTTTTTTTTTTTTGAAATAACATATATAACACATTGTTTGAAGGGTACACATCTGTGATTCATCAGTCTTACACAACACCCAGAGCTTACTACAATACATACCCACCCCTATGTCCATTGCCCAGCCACCCCATCCCCAAGCCCCTTCCCCTATGATCCCCTGCCTTGTTTCTTAAAGAAAAAGAAAACTACAAAAACTGTATGTTTTTTGGACATTAAGAAACTTCCCTTTAAGAGAAGATATTTGCAAATGACATATCTGATAAAGGGTTAGTATCCAAAATATATAAATAATTTATAAAACTCAACACCGAAAAGCAAATAATCCAATTAAAAAATGGGCAGAAGGCATGAATAGACATTTTTCCAAAGAAGACATACTGATGGCCAAGAGACATGAAAAGATGCTCAACATTGCTCACCATCAGGGAAATACAAATCAAAACCACAATGAGATATCACCTCACAGCAGTGTGAATGGCTAAAATCAACAAAACAAGAAACAACAGGTGTTGTTGAGGATGTGGAAAAAGGGGAACCCTCTTTCACCGTTGGTGGGCATTTAAACTGGTGCAGCCAGTCTGGGAAACAGTGTGGAGGTTCCGCAAAATGCTAAAAATAGAACTACCCTAGGATCCAGCCAGTACCTACTAGGTACTTACCCAAAGAATACAAAAATACTCATTTGGAGCAATACATGCACTCCCATATTTATTTATTTATAGCAGCATTATCTACAATAGCCAAATTATGGAAACAGCCCGTGTCTTAAACTGATGAATGGATAAAGAAGACTGGCATATTTTTCCTTCTATATCTATATCTATGTCTATATCTCTAAATACATAGATTATATACATACAAAGGAATATTATTCATCCAACAAATGAATGAAGTCTTGTCATTTCCAATGACATGTATAGAGCTAGAGAGTATAATGGTTAGTGACATAAGTCAGAGAAAGATGAATACTGTATGATTTCACTCATATATGAATTTAAGAAACAAAACAAGCAAAGGGGAAAACAGAGAGGTAAATCAAGAAACAGACTCTTAACTACAGGGAACAAACGGATGGTTATCAGAGGGAAGGTGGGTGGGGGTATGGGTGAAATATGAGATAGAGGCTAAGGAGCACACTTGCTGTGATTAGCAAAGGTTGTTGTATGCAAGTGTTGAGTCACTATACTGTATACCTGAAACTAACACTGCACTGTATGCTAACTAACTGGAATTTTTCTTAAAAACTTAAAAACAAAAAAGGAAGAAAGAAACTTCCCTTCAAAACTATCCATGTATCAAGAAGATGTCATAATGGAAATTTTAAGATACTCTGAGTTATGAAAACATGAAATATCAGAATTAGGAGAATAAAGTTAAATATGTGCTTAGAAAGAATTTTATGGCTTTAAATGTATGTATTAGAAAAAAACAAAACTAAAAATCAATGCTCTAAGCACCAAGAGATTATAAAAAGTGTGGTAAATTAAATCCAAAAAATATACCATATAAAAAGAAATATAAAGAGCAGAAATTAATGAAAACATGCAAGAGAGGTGATCATCTAATCATCTTCAACATATTTGTGTCTTCTAGATTTCAAGTAATTAGCAATTATACTCACAACCCCCACTCCCCATTGTGATTGCATAAATAAATACGCAATTTGTGCATCTTACACTTTAATCACCACTTTTCTGAAGTTAAGGAAATCATCTGCTTAACTACAACCAAGAGGCTTGGCTTTTAATGGGTGGGGTGAGGACAGAATATAAGACTTTGGGTGAACTTGTGAAGTGGGGAATTAATATGCAACTCCATATTAGGGTGAGAAACTAGAAGGTCTAACATCCTCAAATAAAGAGAGGAAAAGGAGTTGACTGTCCCTATTTGAGTTTGAGTTAAAAACAATCTCCCAAATATTTCACCACTAGCCTGCTCCATAGCCCCCATGAGTTTGGTTTTATTACCAGAATCAACAAAAAATATAAAGCCATTCTGACCAGTATTTATTTTCTGGTGACTAGCAAATCCCAACAAGAAGTGAAGAAATGAACTCTCCATCCAATCCACACAAATATCCCATAGAAAAGTCTGCTAAAATTTATAAACCAAGGTTATAAGATACGAAGGAATAATCCACCCTGACTCAGAGTGACTAGAATTAGAATTGCAAGAGGCTTATGTATCGGAATTGTCAGGTGTGTGTGTTTTTGTACACATAATTTTTAACTTATATTTTAGATAGTTATACATTTACATTTGTATAAATTTAATGTATACATAATTTGAATATTAATAAAGTATATTTAAAATATATATGATTTGATTTACTAAAAGTATAAAAGATCAAAAGGGCAAATTTGAAAAAATACAAAGAGAAGTTCTAGAAATTAAAACACACATTTTAACACATTTAACAAATGAGTCAAGTGAAATATTAGATACAACTAAAGAGTGATTAAGTGAACTGAAAAACAACCTTAAGGATTACTGCTCAGATCTAGGCATTCTCAGATTTATTGCTTTTCTTACAGATTTATCACTTTCGGAAATCAATGTATAATAAAACCAGAATTTTATTTATTAGCCACTCCATTTTTTTACTCGATCACAACTTTTAAATAGGAACCTTTATATATTACACTAAAGATTAAAGTGTAAGTGCTATGTATATAAAATAAGCAACCATGGATCCTTGACCCTTGGTGACATGTAATTCAATGGTTCAATATTTTATGTGAGTTACCTTAACAAAATCTCTATCAGTCTTCTCCTTCCATTCTTCACCAAATACAGTAGAAAAGGATCCTAAAGCTAAAAGAATAAACAGTATATTCAGTACAATGGAATTATTCTTTCACTTAATTCCTTAAGATAGATGTGGAAAAAACAATAAAAATACATCTAAGTATCTTCTTTGCTAAAAACTATTTCATGGTAAATGACACAAAGTCATGATAATCTCTTTTGAAATATAATTTTTAAATTACAGAATTAAAAAAAACTTTTTTCTATAAACTAAAAATATACAACTCATTTTTATAATATTTATACAAACAATAGAGAAAAGAAATGAAACGTACTATAACAGTTACTCTGTATTAGGCTTCATTTCTAGAGGAGAAAAATATCAAAAAGTCAAACTAATGCTATTGCTTTCAGGTTGCCAGATTTTAAAAATTTTAAATCTTTATATTAATTTCAAAAATAATTGTATAATTCATATTTCAAATAATAAAGGGCAAGGCATTCTTTGGAAATAATTTCCACAAATGAAATCTCCCTTAAGAAACATACTCAGGCCTATAGCTTCTTTGCATGTGATAGAATTGTTCAGAAGAAAAATCAAATCATTCAATTCAAATTCTTAGTAACACTGTACCCTTAAGTCCCCCACAACAAAGGTTAAGGCATAAGTACATGTTATATAATTTTTTTCCTCCTTTATATTGCCAGCTCACATTGTCAGTTTATAGAACCAGACAGCTAAGCAGTATGATACAAATGTCTTCAACTGTGACACAATAAGCATCTGCCTTTAAAAATTAGGAAGTGCTTTCATCAACCATGGTATTAATTCTGTAATGAAAGCTAGTTCTTTTGGAATACAGAAAGAAAACTATATAGTGGCAATTGTTAATAGAAAAACTAGTTTTGCGAACAAAATTCTTTAAAAAACAAAAACGCATCCTTAATGGATATGTTGTAACCACCATAGCAAATGGATATATTTTCTGTTGTAAAAAGATTCACTGAATCTTTATAATCTTACTATGTCCTTAAGTACAGACCTAATATTTCCTTAATATTGAGTAAAAAAAAAGTTTATGAAGTATTTAGATGAGAACAAGAATTTTCATTGAAAAAATATTAAAAAGGATGAGGAGTAAATTTTAACATAAATTAAGTTTATCAATGATATTAACATTAAAAATACAGTCATGAGGAAATGATAAAAGAACAGATGTGAAAGTTTTTAATAAATAAAGAATTTCATAAAATAGCAAACTTACATATAAGTAGCAATTAATTAGAAAAATGAAACCCACGTATCACTAAAGAAGACCACTAAAGAAACAAAGTTTTGTTTGTCCTGAAAAAACCTTATAAAGAAAAACTTCACTGAGAAAAGAATATTGAATGGAAATATAAGATGGAAAAATTAAATTTTTTGTCAAATAGAACTTTTACTATACTTCTTCAAATACACAAAAAATATAGACACACTTTATAAAGGATGTGTCATCTACATTTATCTCATTAAAATTCCATGTCCTAAAAAATAAATCAGGGGCGCCTGGGTGGCTCAGTGGGGTAAAGCCTCTGCCTTCAGCTGGGGTCGTGATCCCAGGATCCTGGGATGGAGCCCCGCATCAGGCTCTCTGCTCAGCAGGAAGCCTGCTTCCCCCTCTCTCTCTGCCTACCTCTCTGTCTACTTGTGATCTCTCTCTCTCTGTCAAATACATAAATAAAATATTTAAAAATACATAAATAAATTATAAATCAAAACCTCTCAAAAGCCTAACCAAATCAAATATATTGATAATCCTCAAAGTTAAAGGATTTACTTTCCTAATCACTGCTTTAGGTACAGGGTCTTCAAAAAGTCCTTATGTAGTCTGGAACTCTAAACTTCTGACTGTTGAAATGACAGTAATATTCCTTAAATATCATTTGCTAGATTACTAGTTTTAGACTGCTACACTCATTAATGATTTAGGCTTTTAGATAATTAAAAGTGACTAAAAAATGCACGAAGATTAAACTAGGTCTGAAGAATGTCATGCCTCAGTATACCAGAACTGGTAAGATAACTTTTATCATACACACACACACACACACACACACACACACGTAATCCTTATCCAATGATTAAATGGTCAAGACTTAAACTATTCTGGTTTGAGAATATTTAATTTTTCTAAAAACTTCATTTTAAGGTTTCTAAATGTGAACATTTTTAACTTTATTCTCTACTAAATGCTGGAAGATGTCCTTAAAAGATCAAAACAAGAGGCGCCTGGGTGGCTCAGTGGGTTAAAGCCTCTGCCTTCGGCTCAGGTCATGGTCCCAGGGTCCTGGGATGGAGCCCAGCATCTGGCTCTCTGCTCAGCAGGGAGCCTGCTTCCCCCTCCCCCTCTGCCTGCCTCTCTGCCTACTTGTGATCTCTGTCTCTCAAATAAATAAATAAGATCTTTAAAAAAAAAAAAAAAAAAGATCAAAACAAAGTATTAGGAACCATAGAACACGAAAGTAAGACCGAAATCCACCAAATTTAGATCTCCAAAGTTACAATACAAACTGAGAAGTACTTTGTTCCTCCCTCATGTAACCAATGAGACTTTCAGGCAGGGGAAGAAACTAGTTTTCACTTTTGTTTAAACATTTCAGAATTGTCTTCATACAACCTAAGTACCTGTCAAATTCTAAGGAATCCTACTTGAACAATCTCAAATAAAATTATGTTTTAAGCGTCTACTACCTGACCCAAATCAAACTGCAGAAAAATGAACTCATTTGCAAACATGTTGCTACTGAAAGATAAAAACAGTAACTGTCATGAATCTATAACATATTAAAGAAATTCTCTCTCAAACTATCTCTACTGTGCTATACAAATAGTTTCTACATGATAAAATAATTTCAATATGTCAATACCTTATCCTTTTTTTTTCTCCATATATCTGAATCGTTGAGAAGATATTATGGGCAGTTTGTTCTTGAACTGCTCAGTCTTTTTCCCAGGGGATAAATTAAATCCCTCTCTCCTTGTGACTATGTGCACCCAGAACTTCCTTTTGATTCATGCTATCTACCCTATTTGGAATTATCCCCATACTTTAACCTTTAATAGTATATACTTCCAGAAAAAAATGGCATTGGAATAGAAGGAGGGTTGATTAGCAAGAAAAAATTGTATATCAGTAACATTCAGCCAACATATTTTAAAATGAAAAACCATGAGCAGAAAAAAATTTCAAAACATATTTTCTAAATCCCTTTTAACTACAATTAGAGAAATAAAAAATTTAATCTTTTTTTCTTTTTGAACAATTTAGTCTTAAGAGTAATCTAGATGTAATGAGACAATGTCATAGAAAATAAAGGATTTGACTTATAAAAATCTACAACTAGCAAATCCTATAAGTAAAAAGGATGTGAAATATCTGATAACTTTTATTTTATTTAGGCAGCAAATTTTAAAATACACCGACAAACTGTTTAATTAAAAATTACAATGACACATTAGGAAAAAAACAATTTCTTTCAGGTTCTAGTTTTTTATATCAAGATTTTGTATCAAACAATCTTCTAACATCAAGAAACCCTTATCACTACTCTAAGAAAAATCCAAGATTTTTATTTCAAAAGTTCTAGTGAGATCATTACTATTTGAATATTTAAGGCTAAAAAACCCATTCATTATCTTAAATAACACATTTAATACAATAAAAGCAAATAAAGAATGCTATTATACCAATAAAAATTTTCTCCTTAAAAGCCTTTTTTAAAAATCCCTAACACCTTTATAGAATGATCATACGGTATGATAGGTTCAGCTTAAAACTTACTGTCATCAAACACCCCGGCATTAGCAAGTAATAAAGTGATGATTTTAGGGTCTTTTTCAAGTTGCATGACGTGCTTGCTTTCATTTGATAGAAGAGTGCATACGTTAATAGCAAAGTCCACTTCATTTGGGAGTCCAGATAACAGTGAAAGCACCAATTTATTATAATCATTTGGCGAATTGAAGTCCATAGATAGCCCATAACTTTGACGCAGATAATCTAAGATAAAAACAAAACATCTTAAGTATATCAAGGATTAAAAACCATTATCATTAATATCTTACAAATGCAGGACAGAAGCTTGTTTTCCTTTATAAAATTTAAATTAAGTAGAAGTTTAAAGAGTTCAACTTTCTAAACTTAAGTTAAAATTACAGTCTTCAGAAAGTAATAAAATACAAAAAAAAGTACTATTATACCCTTTTGGATATCATTACCAAATTATCAATATATCATTACTTAAATTTACATACTCTACACTTTTTACTCTCCTACTTCAAGGGACTGTATCAGGTTTTTATATATTATAAGCCAGGGATACTGGTTCCTTTGAAATTTTTAACAATATCACAATTTTAGAGACTTTGGCTACCTTCTTTACTCAACTATAGGAGAATTATCATTTTTTGGGTCAGATTTATGGCAATATAATTAACACAGTAAAATTCATGCTTTTTAGTTCTGTGAGTATTGACAAATTTTTAATAGTTTTTTTTTTTAATTTTATTTATTTGTCTGACAGACAGAGATCACAGGTAGGCAGAGAGGCAGCCAGAGAGAGAGGAAGGGAAGCAGGCTCCCTGCGGAGCAGGGCTCGATCCCATGACCTGAGCCGAAGGCAGAGGCTTTAGCCCACTGAGCCACCCAGGCGCCCCTTGACAAATTATTAAAAAACCACAACCACAATGAAGATAGAATATTTCCATCACCCCAAAAAGTTTATTTAACCTTTTCTGCAGTTAAACCCCTGTCCTACCCACAAACACTGATCTACTTTGTTTCTATAACTTTATTTCAAAATAGCAAATAAATGGAATCATACAGTATGTAGTCTTTTTTTTTTTTTTAAGATTTTATTTATTTGAGAGAGATCACAAGTAGGCAGAGAGGCAGAGGGCGGGGGGGAAGCAGGCTCCCTGCTGAGCAGAGAGCCCGATGTGGGGCTCGATCCCGACTCTGAGACCATGACCTGAGCTGAAGGCAGAGGCTTAACCCACTGAGCCACCCAGGCACCCCCAGTATGTAGTCTTTTATATCTGATTTCTTTCAATCCATGTTGATGCATGTATCAGTAGTTTGTTTCTTTTTAATGCTACAGAAAGGGTAGAACACAATTTGTTCATCCATTCCCTAGATGAGGGACATCTGGACGGTTTTCGGTTTTGGGGACTTATGAACACTGCTGCTATAAACATTCATATACAGAACTTCATGCAGAAATATTTTCTCCTTTCCCTTGGATTGCTGGACCACATATAAGTGTATATTTAACTGGGTAAGAAACCGTGAAGCTGTTTTCCAAAGTGGCTTATAGCATCTTGCGTTTCCACTGACAATATACAGGGTTCCTGTTGCTTTGCATCCCTGCCAGCATTTCAACAGCCAGTTTTAAATATTCTGAATCTAACATTTAATAAATATTTCCTCCCAAACAATGGCTTATCTTTTTTTCTTAAAAGTGTCTTTGAAGAGCACAAGTTTTAAATTTTGATAGAAGTCTAATTTATAAATTTTTACTTTATAGTTCATGCTTTCATGTCCTAAGAAATCTTTGCCTAAGCCAAGTTAACTAAGATCGTCTGTAGGACAATTAATTTAAAACATCTTCAAAACTTTAGGGGCGCCTGGGTGGCTCAGTTGTTAAACGTCTACCTTTTGCTCAGGTCATGATCCCAGGGTCCTGGGATCGACCCCCACATCGGGCTCCCTGCTAGGTGGAAAACCTGCTTCTCCCTCTCCCACTCCCCCTGCTTGTGTTCCCTCTCTCACTGTCTCGCTCTGTCAAATAAATAAGTAAAATCTTTAAAAACAAAACAAAAAAAATCTTCAAAACTTTGAAGGTAAGGAAGATGGGCTTACAGAATACTAATATGTTACAGAATCATAATATCTAAGAAAAACATCATATTTCTAGAAATACTGACTCTTAATTTGGGTAGTGTAGACCTTGGTAGCTATGCCCTCAGACATATACTCCAAGTACATTTTTCACATAAAGATATAACTAGTTTAATGCAAAGAGGCAAGAAAACAAGAGATAGAAAACCTCTAGATGAGACATTTCAGAAATACATGAATTTTTAAAGAATTTTTTAAAACCTTGCTAAATGGATTACAAGTAGGAATCTATTATCATAACTTGCCACAAAATCAAATCATATAGGGAAGAAATTTCTTTATTTCCCACTTTAGACAACTGAGATGACACCTCTTCGATTCTCAAATGGTCTAGGGATTTCTTTCTAATATAATGATAAATAAGTTCCACAATAGAGTAATAAACTATTATGACAAGAGACTCTTTACAATATTTAAAACTGAATAATATTTGTTCATTTTCTATAATCTTGATAAATAAAATTTCTAATAACAACATAACATAAACATAAAATCTGGAGAAAAGGTAACAAAACTTCTGTGAATATAAGAACAGATTTTGATATTTCTATACTGTACAGTGGGACTAAATAGTTTAGAGCTTCCATGAAACTTTCAGACAAATCTCTTTCAGAGAAAAAACTTAGAACCCACATTCAACATCTGTCACATTCTTGTTTATGTGGGTTCAATATGACCTCAAAATTGCTGTTTTTTGCTACTGAAGAATGAAAGATGCCATCAGATACTCAATTCAGTGCATCCTTTCCTGAGTGACTTTGCCAAAGACATCTCCGATTAAAATAAAATAGATAAATACGATAATTACAAAAAGTCCTTTATATCAGGCTTGGTAAAGATTTCTAACATAATGTAGGAGAAATTGTTTATAAGATTTTAAGAGCTTCCCTTTCATTCCCTTCCCCAAGGAAATGTGATTGAACAGCTACAATTTCATAACTGGTATGGGATTAGAAATTTATTTTCAACATTCTTGACTCAAAGTTTATAACAGCATATCACTGCTGACAAACTTAATCTAAGGCCATCACTCTGAAAGGGAGAATTATTCCTGGAGTGCTGTTCACACTATAGAAATTAAACAATACACTCTTTCTATTATTGGCAGTGATTATCATAGTCTGAATGTCTGTTAGACTATGGGTTTTTTTTTTTTTTTTTAGACTATGGGGGATTTAAAGGAAAATCTTTACCTAAATAAAACTGATAAAATAAAAAAAAAAACAAAACACACACAACGTCCTGTATAAAACTTTTCCAAATTTAAGCACCAAAACTGAAAATGGACAGAGTGCTTGACCTCTTTTTATCAAAAAGATTAGACTGGATTAATGATTACTAATATCCTCGCTAGCTCTGAAATTCCACAATTTCAGTGAGTTGTCATTTGTCAACTTTGTCTTTCATAATTTTTCTACTAAAGATATTGCATATAAATTTTTAATATATTTTAACTTAAAAATTAATTTTTTATTTTAATTTTAAAATGTAAGATGAACAAAAAATTACTTAATAATCTCCCTATAATTCTGCAGAACTGACTGTATCCAAATGAATACCAACAACAACAAAATAGAGAAAGAAGGAAAGCAAAGAAAGGATTAGGTATCTGTGGTAAGGAAACGTATGAAAAACTATGCAAATAAATGACAAAACTGTCATATATTGATGCTAGTGTTTAATAATCCTAAAACTCCAGGCAAAATCTACTCAATATTTTTTGCCACTTAAAGCCAGAGTAAGTTTCTTTAAGGAAAAATCTGGTCCCATATTCTATCAATGTACAATATTACATCAACTAAAACTGCACTCCATGCCAAATGCCCTAGAGCTACTGTCAATTAAAAATGATTATTTCAAAATGTTATTTTAAAATAGTTTTTCTTAATATCAACAATATAAATGTATCTAGATAAATATACTGATCCAAATACATTTGTCCAAACCTACAAAGAGAGCAATAAGACTGTATGACCAAAGATGTAGTCACAAATCTTCTATAGGTTCTAATTAAAATTTCCTAAAGGCTCCTAATCTACCACTATGTAAGTCTAATTTGGTGTTTATTTAAAACACACAGACACACGCACAAATTGACAGGTATGAAGCTTACTCTATTTACCTTAGTGACAACTGAAAAGCATCTTAATAAAGGATTTGTTTTGTATATAGATAATCACATTAATTTTCAGAACACTGTCATAATGTTGTTATGCCTCGTCCTTAAAAAAGCACCTTCAAGTTCATAAATGCTTCTCTAAAATACTACCTCTTCTCAGTGTGAATTAGATATATTATAGTCTGACGTTCCTCAGCAATTCCTTCTTTCTTTCCTTTCATTAGCCCCCAATTCTGATTTTGTTAAACATGCTACATGTTGTATAACTGCTCAGATTCTCCTTTTAAAAAAAAGGCACATATATGACAGTATATCAGAAAGGAGTTATTCTAACACCAAGTTAAGCAATTCTGTCATTCCCTTAACTTGTAATAGTAACTCTATCAATGACTTTCATTAGGCTTCTGAAATACCAGAATTATTTCACATCTTTTTTTCTTGAGGTAATCAGTTTAATTAGGGGAGGAAAGAAAAGAAAAAAATATCCAGAAAAATTTTCATTTTAAACAAGATCAAAAGTAGAAATGGGTCAGCTTAGGGAGTTGTAATAGCAGACACCAAACTGTATTAAGCTAAAAAAATGAACAGTTCTGTTGTTACTGTAATATACATAAAACACAGAGTTCTATAAAGTTGAAAATGGTCTTAAAGGTCATTAGTATAATGTCTCATTCAATGCAGGAATACCCTGTACAACATCCTTGAATTCAGTAATGGTCATTAGCCCTTTCTAGGAACAGAGAGTGTATCACCTAATAAGTTACCCCATTTTATTTTATCAGCTTAAACTATTAGCAAGATTTTTACATGGTGACTTAGAATGTTCTCCTTTAATCTTGGTTCTTGAGGTAATTAACTACTCATTAAAAACAAAGTGAGGTTTGGTTTGTACTCATCGCCACCAACTTCCACCCCCATTATCCAAAAGCATCAGATGATGAAGCCTCTTCTAGTAATGATCAGATTCTAGGTGATTCTGTTTCTTTAGTTATTACAGACCAGGAAAGAAATATGGAGTCAAATTCAACATGAAAGAAACTTTGAAAATAGATAATGGATAATAAAATTAGTGATACTGACACAATGAGAAAGCTTAAATCTAGTGACAGATTATCTATGAGACCAGGACTACCACCAATAAAGAATAATAAATATCTAGAGAATTGTAAATTTTATCAAGAAAATACCCTTAAAAAAGACGTATCTCTTCTTTTTTAGGCCAAATGTTGGTGACTGAAGAAAAGAGATGCTGTCTCTTCGGAGTTCCCCTCCTAGTCAACACAGTCCCAACACTCAAAGCTACTAAACAGAGGAACCCCTATTGACTCTGCCTCAATAACCTTTTTATTAAACTCTCAACCTAATTATTTCCAATTTGAGTCCTGCTCTTTTTAGCTGCAGATTCCTCTGTAACTCTTATAAGAATGACTTAAATGAAAAAGAAAAATCTTATCTGTGGTACCTAAGGAAAAAATACTCAAATAGAAACATTTCTGTGGAATTCTGATGCTGGAAGTTCCAGTAATTGTAGAAAATCCAGTAGATGCTAAGTAGTCTTGACCTCCCTAACCCTATACAACCTCCTTCTTCTCATTTTAGTGACTATTCAAATTAAACTGACCATTAGTTAAAAAAATAAGGAAAAAACTTCACTTGAAAGTACAGATATTTGTAACTCTGAAAATTCCTACAACTAAAAATCTTATACAGTCTATTACAGAAAGGGCCCTGATACCAATTAGATGTTGATCTTTGAAAGTTGAATGTGCAAAGTAAAGGATTAATTCACTGGATGATGTCTATTTTCCTAATTCAAAGCCGGACAATCTCCAGTGATACTTACCTGACACACTGTGTTGCTGGTAATTGTAGGAAGATGGAATTGCACCAATAGGAAGCTGTGGCTTTGGATTGCCTGGTGGTACCTCATCATCATCCTCCCCAAAATGATGAACTTTCTCGTACTTTTCTAGGTAACTGAAACAGAAAAACAACACAGCTGAGTTTTACAAACAGATTTACATCTTATTTTTTAACTCTTACCACATGTATCTGTTTTCCTTCCCCAGAGCCCCTAAATTTAAAAAATAGTTACGATACCACAAGGCTCATATTAGGGAAACAGTCACTTCAACAGTGGTACTGCAGACAAACTCAATGAAATGCTTCTAAGGGTTCTTATATTTTCAGAAAGACCACACCATTACCCAAATATCAAAGACAAACACATGTACATGAATGGGAGAACATTTGATTTATTGATTAAAAAATATATAGGAAGTCATTTAAAAGCCAAGTGAAAATGAGAAGATTCTCTAACCCTTGGTCCATCCTCAACCCCCAGTCTCACTCATCAGGTTCACAAGCATACTGGAATACATATATTTTCTGTGCCTAATTTTATTTAACAATATATTTTATAGATCTAACTATGTAAGTACATTAGTACTGCTTGTTTTTCTTAACAGCTGCATAATATTTGATCCTATCCATATATCATAATTTAACTAGATCTCTAGTGTATAACTACTTTCAGTTTTGCTTTTTGCTATTACAAATGATAGAACAGCAATAAACTTAATCTGTGCACTTATTTGAATATTTTCTCTGGACAGACATTGGAAATGGTATGCTCATTCTAAATAAACTTCCATCCAAAAGTGATAGCCTAATATATTTTAACTAATTTATAAGATAGTTCCTATATCCCCTACCGTATTACCATTACTGGATATGATTAATCCTCTTTTTAAATTTTTTATTATTTTTTAAAAATTTTATTTATTTCAGAGAGAGAAGAAGAGGGCGAGAGAGTGCATGTATGAGTGGGGAGGAGGAGGTGCAGAGGGAGAAGCAGACTCCCTGCTGAGCAGGAAGCCTGAGGTGGGCTCGATCCCATGACTGAAGCCCAAGGCAGACGCTTAAGCAACTGAGCCACCCAGGTGCCCCTAATGCTCTCTCTCTTCTTTTTAAATATTTATTTATTGGGGGGGGGGGAGTGTGAGTACGAGGAGGGACAGAGGGAGAGAATCTACAAGCAGACTCCCCGTTCAGCCCAGACCTCCTCCCCACCCCTCTTGCCAGGCTGGCTGGATTCCACCACCCATGAGGACATGACCTGAGCCAAAACCAAGAGCTGGGACAGTCAAACGACTGAGCCACACAGGTGTCCCGATTAATCCTCGTGACATCAATTACAATGAAGTTTCCAAATTCTCAATCTATCATCACCTACCAGTTTAAAATAAGATTACCAGGTAAACTTTTAAAATAGTGAAACAACTGGTCAAACCTCTGTCAAGTACAACACTGTAGCTAACAAACTTGTTACTGCACTTCACAAATCAGAAGTTGAACTGATTAATACAATGACTTATATTTGCCACAGAAAAGTTCTACATGTGATTATTTTATAGATCAACCCTTTTACCAGTCCTGATCCAAGCAGGTACTAAGTCCATTAGTAGCTATTTTCAAAGTCCTACAGCTACCCACCCCTTTGCTTTTTAGTTATAGACAGCTGAGATGACAAAGGGGGGTTATCAATGAAGAAATACAATGATTTTGGAAGTATTATTTTGAGTACCAAATCTTAACTTTCAAGGTGGGATAAATACAAACTATAATTTTACAAATATAAAAACTAATGACATTGAAGATCGTTACCATTCCTTATTTTCCCCTTTCAGCTTTACAAGGCACAATAATTCACATCTTTGACCCTGGAAAGGAATTGAACTGTCCCTTTCCACTCCTTCTAAGTTCTCCATATAAACTCAATTTGAGCAAGGAACTCTTTCCTAGCTGGCAGTTTGATAGCTAATGAATTTAACACTTTTCTTTAGTGTTGGAGATAGAGCATACTAAAGTAGACACATATGTGTAGATACAACCCTTGAGCACTGAGGAGAGAATATATTTCACCCTGATCCTGGGGATGTCACCCAGCAGATAGATTTATAGTCTAAAAACATAAAACAAAAGGATGATTAAAAAGAAGTCTCTTCAGGATAGACTCACAATGGACTTAAATAGGTAAAGAAATCAAGGCTATTCTTTTTGGGTTTCTAATGCAGATATCATAAAAAGAAGTGTATATATAAGTATAGACACAAACAGCTGCTCATAAATCATATTTTCTGCAAATGAGGGATTATCTATATCACTCAGGAAATAGTATTGACAGAGGTATTTAGGGAGTACAGTCTTTTGAAATTGGAATGGTTAAAAAACTACAGATAAATAATCTATTAAATAATTTTTATCAAAATAGAATCAAAACAACAACGAAGATAAAGAATTTTAAAATAAAAATCTTTAACTACAATATTTTTAAGATTCTTTCTATAAATTTGTTAGTCATAACAGCACAGATTTAAAATTTATGTTTTTTATTACAGCTGGGAAAGAAAACAATATTACTAGTAAAGAAGGACCATAAATATGATTTTTCCCTCCCAAATACCCCAAATGGAGTCCAAGCAATATAGAGCTTGATAACAACACAAGCACTATATACTCATAATAAACAGTGTATTATACACATGCAACCCTTTATAATTCAATTTTTCTTAAAATATTAAAAAATGACCTCTGGTTCCTTGACATGTTATACTCCTATTCCTCTAAACAGATTCTTAATTTCACTCCCCTAAAATCTGTAGTGTAGGCAAATTATTATGATTTTTGAAATTTTTATGTTCCTGGCTTAAGGACCAGTATTTGTTCTGTCATGATTAAATATTTCCGACCGAGACCCAACATTTCTTTGTTCAAGGTTTTGGCACCCAGTTTTGATCTCTTGTCTCTCTCAATAAACAAGTACAAAGTATTTGGCTTTTCAAGAAGTTATATACTTCTAAAAACTAAAAAGTAGTAACAGATAAGAGCAGCTAAAATACAGAGTTACATTTCAAAGTCTAAATTTTCTGATATTCTCTATCATGACCTTGAGCTTATACACTGAGAGATATTCTGTGTTCACTCATTAAATTATAAATGTTAGACTACATTTTACTCTCTCTCTTGTCAAAGTCAATGACATCACTTTGAATAGTTAATATATTAATCAAGCAAGTATTTACTGAGCTCTTACAGTAATCTGCCTAGTACATTACATATTTAACTCAAGACTGGTAAAATACTGGAATCCAGACAGGAACAGATTCAGGTGAGATGAGTTTTATCTTCTTTTTCTTCAACTTGGCCTTAACTTACTTTACAGTAGATTCTCTGTCACAGGTTACAGAATTAGAGGAAGGCAAATGTGAAAAGTTGGCATATAATATAGAAATTATTTTAAATGGTACGGTTTAATTAAAAACCTTAATAAATGTGACTGATAGAAATATAACGCAGAGGGATGGATTAAGAGTCCATTTAAAAATAGCATCAAATAATATGGGCACTATTATTATGAATATGGGAAAATTAAACCTCTTACAATATCTGACAGACCAAGTAAACAAAAAAATTAGGTTGTAGAAAATTTGAGTATAATCACCAATAAGATTGATTTATTAGACATACAATGATTTTCTTTTCAAAACTCCATGGAAATTACAAAACTGATTATATATCAATTCACACAGAACACCATAATAAATTTAAGATTAAATATTATATAGGCACATACTCTAACCACAATATAACTCAAAGAAATTAAACTCTTAGATAATTAAAAATAACTTTCATTATATAAAATTCCAAACCCATATGCAATTTATCTTCACAATCCTCTCTCAACTTATTTTAAAGTAATTCCCAGATATCATATGATTTCAACTGTAAATATTCTGGTAGAATTCTTGGAAATTAAAAATGACATTAACAACAACAACACTCGAGAAAACTCTTGATTATTCTTGGATCGAGGGAAAAAAATCAAATGCATATAATTGGAACACTTCTATATAACAACTTTTTGAACTGTTTTTAGTTAAAGATGACAGTTCAAGGACCCATATTCATCTCTTCCCTTAAATCTGATTGTAATGACTTTTAAAGTATAAAAATAGAGGAATACAGCATTATTTGTAAGTTAAAAACTTCTAGAATTTCTGGTCCATGAAAAGCAACTTCAAGGATCTACAAGACTAAGTTGCAAAACACTTCTTGAGAGAGTGATGTGATCTAGTGAAGGAGATCCTAGGCCAGAAAACATATACAGGAAAGTTCAATTTGGATTTCCTTCAACCAGCTTTGCGCAGTGGCAGTATCATAGCCAATGAGGTTTATCCGAGGCGTGGATTATTGCTAATTGGATTTCCTTCAACCACTAAAGGTTGAATAGAAAGTGAGGGTGCGTCTGATAATGGATCCAGAGAGTGTCAATTATTTAAAAAAAGAACTTACAGAAAGTCGAGTTGAGCTCAGTGGTTGTGCAGGGAGGTTAAGTCCTTTATAAATTTCACCTTACAGGGCACATGCGCCCCAATATTTATAGTAGCAATGTCCACAATAGCCAAAATATGGAAAGAGCCCAGATGTCCACTGACAGATGAATGGATAAAGAAGATGTGGTATGTATGTACAATGGAATTATACTCAGCCATCAAAAGAATGAAATTTTGCCATTTGCGATGATGTGCATGGAACTAGAGGGTATTATGGTTAAGTGAAATAAGTCAATCAGAGAAAGACAATTATCATACAATCTCACTGATACGTGGAATTTAAGAAACAAAACAGAGAACTGTTGGGGAAGGGAAGGAAAAATAAAATGAAATCAGAGAGGGAGACAAACCATAAGAGACTCTTAATCATAGGGAACAAACTGAGGGTTGCTGGGTGGGGGAGGTGGGTGGAGGAATGGGATATCTGGGTAATGGGCATTAAGAAGGGCACTTGATATAATAAACACTTGATATAAAAAGTTGTTAGATGCAACTGATAAATCACCAAATTCTACCTCTGAAACTAATAATACACTATATGTTAATTAAATTGAATTTAAATTAAAAATTTTTATTTTATTTTATTTTAAAATATTTTATTTATTTATTTGACAGAGATCACAAGCAGGCAGAGAGGCAGGCAGAGAGAGAAAGAGGAGGAAGCAGGTTCCCCGCAGAGCAGTGAGCCCGATGTGGGGCTCAATCCCAGGACCCTGGGATCATGACCTGAGCCGAAGGCTGAGGCTTAACCCGCTGACCCACCTAGGCATCCCTAAATTAAAAATTTTAAAAACCAAAAATAAATTTCACCTTATGGCTTCTTTGTCAAAATGAGCACAAAGACACCAGGAGTGTGGGTACCTATGAAAAGCACCAGCATGGAAAGACTGTCATCAAGTTTTATCAGGTAACTGGATCTCTATTGATTTGCTCTATAAACACAGCAGGTACAAAAATTGCGGTGGCTTGGAAACTACAAAGGTAATGAAATTTCTTTGCCCAGGATTGTCCTCCCAAAAATGACAATGCAGAAAATCAACTGGGTAATGAAGAAGGCAAGCTTCAGAAACTGTTCCACATGGAAAAGAAAAGGACTAATGAAACTAGTAGATAAAAATGAGATATATATGTTAAACAGGAAAGCAAACATAAATCAAAAACAAAAAAAACAAAAAACCACATGCAGTGGTCCTGAAGGAAAGACCTGAATAAATGGAATGGAAGTGATAATCATTTTCATAATAAAAGAATTTCTTTAGCTAGAATATGTAATGTGTGTATCAAAGAGCTCTCTGGAGCTGGGGTGTCAGGGTACATGGGTCACCAGGCAAAAATTACTGAAAAGGGAAAAACAATCAGATATATCCTGATAAAAGATTTAAGCTTCAAAGATAAAGATTCCTACAAGTTTTCAGAACCATTGCCATTCCCCAAAAGTTATACAGAACAGTTGGACTAGACTTTGACTTCTCTTCAAAATTAATAGCTAGACGATAATGAGCAAATATTAGAATTTTGAGGAGGAAACTTATTTCACAAGAAATCACTACCTAACCATGTTGCTTAATTAAGACAAAAGAAATTCATTTTTTGACATGTAAAGACTCAGAATAAAGCAATATAGCCCTCTAGGGAAAAAAAAATACCACTCAAGTAAGTCAACTCACCCATGAACAACACAGGGGTTAGGGGCACTGATGTCCACACAATCAAAAATCTGCATATTAACTTCTGAATTCCCAAAAACTTAATTACTAATAGCCTGTTGACCCGAAGCCTCACCCATAACATAAACAGTAAACTGACAGATTTTATACACATGTTATATATTGTATTCTTACAATACCATAAGCTAGAGAAAAGAATATGCTATTAAGAAAATCATAAGAGAAAGTACATTTACAGTAGTGTACTGTACAAAAGATCCACATATAAGTGAACCTGTGAAGCTCAAATCATGTTGTGCAAGGGTCGACTATAGTCTAATGGATAGAAGAATCAAAATTAAGAAATGATTAAATAGCAATACAGGTGACTGATAAAATGTACAGAAACTATTTAAGACATTAAACTCAATCAAAACTATTACATTACAAAAAAGAATATAAACGCCATTGAGTACAAAAGGAGAACATAAAAAATGTAAAACATTAAAATAATTTGAAAAACAGTTTCCTGGTAAGAAGTTTAAAAACTTTAAAAGATAAAGAAGTAGTAGAAAGAAAGAGAAAGAACTTTAGGAGAGAAAGAAGTAGAAGGTAGGAAGAACTGAAACTGTACTCTGATGCTTATACTGAAAGACTGAACAAAATGTGTTAATTTTTACTGTTAAAATGAAGGACAATATGTTCTTAGCTGTGTTTCCCATTTTTCCAAGTGTTTAACAGCTAATTGAAATCAGACTAATTACTTTCCAAACCACTATATGGAAATAAAAGTATTACTGTATATAATATACAGAGAAAAGGAGAAAAAAAAGATCACCCTATAATGCAGCCAATTGCATTCTTAAGCATATAGCCCAGTAAAAACTGGAAACAACCCAAATATTCATTAACGATACTATAAATACACACACCGTGGCATGTTCATGCAATGAAATATTATATAGCAGTGAAAATTAGAAACTAACATGGACTGATTCAAATGGCCATCAACAACAAATTGTTAAAAAAATCATTTCCAAAGATTACATTATGATTCCATTTATATAAAAATCATAAACAAGCAAAAAATTTACATATATTATTTAGAAATAGATAAGTGAGTGCTAAAACCACAAAGAAAAGCCATATAACAATTAGCACTTAGAAAATAAGTTAGGATTTATCCTTTAAAAGAGAAATGCAATATAGAAAGGAACACAAGCAGCTTCAAAGGTATTATTAGTTTTGTTGTTGTTATTGTTGTAGATAAGCCTGCATATATTAAGTTTTTTCATATTTATTTTATATTTATTTCATAATTTTAAGAAAATTTAGATACTGGAAAAAAAAGTATTGTTATTTCAAACTTTCAAATAAAACAAGTATTTTCATTGTCATATAAAATGTTTCCAATCACAGAAAATGATTAGAAGCTCCTTGAAAACTGTGATCTAGCAAAATCTGACAAACTTTATAAAAACTAAAGGTAAAAAAAAAAAGACTACATTTATAAATAGTACATAAAAACTAAACAAAAAAGCAAGATAAGATTTTGTTACAGAAATCCAGTAATAGCTCAACATTAAAAATTTTGTAACACCAAACTCACAGATCAAGAAAAAATATTACCTAAACAAAGGATGCCAAAGTTTATTTAATAAAATTAAGTACCAATGCTTCTTTGAAAAAAATTAATTAATGAAGAATTCTAGAATACTGCTGTTTTTGGATCTGTCCTATGGCCCCTCTGGTTGTACCATATACAACAAAGAATTCCCTATCTACCTCCTTTCTCAATACAGTCTTTCTCAGAATATTATACCTCAACTTGATCCAGGGTACTTGCTTCTGTAGAAGAGTACCCTTTAAAATGGGGCATACAAACAAAATATTCCAATAGGGAAAGATATTTAATTTATGGATCCATACTACCTCCTTCTTTCCTCACTGATCGTCCATATGTTACTCATCTGATGTTAAACAATGTGGAGGAGCTAAGAGTGGAATTCCTATTAATTTATTAGCCTTTGACCACTGGAGCCTTAATCATTAGGTACTAATAATGTCTATGTATGTCTAGGTCTAGGGAATTTAAAGACAATACTATCTAATTTTAATTAAACTATTTCTCACAAGAGAGATTAAATAGATTTCTTCAAAGAAGCCACAATTTGAATAATGCAGCAAAATAAAATAAGAAAAAAGCAAAGCTGATACTTCCATTATAAAACAATGGCAATGTGATCAGATAGATATAAAAGAAGTAGGCCAAAAAATTTCTAAATTAGCAAAAATAAAATGGATTAACATTGATTATGAACCTTGTCCTAGGTTAATGTACTTTTTATGTTACTGATGATTTCCAAGATGTTTAAAACTCCAAAATTTGAAGACAAGCTTCTACATTTTTCTAAGTAATATTTTTCAAGTCATTGAAAAATCAAATCCTTTTAAACACTTTAAAATCTAACCAAAACTTTTTAAAATTAAAAAATAAATATTATTTCAAGCAAGTGTACTGATAAATATTTATAAGAGCCCTTCAATGGCCAAATCCACTATCACTGGGGAAACATATCTTCATTTTCTCATGATAAAAAGGCTAAATTAATACATGGAAAATATGTCAACAAAACAAATACTGTTGGGAAATGGTAAGAAAACACTACTGAGGAGTTGAAAAAACAAGGATTAGAGCAAATTATATTGCGTGGGAGGTTTTCTATATAGCTGAATTCAAATACAGATGTTTCTAACATATCTGAGCTTATAAGTATTTCCTAGATTCTCTTTCAAAAGTGAAATTCGCAAAGAACTACTTTTTGGTGAGTCATTAAAGGAAAGCTGTACCAGAGAGGATATATTCTCAAAAGCAAATGATTTTAGAAAAAAAGAATTTCAGGAAAACATGTTAATTCTACTTAAAACCAAAATGAAGAAGCAGCTGCTTTAACTGGGAAAGGGAAGTAGAAGCAGGGGGAAGGGAGCCAAGGAAGATGAAAGAGAAAGCAGGCAGAATGAAGGGAAAAAAGGAAGATTAAAAGACCTGTAAAAAGCATTTATTGCATCATTTATAGGCAGGATAATGCAGCACAGAAGCTGAAGTCAGAAGTGCCAAAAATGCTTCAGGATGATGTCAATGGGGTCAATTATATAAAAACAAGGTCTTTGAAACACAGAAAAATCTTCAAACATATTTTATAATGAGATGTGAAGTGATAAGAAAAATATTTTGTACCAGAGAGGTCAAATGGATATCTTAGTCAAGAGTAATTAAAAATGCTGCCAATCTTGAGAGTTATACACTCCACTTTTTACAAAGTCCCAAATTTGCTGATTTTCTCAAGATAGTATTAGGTGACAAGCAGTTATCTTACCTAACAGATAATTTAAAACAAAACAAAACAAAACGAAACAAAGACACCTTATCAACCCTTTAAAGTAAAAAAAAAAAAAAAAAAAAAAAAAAAAAAAAAAAAAATTAACAATCAATAGAAAGTAATTACTTTAAAAAAGAAATTCATTCTATGGAGAGAACATTTTCTTTAAAAGGATGCCTTTTATTTTTTATTTTATTTTTCAAGATTTTACTTATTTGAGAGTGTGTGTGCATGCAGGGAGAAGGACAGAGGGGAAGAATCTCAAGCAGACTCCTGGCTGAGTGGGGAGCCTGCTACGGGGCTTGGTCCCACAACCCTGAGATCATGACCTGAGCCAACACCAAGAGTTGGATGCTTAACCAACTGAGCTGCCCAGGTGCCCCAAAAGGATGTTTTTTAAAAGCAAATTTCCTTCCATGATATGATCTTGTTGAAAATATTGTGCATGTATCATACATTAAAACTTCCATATCTACACTGCAGTAGGAAAAGGAATTTTCCAAAACTGTTAAAGAAAAAAAAAATCCATCAAATTCTGTGGGCTTTGAACCCTTTAAGACAACTTTTATATTGATATAATTCTATACTTAACAGTCATAAAAATACTTCAAAGAACTCGTGTCCTCAATCCAGATATACCAATTTTTTATATGTTGTTTAGTTGCTTTATCATATTCTCATTCTCTCCTCCTCCCTCTGTCCACACATGTACACACCCACAGCACTGCAACCCTCCCCACCCCCAGAGTTTTTCCTGAACCATTTAAAATTAAGTTACTGTTCCTTATTTTTAACAAGCTTGACATTTTTCAAGAGTCAGGGTGGTTACTCTGTAGAAAGTCCATCAATTTAGGTTTGTCTGAGGTTTCTTTATAATGAAATTAGATACAGAGAATGCACCTTTGGCAGGAATACCACAGAAATGAATGCGTATCCTAGTGCATATTATAAGGAGGTATATTATGTCCCACTGATCGTACTGTTAACTTTGATTACTTTGTAAGATTGGAATTACTAGGTTAAATCACTAGGAAGTTACTCTTTTCCTTTTGGAAATTAGTAAGTAACTTATGGGAGAACACTTTGAAGTTATGTAAATAACCTGTTCCTTACCAAACTTTCACCCACTAGTTTTAGCAATAATTGAGGATTCTTGCCTGAATTGGATTATTACTCTAATGGTGATTTTTCCTTAACTCCATTATTCCTTCCACATTTATTAGCTGGCAGTCACTCTACTGTAAGTGAGCTCTTCCCATCCTCTCCCATTTATTCAGTTACTTATAATGTCATGGATTATTTCAAAAATATTATATTCCTATCATTATTTATTCTAATGTTCAAAGTGTTCCAGCTTTGGCCAATGGGAGCCCTTTCAAGCCACCTCCTCTTTTGATGTAGCCCTGTCATTTTTTGAGCAGTTTCTTGCTTTGTAGAATAAGACATAACAGGCTTATCTTGCATTTTCCCTGCTTCCATACTAGCATCATTCTTTTCTCCAAGGAACACTGCTTCTTTTTAATGAGGAATGGTATTTAGAAACCAATACCTAAAGACTAGCTATGCTCACTGCTTATAGAGGTATCTTTCTTCCAGGCCCTTTCAGTATATTTAGTAGTATGTATAAATCCATTTTTGTATCTCTATAAAAGGATAAGATCATATTTATACCTCTATTGTCAATTCAACACCACAGTTTTCCCCTTTAATATTTTTAACTTTCTTCTCTGATACTGAAAAATCTAGATAATGTTTTTCCCACTAAAATTGCACATTTGCTCAGCCCTATAGCAAACAAACCTAGAATTCAAAATAATTACAGTTCCTTTTGACTTTAGACCAGTATCATTTGAAACACAGTTTCATTTGCTTCTTTTTGTGAAAGAATAAACCACTTTAGGTTTATTCTTCCACATTCTTGATTTTATTAATTTTAAACACTTACTATTTACCCATTCTTATTAACTATGAATGTATTTTCAGTATGAACACCAAATTTATACCAAAAAAAAAAAAAAAAGGAAACTAAACTTGTGGGTTACAGCTGAAGCAGTGAATAAAGGTGATTTATGTATTCATTTTCTTTGTTCTTTTATTTTTAAATTGCTTTTCGCATTTAGGAAGGTCTGTGTTTTTGTTCCATTGGTTACCTATGTACTTATACATTTACAACGCCTTAATCTCATTTTCTTATTATCACCTAGTGTATGTCAACTTTCAATAGTATCTTCTCATTCCTAACTACTGCTTTACAACAATCAATAAGCTTTTCCTACTTTCCTCTTTACCTCCTCCTTTATTATTTTTTTACATTTTTTCTTTTTTTTTTAAAGATTTTATTTATTTATTTGACAGAGATCACAAGTAGGCAGAGAGGCAGGCAGAGAGAGAGAGGGAAGCAGGCTCCCTGCTGAGCAGAGAGCCCCATGCGGGGCTCAATCCAGGACCCTGGGATCATGACCTGAGCCGAAGACAGAGGCTTTAACCCACTGAGCCACCCAGGCGCCCCTACCTCCTCCTTTAGAGTTGGCATTAGTTATCCTTTGTAAGAATATGTAAGATTTACATATTATTCTTTCACCTTTGTTGTCACCTACATTTTAATCTTAGATCTACAATTATAATATATTTAATAATAACCATGGATTCTTCTGCAAATGTTTTACTACTCAACTCTAAGTTGGATAAAGCCCATACACTAGTGGATTCCTCAAGAAATATTCAAGTGTGTACTATCCTGTTGAGTTATACATGTTTAAAATATTTTTTTATTCTTGATGTTTAAAAAACAGCTTGGCTTTTTTTTGTTTGTTTGTTTCCACAAAAATATATAAAAAATCAAATTATAAAAAATCAAACATTTTCAACGTTTTATCAATTCAAACTCACTGTACGTAACTGGGACTTCTTTGTATTTTGGAGATTACCTCAACTAAAAATACATTACATATTTACAACACTTCGAAATATAATTGAAGAGCTACCTCAACTAATGTTAAATTTCACGTTAACTCTAGAGACTTATAGGTTAAAATTCCCATAAATTTGTCTGCAATCAAATGTACTGCACTAATTATGAATGTCTTAATAACTATTAAAAAGAAAAAAATATTTGGAAGGAAATGGTTGGTTTTAAAGTTCTGTGACAAACTCCTAGAAGATAAAAAATATGTAAAACCAATTTAATGACCAAGATTTATTTATTTTTCTTCCTTCCTTCTTATTTTTTATTTCACCTAGATTTCCTAATGAATCCCTGATTGTCATTTCTGGCAGCTCAACCCAGTCTGTTGGGATGGTAGTGTGCTATATGCTGTCAGGAACCCTCCACTGTTTCATCAGAGCCATACAACTAAATGCTCTAACAGTCCTGGTCAAAAGTAAGGAAATGATAACAAATTTGAGTGCTGTACACACCTTTCCCATTTAAGAACAGCTTGGCTTTACATAAAATTTTTGGTTTACCCATTTCCTTAGTTTCTTGAAAACACTGTTCCATTGGTACTTCGCTTTGTATGTTTCTGTTAAGAAGTGTGTGCCAGTTTAATTATCTTGGCCTATTAGTTGTTCTGTTTTGTTTGTTTTCCTGGAGGTTCTCAAAGTTTATCTTTAGAGTCTAATACTTTTATAAAATATGACTCAAAATTGACTCTGTACTATAAACTTCCCCAAGTACTCTATGGTCCTTTCAGTGTGCAGATGCAGGTCTTTTATTTCTGGAAAATTTTTTTACATTATAGTTTTAAATATTATTTGTTCCCATTGTTTAGTTTTTCTAACTTAATTATACATATATGTTGAATCTCTTTTTGTCTCACATTACCACTACTTTCTCTTTTACCTGTTTTACTTCTTTAATTCATTTTCCTTTTCATGATTATTTTTATGACTTTCTTCAATACCCTTTATTAAATTTCCAGTTGAGTTCATTCCCTTTTGGGCATCTTGGAATTTAGAATTCATTTCTAAGATGATTTTTTTTCTTTTTCTTCCACCTCTTTCTTGGATTCAACCAACTCTCCTCTTATTTCTTCCTAGGTGTTTTTGTGATTTTACAGTTTTGGGGCAGGGGATAATTTCTTCTCTGTTTCTTTGTTTTTAAATTTATGGTTCTAGTTGGTTATTCGTATCTGTAAATGTTTGTTCGAGAGTATTTCAGTCTGGAAAGCTGTGTTACAGTTTTCTTCCACTGTGTGGTTGTTTTCTTTCTTGAAGGCAAGGGTGTTCATCCACTGAGATTTTGATTCTTATGTTTTCTTACAGCGGTGGCTTTCCATAGATTTATGAGACTTTTGCCTATTGTGACTTTGACGTGGTTCACAAGATTCCTATTTTAAGAGCCTCTCTTTTGTTCGTGTACCAAAGTATGGTTTCTTTAATGGATGAATTTTTTTTTTCCCCACTAGTTGTGATGTTGAAAGGAAGTTATATGTGCATCCTCTAATTTGGAAAAAGGGGTTTCTATTTTATCTTGCAGGACTTTATATCCCCTTTTTGCTTCTTTTTCCTTCACTATCCAATACCCAAAGTGTGCTTTTCTCTTCTCTTTTAACTTTTGCCCCCAGCAAAAATACTTTTCAAAGACTGCCACGCCAAATCACATACATTATTGACCCAAAGACCTACAGAGTCAGTGCTCTGATCTACCAGGACTCTTGTACTTAAGGTGTGGTTTCTTCTCCTAATGGTGATGTTAGAGCAATCCTAGTTTCCTCCACTTTTTCAGAACTGCCCTTTTTCTCCACAAATGTGTGTGCCAGGGGAAATATCTCTGCTAGGATTTGGTATTTATTTTTCCACTTAAAGGAAACTTGAAGTTTGTAGCATTCAGTCTAGTTATGTTGAGGGTATGAATTTTGTACAGTTTTAGTTGTTCTTGTTGATCTTCACTGATTTTGGAGGCTATACAGAGAGACTTGGATTTATCCTCATGTATCACTATCCTTACTTGCCCAGTAATTGATTTAAACCCTTACATAAAACATGTAAAAATGTGACAGTGTCCCAGAATTTACGAGAAAAACTGATTTCAAACAAGAAGGAAAATGTTAAATAAGTTTCAATTAAAAAAATAGTGCATAATGGACAGATGGAATTTTTTTAAAAGGAGGATCATAATTTATTGCTTTATTAAATGTATACAATGATGCATTTGTTCTCTTTTCATCCATGTATAATTCTTCCACTATGGAAAAGTATCAAAACAAACTGAATATAGCAACAGACTTTTGGGGGCACCTGGGTGGCTCAGGGGGTTAAAGCCTCTGCCTTCAGCTCAGGTCATGATCTCAGGGTCCTGGGATTGAGCCCCGCATGGGGCTCTCTGCTCAGCAGGGAGCCTGCTTCCTCTTCTCTCTCTTCCTGCCTCTCTGCCTACTTGTGATCTCTGTCAAATAAATAAATAAAATCTTGGGAAAAAAAAAAAAAACAGATTTTTGAACCAATATATGACAAACCATTAAACTGAAAAAAATTGGAGTTTGCTGCTCTCATTAAAATAGTATTCAATCATTCATTAAACAAGTATTTATTAAGCATTTACTACATGCTAGGCACTGCTCCGGATGCTTGGAATACTAAGTAAACAAAGCAGACAAATATCCTTATTCAAATGAGACTAACATTCTTATAGGGGAGGCAAATAAACAATAAAATTAGTAAGTATGCTTTAAAAAAAAAAACACCAAGGCTTTTTATATGTTAATAAATAAAAATTTAAATATATTTTTATCATATTAAAAATTTACTTTTTGAGTATTTCTATCTAACTACACTTAGGTTATATATTGGGCAGTATGCCTCCAACTTTCCATTTTTAGGAATATAATCATAGTCCGAAGAACACAGATGTCTAGAGAACATCACCAAGAGATCCTGAACTTACAGCTAGAAGGAATAACTTAGGAAACACTGGGTTGTCTCTCCTTGGGAGAGTGGATAAGAAGTACATTTATAGACACAAGAGAAATCATTCCAATTTATTAGATTTTTATTGTTTGAATCAAGTGTATGTGTAAGAAAGGGGACTGTATTTAGATATTAAGCAGCCAAAAATGAGGACTGCAGGAAATGCTTGTTTGCTGATAACTCAGCATTTAAGAACGCTACTAATGGGGAATTCCCCAAAGTGATAAGCAGCAGAGTATGGGCCTCACTGAACTTGCTAAAGAGGGTGAAAAAAAGGTTTCTCTCCACTTTATGTCACCTACAACATGGACATACAAATCAGTTTTGTCCAAACTGAACTCTGAACTTTTAGGGAATAACAAAAAATGGGTTATTTAAGATAGTAGCAGTAGGAGTTGAGAGATTTACTCTTCCTGACTTCCTACAAATTCCTTTTCTTCAGAAATTAGACAGAGATGATTTATATTGTTTGCAAATAATTATAGTTTATAACCCAATAATTCCACTTCTAGAAATTTATCCTACTCTATATTCTAGAATGTATGCTGGCAAGGAATTGAATAAGGATGTACAATATTACTATAGTTTGTGACAACAAAAGACTGAAAAAGAACCTACATGTTGAAACAACAGGAAACTATTGTTTTAAATTCTTAAAATGGGCTACTATGTAGCTGTGAAAATGAGTTATACACTATGTAATAAAAAGGATATCAGCTATATACATGGATATGAACAAAGTATTTCTGGAATAAAATAAAAAGACTGTAATAGTGGTTACCTTCATAGTGGAAACCTTCTCACCCTTCACGTTATTTGAATTTTCTTTTTTTAATATTTTTTATTATTTTTTTTATTTTGATTTTTTTAAAAAGGAGATCTTATCCTGTGGTCGGGGTTGGGGTGGGTGAGGTTTTTGTTTTTAAAGATTTTATTCATTTATTTGACAGAGAGAGATCACAAGTAGGTAGAGAGGCAGACAGAGAGAGGGGGAAGCAGGCTCCCCACTGAGCAGAGTGCCTGATGGGGGGATCAATCACAGGAACCTGAGATCATGACCTGAGCTCAAGGCAGAGACTTAACCCACTGAGCCACCCAGGCACCACTGAATTTTCTTCTTTTTTAAACAGTGCTCTTGATTACTTCTTCAATGAAAAGGCTAATTACAAACAGCAAATCTATTAAAAGGTACCATATTAAAAGTGGAATGAAAGAAAAGAATTCCATGCAGTCCATAAAAATGGTGTTGCAAAAGAATACTTAGTAACATAAAAGAATATTTGAGATGTTATAATAAAAAATTAGAAATGCAATGGATAATATTATTTATTTAAAATATGCATTTCATAAATAAATATATGCAAAGTCTTAAAGCATATACAATAAAATGTTGAGAGTAATTAGGATTAGAGGTAAAAATTTTTATTTAAAAACATTGATTTATTTGTACTTATTAAACTGTCTATAGTAAATATGTCTTGCTTTTATTTTATGATGGAAAAAAAAGAGAGTACAGGTACAGAAATTATTCCTTCTAGTTCTAGAGTGAGGAGAAAACAAGATATAGATCATTTGGAAGTGGTAGGAAAAGCAGTTTAAAAAGAAATCATATATACCAGATTTCATTTCCCTAATATATTAGACAGATATCTAAAAAGAGTATAGAAGGTAGCAGTGCCAATTGTGGAATTTAAGCTAAGTAATAAATTACTAAAAGAGCTTTTTTAGAAAAAAAGAATGTTGCCATTTCTTTAGAAGGTACCCAAGTAATAGCAGTGTTATCTGAGAAAGAAACGTTTTACTCTAAATTGGAAGGAAGAACATTTGGGGAGACAGGAAGTAGATGGGACAGAAAGAGGAACAGAAAGGGTATGAAAGGAAAAAGGGGGAAAAATAGTCAAGGAAAGCAAAGAGGAAATGGATGAGAAGAAGGGAAAAGAGAAGAGAAGAGAGGGAACCTGGGTGGCTCAGTGGGTTAAAGCCTCTGCTTTCGGCTCAGGTCATGATCCCAGAGTCCTGGGATCGAGTCCCGCGTTGGGCTCTCTGCTCAGTGGGGAGCCTGCTTCCTCCTCTCTCTCTGCCTGCTTCTCTGCCTACTTGTGATCTCTGTCTGTCAAATAAATAAATAAAATCTTTAAAAAAAAAAAAAAAGAAATGCAATATCCTTCCTGTAATTGCTTTTCTGTTCTACTTAAAAAAAAAGAAAAAGAAAAAAAAAGAGAAGAGAGAAAATGACTTAGGAAGTATGAAAGATGGGAGGGGGGTAAAGGAGTAGAAGGGAAGATAAGGAAGACCAATGAAGAAAAAAGCAGGACAGAGTGCTCAAAGAAAAAGCTGAGAATAACAGAGAGTTTTTTACAAATGAAATGGGTCACTAGAGAATGCAGTGCAGTGTTGTGGTGAGCTAGAAAGCAGTGACTGCATGAGAATAGACTTGAGGTAGCTATACAGTGGGTAGAAATTATCCTTTGCAGGATAAGGTTATAGATGGAACTTTGATACTGGTACATGAACCATGGACAAGATGCAATATATCCCTAAACTAAAATACACCCCTTATAAATATCTGGACTTATTCCTAAATCATTACAGAAGATAGTATTTACTTTCGTTTTTAAAATAACCTAAGAACTCTTCCATGTTTTAGAACCCAACAGAATATAAATATTCCAAGGAAAAAAGGACAGAAGTAGAATATTCCAAGAAACTAAGTTTTAGACTGAAATGGGAAAAAAGATTGGGACTTGTGGTAAAAAGTCCCCTGGAAACTAATAGAAGAGGGGGTAAATATTATCATGCTAAATTATTCATTATATATCATGTTAAATTATTAGTTATCATGCTACATTATGAATAATATAATTATTCAAGACCAAAATAATATCTAAGTAGGCAGAATATTATGGCATTCCTTTTCAGAATCAGTTCTACCATATAACATTTAAATTAATCTCATTACTGAATAACTGCACTTTGTTTACTGACCTAAGACAGTGAAAACTGACCAACTATAGAAGAAAAACCTATTATCCTTAGGGGAACCTTGCATGTTTAACCAATTAAGGTACACAGGAAAAATGCACCCAACAATTAGGATAAAGAAGGATAACGAAGAGTATACCTGGAGCTCTCCCTGGTGCTGCAACTAGTCCTGGCAATCAGACTTGACTTAAAGACTGTTTTTTAATCACTGAATCCAAATTTACTATTTGTATGCTGAACTACCTGTACTCATTAGACTTATTTTAGCAACTTGCACCTCAACTGTGCCTCTGTAAGTCTATTCTTCCAAACTTTATTAGGAAATGCATAAAACATAGACAAAGAGCCAAGAGTTGTATTCTAGGTCATTTTTGTAAGATGTTTTCTTCGTGTTTCACAATAATTTTTAAAAAATAATTAATAACCTGCAAAACTAAAAGCACAGTACTACTATAGACCCTTAAAAGTATCCTTGTGTGTGTGTGCACGTTTGTATGTGTGTCTGTGAGAGAAAAAGTCACTAGATTAATCATAGGCTATATGATCAGCCAAATAGCTCTGGAAATTAATTTTCCTAGAAATAAAAATTACCATTGAGAGCTTACTTTATTTTATTGGTCTACACACTCTCATAAAATCTGTAAATCTTTAGTTGCTTTTCCCCCTTTCTAATCTGTAATTAACTGAGAGCAATTATTCCACTGTCTAAATAGTACACATTTTATTACATTTCTTCCTTTTTAAAAATATTTTATTTAAGAGAGAGTGTGAGAGAGAGCATGAGCGGGAGGGAGGGAGAGGAACAAGTAGACTCCCCACTGAGCAGAGAGCCAGATGCAGGGCTTGTTCCTAGGACCCTGAGATTATGGAGATTATGACCTGAGCCAAAGGCAAATGCTCAAAAGACTGAGTCACCCAGGCGCCCCATTACATTTATTTCTTAACAAAAAACAAAAAGCCTCACATATTAGGAACTCCTCCAAAATCTAAGCACCTAGCACGAATTCCTTTAATTACAGTGTAGAAATCACCAAGAGTAACTGTTTTGAATTTCCAAAACAGTTACCATCTCTTTTTTAGGGGAAAAAAATAGATGGTAATTTTTTGTTGCACTTTTTGTGCAACAAAAGTATGATCCACAAAGAAGATACCATAATGTAAAACTTATCTACATGACTTGGATATTCCAACAGACGTCATGGTTTTACTAAAGTTTACAATGGACAACTTATTGAATTAATAAATTAATAAAATTATTAAGTTTACAATGAAAACAAATATGAATAAGTAGATTTAGGAAGGACTGACTGACCTATGTACAATGCAAACAATTCTCTTCAAATTCAATGTTTTAGTTCAAATGACCTATTAGATAATTTAATTTTCCCCTGAATAAGTAATACTCTATATACTATCCACTAGTTTAGAAATTATATGTCAAAAAACTTTTGAACAATTTTGTCATGAGCCATGTTTCATTTTTTAAATCATCTAATCCTGTTATAGGAGAAGAAAAAATGATATAATTTTTGACAGAAAGAGTTCTTGTCTGAAAGCACAGCTTGTAAACAAGTCAAGGAAAATTACACCTGCTAGAG
Organism: Martes martes; assembly: GCF_963455335.1. Lineage (NCBI taxonomy): Eukaryota > Metazoa > Chordata > Mammalia > Carnivora > Mustelidae > Martes > Martes martes. Next base: position 81,636,103 of record NC_137895.1, on the reverse strand, counting down.
AATTCTGCCCACCTCTCCTATCCCAATACCATCTCCTTTGTGGCTTAAGGTACTTTTGCAGAACACATAGCAGTTCTATTAAGCAGTCTGAAAATTACTGGCTTAAGAACAGCACATTTTAAATTGATTATTGACATATATTATTATATAATGAATAAGGACAAATAGAATCAAAGGTGAATATGCATGTAGTGATGAAAAGCAATAAATATATCCAAATTCTTAACCTTTCTAAATCTAAGAATTAAAACTCTCTTAGGCAGTAAAAAGCTACTGTAAGAAAGCTGCTGATCTAATTCAGTAATTCTTAATTCAGGGTGATACCATGCCAGAGACAGTCTGGAAAAGTGTGGGGCCATTTATGTTTGTCACAATGACTATGTGAGCATTATTGTTAAAATTAGGAGGCAGGAGCCAGGAATGCTATATGTACTACAAGGCACAAAGATTTGTACCATCCCAAATGCCAATAGTGTTTCCACTAAGAAATACTGATCCAATTCCACTATAACAGTAAACATTAAGAATTTCCAATAAATTGGGAAATTCCCAATGAACATCTGACTTATGAACATTCTTCCTTAACAAGGGAAATGGGGATTCAAGAGTCCAGAGGCCCTGCCTCCAATGGAAATAAAAGTCCTAGCATAACCGAATTATACCACCTAGAAAATGACTATACATTCTTTTATGCAAAGTTTAATAAGATGCTGCTTCCTAGAAGTATCTCTTTCCCAATCCATCCAAAAAAGCAAAGCAAGGTAAAGCAAAGCATGGAAGGAAGGAAGGGAGGAAGGCTTGGGGCGAGGTTGGGGGGTTGAGGAGGGGAAGGAAAAGGAAGGAAAGAAACACAGCATAAAGGAATAAAGGGAGGAAGAGATGTGTATGCTAGCAACTGCAGAAAGAACTTAAAATACTTTTTTCCATTAGGAAGAATGTTATTTGAAGCTGAAATTTTGCCACAACTAGTTAGTAAGTAAGCATTGGAGGCCAGCCTAGGAATTATGACATTTCTATCAGAAGCTTCACACTTATTTCCAAGCAACTGACTGCAAGTAAAGTTACCAAATAAGACTCATTTATAAACTGACTGCTTTTTACAGTGGTAAAGAATAATTGTGTCTTTAACTTTGAAATGATGATTAGATTTTTATATGTATAATTCTCAGAGTTTGAAGGACAAATATTTACCATATGCTATTCTAAATATGTCTATGTTATTCAAATGAGGATGTACTTTCATCTTTTAAAAACAGACTACATTTTGAATAGATAGAAAAATAGCATCAACTACTGATTACTCTGCCTCAAAGTAGCAAAAAATAACTAAATCCAAACATATCCTTGTAAGTAGTTATGAACTATGAAAAACATTTATTGGAGAACTGTTAAATCATTAGAAAGACTATGCTGAAAAACTGTCATACAGTCATATTAGTAATTCAATTCAGAATTTCTCAAAATCAGAGTGGGGTTTGATAAAATAAACCACTAAAATGAACATATGCTAAATTTTTAAAAAATTTATTTACTTGAGAAAGAGAGATCAGAGCAAGTGAGAGAGAACACGAGTGGAGGGGGGAAGGGCCTGAGAGAGAGGGAGACCACAAACTCGCTTTTGAGCAGAAAGCCTGATGTGATCCCAGGACCCCGGGATCATGACCTGAGCCAAAGGCAGACGCTTAACGGACTGAGCCATCCAGGTACCCCCATGTGCAACTTTTTACTATTATTATTTTATACATTAGACTTCTTTCAAATAAAATAATGAAAGAATATATTAAGCTGGAAATTACAGGTTATTATTTAATCAGAAAATGTTATTTAACTGAAGTGTCAATGAAAATACTTGAGGGTGGGATTTTTGTTTGTTTAAGAAATATAAGATCTGAAATGGGTATTTTACCTCCAGAAACGGTTAACACAGGCCATTTAAGACCCATGCTCCTACAGAGAACCAGAAAGTCTGAAAAATATGAATATTCATTTTTTTTAAAGTTGCCCAATGGCATCAACGAATGAAAAAGCAGTAAAGATTTATTGGGCCAAGATCTAGATTCCTAATTCCTGTCATAAGCAACTACCAAAAAATTCTGGAGAAAAACAATATAATTTCAGGTCTTGAATTATGTCTATAATTGGTTTTCAAGTACAATCCAGCATACAATCAAGAGACAAGAAGAAAAATCAGTAGGCAACAGACATAAGAACCAATCAAAACAAAAGTCAGTAAAAATACAGTCAAATGAGCTTCATATATTGGGACTATTTAAACAAAAAAACCCATACTTGCTTATCACTTATAAGAGTACTGAAAACCAAAGACAAAAGGAATTTTTAAAGGCAGTCAGAAGAAAAATAAAACAGATTATATTAGAAGGAGGAAGATAAGAAATTCATTCAAGTACTCACTAGAAACAACGGAAAACAAAAGCAATGAAATTACATTTTCACTGTGCTCTAAGAAAATAAATACAAATTTAACATTCAACATCCGGAGAATAAATCACTCAAAAATCAAAACATTACCTGATAACCTCTTTTGCAATGTCTGTCTTATTCATTGCTCCAAAACAAGTATGGTGGTTGGCACATGGTAGTGTATAAAGTTAACTCAGCTAAATTAAATTCTTCTAGTCAGTAATTTCTCCTGTCTGTATTATTTCCACCAACGTTTATATCCTATTGATACTCTGTAGTAACAATGGGAACAGCAGTAATATTCTGACCACACAGTAGGTATTCAATAAATGGTGAATACAGAAATCGGGTTTTAAATTTATTTTCTATATTTAGAAAATCTCCATTTCTCTAGTTTTTCCTCATATGGTCTATTATACAAATTGGATACTTTTAGATCCATTCCAACTCCCTTCATAGCATTTTAGTTCTTCCCAATTGAGATACTATACCAACCCTGGGGTATCTAAATTTCACCCAACCACAAACAAGAGGTAAAACTACTAAGAAATTCTGGTATTTTTATACTCCATTGAATATAAGTCCTACATAGAAAACCATAAATACTTCTACAGACAGAATATCTTCAGACAATATAATCTGCTGCCTAAGAATAAATATATAATTAGAAACAAAGTATTGAATTTCTTGTTTTATACTTCATTTGAGGTTTACCAGGTAATAATGATCCATTCCTAACTAGATCAAACATACTGATTATGTAATATTATTATAATAGTTCACATTTTCTAGTATATTTTGAGCTTTGTCTCCTATTATTGATATCTTTATTCTTTTAAAATCAAGACACAAAATGATAAAACAACAAAATATTAGCTATAGAAACATGTTAACAATGTTCTTCTACAACCCAGTTACAGGCATAATTCTTTTTTCTTTCTTAAGATCACCCAGCTAGTGATATAGTGGCTACTAAATGTGGCTAGTACAAATGACCAGCAGAAAAATAAGATATTTCTCAATTTGACGTTAGCATTTCTTTCCCACCTCTCCAGCTCTAATCTCCCTTTTAACAAAGAATAAATACCTAGGAAATGGGCTCACTGTAGCCTTTTCAATCTACTGATTTCTAAAGTGCTCTTGTTTTCCTGGTAGGTATTACTATTTAATATGACACTGTATTGTTTACATTTTAAATACAGTTATTTAAGTAATAAGGGATCTAACTTAAAGAAAAATATTAAGGAAATAAAAGTACAGGTGACAGAATAAAGCAGACACTTAATCTTCCACAGTAACAAAATCCTCCAATTTTCACTGGGTCCATGTCATCAGAATAAAGAATACACTTCACAGTCTCCTTGTTTTAGGTATTGCCATGTGTCTAAATTCTGGACAATTTAAGATCTAAATAAAGTTACCTATGGCAGCTTCCAGGAACCTTCCTTAAAAACAGCTGGCATTCACCCTCTGAGCCCTCTTCTTTTTCATTCCTTTCTCCTTCTTGCTGGGTAGAATACAGATGATAACTGAAACTAAAGAAGCCATCTAGGTTTGTAAGGTGACCTTGGCAATGCAGGCTATGCATGGCAGAGTAATGAGATAAAAGCAACTTGGATTTCTGAGTACTTCGTTTAACAGAGCTACTATATAGCCCTTTTGCACCTACTTCCAGACTTGTAGGTGATGGCAAAATAGACTTCTATATTGGTTAAGTCACTGTTGTATGGGGTGGAGGGTGGAGGGTCTCTGTTGTTTGAATCCAATTCTAACCCTAACTGCAAAATATGGAATATGAAAGATATTGTCAAAACTGATATGAGGGGCGCCCGGGTGGCTCAGTGGGTTAAAGCCTCTGACTTTGGCTCAGGTCATGATCCCAGGGTCCTGGGATCGAGCCCCGCGTCTGGCTCTCTGCTCAGCGGGGAGCCTGCTTCCTCCTTGTCTCTCTCTCTCTCTCTCTCTGTCTGCCTCTCTGCCTACTTGATGTCTCTATCTGTCAAATAAATAAATAAAATCTAAAAAAAAATGATATGAGAATTATTCAAGTTGGAAAACAATAAACCAAGGCACTGGAATGGATCACTGTCAGTCCCTGGAATTTACCAAGTGATCCACCAGCTATTAGCAGTTGGACAGAGATAAGCAATTTTGTACATATATATCACAAATTTGAAATGTAAAATTATTTCCACAGAAATCCCATTACATTCCATGTCCCTGAATGCTGAACACGTTACAATGACTAACATTTGGTTCATCCTAACTATATTCACAATTTAAGTTTGTACCTTTTCATTATACCTGTTGTATTTCATTATCCCCATATTACAAAATTAAATGGTCATCTGGGAAATGCTTCACTTAAGTATAAAAATGTTGATGAAAACAGTACCAAACCCCACTACACAGATTAAGATAATTAATGTCGGTAGGGAATGACTCTAATGATAGAGAATATGAATACTGTTGAGATAAATAAATCTTTAAGTATGATGATTTCACACATATCAGAAAAGAAAAGCATAAAACATAAGGTACAATAATTTTTAAACATTAGATCATATTTAACTGACTATACATATGCCTCTAGAGCTCAATGGGTGGTCGTTAGTGACACATTAACAAACAGTGAAATAAAGCTGCTGAAGCCTTAGTCATTTTCCAATCTGACAGTGACCTCTTTGTAAACTAAATTTCAACAGAACAACTCTCCACCCCCCAATCCTTTCCAGATGGAAATGGGCAGACTTTGTCCAAAAAAACTGAGAAGTAACCAAGATTAAAGAAGCAGCCTTTGCTTTGTACTTTGTACTCTTCACCAGAGAAATGAGCACAATTTACTCAACTGCCAAGAAGTTTTTAAATTATGCACATAATATTTGCCTCTTAACAAATATTGTGATTTAGAAACAAAAAACAAAAAACTACTGGCAAAAATCTCTTTATCAAATGACACTATATAGTGGCAATACCAGTGACAAATGATCAGGAAAAGCAACTACTACCCCACATGCCTATCTGTAGATATACTACTTTAGAGTTTAACAAAACCACTGATGCACAAAGTATGAAACAACCCAGCATACGGAGAGAACTGTATATAAAGAGAAATGCACAAATTTCAATTCTATTTGTTACTGAAAACCCAAACTATAGAATAAGATTTCTTTAGTTTATTTAGTAAGCTGAAAAGTTTTGTTTTTTTTATAAACATTTTATTTATTTATTTGACAGAGATCACAAGTAGGCAGAGAGGCAGGCAGAGAGAGGGCGAAGCAGGCTCCCTGCTGAGCAGAGAGCCTGATGCGGGGCTCGATCCCAGGACCCTGGGATCATGACCTGAGCCGAAGGCAGAGGCTTTAACCCACTGAGCCACCCAGGCGCCCCGAGCTGAAAAGTTTTAATGTAATATTATGTTCAAGTGTATCAAGGAGGTTTCACATGAATTCAATTCCAAAATATGCTTTCTTTCATAGAATTAATTAGAAGCTAACAACACTTCATTAAAAATTATTAATAAGGTAAAATTTACATAGCATAAATGTAACCATTTTTAAGTATACAACTCAGGGGTATTTATAACATTCATAATGCTATGCATTCGCCTCTATCGTGTCCAAAATATTTTCATCACCCCAAAAGGTAACCCTGTACCAATTAAACAAGTCACTCGTATTTCTGTCTTATCCCTGTCCCAGCAACCACTAATAGGCTTTCTATCTCTATGGATTTGCCCATTCTTCATACTTCATATAAACAGAATCATACAATGTAACCTTTTGTGTCTAGCTTCTTTTACTTAGTATAATGTTTTCAAGGTTCATCCATGTTATCAATACATTCATTTTTCATGGTCAAATAATACTCCATTGTATGGTTATACCACATTTTGTTTATCTATAAATCACTTAATGGACATTTGGGTTTTTCCCACCTTTTGCCTGTTGCAAATAGTGCTGCTATGAACATTCATGAGCAAACTGTTTGAATACTTGTTTTCAATTCCTTTCCCAACCTAGGAGAGGGATTGCTGGGTCCTAGGGTAATTCTATGCTTAACTTTCTGAGGAACTGCCAAAATTTTTCTACAGTGACTGAACAATATGCTTCCTGATCTCAAATCACTGTTGAAGAAAATAATGAAAAGAGTAAATCTGATCAGTGGTGACCACTTACCATACATCATCATGTCAGTGTTGTTTTAATTAAATGGCAACAAATAAAAGACTTCATTTTTCTACACTTAAATGTAATCTGTCAAGGGAAAATATATAATGTTTTGAAATGGTTACAAATCATTTAAATTTCATAATATTCCTAACTGTCAAAATCATTTCTGTGGTTTTATACATTGTTAAAGTATCAAACCTTGGGTGATAGATTTAATATTTTGAAATGTCTAAGGCTGAAATTCCATGATTTTTAATGTTGAGGTAAGTTAAAGATGTCTTAAGAAGTCCCAATATTATGCAAGGAACTCTAACAGATAGTGAAAGTTAGTGCCAGGTCTGCAGTAATCCAGCACAAATCTTTTTCCAAGAAAATGCCTGTTTAGGTACCCAAGTTTTCTGGATAGTAAAATAATGATCATGAGGTCACAATCAAAGATAACCAAACACACATGAAAATAAACCACTTTGAGTACTACACAGCATAAACAGTAACCAATTCATCAGACATAAAATATAATTGGAGGCCAGCCTAGGAATTATTATGACATTTAATTATGTCATATGTTAATTAATTATTATAACATTTAAATACATAGAGAAAATTTAAAGAAATAAAATGCGGAGTCAAAAAATTGAGTAAGCAACAAGAAAATATAATAATAGTGTCTAAAACATGCCATTAGAATCCTCAAAGGATAAAATAAATAATACAGCAAAAAGAGATTTGAAAAGATAATGGCTATAAACTTTCTAGAGCTGATGAGAGACCCAAATGATACAAGAAAACACACACCCAGCAAATAAAAACAAATGTACACCAAGTACATTGTAATAAAACTCCAAAACCTCAAAGAAAAAGAGAAAAATCTTTAAGGCAGTCAAAGAGAAAATGCAGATCATTGACAAGGGAATGGCATTAGACTGAAATCATCAACAACTTCAGGCAGAATAAAGTGAAATGGTATCATCAAAGTTGTATTAGAAAATTATCAGTCATAGGAACATATGTCCTCAGCAAAACTACCTTTCAACATGGATTAAAAAAAGGACTTTCAGACAGACAAAAAGTTTATCACCAAAAGACCTAAAGGAAATGCTAACGGATGTACTTCAAGAAGGAAAACAATGCTAGAAGAAATCTCTTAGAGGGCCAAATAATGGTGAATAAACTGGTAAACCAGCAAGCAAATAGAAAAACATTCAAGTGTTCAAATATAAAATAAACAAGGACCTCTAGGTGATGGTTATATTGAAATATTATACAGACTTTAAATATTGTATATTGAGTTATATACTCATGCTTTGTGTACTGTTTGTGAAATGTTTATTGATAAATGTTTGCTCAAATACTTAAATATTTCCCCCAAATTCCCACATTGTTTATATAAAATAATGAAAATAATATTTTTTTTAAAAAGAGTAGACCTGTCCAAGAATAATAGCATTAAGATCCAAAGAAAAAAAGGGAAGCCAGAATCAAAGATCTGAACAAAGATTATCAGAGTGAAAGTATGCTAAGGTCCTTTTATTGTTCAAGAGCAGAGGAAGTCATAATTTAAGACTCTGCTAATACTTATGGCAACATTTCCAGAGAAGCCTCTAAAAATAACAGAAATAGTGTACAATTTCTATGCCAGCTATGTTTATAAATGGAATAAAAAACAAAACATATGTCATTTTTAAGTCATACAGAAAAAGCGGGAAAAATAAACAATTTAAAGGTAGTTTAAAAATTCCAAATATACTAGTACACAAATAATAAAAATGTTTATTAATGAATTCAAGAGTTTACAGCCAGATAATAAACTGGATTAAAAGTCAAAATAGAAAGATATTATTATAAGATACCAAATTCTCATGTATAGACAAAAGTTCAAAGGTTATACCAGTTATATTCTAACTGCATAAACTGGGAGTTGCTATATCACAAGAGATTAATAGTTTTAAAGCAAACAATATTACTTGGTTTAAGGAGGGCCACTACATAATGATAAAAAGTTCAACTGACTAGAAAGATATGACAACTGTAAAACTAATACACATTAATAAGATAACCTCAAAATATATAACGCAAAAGTTGTTAGAATTTGCGAATTTTAAACACAGAGAAAATTACAAATCTACCACTGCAGCTAGTGAGATTTCAACACATTTTTAAAATGTTTTTTTGAACAACACATTTATTTATTGATAGCTCAGATAGACAAAAAAATTAATAAAGATATAGAGGGGTAAAACTATTAGCAAGCTTAATCTAATATTAGAGAATATACATTCTTCTCAAGCATATAGGGAATATGTATAAAAACTGACCACATACTAAGCCCTAAAGTCTCAACACATAACTAGGATCACACAGACCACAATCTTTGATAACAGTGCAATTATAATAAATAAAAAATAAAGATTTACTGGCCCAGTGTAAGAGCTATTAGTAGAGGAACCAGCCTGAAATCCCATGTCCTAACTTAAATATAATCTAAAATGCATCAGTTTTCCACTAAGCAAACAAAAAATTAACCTTACACCACCGCTTCCAGGAGGTCAATCTGAGGAGGGAGGACGGTGTTTTTTTTGGATTATAAAACAGTAATGTTGTCATTTAATATTTTACAGATGAGGAAAGCAAAACTTAAAATAGTGAGTTGTAGAGCCAGGATTTGAATCCAGGTTACCTACTGAACCTATAAACTTATCCACTATTTTGAACTTTGTGGTAGGCATTTTATAAGTGTTGAATAAATGAGTAACAGGTTATCAGGCTTGCTTGAATATTAGACCAGTAGAATTGACTGAGAGCAAATGAACATAGTAGTTACATTTTTGATGGGTGTTACTCTGATTGAGTTTGCAGAATGGAAAATTCCTTTTGATATCATACACAGTCCTTTTTTAAAATGCAACGACTTCAAGATAGAGGACTCTCGGGGTGCCTGCGTGGCTCAGTGGGTTAAACCTCTGCCTTTGGCTCAGGTCATAATCTCAGGGTCCTGGGATGGAGCCCTGCATCGGGCTCTCTGCTCAGCAGGGAGCATGCTTCCCCACCTCCCTCTGCCTACTTTGTGATCTCCCTTTGTCAAAAAAATAAATCCATAAAAAAAAAAAAAAAAGATGACTCTATCCAGACTCTATCATGACTTAATCATCAGATGCTGGGAAACCTTCAGCTTAGAGAACATGAAAGAAAATAAATTTCCGGGGCACCTGAGTGGCTCACTGGGTTAAAGCCTCTGCCTTCGGCTCAGGTCATGATCCCAGGGTCCTGGGATAGATCCCCACATTGGGCTCTCTGCTCAGTGGGGAGCCTGCTTCTCCCTCTCTCTCTGCCTGCCTCTCTGCCTACTTGTGATCTCGGTCACATGAATAAAATCTTAAAAAAGAAAAGAAAAGAACAGAAATTTCCTTGAAACGTTTCAGTATGTGAATTTTTTCTTTTTTTAAAAAGATTTTATTTATTTGAGAGAGAGCTCACAAGCAGACAGAGCAGCAGGCAGAGAGAGAGAAGAGGGAAAAAGGCTCCCTGCTGAGCAGAGAGCCCAACGCAGGGCTTGATCCCAGGACCCTGAGATCACGACCCGAGCCGAAGGCAGAGGCCTAACCCACTGAACCACCCAGGTGCCCAGTATGTGAGTATTAAAAGCACCCACAGTTTTAAAAAAAGAATAAACAAAGAGAAGTTTCTAATTAAAAAAATTAACAAGTTTCCTCTATATGTATTTTCTTGAAACTTTTTAGAAAAGTACTAAAGTTCGTTGATTGTTCCTGATAACACAGAAGAAGACCCCTTTAAAAGAGAGGAGAAAAAAACTACATAAAAGCATGAATTCAGATATTTGTCCAAAGCTATATTGTGACAGTGAAATTTCAATAAGATGCAATGCATGGCATGAATCAGTACAATTGTCTTCTTTCCAGGTATTACGTAAAGAAAATTCCAGGCATTAGAGATTTATCTGTAGTCAATGCTTGATCCTCAAGAGTGCTATTAATGATCCCATTCTAAACAAGAAATATAGGCTTCGTAAAGTAACTCGGAAGTTATTCTTCCCTCTTTTTTTTTTTCTTTTTACAAATGTCAAGGAACTATTATGGAAACTATTGTTTCCATAATTGATATTGATTCTCTCTCTCTCTGCTCCTCTCCCTACTCTCTCAAATAAATAAAATGGGGTGCTTGGGTGGCTTGGTCAGTTAAGCACTACCTCTTATATTTCACCTCACGTCACCGATCTCATGGTCCCGATATTAAGACTGCCATCAGTCTCTGTGCTCAGCATGGAGTCTGTTTGTCACTCTCTCTCTGCTCCTCCCCCAACACTCTCTCACATACATACATATATACATTCATACATACATACATAAAATGTTAAAAAACAAATGTCTCTGAAGCTGATGAGAGTTTTCCTCCAAAAGGAACCACCAATGATATACTGCTCACATTTCTATGTATTAATAGTCAAGCAAGAAATTGTTAGTTTTAAGAAAAGTTTAAACAAAACCAAACATATTTAACCTCAAATGGCTGATCATAAAATAGCTTTATTAGCTTATAAAATTGAATAAACTCAAGCATTAAAATACAGGTATGGGGCACCTGGGTGGCTCAGTGGGTTAAAGCCTCTGCCTTCAGCTCAGGTCATTGTCTCAGGGTGCTGGGATCAAGCCCCACATCAGGATCTCTGCTCAGCAGGGAGCCTGCTTTCTCCTCTCTCTCTCTCTGCCTGCCTCTCTGCCTACTTGTGATCTCTGTCAAATAAATAAATAAAAACTTAAAAAAAAATACAGGTATAAATGGACTTAGTGCTCCATTTCATAGCTCTTAAGAGAAAAATTTTTACATGAAAAGATGTATATAAGAATGTTCTAACTATTGTTCAACTCCTAAGGACTATAATGTTTCTTCTTAATCAACGATCGTTAATTTGCGAATCAAACTCTAGTTCATTTCCCTGGTGCATATTTTTGTGTGCATGTGTGTTTGTGTGTGTGTGTGTCTGAGTGTCTACAGAAGTATCATTGCCAATTATCTGGAAGACAAATAAGATATTACCCAGAAAGACAATGCACAGAGAAAAAGCTTAAAAATTTTATATAGCTTATCTTCTGAAAGATTTCATAAATTTCTTTACTAAAATACAGACATATGGGGGCCATAAGAATACAATGCTTAAAGACAACGTAAGTATGGGTTATGAAATCAAACCTAGATTTCAACACCACTGCTGCCATTTATTAGACATATGAAATGACATATATAATTTAACTAGTCTCATCTTCCATTTCTTTATATGTAAAACACATAGTATCTACCTAACAGTATTGTAAAGGAGACTGTGTACTTAGCTAAGCACATGGTGTTATACATATAATACACAGTAAATGATAATATTATGTTAATGTTCTCAATGGCATCTAATAAAGTAATGTCTTAGAACAGTAAAAAGATTATTTACCACAATAAGGTGGGATTTATTCCCAAGATGCAACAGTGGTTCAACATTCACAATTCAATCACTGTCCTATACCACATCAACAAAACAAAGGATAAAAATCATTATGATCATCTCGATAGATGCAGAAAAAGCATCAGACAAAATTTAACATTCATTCATGATAAAAACTATCAACAAAATGGAATTAGGGGAACATAGCTCAACATAATAAAGACCATATACAAAAAACCCAGAGCTAACATCATCCTCGATGGTAAAAAATTGAGAGCTTTTCCTCCAAGGTCAAGAATAAGACAAAGATGTCCACTCTTGCCACTTTTATTCAACACAGTACTGGCAGTCCTAGCCATAGAAATCAGATAAGAAAAAGAAGTAAGAGTTATCCATATTAGCAAAGAAGTTTAAACTGTCACTATTTGTATATGACATGATACTATAAAAAAAAATCCTTAAAAACTCTACAAAAGAACTATTAGAACTGATAAATGAATTCAGTAAAATGGCAGGATACAAAATTAATACCCAGAAATCAGTAGTGTTCCATAAACTAACAACAAAGTTGTAAAAAGGGAAATTACAAAAACCACAACCATTTACAACTGCACCCAAAAAGGATACAAAATCTAGGAATAAATTTAACCAAAGAGGTGAAAGACCTGTACTCTGAAAACTATAAAATAACGATGAAGTAAATTAAAGACGACACAAATGGAAAGATATTCCATGCTCATTGATTGGAAGAATTACTACTGTCAAAATGTCCATATTACCCAAAGCAATCTAAAGAGTCAATGCATACATAAAAATACCCATAGCATTTTTTACAATACTGTAACAAATAATACTAAAATTTGTATGGCACCACAGAGGACTCCTGAACAGCTAAAGCAGTCCTAAGAAAGAACAAAGTTGGAGGAATCATAATTGTGGATTTCAAGATACACTACAAAGCTGTAGTAATCAAGAGCACAGTACTGGCACAAAATATAATACATAATAGCTGATAATATTATATTAATGTTCTCAGTGGCATGTAATAAAGTAATGTCTTAGAACAGTAAAAAGATTATTTGCCACAATAAGGTGGGATTTATTCCCAGGACACAACGGTGGTTCAATATTCACAATTCAATCACTGTCATATACCACATCAACAAAACAAAGGATAAAAATCAATGGGACACAACAAAAACCCCAGAAATAAACCCACGTTTATATGGTCAACTAATCGATGACAAAGGAAGCAAGAATATACAATGGGGAAAAGACAATCTTTTCAAAAAATGATGCTGGGAAAACTGGACAGCTACATATAAATGAGTGAAACTGGACTACTTTCTAATACCATACACAAAAATAAACTCAAAATGGATTAAAGTCCTAAACATGAGAACTAAAACCATAAAAATCCTGGAAAAGAATACAAGCAGTAATTTCTCTGACACCAACCACAGCAACATTTTTCTAGGTTATGTCTCCTAAGGCAAAAACAAAAATAAAATATTGGGACTCCATCAAAATGTAAGCTTTTGCACAGCAAAGGAAACCATCAAGAAAACAAAAAGACCACCTACTGAATGGGAGAAGATATTTGCAAATGATGTATCTGGTAAGGGGTTAATATCCAAAATATATGAAGAACATATACGACTCAACACCAAAAAAAATCTGATCAAAAAATGGGCAGAGGACCTGAATAGACATTTTTCCAAAGAAGACATACAGATGGCAACAGACCATGAAAAGGTGCTTAACACCAGGAACTATCAGAGAAATGCAAATTAAAACTACAATGAGATACTTTACATATGCTGGAATGGCTAAAATTAAGAAGACAAGAAACAAGTATTAGCAAGGATGAAGAGAAAAGGGAAGCCTGGTGCACTGTTGGCTGAAATGTAATGAAATATCCAGAAATGTTAGTGCAGCCACTATGGAAAAGAGTCTGAAGTTTCCTCAAAAACTTAAAAAAAGAGATAACATATGACCCAATAATTCCACTACTGGGTATTTACCCAGAAAAAATGAAAACTGTTAATAATTCCACTATTGGGTATTTACCCAGAAAAAATGAAAACAGTAATTCAAAAAAATATATGCATCCCTATGTTTACTGCAACATTATTTATAATAGCCAAGACATGAAGCAACCCAATTGTTCATCAACAGATGAATAAAGAAGATGTGGTATGGAATATTATTCAGCCATTAAAAAGGATGAGAGCATGCCATTTGAGACAGCATGGGTGGACCTTCAGGGTATTAGGTGAAATAGAAAGACAAATACTGTGATTCCACTCACAAATGGAATCTTTAAAAAGATGAATAAACAAACAAAAAGCAGAATCAGAACTGTACACACAGCCTTTCCATTCTATGCAGCTTTCTGAAGGATTCTTTACTTCAGACTAGACTTTTAAGTAACCAAAAGGATCAAATGAACTTATATATTACCTTTATTTCTCATTGGTGATGAACTAGAAATAGAAAAGATATATTTTACAGAGTAAACAATGTATAGAATATATATTTATAAATATGAATTATATAACATTATAGTTACAAAAGGTTATAATTCCATATCCTTTATGGTGAAGAGTTGGACAGTATTCCTCCACAGAGCTATGTGATATTAGGCATTAATGTTTATTGAAATAGTTTTTATTTTCATGGCCCTCCTTATATTATATATATATGTATATATATATATGTTATAGATTAACATCCATGATCTCAATGGATCCTCATATTAAAATATTTCTATTTTAATGATAATAAAATAGAAGCCCCAATTACTAGTAATCTGCCTAAATAAGGTTTTTCCCATTAATCCAAGGCTCTTGCACTCAGGCCCTCTGAACACAGATTATCACTGTTTGCTAACACATAAATTAGCAGGTATGATCATGTTCCCTAATGCCAGGAAAAGAGGCAAAGTTTCCTATGCCTCTGACAAAGAACTCAATTCTAACTGAAACCTCACACTCAGTACAATTAATGATGATGATGATGATGATGACACTAGTTACCAACTATGAAACACTTGCTATGAGGTAGATATTACTAAAACCACTTAATAAGTTAGAAAACTGAGGACAAAAGTTAAATAATTTGCCTGAGGTCAAAACTAGTTAAGTGATAGGATCAGGGCTTAAATTTATTTTAACTTTAGCGCAGTCTACTCTTATTTCTATAGTTGACTGCCTTCATATCATCTTCCATTACCTCCATTCTGGGAAAAGAAATAAAGCAGGCCTAAAAACCTGTAAGGCTTACAGGAAATTCTCTGGTTAGAACGTTTTCCCTTCTTAAGTCCATTAC
The DNA here is from genome assembly GCF_963455335.1 of Martes martes. NCBI lineage: Eukaryota > Metazoa > Chordata > Mammalia > Carnivora > Mustelidae > Martes > Martes martes. The sequence continues at coordinate 81,620,734 of NC_137895.1, read as the reverse complement.
AAATTTCAGCTGTTTACTCTTACTTAGGTAATCTACTATAACGGAAAGATCAAGGCTTAAAGTACCAGCTTTTTTTTTTTTTTTTTTTAAGATTTTTAAAAAATTTATTTGACAGAGAGAGCACAAGGTGGGGAAGCAGCAGGCAGAGGGAGAAGGAGAAGCAGGCTCTCGATATGGGGCTGGATCTCAGGACTCTGGGATCATGACCTGAGCCAAAGACAGACACTTAACTGTATGAGCCACCCAAGTGCCCCTTCAAGTACCACCTTCTTAAATAACTAGTTGTATGGTATGAGGCAAGTCACAACCTTTTTAAGCCACAGTTTCCCCACCTAAAAAAGGAATGAAATTATGGGTAATACTGACTATGGGGATTAAGTACCATCTGTATGTAAATTAGCTGTCTAAAAAATTAATGTTAAGAGTTTAAATAACTTTTCCTTCCATATAGTTCACTTTTGAATGAATCAAGAATGTTATAATCATAAACAAAACCATTAAACACAAATACACACAAAAATATAAATGTACAGAATGGATAACACTTCATTTTCCTGCAAAATAGCAGAAAAGGTTAGCATTAGTAACTTTATCAATTCAGTATTAAACTTATCAATATAATTTCTAATGCTGCTAACTTCTTTCTATATCACATAACAAGCTATGTTCTTTATTAAAGAATTAATGTAACATATACTGAACTCCTTTAATTTTGTAATTTCAATTTATAGCTTTTTAAAATTTTAAAAGCTTTTTAAAACTACTTGCTCCCCCCCCCCTTTTTTTTTTGAAACTTCCTAGCATCTTCCCTTCTCATTATTTGCTTTAATTCTCTTCAACTTCCATGTTAATACTTTTTACATCTCCCCTCTCCTGGTCATTTAATAATTTGAGGAAACAGGATTTCACCTTATATTAGAGTAGTACTTCCAAAGCTGGTCCACAAATTATTTGCTCCTCAAGATCTGAATCAAAATACTACCAAAAATGATTCCATGGTAAACTAACTTTGAGAAATATTGGGTTACACAGTTTTCTTTAGCTGAGAGCATTTAGTATGCTAATATGTATAGTGAATCTCTAAGTAGGGTACAATATGCAGCTTTTCTCAGATTCTCAGATTCTTCTGGAAATCCCCACCCTCAAACCCATGCATATCTTATAGGGCAATTTGTGAAATGCTGTGCTGGGAAATTCAAGGCCAAAAGGAGGTCAATCATTAAATCAGCAGACATCACCTCCATTTTTAAATCCTGAGAACCAGAATTACAATGAGGTTCTGCAAACCAATCCGAAGTATAAAGCACTTCTAAGAAAAAGGAGCTCGTAATAGCTGATGCGGAGGTATCTTGTCTGAAAATATATCCATTAATCTTCTGTACTTGGTACTTAAATGGAAGGCTAGCAAATACTGATGGCAATAATGTAAACTTTTTCAAATTTTAATGAACATTTTATACTTTAAAGGTTTTGTTTTATTGGGCAAATATTCAATTCTAACAAAATTTAAAACCTAAGAGTAATTTAAAAAAAAATTCCAGAGAAAATTCAAGATAATGCAAATTTTAACTATATGAATTTTATTATTTCATGTGTGTTCATCATGAAATCAAAGCCATCTTAAATAAAATACTCTCACATAGGAATGGAAAAATTTGTGTACTCAAGTTTAAAAGCTCCAAGATATGTCATGCAGACATTTAAGGGCTAAACATACTCATCCCTAAATTTTGCATCCCTTTATTTCGGTGTTATGCTAAGTATACCTTTTCTATATATCAGATAAGCACGAATTTATAAGTGAGTGCTTTTCTTACATCCTTAAAAGTATATCTGACTTAAAAACGTGCATTTCCCATATACCAACAAGTAAGTCCTTCCATAGTGGTATGAGTTACAATCGAGAAGACATTTTTTAAGTTTTAATACGTTGAAAATATATAGAAAGTTAAAATGTAAAATACTGAAATAATTTGGTAAGTTTAAAGCTAAGGATTAAACATGAAAGTATGGGACAAAAATGTCTAAATCTGAAATTCTAGCAATCACATTTTTGTTATATGCTATACTGATACTTTGTCTTCTCTGAAACTAGCATATTTTACCTAACTTAATTTCAGAATTAATCCAGTAAGTGTATAATTACAGATTGCAAGTGTGTATATACAAATTTTGAAATGGGAGATTATAAATATATATTTATATATAAAACTTGTGTTTTATGAATTTATGAAATATATAATCTAAGATATAACAGCATTATCCTGGCAGATTAGTATCTTTTATTAGGTCTTCTTCCTATCACAGTTTTGAAAGTAGTTTTTCATGTTTGATCAAGAGCAGTAATATACTAATAAGTTCTTTGTAGGAATATTCAACATTTCTCTATAGTAGTGACTCTCCACCAGGGCCAATTTTGCCGTGTAAGGTACATCTGGCAATGAAGAGACATTTTTGGTTGTCGTTAACAGGTATGAGGTGTTACTGGCATCTAGTAGGTAGAGACCAGGGATGTTACTATACATCCAACAATGCACAGGACAGCCCCGCAAACAATTACCCAGAACAAAATGTTAACAGTGTCAAGATTGAGGAAACTCTGCTCTATATAGCCAAGTAGTGTGTCCATTCTCAAAAGGAACCATGGTTACACCATTATACAAAAAGTACTCCATTAAAAGCCTATTACTCTTCTACTCAAGACTGCTGTACTAAAGAATGTAACCAAATTATGAACATTTATAGCATAATACTTGAAATAGCTTGAGCTAATGATGTCCATACATTAGGAATCTTCAAGAGAGGAAAAAATACCCAAAGTTAGCCACCAACCCTCCTGTCCATACCTTGCTAGCGATTTTGCATGAAGCTTGGGTTCTATAAAATTCTTCAGGAAGAGTGGATGGGAGCAACAATCCGAGTTTTCTACATATCAGTAAAGATTTTTCACAGTTTTCATACTTCAAAGTAATTTTGCTAAAAATAAATCCACGTATTACCCCCGACTCAAATTCTTCTTTCCTTGAGCATCTTAAATATGTAACTCTATTTTCTTCTGGAATAAAGCATTACTGCTAAAAGTCTGATGATGGGAACCTGGGTGGCTCAGTGGGTTAAAGCCTCTGCTTTCGGCTCAGGTCATGATTCCGGGGTCCTGGGATCGAGTCCCGCATCGGGCTCTCTGCTCGACAGGGAGCCTGCTTCCTCTTCTCTCTCTGCCTGCCTCTCTGCCTACTTGTGATCTCTGTCTGTCAAATAAATAAACAAAAAATCTTAAAAAATATATACATATATATTAAAAAAAAAAGTCTGATGACAATACGCACCTTGATTTATAACAGCATTATCTCCAATAGCCAAACTATATGGAAACAGCCCAAATGTCCATCGATTGATGAATGGATAAAGATGTTGTATATATAAACAATGGAATATTACTCAGCCATAAGAATGAAGTCTTACCATTCCCAATGACATGGATGGAACTAGGGAGAATTACGCTAAGCAAAATCAGTCTTAGAAAAACAAACACCATATGAGTTCACTCATATGTGGAATTTAAGAAACAAAACAAACAAGCATAGGGTGAAAAAAGCGAGGGAGAGGCAAACCTAGAAACAGACTTTTAACTATAAAGCACAAACTGACGGTTACCAGAGGGGAGAGGGGTGGGAGGATGGGGAAATAGGTAATGATTAGGATTGCACGAGTTGTGATGAGTACTGGGTGATGTATGGAAGTGCTGAATCACTCAATTATATACCTGCAACTAATATAACTAACATTACACTGTATGTTAACTGGAATTTAAATAAAAATTTAAAATAAACTAGAAAAATAAGTAAGTTATGCTAAAAGACAAAAAAGTTTGATGACAATCTTATTTTAAGTTATTTAGTCTTTAGGCCTGGTGCCCACAGGTTAATTTTTGTTCTTTAAAGTTCACTGATTTTACTAGCATATATATCAGTTGTCATTGTTCTGGGTCAATATTCCTGGGTATGCAATGTATCCTTTCAATATACAGTTTCAAAGAAAATTTTTTTTAAATTTCAGGACTTTTTTTTGCATTATAGCTTTTAGTTTTCCTTCAGGTTCCCTGCTTCTACAGGGATGTATATTATTCATATATTGGATTGTCTTTGTTTTCAATATCTCTCCCTTTCTCTTAAATCTTCTATCAGTGTTTTTTGTTTTCCTTTTCACCTTGTATCTCTTTACACATTACCAGTGATTTCTTTTACTCTTGTATTTTTTCTGGATTAGGTTCATTTCTGAAATTTTATACTTTTATTCTGATCCTTCCTGAGTTCTACCACCTAATTTCTAAGTTTTTCTAATTCCAGCTTATGCTTTCCTTTAATATATAATTTTTAAAATTTTATTCAGCTTGTTTTGAAATAGATTGCAGTACTTACTTATCTGTTAGATGGACACATCTTTGTGATCTGCATTTATTGTCTTTATTTTTTTTTTTAAGATTCATTTATTTGACAGAGAGACAGAGAGGGAACATAAGAAGGAGGAGTGGGAGAGAAGTAGCAGGCTTCCCGGTGAGCAGGGAGCCTGACACAAGGCTAAATCCCAGGACTCTGGGATCTCGACCTGAGCGGAAAGCAGATGCTTAATGACTGAGCCATCCAGGCACCCCATTTATTGTCTTTAGAAAGTCATGTTGCTCCTTATTCTTTTTCCTTTATAATAACTTTGTTCAGTTTTTTTTCTTGTTATTTTGTTATTCACGTTTAAATGAAATTACTTTCCTTGAAGTAAATGAAATTACTTTTCCTTTAAGATGGCATAGTTCAACAGAGTTTTTCTAACATCTCGAAGCTCATTCTGTTGTTTCTTGTGCAGTGTTTTTAAGTTAGAACCAGCTTGTTCAGGGTGCCTTGGTGGCTCAGTTTCTTAGTTTCGGCTCAGGTCATGATCTCCAGATCAGATCCCAAGAAGGGCTCCGTGCTCAGCACAAAGTCTGCTTGTCCCTTCCACTCTACTCTTCCCCTTGCTCTTGCACGCTCCCTTAAGGTGGCAGTGGCAGCAGCAGCAGCAGCAGCAGCAGCAGCAGCAGCTTGCTCTCTGAGATCTCCTAATACCCCTCCCTTGCTTTTATCTGAAGCTTCTCCTTTAATCTCTATGGTCTCTGCACTGCAGTTTGGACTTTTTTCCAGCAATTTCCTCACAGTGTGGGTTTGTCCTAGAAGGGAGCTTTGGCTGCCACTTTGCAAGTTCATAATGCCTAGATGATCCAGCCACTTCAACTTTACCATATATTATTTGCACCCTTTTTTTTTTTAAAGATCTATTCATTTGAGAGAGAGAGAGAAAGAGAGAATCTCAAGCAGACTTTCTGCTGAGCAAGAAGCTGACACTGGGCTTGATCTCACAACCTGGAGATCATGACCTGAACCGAAATCAAGAGCTGGACACTTAACCAACTGAGCCATGCAGCCACCCTTCATTTGCACCTATTCTAGTTGCACTTAATTTTCTCAAATTGGTCTGTTGTGTTTTCTTGTAAATACTTAAGAGAATATTTTGGTTTGTAGAGTATTTTACGGTTTTCCTATATTCTAGTCTGTCAGATGATCCATTGTTTCTCTATGCTTACGCCCTCACAGACTGCCCTGTTCTTATAGTTGTGATTGGCCTCTGGTATTTAGGACTGGTAATACCAGCCTCTGGTATTTAGGACTCATGAGAATATCTTATCACTTAGTTTTTCATAGATGCTGTCCATGAATGTCTTACTTTGCTCTCTATGGTAGCAGCTTCTAAAAAAGGCTCCCAGTAATTCCTGACTTATAGTAGTTATTCATGTCCCTGTGTAATTCTTTCAAGTGTGGACTAAACCTACTACTTTGCTTCTAAGATCAGAATACACTTTGGAGATTAGGTTACATAAGGACTCTGGCTTCCATCTTGTTTACCTTGCTCTGTTCTCCTACTTACTTGCTCTGATGGAAGCCAATTATCCAACTATAAGCTGTCCTATAGAAAAGCAAGAACTGAAGGAGGCATCCAGCCAACAAACAGCAGGGAACTGAGGCCCTCAATTCAATGGCCCATGAGGAACTAAATATTGCCAACCACTAACCACTTAAGGTAGTTTGGAAGCAGATTGTTCCTGAGTCAAACCCTGACTGCAGCCCAGGCCAACACCCTGCCTGATGTCTTGATTAAAACAGATTGACTGAGAGACTCCTAGTTAGAGTATACATCCTAACTGCACCCAGATTCAGAACCCACAGACACTTTAAGACAATAAATGTTTGTTGTTTTAAGTACTAGGTTTTGAATAATTTGTTATGCAGCAGTAGATAACTAGTACATTCTGTTACAGCTCTCTATGGGATTTAAATATTCAAAACTATCTCACAAGTCATTTTAAAGACAAATATTACTCTTAAAACTAAATATATTACATTTCTCTCTCATTTTCAAGACCAATTTTATAACACTTCGCTATTAGCTAATAAGCAAACTAATACTTCCTATTTATATATAGCAAAATATACATGTACTCAGCTGTTTAGTTTTCAACAATGCAATTCCCTCTTCTACCGTTTTTTTCAATGGTAGAAAAATATCTTTCCAATATACATTTTCTCTTGTTTTTAGTTGCATTATTTCAATAATAATAATAGTAAGATTGTTCCCAATAATGCTCAGATCATTATGATGACCCAATCATTCCAAATTTCTTATTGTTGAAAATTTTCTACTACATTACATTCTCATTCAATTTGAAAATATCCAAGTATGGTTTTTCTAAAGTCCAGTTAATCTATTGTATTATCTATAATAATATAACAGTAATTTTAGTATTTAACCATATTTGATAGAATAAGAGGATTTTTCATGAAGAAAATGGACAATGATTTTTAAATGCATAATACCTTGTGCTGACAAGGGTATTCTTTTTTTTTTTTTAAAGATTTTATTTATTTACAGACACAGATCACAAGTAGGCAGAGAGGCAGGCAGAGAGAGAGGGGGGGAAGCAGGCTCCCCGCTGAGCAGAGACCCCCCCCCCATGTGGGGCCCAATCCCAGGACCCCAGGATCATGACCTGAGCTGAAGTCAGAGGCTTTAACCCACTGAGACACCCAGGTGCCCCGGGTATTCTTTATTAGGGTATCTTTATGTACTGTTGGTGAAAGTTAAATTGGATCAATGTTTTTGGATGGCAATTTGGCAATGCACATTAAGAATCTTAAAAACATTTATATTCTGTCAGTAATTTCCAATGTAGGAACCTGGAAGGAAATAATCAGATACAGATAAAGATTGACAGATTTGTGCAGATAAAGATATGAACAGGAAAGTTCACTGCATGATTTTTATAATATTAAAGAAAAATGTTAAATGTTTAACAATACAGAAAAACGTAGATTTTGATATAAATACTGCTATTAAAATGAAAGACTTAAGGACATAAAAAGTTCTTGTAACTACATTAGATTAAAAATATAATTAAGAAGGATACAAATGATCTCAATTTTTAAAATTTATTATTTGAAAGGCTGGGAAGAAATATACCAAAACATTGTATGTGAATATCCCTGAGTGGTAGAATCATATGTAAGTTATACATTCTTGTATGTTTTCTATAATTAACCAGTGTTAACTTCAGAATGAAAAAAAAAGCCCATTATTTTTCAAAGCATTAAATTTGGATGATTAAATAAGAGTCTTTGAATTTTAATTTTGAACTAAAACAAATTATTATTTGCCAAATGAAGTCATTTCATTTAATTAAAAATTATTAAGTTCAAATACTTAATAAAGTACAAGTCCTAAAAAGACTGACATTCTTATTGAGCTAAATACATTAAACAGTAAACGGCATTCACTGTATATAACTTCAGAGCAAATACAGATCAATTCCAACCCTGTAGTTTCACCCTCCCCTTTCCATCCTCCCCATCTCTATAGCTCTCTCTGCCTTCTCTACGTATATAACTAGTATCAAAACCAACACAAAGTACTAACAGACATCCAATTTATGAACATTCTTTTTTACGCTGCATGTAAATAAATATCCTTGGCCTTTATCCAGATATGGAGGTTAGATGCCCCACAGTAAAATGAAAACAGCAAATTAGCAACATACAAGGTTACCCTACTCTACCATCTGTATCCTGAATCTATAATGTGTTCTCCAAAAAAGGGAAAAAACAGGTTTTGTCTGGGATTTTAATCACTTATTAACAAAATGACAGAATAGTCCAATTTGTTAAAAATCTTACCTGTGAATATAATATAAACTTTAGAGATAAGAGTCTCTAGACATAGGACCTAACAATTTAAGACCTCATTAAAAAGGCTAAAGTCTGAGCTAAACTAACATTTTAGATTTGTATTAGTTCACCAACAAAGATAAATGAAACACAATACACATGCATGGCACCTCTATTGAAAGAGAACGAGGGGACAAACTCTAGTTGGAATTTAGTAGTACAACCTGCATATGAAAAAATATTAACTTACCGAGAGAAAATTAAAGTGACTATTTAAAAGACTTTAATATTCATGTACTGCTTGTACAATAAGAAACCCAAAGATTCAGAAGCTACAGATAGCACAGCTTTGTAAATTCAGTATTGTTATATCTCCTATATTTTATAGGTAATAAACTATCATTTCAATGGTGATTCAGTCATTATGAATACATTAATTAGAGCATTAATGCTAATTAAGCTATAATTAAAATATAACTATCCTCAGATAGGCTACCAGTGTTATGGTAGGTACCCAAATCAGAATTTTTTTAACCTTTTTTTTTTTTTTTTTAAGATTTTACTTATTTATTTGACTGAGATCACAAGTAGGCAGAGAGGCAGGCAGAGAGAGAGGGGAAAACAGGATCCCTGCTGAGCAGAGAGGCTGATGCGGGGCTTGATCCCAGGATCCTGAGATCATGACCTGAGCCAAAGGCAGAGGCTTAACTCACTGAGACACCTAGGCACCCCTAACCTCTTTTAAAGTAATCTCTACACTATATATATTTACTATACCATGAGTTTTTAGAAAACACTTTAAAACATTTTTTTCCTTATACAGTTACAGATTTCAGCATACTCCCTCTTTGATATCTATTATCATCACCCTAATTTCCATTTTAAAAGTTACTATGGGAGCATGTGTGGGGTGTTTTTTTTTTAAATATATATTCCTTGATTTCATGCCTCAGAAGCCTGTTTTAACTCAGCAGTCCCTGAGTACCAAACAATTATATTCCCACAATGCAGGATTTTGAATTAAACCTCTTGAGGGCTTTACTTTACAGTGATTTATACAAATACCTATCCTGATTGCTTGAAATAATATTTCTCAAATCTGCCTAAGAAGTCCTTCTTTAAATACTTTATATGTGCTACTTGAGTTTGGGCAATAATTTGGACATCCTTCCACAAAAAATACAGGTTTAATATATATTAGAACAAAAAAGAGAAGAAGTGCATTAAAATTAAGTAAACTAATTCAAAAAGAAACTCTCTGTAGAGCAATTCCCAAACGTTACCAAGTATAAGAATCACCTGGAAGACTTGTTGAACAGACTCTGCAGCCCCAACCTAAGTTTCTGATTCTGTGGGTCTGAGATGGTCTGAGTGGGTCTGAAACTTGGCATTTTGACAACTCCTAGTTGATGGTGATGCTGCTGGTTGAGGGAGTCTCACATACAGAACCACTGATACTGAGTTTCATGAACTGTACTGAGACAAAAATTTTAACTTATGTGACAAGTTCTCTAATTAAAACTAAAATACAAATCTAATATTTGTAAACAAACACTGTTGCCTAACAGTGTATTAATTAGTTATTGGAAGTAAATTCTTTCAGAGAAGGATGGTATCATTTGAATGTTCACCAATCACTACTATTATAACAGAGGTTAATAACATTCTTCAAAAGGGTCAACAGTTGGGGCGTCTGGGTGGCTCAGTGGGTTAAAGCCTCCACCTTCAGCTCAGGTCATGATTCCAGGGTCCTGGGATCGAGCCCCGCATCGGGCTATCTGCTCAGCAGGGAGCCTGCTTCCACCTCTCTCTCTCTGCCTGCCTCTCTACCTGCTTGTGATCTCTGTCAAATAAATAAATAAAAAATCTTAAAAAAAAAAAAAAGGGTTAACAGTTTACCTGCTAGAAATTACTGAGATAAACATCAGCAACGAAGTACTTTTTCAAACAGAAGATACAAAAAGAGTCCTGAATAATTTACAAAATGAAATGATTAGTTCTTTAATATATTTAAACTATAGTTGCATCTACCTGATAGAATAAATACAGTAGCTTTTAAATTTTTATTTTAAAGATTTTATTTATTTGACAGGGAGAGAGGGAGAAAAAGAGAGAGTAGGGGAAGAGAGAGAGCGTGCACAAGCAGGAGGAGCGGGAGAGAGAGAAGCAGGCTCCCAGATGAGGAGGGAACCAAATGCAGGGCTCGATCTCAGGGCTCTGAGATCATGACCTGAGCCAAAGGCAGACGTTTAACCAACTGAGCCACCCAGGCGCCCCACAGTATGCTTTTATGTCAGACATAGCTAAGGCTGAATCATGGCTTCACCAAACCACTTAGTTCATCAGACACTGGCTAAGCTAATGACTTAGTATCACTCTCCTGCTTCATACATAGACAGTTCCAAAATAGCAGAGCTTTGTTAACACTTCATAATGCTTTCCTTCTATGAAACTACTGATGTTTAAAGAATCAAATTATAAAAACAGGAATGAGTAAATTTTCCTAAGCAGTCAGGAGCCTCTGAGAGAGAAAAAACTGAAAACTTAAAATGATTTGTGACTTGGATTCAATGATTAAATTTCATCAAGTGGGGGGAAAAATTCCATCAGATGGAATGAAGGTGCCCTGACCAAAACCAAAGGCAAAAGACAGTAATGAGGTCCTTGATTGAATCAAGTCATCCCAAAGGCAGAAATAGACATTTTGGTAGATTGGGTCAGTTATGGAGAGCGGCAATCTAAAAATAGCTGTTCTAGGTTCTCCCTGAGATAGCACACACCTATACCTTTCCAGAGCTAGATATTCTAGTGGCCAGCCTATATCCTAAGGAATACTGGCCTGAAAATATTATAGTTGAACCAAATACTAGAAGAAAGCATTGTTTTTCCTCAGACCTTCAAGAGTCACTGCTCACAGTATGAAGGCAAAATCACCTTAGCCAAGGGATTCTCAGCCTCAACACTATTAACAATTTGGGCCAGAGAATTTGTGGGAGGCTGTCATGTAGTCTGTAAGATGTTTAGCAGCATCCCTAGCCTCCACCCACTAGAGGACAGTAGCACCCACTAGTTACAGCAATCAAAACTTCCAGACATTGCCTAATGTTCCCCTGGAGCCAAACTTGCCCCTTGTTGAGAACCACTGCCCTAGCTTAAGATCAAGAATGGCAGTCAATTCAGAATCTCTTCAAATCATCTCTTCAAATAATCTAGACAATTCTCTGACCAAAATGACTGACACTTACATACTCAGTAAATGTTAGCTGTTTCTATTATTACTTTGGATAAATTGGTTGCATGTGCACTGGCAACAACTGCAATCTGAACCACCAGTTTCCTGTAATAGTTAACAAAAAGGTTTACTGGACTGTGGAAGATAAGGGGCTTCATCTTAAAGAGTTCCAGCACTGCCATATATTGAAACACTAATGGAAAGCCACTGTTTATATTCCAAATGGTAAAAAAGTATGCCATAATTCATATGTTTAAAAACTCACATGCACACATATGCAGACATACACACGAAGAGAAAAAAGAGAATACCTGACCTGCTAACCTCAAAATTTTGTGAGACTCAAATGACATATGCACAAATGACTTTCGGCAAATATGCTACATAAACATAAATAAGGTCCCCTCGGGAAAAGTGTTAAAATGTAAAAAAGAAAACACAAATGAAAATTAAAAAAAAAAAAAAATCAGTGAAGTCAGTCCTAGTTTATACTGTGCAACCTTACCCAAAATGATGTAAGGAACACATAAAGGTAATTTATTCTTATAATAGAGCCTAACACCAAAAACTAGATCATTAAAAATCTGAAAACAGAAAACTTGCTAGTACCATCAAACTGATATTATAAAATTAGAACCAATAAGTACAACTAGTATTTGTTATTCTCTTGTAAACTCAAAACCTCACTATTTGGAAGTAAACTGAGATTCATTCATCAATGATTCTGCCTTCAAAGGGTTTGCCTCACTCAGGCCATACAATATTCTTTAAAGACATGTATAAATTAAAGATACAGCATAATGAATCCAGGAGGTCCCTATATAAAAATAAGTTTCTACTCAAAATAGGGATGCTTAATGCACCCTCCAGTCACAGAAGACATTAAATATCTTACTATACTGCCTTTCCCTTGATGTGCTTGTCACCCTCTCCACTTCAAGTGTACAGGGTACACATAACCTCAAGTAAGTCTATTTTCTGCAAGAATTTGTAAAGAATTGGTACTGATTTTTCTTTATTGCTTAGAACTCACTAGTGAAACCATCTGGGCCTGGGTTTTTCTTTGTGGGTAGTTTTTGACTACTAATTTGATCTTTTTACTTGTCATTGATCTATTCAGATTGTCTATTTTTCTTGAGTCAATTTTGGTAGTTGGCATCTTCTTAGGAATTTGTCCACGTCATATAAATTATCGAATTTATTGGCATATAATTGTTATTCCTTTACAATCTTTCTTATTTCCTTAAGGACAGTAGTGATGTTCCATCTTTTATCTCTCATTTTGGTAATTTGAATCTTTTTTTCTTAGTCAATGAAAAAAACCTTTCTAGCTAAAGGGTTTGTCAATTTTGATAATTTCAAAGAACCAAAGATAATTTTTGATAATTTGGTTTTACTGACGTTTTCTATGGTTTTACTATTCTTTATTTCATTTAATTTCTGCTGTAATTGTTATAATTTCCTTCCTCTTCCTGGTTTAGGTTTAATTTGCTCTTTTACAGGGTCTTAAAGTAGATTAGGTTACTGACATCTTTCTTCCTTTTATTTAAAGTTATAAATATTCTCCTAAGCACTGCATTTGCTGTAGTCATGTTTTTGTATGTTGTGTCTTGATTTTCATTCATCTCATACTATTTCCTAACTTCAGTTTTGATTTCTTTTTTGACCCATTGGTTATTTAAGAGTATCTTATTTAAGTTCTACACATTTGTGAGTTCCCAGGTTTGTCTGATATCTAATGTCATTCCATTATGGTTTGAAAATACTTTGTATTAAGTCTATCTTTTTAAATGCATTGCAGTATTTCCTAGAAAATGTTCCATGTGCACCTTAGAATACATATTCTGCTATTATTGGGTACAGAGTTCTATAGATGTGTTAGGTATAGTTGGTTTATAATGCTGTTTAAGACTTAAAATTTCTTCATAATCTTCTGCCTACTTGTTCTAATCAACAGTAAAAATGGAGGTGCTGCAATTATTGTTGTCTTGTTTCTTCATTTCTGTCAGGTTCTGCTTCACCTATCAGGGCTTTGTTGTTAGATGCATGCATGCATAATTATTGTATGTTCCTAATGAAGTAACACTTCTATTGTTATCTCCAATGACTTTAAAAAATCAGTTTAAAGTCTATTTTGTCTGATATTAGTATTAACCCCTCCAGCTTTCTTATGGTTGCTGTTTGCATGATATATATTTTGCTTTCCTTTTACTTCTGATGTATCTTGCAATGAAAGTGTGTCTCCTATATAGAGCATATGATTAGATTCTGTGTCTATTTTTTTATCCAGTCTGACAACCAATGCCTTGTGATTGGTTATTTAACTCATTTACATTTAATGTCATTTTTAATATAACTGGATATATGTCTGCGTCTTACTTTTTGTTTTCCATGTGTCTCATGTCTTTTTGTTGTCCTTTTCCTCCTCTACTGTTTCCTTTTGCAATAAGTGCATATTTTCTAATGTGGCATTAGTCTCTTCAGTGATTTTTTTTTTTTTTAACCTTATTCCCTTCACGCTTGTTCTAGGGCTTTCCATACATATTTTTTCAGATTCAGCTTCAGATTTATACTAACTCCAGTGAGATATGAAAACATTATTCCTAAATAGCTCTATTTCCCTTTTTTTGTGTTATTGTTATATACATATTACAACTATAAATGTTATACACTCAACAATAAAATGTTATCAAACTATAAATGTTATAATTGTTATAAATGTTATAATTATTACCTTACATAATTATGACCTTTCAAGAAGAGAAGAAGAGAGAGCAAGCATACATTTATAGTTTTTATTAACCTCATATTTATAATTTCTGGTTCTCTTGATTTATTCCTGTGGATTCAAGTTACCACACGGAGTCCTTTCTTTAGCTTAACACAGCTTTGCTCCCAAAAACCTCCTTTATGGTGTAATGGGCACATATACTACATTTCTATGTGTTACAGCTCAAAATACATTATATACCTACTGTTTTAGACAACTGTTTTTAAATTAAGAGAAGAAATATGCATTTATACTATCTTTTATTATTATATAATTACCTTTACTGATGCTCTTTTGCATGTCTGTATATTAGAATTACTCTGTGGGGTCAATCACTTTTTAGCCTAAAGAATTTCCTTTAGGGTTTCTTGTAAAGTGGGTCTGAGCAACAAATCATCTCAGTTTTGTTTGTCTAAGATTTTTTATTATTATTATTTAGCCTTCTTTCTTGAAGATAAGATTCTTGGTTGGCATTTTTTTTCTTTAAGAACTTCTGATTGTATTATCTCACTGCATCATATCCTCTGTCTGATGAGAAATAAACTATTAATTTTACTGGGGTTTCCTTGTAAGTGATAAATTATTTTTCTCTTCCTGCTTTCAAGATTTTCTCCTTATCCTTGACTTTCATCATTTTAATTTTGATGTGTCTATGAATCTCTTAAAATTCATTCTACTTGGAGTTCATTGAGGTTCCACAATATATAGATTAATTTTTTCAATAAATTTGGGAAGTTTCACCCCTTGTTTCTTAAAGTACTTTTCCTTTCTCTCCTTCTCTTGGTACTTCCATTATGTGTACACTGGTACACTTAATGGTGTCCTCTGAGACTCTGTTCATTATTCTTTATTCTTTTTCTATTCTTCAGAATTCATAATCTCTATCAGTCTAACTACAAGTGGGCTAATTCTTCTGCCAATTCAAGTCTATCACTGAGTCCCTCTAGTGAGTTTTTCATTTCATACTTTTCAAACTCAGAATTTCCACTGTTTTTTATTTTCACTCAGTTTTCTCTTTATTGATATTCTCTATTCGACAGAAATTGTCATTATACTTTCCCTTACTTCTTTAATCATAGTTCTTTAGTTCTCCAAACATGTTTATAATGGCTAATTTGAAATCTTTTTAAAATCTGACATCCAGTCAATTTCACAGGCAGTCTTGGTTGCGTGCCCTTTTTTTTCTCGTGTATATATCATACTTTCCTATTCCTTTCCATGTCTTCTAATATTGTTGAAAACTTGACATTTTAGATACTATACTGTAGCAACTCTGGATACTGGTTGACTCCCTCTGGGTTTGTTATTATTATTTGTTTACTGTATTTATTCACTGGCTAGATCATTTCAGTAAAGACTATTCCCTCATCCTCCCTCACTGTGAAGCCCCTGATGTTCTTCATCAAGAGGCACAGGCTTTGGGTATTCCCAAAGTTAACATAAGATGTCAGCAGTTTTGGCAGGGCTCCCTGTCTCTTTCCCTGACAAAACCCAGCTTTTAAGTATCACTACTTGTCAGCTCATTGCTCTATTGTTTTCAGTGATGCTCTGAAGCATAAATTGCTCCAAAGACTGATCCAAACAAATCTCTGCTCCTTTGAAGAGAGGTCAGTGTTTGAGATTTATTCTGACCTCAGGAGGTCTCCTTCCAGCTCATTTTTACCCTGGTTCCCTCCAGCAAGCTAGCCAAACTGTAGTTTATTTATCTCCAATACATCTACCACTCTCTTCCTCCTTGCCTTTCACAATCTCCACTGTTTTTGAGAGTACTCTTAGGCTTGGGCTTTTCTACATATTGTTGCAAATAAAGTTAGTTATTTTGGAAAGAGATGCAGAACTCTGTTTTACAATGCTCTGAGCCATGTTTCTGGGCTCTGAGCCACCTCTGGGGACAGAGGTGCACTACAGAATGACAACCCAACTATGAGACCACAATGTGTGGTGGAGTGGAGGGAAAGGGAACTGTAGGCTCAGGTATTCTCAACTTGTTTCTTTATCCCAGTGTAGAACTGCTACCTTAAGAGCTGAGGCATGGGTAATTCTCAATGACACTGCATACAAGTAGAATCTCTGTGCCATAAGTGGGACAGCAGAAGTAAGCTCCTGTCTCTCAGCCCCACCGGCCCAGAACTTAGCCTCAGCAACAAGTATCTAGGGGCTGAATGAGAAATCCTGACATCTTGCTCCTCTTAGGAAGATACCCTCCGACTAGGCGGTGGGGAGAGAGGGAATCCTGTGTTCTTGGCTGCACCAGTCTAGAGGGGAGTTTCCATCTTGCTGAGCTAGAAAAGGGGAGAGAGGAAGCAAGTCTTTGTTCAAACACCACAGACTTTGGCTTACCAAGTTTTAGCAGATATTCTTTTTTCATCTGTGATATACCCTTAGGACCATTTCCAGAGACTTTAAATGACTAGTAGAAAAAGAAATAATTTTAACCAGTGTCACTGGGAAGTGGGTCCACAAAGATCCTTATGCTGTCCAGAAGTGGGCTATGCAAAATCGGTTCCTTAAGTGTCTCTTAATGATTTCTTAATGCATCTTCCTCACCATCCCCTTCCCCCAAAATAGGAGAGGACTACCATCAAAGGGGTAAAGAACTTTATTCCACAAACCGTCAATGAGAAAGATATATGAACTATTTCCACAGATACATCTTATAGCACATATCACCACCTTCCCCAGAATCCAGTTTGTTGGTGTTTTTAGTGACTTGTCATTCCTGCCCAGTCATTAAAGATTTCTTCATTTACTGGATTATTCAAAAGCATGGAGAAAACCTTTCTTACAGTAACTCTAGAAGATACCATTTAAACAAAAATTAAAGTTATACTCCCCTAAATAGATCTCTTTGGTAAATAGAGATTTTTACCCACCTAATTTCCCCAAAGAAGAAAATATCCACTTACTGAAGCCAGGTTTAGAGGTTGTCTTTAAATCATTTAAGACACAATCAATTTAATTACTAAGGGAGATACTGAATATGTAAAACTGTACTTTGTATAATAAACTAGTATTAAAAAAATAAACTAGTATTCATTTCTATTAGAAATTCCAATTTAGGGGTGCCTGGGTAGCTCAGTGGGTTAAAGCCTCTGCCTCTGGCTCAGGTCATAATCCCAGGGTCCTGAGATCTAGCCCTGCATCAAGCTCTCTGCTCAGCAGGGAGCCTGCTCCCACCCCCTCAACCCACTGCCCCACCAGCCTCTCTTCCTACTTGTGCTCTCTGTCAAATACATAAATAAAATCTTAAAAAAAAAAAAAATTCCAATTTACCAAAAGGACCTAAATGATCAGCAAAAATATTTTCAACAGGATTACTTTTCTGTTTACAACAAAGTGAAAGAGGAAGGAAAATAGCAAGCATGTTATTTTGAAGCTGAAGTGACACATTAGTCCTATGTTAGAATATCAGAGTTAGCTGAACTTAGAGTTATCTACAAGATACTAAATAATTTCAATAGTGAACTATTAAAAGCAGCAGGTAATTACATAAATCAAGGAATAAATCTCACTCATTTACACTATTTTTTAAAAATGAAAACTACCTTTATATGTGTGATGTAAAAATTCTTGGGGATAAAAACCTTAAAAGGTATGCAGTTAGGGCATCTAAAAGTATATTAATTGAAGCCCATCCATTATATTGTAAATAATAAATCCTCAAAGCAAAGAGTGGAAAAGCTTGGATTTCTAAATTCAGCCAAGACATAATATAGTGGTCAGATTTTATGGAAATCTGGATCTACAACAAAAAAATAAGAGAACTGTAAATGGTAACAGTGTGAAAAAATACATGACATTTCTAGAAAAAATACTTAAGTCTCTTTAAATATTTAAGTCTCTTTAAAAGGTAACTTTAAAAAAATTAACTATTATGCAGTGCTTAGTTTATAACGCACTAGAAGCAGAATATAAGAAAATAAAAGTACAAAGGCCAAAAGGGGAGAAATGGAAGTATACTACATGTGTAATACTATTAGATAGTAGACTATAGAAAGTTGAAGCAACCTCCAAAACAAAGAGTTAAAGCTGATACACGAACCCAGAAAATAAAACTGAACCATAAAAATAGTCAATTCAAAAGATGGCAGAAAGGAAAAAAGGAAACAAAGAGCAGATGAGACAAATAAATACACAGCAAGATAGTGGATTTAAACAAAACTAGATCATTAGTCACATTAAATGTAAATGGTCTAACCATCACTAAGTAAAAGGCAGAGATTATCAGAATAGGAAAAAAATAGGACAACCCAACTAAACTGTGCCTCTGAGAAAGGCACTTTAAAGAAACAAACAGTTTAAAAGTAAAAGAATGTAAAAAATATATATACCGTGCTGACATTTGTCAAAAGAATGCTGGAATGGCTTTGTTAATAGCAAAAATGTAGATTTCAAATCAAAATCATTACCAAGGATAAAGATAACTTCTTGGTCATAAATGGGTCATTTTACAAAGAGGACATACAATTAGAAACATCTATGTACCTATTAAGGGAGCTTCAAAAATACATCAAACCTACTAGAATAGCTAAAATTAAAGACTGATCATCAAATCTGGTGATAATGTGGGTCAACTGGAACTCTCCCTACATGCTGCTGACGAATATGTAAAATGTTATAAAACAGTTTGGCAGCTTCTTAAAAAGTTAAACATACTTATTACCTAGCCATTACCATATTACCTACCCATTTCACTCCTAGAGAAACAGAAGTATAAATCTGTTAAAAAAAGATCCGTATACAAGAGTTAGTAGTGGTTATATTTGTAATAGCCCCAAATCAGAAATAACCCAATCATGGTATATGGCATACCCATATAATAGAATGCTACTCAGCAATAAAACAAGAATGAACTTTGAAACACACAACAACACAGAGAGATCTCAAAATAATTTTGCTGGAAGTAGACAAAAAGACAAAAAAAGATAAGGAAAAAACTATATCGCATATGGTTTCATTTATATAAAATTCTAGAAAATGCAAACTAATTTGTAATTTTAAAAAATTAATGGCTGTCTGGGATAGGAGTGGGATGGGGTGGGGAGGGAAGGGTTGCAAAAAGGAACAAGGAGACTTTTAAGAGTGATAGATATGTTCACTATCTTGATTGTGGTGATGATTTCACAGCTGTATATGTATGTCAAGACTTACCAAAATGGATACTTTATACATGTTCAGTTTACTGTATAGCAATTATTTCTCAATAACTCTTTTAAAGAACATACAGAACACAGAATACAAAAACAAGAAACAGTTTGTGAGAAATGTGTAAATCATTAATCTGATAAAGAATTTATATCCAAAATATTTCAAGAACTCAAAAAAATCAATAAGAAAACAACCCAATAAAGAAATGGGCAAAAGCCTTAAACAGATACTTCACCAAAGAAGATATTCAGATAGCAAAGAAACAAAAAATGCTTAACATCACTAGTCATTTAGGGAAATGCAAGTTAAAAGAACAATGAGGGGGGGAAAAAAGAACAATAAGAGACTATTACACATCTTTTAGGATAGCTAAAATTAAGAAACTAACAATACCAATCTCTAACAAGGACGGGGCCCAACTGGAACTTTCATACAGTGCTGATAAGAATGTAAAATGGTTCAGCCATTTGCAACAACAGTTTAGCAGCTTATTGGTATTTACCCAAATGATGTGAAACTTCTATTCACACACAAGCTTATATGAGAATGTTTACAGTATTTCTAATCATCAAAAACTGGAAAAAAACCAAATCTCCTTCAACTAGGAAATGACGGTTTTTATTTCAACTAGGAAATGATTAAAAAAACAAAACAGAACAGCAGTATATCCATACTATGGAATATTACCTAGAGATAAAAGGAATGAACCTTTTATGGATACCGCCAATATATATGAATCTCAGATGCATTGTGTTAAGTAAAATAAGCTGGCTTGAAAGGCTACACATGGTATAATTTCATTAATACAATATTCTTAAAACGATAAAATTATAATGGTATAAACCAGATCAGTGGTTACAAGGGACAGAAGATGGAATGCTGGACTATCTACAAAGGACACAGAAGAATTTTGAGGGTGATGGAAATGCTCTCCATCTTCATTCTGGTGGTGCTTATACAACTATTCACATGTGTCAAAACTTACAGAGCAGTATACTGAGTGACTTTTGCTGTAAATTATATTTCATAAAAAAACCCCAAAAAATGGTTTCACTGCTTAAATAGTGTCAAGCAAAAAAACCCTAGCTACATTAATTCCAGTAATTTTTCTAATCTATATGTCTTCTCTTCATTTAATACAATCATTGCTTTGGGTTCTACCATCACATATAATCGGAAAGCACAGGATAAGGGAAGAAAATCAGGCTCTGAGGTAAAGGCTAGGATCTAAGGATTTACTACTAGAAATAAATTTAAATAGTTAAGCACACTAGCCTTTCAGATGAAACTAGGTGAGAAATAGTGACCACTTAAACTGGCTGAGGAAGCTGGAATGATTTATTTTCTATTATCACATCTGAGTGCAAAACACACAAGTATACAATAGCTTTTCAGTGATCGTTTCTATTTGTAATATTCTACAAATATTAAATACTCTAAAAACAAAAAGGTTCTGTGTAGTCATCCCAAATATACCCCCCCCCCCAAAAAAACCTGAGAAAGCTCATGAACTACACAAAAGTGACAAACTCTGTCTCAGTTCTCTCATCAATAACAGTCTCTAAGTTTCCTTCTTCAATTGTTTCCCTCTTCTGCGGGCAAAACATTTTCTGACTTTAATGGAATTTATTGTTGTTAAACTATGTAAGTATAATTTTTGTTTTATAGAGTTAATAGAGTCCACAATTCTCAAAAACCTATTAAGTTAAAACTTCTCATTGGAGAAATTATCCTGGTCTTTCCCCCATAATACATAATATAAAACACTTGGTGTACTACCCAGGACACAGTAACCACTCAATAAATAGTAGCTATTATAGATCACAATATGTTAGAGATCAATTATTCTATTATAAAAGGTATTCAAAATGCACTATAACCAGAACAGCACAAGTTTATGCATGAGGAAAGAGCTATACGTCATTAAAGATACATTTATTTTCTTCTTATCTATTCATAAAAATATTCAAATACTCTAAGATGTTTTGAAAACTTGAAAGAAATTTAATAATAACTTATATGTAAAAGTAAGATACGGCTTTTGGTTCCTGAAAGGTAAAAGACCAGCACCATCTGCTGGTTGTTGGTGCCTTTGTATGAACTCGAGTCTGGAGCTGACAGTAGATGCCAGCTTCCTGAATTTCAGAATATACTTCAAAAACACTTGAGCACATAGATGCTGGTAGGGCATGGTTAAGGAGTCATAGAGCATATGAAAGCCAGCATCACTAATGGGGAGAATAAACAGGGGTTAAGACGGTACCTTTTTATTAGGCTGGATTTTCTTAAGTAGATTATTACCCATGCTACCATTACCTTAGTGTAGGAAAGCAGCAGAAACAGCCAGACATGAATGACTAAAACAAATGGAAGACAGGGAGGCACCCAATTGATATAAGCAATGCCTGCAGAGAAGTATCCCTAAGAAACAGAAGACACGTATGGGTAAAATGCCAAGAACGGTGGAACTCACTATATGTCCATCTCTCACTCTAAATTCACCAACATCTCAGGATTATAAAAAGAGTATCAAATAGGAGAAAAAAAATAATGAAATATTTGAGAGTTATTAATAGAGGGAAAAGGAGACAAACACCCAAAACCACATCCACACTAAATGCACAGAAAATAACCTTTGAAGCACAACCAATCTAAAGAAGAATTTTAAACATTCATAATTTATAGACTTAGAGAGACATGAAAAAATATTAGAAGCATAAAATAGGAATAAGCAGTTAAGAATAAAGAAAATACTGGCTATTAAAACATATGTAATCATCAAAATAGAGAATTTCAAAATGGTTTGGATAACAGAATGGATAGAACTGAAGAACAATGTAGTCATCTTTAAACCTAAGTCCAAGAAATGTCCCCTAGAGCAGCAGAATTAGATAAAAAGATGGATACTAAAAATTAAAGTCAAAGTGATGTACAAAAAGTAGTATAAGTATCAATATCTACCTAACAGGAATTCTAAAAACAAAGAAAAAGAATGAATGGAAAGAATTTGAAAAAATAATGGCCAAGGATTTCACAGAATTCAACATGAGATCTCCAATTGAAATGGTTTAGAGCACTAAGAATATAAGAAAAAGGGGCACCTGGGTGGCTCAGATGGTTAAGTGTCTGCCTTCGGCTCAGATCCTGATCTCAGGGTCCTGAGGATCAAGCCCCACATTGGCTTCCCTGCTCAGCTGGGAGTCTGTTTCTCTCTCCCCACACTCCTCTCTCTCTCATTCTCATAAAAATAAATAAAATCTTAAAAAAGAATATAAGAAAAAGCCTATACCTAAACATGTTACAATGAACGTTAAGCATTTCCAAAACCAATATATATGAGGGGGGCTTCCAATAAGGGGGAGTGAGAGGTCACATACAAAAGAACAAGATCAAATATCAGACTTTTCAAGAGTAAAAAACACCAGGCCAACAAGAGGACATGAAATCTTACCCTGAAAATATTGAGGGAGAAAAAACCTTATACTTAGAATTTTCTATCAAATTAAATCATCACTTAAATGTGAGTGGTAAAGATATTCTGGACATAAAATTTCAAAGTTTACCACAAAAAGACCTTTTTCAAAGCTTCTGAAGAATGTTATCCGGCAGGAAGACAAATGAATACAGGCAAAAGCAACAAAATATGGGAAGTAGTGGAAGTTTTAGAAGATTAATCTTTAAAAGAAGTATAATTCACGGGTGCCTGGGTGGCTCAGTTAAGTGTCGGACTCTTGGTTTGGGCTCAGGCCAAGATCCCAGGGTTGCAAGATGAAGCCCCACCTTGGGCTCCGTGCTCAGTGTGGAGTCTGCTTGAGATTCTCTTCCTCTCTGTGTGTGTGCACAAACGCGTGCACACTCTCTCTCTCAAATAAAATAAAATCTTTTTTAAAAGTATAACTCATAAAAATAAGTAATTAAAATATCATATCACCATATTCCAAATAGGGGTGACAAGGGGAGAGTATGCTAAGGTGCTTGGTATTTATTGGACAGAAAGAGGAGAGGACACAGAGATTAAATTCAGATACTGAAAGGACACAATATATAATGGCAGAGACAAACTTTAATATAACAATAATCACACTAAATATAAATGGATTAAACATTCTTGGATTAAACATTCTTAGATTAAACATAAAACCAAGACTCAACAAAAATAAAAAATAAAGGGACAAAGAAAAGTATCTAAAGAACATGGATCAAAACAAATTGACAATAATATCCAAAGAATTAAAGTTCAAGGGGTAGGGGGTGGAGCCATAAGAGACAAGTAGATATACAGTGGTAAAAAGCAAAAATGAATATGAATATGGAAGCCTCAATCTACATGAAGCAACAACTGAAAATTTTGGTGCATAAGTAATAGACCAACAATTCTAACTAGAGGTTTTTACATGGCTTTGAAAATGTATGAAGCAATAAAAAAAGATCAAAGATTTGAAAAATACCACCTTGGAAGCCTGATGACATGACATAAATGACGTTACAACATAGAATATTTATAAAAATCAATCACAGAATAAGCCACAAAAGATATCTTGACACATACCCCCATCAAAGTACAGACTATGTTTGCAAAATTTAAGGCAATAAAATTAAAACCAAAATAATGAAGATAACCAAAAGAGAATTTTAAACACCTTTTACCTGGAAATTAATCTGTGAATTAACTAAAGAGGAAATTCCAAATATAATACTTAGGAGAGGATGACAAAACAGACGTCAAACAATGTAAAATTTGGCTAACACTCAAACAGAAATGTAAAGATTTGAAAACATCAATCAGAAAATAAGAATTATTAAAAACCATTCCAGAATACGATCAATAGTATCACATACAGGAAAAATGCTTATTTGGCTATGAATCTTCCTAAACAGAAAGTATTATTTTAAAATTATAGTTAAAAATTGTTTCCTAATTTAACTGTTTTACTTGGAACAAAATAAAAATTATTACACTAAAAGAACTGTCACCCATATTCATGTTTTTGTATACAAAATATTACAGGGTGTGTAAAAATCAGTGTATGTATCTGAATAGATACAGTTTCCTTCATTTAAATAAGATGTATACACCAATTATCTTCACTATTTCAAAACCACAGTAATCTAAATTTTGAAACAAGACCTAAAATCTCCTAGATCATAATGCAACTAAAGTGAACTATTACACCAAGTCATCATTTTTTCCTCTCATAGAAAAACAACTGAAATCAAAAGTACTCATTTTAATAAACCACAACGTGACTTTACTTTTTTGATAGTCTATAAATCAAGTATCTGCATATCAAATCATATTATATTCCCAAACATGAACATATAAATCACTAATTAAGAAATTCAGAACATACTCAGACATCTTTGGGAACTGAATGTCTTCATTTAAACTAATACACCATAAAACCCATAGGTTAGTTACAGAGAATTAGAATACAATATACTTCACGTGAAGTTCTATGAAATACAATCTATTCCTTTGGTGATACTCAGAAGGGACTTCAGCATCTGGAAAACTACCTCAGAATGATGAATAACAAAGGCTGCTAAATGTCTACACATACACTCATTCTATGTATACCACATATAATGCATACATGTATATATAATCTATGTGGGTGTGTGGGTGTGTTTTCTCTTCTTTGATCTCTATGCCGCAGAAATTTCAGCAAGACATTATCTGTCTGTTACTTTTGGGGGAATGCATGAAAAGTGTCCCCAATGGCCTGCTATACAATCAATTTTATGAATGTTCTGTGAAAGCTCAAAGACTACGTACATATTCCAGCCTTCCTTGTGTGACATGGTTTTGACCAATGGGATGTAAATGGAAAAGGCATGTGCTCTTAAGACAAAGAATTTCTCTTCTCTTTTTTTACTCTGTCCTCCTGGCTAGAATGAGAAGGATCTATCCATCTATACATGGTACCATCTATATATGGAACAGCATCTACATATGGTACCATGAGATGGAAGCCATATGTACAGGATAGGAAAGAATGGGCTAAAGGCTTCATTTAGAGCTACCTTATCTGTCCTGGAATATTTATGTTTGCACTGTTTCATTTGAGAGAAATTTATGCCATGTGTAAGCCACTATTATTTTAATGTGTATAAAGGCAATGAAACCAGTATCCTAATACCATCTGGAACATTAATTGTTTATATCGTAGGGTATTAGAAAGTCTACGAAATTGGATGACTCTACCCTGACTTAATGAAATGTCCTCAAAGTTTGTTTTCCCTACTAGTAATTCCTAATGTATGCCCAGTTATTTATCTTTTACATTTTTTTCAAGAAAGGAATATGTGCTATGTCAAGAGACAATGTACGCTATCTGCTTATACAGATTCCAGAAAAAACAAAAGTTGTGTTGTCTTGAAGGATCATACTTTGTCAATGAAAATACAGTTCTCCATAAGGGACTGATAAATGTAAATTCAATATTGTGATCTTCGCAAATTCTCTTAAAGGGCTATATTAGAAAAATATTGCACAGCAAATGTATTTTTCATTGGATGTCCTTGCTAATAATTAACTGAAAGAACCACCCTGGCTATTTAAATTCAAGAATATAAGACAATCCAACAACTTAGAGGTCTAATTGAAATGCTTTCTCACACTGTGTTTCAGAGGACAATAGGAAGAATCTGCAATGAAGTGTTAAAGCCTAATCCATACTAACTCTCCATACTAAGCATTTGCTAATTCACTTATCAAGGTTCATAACCTTCAGACTTTAAAAGACTCCTCTCTCAAGACACCCTATTCTGCCTCAGTATAGTAACGGCATCTTAAAGTCATTAAAATTTAGCTTCTCTCCTTTTTTCAACCAAGCTATCTATGATTAATCATGTCTCCCATGCATCCCAGAACTGGGAAGGCAGTGGGCTTTCACATCTATCTTAGTAAGTTAAGCATTTTTTCAAGACTACCCCGGCTGGGTCTATTTTATCTAGAAGTTTTTTTGCTGGCAGCAGCATTTTTCAAACTTTCACAGTAACCCTAAAAGTAGATATGCATGCTGGGGGCTGGTAAGGCCAGGAGTAGAAGGGATGGGACAATATGTGCTCAATGTGTTTGGAAAATTCCATAGACTGTCATAAGACACATTATAAGCAAATTAATTTTGAGAAGTGTTGCAGAAAAGAACCATGTTTAATTCTTCTAACAAAGCTTCCAAACTGTATTTAAGTCAGAACACTATTTCCCATAGCCCACCTAATTAACAATTTGAGAATATTGGCCTAAAGACCTTTGTGAAGACAACCAGTCCTCAGCCAATCATGCCAAACTGTGCAATGAAAGGACTTGATATTTATTTCTTCAGGAGTATAAACTCTTCCTCCTCCTAATAATGATGCAGAGAAAAGACTGGACTGAGATATTTTCCTTAACTAAGAGTGCAGTTTGGACGGCTGACTCCTCCCCTGCTGGGCAGTAGGGGAATATTCCTGAATCTTCTCAGAATATTACAGAGAAAGCTCCATATTTTGTCCATGTTACGACGTCCTCTGCTCTTACAGGCAAAAGTAAACCCATTCCTTGGATGTTACAGGTAAAGAAGCAAGGAAAAAATCACCTTCATTCTAAATGCTGGATTATCATCATCATTCGGGAATACCAGTCCTTTCTTTATCTGTAGTCACAATGTTGCTCAGTTACATACCTCTTCACATGTTAAGATGAGTTAGAGTGAAAGCAATTTTTACTAGCCCTAACCTTTGTAATCATTATTTAAAAATCACTTACAAATGAATATAGAATTGGCCAAACCAAATTAAATCAAATCAGTTTACTGTCAAAATAAGACTCCAAATAGTGACAAAGCACTTCCAGGAGAATTTTGATAAAGATATGATCCTATGCACATCTCACTGGACCCTTCTCCTTATTCCTGAGCATCCTTTCCAAAATAATCCCTTTTTGTTAACCACACACAATAGTCACACAAATGTGTGTCCAAGAACACTCTAAATTAGAAAACACACCCTAAATTAGAAAACACACTCTAAATCTATCAAATATGTTCATCTATACAGTTCAGCCATGAGTATATCTATTTATCCCCCACTAGACTCTACCTCACATGGTTTTAAAAAAATAGAAAGGAGGGTGCCTGGGTGGCTCAGTGGGTTAAAGCCTCTGCCTTCGGCTCAGGTCATGATCCCAGGGTCCTGGGATCGAGCCCCGCATCGGGCTCTCTGCCCCGCATCGGGCTCTCTGCTCCGCAGGGAGCCTGCTTCCTCCTCTCTCTGCCTGCCTCTCTGCCTATTTGTAATCTCTGTCTGTCAAATAAATAAATAAAATCTTTTAAAAAAAATAGAAAGGAAAATGTTGCTTAATTATTTAAGAAAATAAACAGAAACGCTAAGTTCCAGAGCTTAGGGAAAAAAAGTGACCTCAGAGAGGAAGCTGTAAAAAGTTCCTTCCAACATAAAAATAGAAGATAAACTGAATTTACATATAAAGGGAATCTACATATAATCTAAAATCTTACAAGACTGTGAACTAATGATGGACCTACATGCAAATAAATAAAAGAAGTGCAGCAATACTGTTCATCAAATTCACCAGGAACTGGAATTCTCTATTAACCTGCTCTTCAGTAAGTTGACAGTTCAATGAAAAGTAGTATTTATAACAACAACCCTAAAGATATAACAAGATTTTGAAGTACTTTCT
Organism: Martes martes; assembly: GCF_963455335.1. Taxonomy (NCBI): domain Eukaryota; kingdom Metazoa; phylum Chordata; class Mammalia; order Carnivora; family Mustelidae; genus Martes; species Martes martes. The sequence continues at coordinate 81,592,658 of NC_137895.1, read as the reverse complement.
GAATATGACTCCCTTGTCTTATATTTTTAAAAAAGTTTCCCAAAGAAAACAAAAACACTAGTTCGAAAAGATAAATGAACCCCATATTCATTGCAGCATTATTTACAATAGCCAACACATGGAAACCACTTAAATGTCCATCAATGGATGCACGGATAAAGCAAATGTGGTATATATATACAATAGAATATTATCCAGCCATAAAAAAAAAAAATAGGAAATCTTCCCATTTGTGACAGCATGGATGGACCTTGAGGGCATTATGCCAAATGAAATGTCAGACAGAAAAAGATAAATACTACATGATCTCACTTACATGTGTAATCTAAAAAAATCAAAAAACAAAAAACACCCTGAGCTCATGGATATACAGAACAGACTGGTGCTTGTCTGAGGCAGCAGGGTGGGGGGTAGACAAAATGAGTGAAGGAAGTCAAAAAGCACAAATTCCCAGTTAAAAAATGAGTAAGTCAAGGGGACGTAATGTATGGCATAGTGACTATAGTCAATTCTGTACTGTATATGTGAGAGTAGCTAGGAGAGATCTTGAAAGTTCTAATCAGAACAAAAAAACAGCTATGTATAGTAGTAGATGACAGCTAGACTTATTATGGTGATCATTTTACAATACATACAAATACCGAATCATTACATTGTACACCTCAAACTAATACAATGTTATGTCAGTTATATCTCAAAATTTGAAAAGGTGAAAAAAGAATAATTCACATTTATTTGAAAATGTGATAAAAAGATTATCCCATTTTCTAATCAAACCAGACAAGTGTGCTTGCCATTTCTGTCACTATTTGCCCCGATCTCAAATCTATCCCACACACCAGTATAAGATTAATGTTCCCCAAATATCATTTTGATCAAGAAACTGTTCTGTTAAAAAACAAGTAAACAATACAAATCTCATATCCTCACTATATACAGAATGATAAAGGTCAAACATCTTGATCTGATTTTCAAAATCCTCCATAATATACTACCAAACATTGGTCTCCAACCTACCTTACCCCAATCACATGCACAAACCCTCTGAGGAAGCAGGGTTCACGAATTGCGTATACCCTCATTTCCTCTTTTCCTCATACCTAAAAAGAGCTCTATTTTCCTTTTTTTTCCCCATCTGAATCCAACTGGTCTTTTGGTGCCAAACTTGAGAGCTCTTCCATAAACTCCTCCCTACCCTAAAACCAAAGTGATTTCCTTCTTTCCTTATTTCCAATGACCCTTCCTCCAGTGTTCATTAATTCCAGTAGCCACACATTAACTCCTATGCACTAATAATCACTGTGTTATGATAATGTGGCTACAAAGCTACATAAAACTAAGTCCCTATTTCCTTGAGCTCAAAGTGCAATATGGGAGACAGACCTGAAAGAAATACATTACAGTGGTGTCTGTAATAGAGGTATAAATGGGAGGAAAAGTGGGATCATAAGGATCACTTCAAGCTTTTGGGAAGATAAGAAAAGGCTTTTCAGAGAAGGTGACATTTATGTTAAGTTTCAAGGATGGGTAGGAGTATGTCAGGCAAAAAAGAAGGGAAAGGAATTCCAGGCAGAGAAAACAGCACATGCAAAAGCAGAGAGGCGAGAAAAACTTGGCATGTTTAGACCACTATAAATAGATGAGCATGGCTGGAGTTCAGAGCACATTAACTAAGTCTACCAACACTTACTGGCTTCCCATTCACCAAGCCTTAAAACAAATGAAAAAGCGTGGTATCTCTTAAAAGAAAGTGCAAGAATATGGCACCCAACTGGTTGGCACAATTAATTCACACAAAACAAGCAGTACTGAACACTTATTATGTACTATGTACCTAAGATAGAGAAATAAAGAGCATAGCTCTTGCTCTGAATGAGCTAACACTGTAGCAGGAGAGAGTCAGGTTTTGGTAGACATATTTTAAGGTTTAATCCTTATGACAAAAGACTAGGAGAAAACATACTACAATATTAATTGTGCTCAATATTTCTCCCTTCTTTGTATTTTTAGATTGTGTACAATAAGCAAGTGTTTTCTTAGATTGTGTACAATAAGCAAGTGTTACTCTACTTTGATAATTACAGAAAATAGTTTATAACTGATATAGTACAAAAGCTGACATCCAACGGGTTCTCAGTAAGTCTCTGAATAGGTTTCTGCTACTTAAGCGTATCAAAAATTTTAGATGCATAACTTTAGATATCTCAAATATGGCAACTTATCACCACCTTAAGAGCTATGATCTTTGTTGGTACAAAACACCATCATTTCTCATATGGATTATATAATTAGCTCCCCAAGATGTCTCCTTGCTTCTGCCCCTGAGGTCCCTTCTTCATCTATACATAACAAAGCACCTAAAGAGATTCAGACAATGGTATATCATCCTCAAGATCCTCCAATGGCTTCAGCATAAGGCAAAGACCTTATAAAGGCCCTACAAGGTCAGCTACCAGCTCTGTATCTCCGGTTTAATCATCTCCAACTTCTCTTCTCTTTACTAACTTTAGCCACAATGGCCTCCTCACTGTTCCCAGGTATGCTCCGTTGCTGTCTGTTCACTCTTATCCCAGATATCCACCTGGTCTTCTCCCTCTCCTTTGAGTCTTTATTCAAATGCCACCCTCTATTATAAAGACTTTTCTTGCCTGCTCTATCTAAAGATGTTACACTCTCTCCATCCAAAAACCACCTCCTTTATTTGCCTTATTTTTCTCCTTGTAGTTTTCTAATACACTGCTTTACTTATTTGTGTAATATCAGTCTCCTTTCCTGAGCTCCAAAGAGAAAGATTTTCCTCTATTTTCATCACTGATTTATGTCCAGTGCATAGAGCAGTGTCTGGCAAATGAAAGATGATCAATTGCTATTCACTGAATCGAATAAAGAGCAGTATTCTGCCTAATGGTTACAAGTTTGGTCTCTAGGCGCAGAAGACTGTGATCAAATTCCAGCTCCACCACTTCGCATTGTGTGACCTTGTGAAAGTTACTTAACCTCTCTAAATCTTAGTCTCCTCATCTATAAAATGACGATGATGGTATCAATCTTATAGGATGGTTTTGAGGATCAGAATAATGCAGGATGAGCACAGTGCTTTGCAAACAGTAAATGTTCAATATATGTTAGCTATTACTATGATGATAATGAACAATCCTGACTCATGTTTCCACTGAGTTATTGCATCACTTCCAATATCCATTTTTTCAGAAATAGTAGTTACCTTGCAAAATCCTTTGATCTTCATCTGCTAGTTTGAAACAAAATCAGTATTACTCTGGATGAACTCTTACCTTACACAAGATTATATTCTATTGTAGTTTATAGAGAGAGGGATGGGGAAACATTAGAGTCTATTTTACCTTTAAAAGAAAAGTGCTATATAAAACAGCACAAAATGCCACTTTTATCACAATGTTAATTTATACTCTACAACTAGAACTGACTCTGCATAAAAGCACACAAAATGTTAAGCTTAGGGCCAGATCAATGGAATGCTATACTTCTAATACTGTATTTTAGAATTGTTCAGTTCTTTCAGAATTTCCAAATTAGATTTTCTATTCACTGAGAAGCCCGCCATACCCATCTGGGTTCATAAGGATCTCCCCAATGGCAGAGGATCTGATTTGGTTCAACTATAACGTATCAAATATTGAATTAGGGGCTTTAAGAGGTATACAAAAGTAAAAAAAGTCCTTGACCCCAAGACTGTGGCAGTAAAATAAGAGCGTGAATTATAATTCGTAAAGCTAAACTCTAATCTTGATACCATTGCTTATTAGCAATGGTAAAGGTAATTTTCATCTTCTAAAAGATAGGTTAATACCTAACTTGTAGAGTTGTAAAAATCCAGTAAGATGACTATTTGCAGATTTGAACTATACCATAAATTGTACTGCAGCACGCAAATTCTGTTGAAAAAATTAAAAGCATTTTAAAAAATTAAAGCATTTAATTTAAAAAAATTTAAAGCATTTTTAAAAATGCTTTAAAAAATTAAAGCATTTAAAAAAAAATAAAAGCCACAATCCCACACCTACCTCAACCATTTGCATACTTTGCTTATTCCCTTCAAGACCTTTCTTCATATACTTTTTAAAAATTTTTTTATTTTTTTAATTTTTTTTAAAGATTTTATTTATTTATTTGACAGACAGAGATCACAAGTAGGTGGAGAGGCAGGCAGAGAGAGAGGGAGAAGCAGGCTCCCCACTGAGCAGAGAGCCCGATGTGGGGATCTATCCCAGGAGCCTGGGATCATGACCTGAGCTGAAGGCAGAGGCTTTAACCCACTGAGCTACCCAGGCGCCCCATTTCTTCATATACTTTTTTATAAAGTTGTAGTCATGTGCACTTGGAGGAAGACAACATAGTACACCTTTTCTGGAACCAAATGGCCCAGGTTCAAAGACTAGCTCCTGAACTTACTGTGTGACCATGATTCTTAAATTTCTCTGTCCTATATGCTTTTCTATAACGTTGGTATAATAACAGAGCCTATGACAGGGAGGTGTGAAGAAAAAATGAGTTACAGTAAACCATTTAGCACAGTGCCTGGCACATGACAAATTCAATAAAGAACTAAAAAGCAAAAATCAAATATAAACAGTATTCTGTTTTATAAAAAACTTAAGATAATGTCATAAAGCCAAAAGTACGCTTTTGTGTACTTCTAAAGTACCATAAGAAAGATTCTTTTAAAAGGACTCCAGGATACTTTACATTGACTCTGTCTTAAGTAAATCTCCTTGCCATCCTTTTGTCTAGATATTTAATAATGTATAACAGAATCCATCTATTGCTTCATACTTCCAGTAGAGGTCTCCATCTAAAAAATAATGGACCAGACTGAAAACTTTAAACTTTAAATTAGTATTCCTGGTTATTAAATAAAAAAAATTATCAAATATGTAATTTTAACTTTTTCCAAGCAAAACATTTAAATATAAGGAATATTTCTCAAGTAAAAAGTGATTTTTCCCAGTGATTGTTTTATAGGTTTTATAGGTTTTGCTATGTGCTTTCCAATAATACTCATCCTGTGAACAGGAAGAGGAAAGAGATAAGATTGCTGATACAAATGACCTATCAAGTACATAATTATCACTGCTACTGGCCAACAATTAAAAACCTATACCTTGTAGATGGTAAAAGTCAGTAGAATCACCTTAATGTAAATAAAAATAAAGGTCACATTTTATAGTAGCAAAGAAACCTCTGACGATCTTCTACATTTATTCCTTTAAGTCAGAATAGAGTGGCTAGAATAATAAAGGCAGCCCTGACTTCTACTTTCTCCTTCTATCACTCAGTAATAGTGATCTTAAGGAAGTTAATCATCCTTATGCAGGCTCAGCAGAAAAAAATATCCTTATTTCTAGCTTACCAAAAAGCATGGGGTTAGACGACTTCCTTAAAAATCCCTTCTAGTCCTAAGAATAGTGATGCTATGAATTGATAGGTTAGGTAGCCATCTCCAATTCTAACTACATACTTCTTGTTCCTAGCTTTAGAAATCTATAAGCTATACTATTAGGCCTCTAAATGTTACATTTGCATATAGTATCTAATGTCTGTCTCAGCGTAGCCCCTTAAATGGGTAAGATTTGGTAATATCTATAAGATTTGATTTGTTCAAGAACTGGCCAAGAAATTATCAAGCCATTTGCTTAAAGCTAATAAATAGTATTGCGTGTATGTGCGCATATGCGTACTTGTGCACATCCATACATACATCCATTTAAGTTAACCCCCATAGTTGGTAAAGAAGGGCATAAAGAAGGAAGGATGATCTAAGTAACTCTCAAAACTAACAAGACTTTAATATCTAAATTATATCTAAATCTGAGGATCAGATATGCAATGTAAAAACTTAGCATTTAAATTAGTGGTAATGGATTTGAATGGATTCACTGAAACAAGTATTTAAGATTTCTGATTATAACTAAAATATGAATTTGCTTTTCATCTCCACAGGGTGGATAACCTATAAAGACAGTTAGACAAAAACAATTACTTCTCATCTTGAGAATATAAAAATTAAGCAATGATCAAATCATGGTTTATACTAGTTTTAATAATATAAAATCAAGCAATTAATTAAATTATTGTCTTGTTTTTATATAGCATGTGATGCAAGAGCCAGCAAAGAACGAAATAGTAAAGACTTTTTAATGGATAGATAAAACAGAAAAGGTAATCATCTTCTAAAGTTATCATTTAGTACTGCAGCTGATTTTTTTATTTATATGTTAAAATCCTAGAACATGAGAAATATTCACATTCAAATATAAGCTGTGAAATGGGACTTAAAAACTATAATATTCAGAATTAGCTCCCTCTTGAATACAGATAATAAATACAGGTTAAAAAAAATAAAACTGAATTTTAGTAGATAAAACATATGAAGGATATCTCTAAATCTGACTTCTAAGTCTAATAGTATCATTCATTCAATAAACAGATACAGAAAAACTATCTTAGTAGTACATACAGAGTTAAGACTACATCAAGAACATATAGCAGGGGACACCGAGATGGCCCAGTTGGTTGAGCAACTACTCTTGGTTTCAGCTCAGGTCTTCATCTCAGGGTCAGGAGATCAAGCCCAAAGGCGGCGGGTTCTGTGCACAAAGACTGCTTGAGATTTTCTCCCTTTCCCTCTTCCTCCCCCTAGGCCCCTCTCCCTGCTGAAGTGTGTGTGTGTCTCTCTCTAAAACAAATAAATAAAATCTTAAAGAAAAAAAAACAAAAACACATATCAGGCAGTATCTTAGTCAATGAGGAAATGCCAGAAACATCAAATTAAGGTCATCATCAAGGCAAAGACACCTTCATCTTTCCAACTATTTAAGAGTGGCCAATACAATTAGACCAAAGAAAATAATTAAAGGCATAAAATAATTAAAGGCATAAAATTTAGGAAAGAAGTAGAACCACCTCTATTTGCATATGACATCCTAGTATATCCAAAAATTCCTAAAAATCTATGATAAAATTAATACAAACAGTAAAACAACTGGGGCACCTGGGTGGCTCAGTCAGTTAAGCAACAGACTCTTGATTTCACCTCAGGTCATGATCTCAGGGTTGTGAGAGCAAGCCCTGACTGGGCATGATGGAGCCTGCTTAGAATTCTTTCTCTCCTCCTCCTCCTTCTGTCCCTATGCAACCCCCTCCCTAAAAACCAACCAAAAACTGCCTCCAAAAAACAGTAAAACAATTGAGTAAGGCAGATTATAATACAAAAAATAATTTTCATGTAAATAAATTATAACCAATTAAAATACTAAAATGGAAGAAAAACCACATTTGTAGTAGGAACAGAAATGATAATATAATCTAAGAATAAACTTTAAAAATGTCCAAAACCTGTAAAAGGAAAATTTTAGACTTCTTGCGTAACACAAAAAGATTTGAATAGGAAGACTTCCATTGTTCTTGGATAGTTCAACTCTATACCATCATCTCAGTTCTTCTGCAATAATTTATAAACTTAATGTAGTATCTATTCCAAACAAAACAAAACAAAGAGCTTTTTTTTCTGGAAATAGAACAAATTGACACTAAAGTTCATATGGAAAAATAGACATAAAATAGCCATGAAAACTTCCTTAAAAAACCTACAAAACTCTGAGATGGGAATGGCACTACCAAATATTAGAACATGCTATCTATGGAGCGCCTGGATGGCTCACTAGGTTAAGTGACCAACTCTTGGCTTCAGCTCAGGTCATGATCTCAGGCTTACGAGATTGAGCCCCCAAATGCACTAATGTGGAGTCTGCTTGTCCCCCTCCCCCACCCCTGTCCTCCCTCCTGTTCACACATGCACATACATGTGCGTTCCCTCTCTTTCTCAAATAGATAAAATCTTAAAACATGCTCTGTATGCCATAATAATTAAAATATAGTGAGATACCATTTTTTAACCCGTTACATTGTTAAGACTTAAAAAGCTTGATAGTACATGACAAGGCTGCAGGAAATAGGCACTTTCCATATACTGGGGTGGGAATCCTAAATAGTTCTATCCTACAAAGGGAATTTGGCAATATTTAACAAAACTACATATGCATTTATTCTTTGATTACATCAACACCCACTTTAGTAATTACTCTGAAGATACATCTCCAAAACTTTAAAAATAGGTTTGCTTAAGGTTACTAGATTTGCATTAGATTACTTATATGGCATTATTTGCTATTCTGAATGTTGGAACCAACCTAAGTGCCATTATGGGGGAGATAAACTAGGATACAGCCACACAATGGAATACTATACAGCTGTAAAACAAACAAACAAAAAGAATGGGACTTTGTGTATTTATTAGAGTGATAGTCAAGATACATTAAGTGAAAAAAGGCAAAATGCATTCTTCATTTTAACAGAAACTAAGAATGCATACATATATGTGAATGCATACACATAGGTAGTGTGTATACACACACACACATGCACACACACATAATTTTTGCAAAAAGAAACAGAAAGGATAACCAGACACTAAGGAAACTAGTTACCAACAAAGCATGGGTGGGAAGTGGGTAGAAGAGAAATGGAAGGGAAGAGGATAACTTCCAAGTATCTTAAATTATGATTTTAGAACTTTATTGTTTTACATACTCATAAATAAAGTCACAAATTAAAGTGGGGAAAATCACAAAATTGAATTCAAATGGAAAAAATACGAATTTACTATATTTTAAGTGAATAACAGTAACAGGAGAAAAAAAGGATCCAGCCACTGCAAATTTTTTAACAAAATACCAATATAACTTCAGTCTGAACACAAAAAGAACTGCAAAGAATTTGTAACTCTACTTAGCAGGTTTGTTGTCTGTAGTGGTACAGGTATAACAATTCTTAAACTATATACTCTATGTATTACAGACCTGACAAGTTGAGTACATACACTGGTGTTGGGAACTAGGGTTCTCAATGCAGGAGAAGGAAGATACATGCATAATATGAAAGAAGGCAAGAAGACACTTGTGTGGATTTATAGCCAGAGATTTCAGTATATACAGCACTGTGATTTTTAACATATGTGTATTTGTATGTAGAATAACTAAACTTCATAACCCTTACTCTGAGAGAGCCTGGAAGACAGACAACCCAACAACAATCAGTACACCTACCAACCAGATTCTGGTTTCTGAATACCATTCAATGCTAAAAAACAAACAAACAAACAAACAGACCCACCCAGGACATTCCTTGGAGAAATAGCTAATGCTAGAGATGGGTAAGCAAAATACAAGTTGAGCCTGGAAAATCTTATTTTGTCAAAAAGTAGAGAAGAGCTTAAAAATGGGAACATGTTAAAAATACAGCAGCCAGCTTGAAAGGGCTCCTCCTAGCCAAATTTAAGCAACAAAATGCATAATAATAGATATTAATCCACTGTATAAAATAAAAATATAATAAATAATGAGAATGAAAACACTTTCCTTATCACAGACTGCTAACTAAGAAATGCAGAAGGAATGATAAAGTTAGAAAATAAGCACTGTAAACCATTATAATTAACTGATTCAGGGAAGAATCATCAATGGATGTTAAAATTATTAGGTAAAAGTTTAATGGTTAGCAAGGTATTTATATGCTCTCAAAGTATCCCCACATGTTAATTATTAATGACAAAAGAGAAAATGGAAACTTTACAGTAGAGACACCAGGAGGACATCACCTTAAACCAAAGTTAACATCACCAATAGGACAAAGTGACATTTGGCCCCCTGCCAAAAATGCCTAACCTGAATCTAATCCAGGAAAACCATCAGACAAATCCAAATTTTATAATACAGTTGGCCTGTACTGCTCAAAAATGGTAATATCATGAAAGGCTGAAGAACCAGAAATATAAGTAAACGTATTACAAGATTATGGACTTGTGGGGGTGGGTACAATATGCTATAAAAAACATATTTGGGACAAGCGGCAAAATTTGAATAAAGTCTATATATAATACAGATAAAATGATTGTATCTATGTTAAGTTTTCTGAATTTAGTAACTGTACTGTTGATACATTAAGAGAATGTTTTATTCTTAATATACACCCATATTTAAAGGACATACCTATAATGATATCAAATGATTACACATAGTAATAATAATGTGAGTATATATCTATATATCATCACATATAAAGAGAAAATATAAAGCAAATGTGGCAAAATAATAACAATTAGTCAATAGCCAATGAAGTGTAAATAAGGGTTCACATTATAGTAAAAAAATTGAACCATTTTTAAAAAAGAAAACACAGAAAGGAAGAATAATGATTAAGTTTACCATTTCTCAAACAGATTTTTTACTAATAGAGTCAATTAATGAACTGCAATGTGGGGCTATCACAAATTCAGATGTTTGACTTTTTAATGGTGTAAACTAAAAAGATTATAACAAACCATGTAAGAATATATCACCTATTAATTGGGAGTGCACTTAGAGATACAGCCTGCTAAGGTAGGGACTTCTTTTTATGAAGTATGAGGTGGTCTTATTTGAGTTCAGCTACAGTGAAAATTCACCTCATCTATGAGCCATTATGAAAAGTATAATCAACCCGGACATTATTACTGATGACTTTAAATTTAGCCCCATCTCTAAAGTACTACAAGCAGGTACTTCCTACATAAGCCCTAACTTAGAGTGACTTCTTTGTCCTATTTTAACAGATGAATGTTCCTATTCACCGCATGTATGTTTCTACTAACATTTTACTTATTCAAAATTAACCAATAGGCTAGCAGAGGAACAAAAAAAATTTCATCTGAAAACACTTCACCATGAATGATATAATTACTTGATAAAAATGATCTTTGTGCACAGAGCAACTGACCACTGAATGCTATAAAGTAAGAATTAACCAATGACACAAGAAAGAACTCAGAAAGGCTAGAATCAGATTTCACAATATTTCACATATTTCACAATAAGATATATATGCAAACAACAGATTCTTATAGAACTTTACTTAAATCTTGCTTCATAAAAAGCAACATTTTATTTTGGCCCCACTAAATGGTAAGGAAAAAAATCATTTACTGATAGAAACAGAAAGTAAACATATCAGGAACATGGAATATACCTGAAGATATTTTACAACTGTGGATAATGATGGGTGATAAATAACACAATGATTTGTTAAAGCAAGACTATCACTAGGGAAGGAAACAGAAAGGTAAAGGGGAAAAAGTGTGGTCTGAAAATATATTAAAAGAAAAAAACTTTCCTAACTGGCCATAATGACTGATACTTGGATTGAGAGTTGGATATAACCTACAGCCTTTTTCTTTTTTTTTTTTTTTTTAAAGAAGTAGCCATATGCTCCAAAAGAAAAGAGTTTGAGTTACCACTCAAAATTTTATTCTGAGTGTTATTTTTTCTAAGATTAAATAACAGCAATTACTTCTGAAATTGGAAATGATAAACATAAAATCTCACATATAAAAATGGCTTGAAAAATGAAGACAGTGCATTAAAAAACAAATTACTGTTAATGTTGTTATTTGTATAGGAATTTATAAAATGTAAGTTACCTTCCCTCAGCAGTACCGGGACAGACCAACAAAATCCCCACAGAGTAGAAAAACATTCAATATATTCAATATATTCAATAAAACAAATGGCATCTTACTTGGGACAAATACCATAAAGTCCTATATAGAAAAAAAAAACGCACCTAGATATTAAGGAAAACTTATTTTTTAATTACTTTTTAAAATTCAAATTACACAAATACAGTTAGGGTAAGTTTGAAATAGTAATTCATGTTCCCTTTCACTCCCCTCAACTGAAGTGGAGCCCTTGCTAGCTTCTCTGGAGCCCAGAGACAAAAGTGTAGGGTGTGTCCAGGCTCTGCTTAGCGATGACAGGTGCAGTTTGAGCAGGTGCCCCAGACCAGATGTCACGTAGAGGTTTTGTTCTGGATGTAGCCCTGGCCAATATGCTCATGCCAAGTTAAACTAGTTATCTCAGCAACTAAATTAGTTTCATTACAATAATTAGATCACCTGTTCTTGAACTTCACACACTAAGAATCACCTATGGCACACCTTTTAAAAATACAAACTATTATTATTTAAAACCACTCATCAATTTTCACACCACTAAAATGGGACAGCATAAACACGATTATGTCTCATGATTCAGTGAAAAGCACAGCACTACAAACACAAGTATGCCTAAAATACCAAACTTGAATTTTATCTAACTTTAAATCTAACTATCCATTTTCAGGGAATAAATACAGGGGATAGAGGAACAAGTTAACTGACACTAGAAGGAAGCAATCAAACAAATCCAGAATTTGGTACAGTCTGAAGAACAAATGACCCCATTACTTCAAAAATCAATGGTATGATAGTAAAAGAAAAAGGGAACTGTCAAGAGACTAATGAGATAAAACAGCCAAACAAAAGATTCAGCCAAACCACAAAATCTCCCACAATAAGATGGGGTGGACCCTGGAAACACTGACTTAGATACTAATGGAATTACACATCTATCATTCTGGGGCAACAATTCAGAACGTTGATAGCTACCCCCAGATATCACAAAGAGATTATAGCTCCAGTAACAGGTTATTGCAATGTACTTAGTCAACAGGGTATATATCTTGTAGAAATGAATTAACATCCACTCATTACATAATGAATATGCAAAAAGTATCAAAGCACAAATGACATTCTTTATATTTTGAAACAGAAAAATATATGTTAGACTCTGATGTTAGCAACACAATTCTTGGAAAGCTTAATGAAATTCATAGATAATCTGAACATTAAAGAGAGTGACATTTGCTCTAAATCATCTCTTTGTTCTAGGTCCCCCAAAAGTTTTATTTCCAAGTGAAAGCATCAACAAATTTTATGATAGGTAACCAATACCAGTATCAATCAGCATATATGCATTTTTGTGCACTTCTGAATAAACAGAATCAATCTGCCTATTTTCCTTGGTTCTACTATGAATAAACAGTACTAACCATGTTACTTAAATTTATTTCAAATTCACAAGCCAATAATTTTGCTTTTCATAAAAACTGTGCTTTTAACTTCAAGCCATAAAATATCTGAAGATAATCTTTTTAACTCCAGGAAGTTTGGTCCTTAAGCGAATATTTACTTCTAAACAGCTTTTCCTAATGTCAAAATTCATGATATGACTTCTCAGTTTTTAAAGTTCTAGAACTGAAGTAAATACAAATTTTTAACAGGACTCTCACAATATTTCAACAAAAGTATTACTATTCCATAAAAGAATGTGATCAATAATTCTGCTATAATTCTTTATAGAGAGCTTTGTATAGACAAATTTTAAAAACAAACTTAAATATAAATATCCTGTTTAAAAAAAAAAAGCCTCTAGTTAGAATGATGGACAACAGGGGAAATATAGGGCAGTTACTTGCTTCTTGGGAGCTGCTGATTCAAACAAGAATTTTGAGTTAAAAGAAGACTAAGTGGTCAAATAAAATCATAAATTCCTTTGTCATAAAGAATATCAAGTTAATCTATGAACCATTGCCTAAGACTTAAAAAAATCTTTATCATGGTCATTTTTTTGTTGTTGTTTTTTGTTTTTTGGGATTTTTTGTCTTCTGTCCTTCATCACATTATAGTTTAAATGTAGAAAAAATATTGTTATGTATCTACAAGGACAGCTTTCTCCATTCTAGACCAACCAAAGCTACTGCTTATCTTACAGGGCAACTTTTCTTCTATTTGGACTCAAGTATTTCTTTACCTTTCTTTTATTGTCAAGGAACATGAAATAAGTTTAACATCCCCCTATTTCACACAAATATTTAACAAGTATTACCAATGTAATTTTGCATAGCCATTGTTAAAGACACGCCAACAATAGCTCCTAAAAATTTATATTCATATTTATATACCTCTATATAAATATACATAATTACCTCATTTCTCATTTCCTCATTATTTTCCATATTTAAAATTTCTCCTCCTTAACCCCTATTTCTTCTAGATCAGAATTTCCCAAATTGTGCTCTAAAGTACTTAACAAGTGTTCCTCAAACATGCGGTTTCACACCACACTCCTGCGATGTGTGGTAGTGTTTGGGAAACACCATTTACTATGGTACAGGGAAGGAGATAATAAATTGTTTCTCCAGGCTGTCTAGAGATCCACATGCCCATCAACAAAATAAAGTCTCTAAGAAGTCCTGCAATAAAGTAACCCAATTTTGCTTTACTGCTCAAATTCATTTGGCGTTTTTTCAAGGACATTTCGAGAGAACAGTATTTTATAAAGCACAAATTGGGAATTTCTACTCTAATTGATCCTCAATACCAGAGTATGGTGATGATGTTGGTGGCAGATCAAAGAAGCACAGACAGAGAAAATCCCCCTCGCTCCGCCCCATACGTCTTCTAATTCCCAATTTGGACAAAATGCATTTTTGCCAGTAAATTTTAGTAATGCCTATACCACTCTAGAAAATGCCAAGTAGACTTCTTTACCAAATATTAATGAAAGCTCTAAACACTTCACCTAAAAATATGTATTGAATACTTGCTCACAGACTAATACACTTAAGTTCCAATGAATTAAAATGTTTGTTCCTCATTCCTTTTCCAACTTCCAGTATCATTCAGTTTGGCAATAAAGAAGAGTCACAGCAGTGATATGCTTTTCTACTAAAGTTACAGAGGATTTTACACACAACCAACTATGGAAATACTGACTCCACAACAGTGTATGGGTAGGATTATAAAAGAGTGCTCCTATTTAGAAATAGACATTTTTAGTTAACTGCTAAGGCAGAAAATATAAATGTAAAAAAGCACAAACATTTTTGGGAGTTATGGTTAAGTTCCTAGTTGGTACCCTCAGTAAAATACATATCTTCAGCAAACGAACTATCTTGGAGTGAGTTAGGTTTATTTCTACTTTGGGGCAAATTTAAGCTGTTTAAACATTATTTCTAAGATACAACATCAACCTAGCCAAGCCCTGATCAGTCTTTCAACTTTCTCTACTTCCTTTTCAACATGTCTGCATGCCCTTTAAAATGTAACAGAATATCAGAAGATATCAAAATCAGGTTTGTTCAGAATGAAAGGATACAGTTTATAATATTAAATTTAAAATGCATATATGAATAATTTATTTAAATACAGCTGTCCTTCCAATCTCCATATTACTTTTATTTTTCTTCCTTGAATAAAGCAAGAAATGTCTGCTTAACAACTCTGTTTAGCAAGTCACAGAGTCAGTGTATTACTTTTCTATTACAATTGTGAAGCATTCGTTCACTTAACATCAAGTGATTCATAAAAATGCTTTCTCTTAAAAGAGGTAATCTACATGGTGTACACTAACTAGAGAACATGAATGTATTCATTCTATTTAAGTGATAAATGTAAACTCTTTAGATTGATAAAATTTAAGGGAGGACTTTATTCAGCAAGAGGGGAAAAAATAGAATAAATTCACAATGCAACTGAAAATTCACTCTGGTGGATACAATGCCACAATAAAGTTGCTATTTCAAAGGTAGGTACATGTAAAAAAAAATTTAATATTATAAGGAAATCAGTAATACCTAGTTTTGTACAATAAATTTTTTAGGAGCTCCTGGGTGGCTCAGTGGTTCAGCATCTGCCTTCTGCTCAGGTCATGATCCCAGAGTCCTGGGATCAAGCCCCACATCCGGCTCCTTGCTCAGTGGGAAACCTGCTTCTCCTTCTCCCACTCCCCCTGCTTCTGTTCCCTCTCTCCCTGTGTCTCTGTCAAATAAATAAGTGAAATCTTATAATAAATAAATAAATAAAAATAAATATTTTAATGTCGAAGATATTTCATCTCCTTTCTAAAAAATCAAGTTTTATAACAGAAACATTAAGTTAACCTTGACTACTGCTCTTATAAGCTACAACAAAATTCTTCAGCTTAGTATTTGAAATATTTACCTAAATCTCCATACCAAGTCTTCAAATTTTTAATGGAAATAAGAGTAGTAAATTGTGCCCCAATCTTTGCACCAAAACAGAACAAAAAATAAAATAAAATTCACTGAGTAAATATAGAACATTGTGTATAGCTACACATTCATATTGGGCATACATTTAACCATATGTAACTTCCAACCACATTTTAATTTCTTAAAATCATTTGTGACTAACTGAATTCATAATAGACTGATTAAATATTACAGAACATGTGTCAGGAATACAACTTTTTTGTCCAGTTAACAAATGCTCCTAAGCACGTGGATATAGTTTGCACTTTAATTTCTCCAACTACAAGAATGTAGAAAATATTACCTTATCTTTTTATAGTGATAGGGATATTCTAGTAATTACCATCTGTGGAAGAAATGGAGATGGACAGGCCAAGAAAGGAACTAAGTGAAAACAAAATACATGGACATGATGGAGGATTAATATCCAATTTTTAAATAGAGTACTCTCACACATTACTAGTAGGCATGAACATTTAAAACATTAAATGCCGGTGTTTAAACAAATCATCAATCACATTTTCAATTTTAAACTTTGAGAAATTTTTATACGCAATCTACAACTGAACAAAGGTATGTTTGATACAATCAAGCAAACTTTCTGACAGACCACTGAACTCAAGTCTCTACACTCAAGACTATGTTTGTATCAAAACGAACACAGAAATGTTAGAATATATACATGGCCAGCACACTAGTTTGCTCCTCTTTATTTAAATGTCTGTAATATCATGAAGATGTACCATATCTTCATCCTGGCTATACTAGGCTAACAGCCTTCCATCCAATTAATCATGAAATTACAGAGGTATGTCAGCAAATATTAAACTTATTGAGTAAATGAGAACTGATATGTGTAATAGCAGTCTTATAATAGTCAAAGGAAAAGCAATTCTTATTTTAAAAAATTATTCTACCTGTGATTTATAAAACACACTGCATTGTCTGCTTATCAGAAACCATGATATTCAATTTGATATACCAAAGAGGGAACTCACAAAGTCACTTTATTACTATTTCTTACTATAAAGAGGCACTCTTATGGTTAAGTAACAGAATTACTGTGAAAGCTTGGCATCCTGTCTGCCAGTTAAGATTTTTCAGAGGAAGATGTAAAACCCAGCATAATACATGTCCTCTAATTGTGCAATATTACACCACTATCAAAAAAAAAATCTTTCAAGGTTGGTAGTACCCAATTTTTGACCAGCATATTTCTCCTGTATTTCTTTACAAGCCAAGCAAATCTTCACATGGCTTTATTTTCCAAAACAAATGCTTCAACTTTTTTCCTAGTAGCCTAGCTACAACCCTACAAAAACAAACCTGGAGAGTGACATATGGAGGAAAAACAAGTTTAGCTAAGGACATAGTTCAAAAAGCAGCTTCTAATAGGAGCATAAAGCTCAAATTGATCCAAGAACAATGTAAAGAGTTGCAAACAATCTGAAGCTCTATATTTAAAAATAGTACTTATAAGTACAATCAGTGAATGATACGATCTCCGGATAGAAATTATAACTGGAAAAACAGTATTTATGTAACTTGCAAAAAAACTGGAATTCTAGACATTTAATTGAATATGCTAAAGTCCTGTTTGTATATTCTTCACAATAACACATGTCTCATGAACCACTCATATCATTCAGTACCTTCTGGATATTAAATATCAATCAATCAATCCAATAAATATCAGGCATAACTTTAAAATGTGTTTTAAACAGTTTAAAATCCAAATAGTTCAAACTGATTACCAAAAAACCAAGACCTGTATTAATAATATTCTTCTCGATGTTATAAATGGAAATGAGCAAATGAATTAGCACGGTAAATATAAAATTCTCTACTTCTCATCACATTACTAGATAAACAGTTTGGGGGGTTAATTTCACTTTATTGTTTTAGACCTTTATTTAAAAATGTACTCTGACACACTGCCATCACGCACACACTAGAACAGATAACAACTAGCCATATTTAATATTTTCTAGACTTCTGTGTAACTCAGTAACTACCCACAAAGTTCTGTGAACTCTTCAGCTTCAAGCCTGAAGTCAATCTAAGATAGCCAATAGAAAGTACACCTGGGCAATTACTGCATTTCCTACTTCAGAAAGCTGAACTTCACACAGAATATCTACATTTGGATATTGCATTTGGAGCAATGATAAATGCCAAACTCAATGCAGAAGCCATGTTAACTAAAAAAAGGCTATCCCTTTTTTATATCCCTTTAATTATATCATTATTAAAAAGCAATAAATATGAAGAGCATTATTTTAGTTCTAAATAACCACCACCAACTAAAGACCCTCTATGAGAAACTAAGCATTAAAAATAAAAGATGACCTCGTAATATATTACAATATGAAAATATTATCAGAAAAAAATATATAAAGCTTAATCAGAAAATATATTACCTAAGCTGCATGACCTATCAACTGAATAAGAAATGTATTTTGCCATAAAGAGTCAAAAAAGGAGGGAGAGAATGAAAGGAAATCCAAATCATAATGTTCCCTTTCACAGTATCCTTAATCTTCCTTCATATATAATAATCCTTTTGAACGTTTTTATGTCACTCAAAAATTCCAAAGAACTTTTTGAAAAACAATCCTGGTCACCTAAGGCACCAACATGTTATGCTGTGTGGAAACATTCTACTGAGAAACCACTCCCGTTACATGATTCCACACAAGAGGTTTCATTTTTTTTTAAATCTTAAAGTAAGAATTTAAAAAGGCAAAGGAGTTTCCAAAGCAAAGTAAAAATTTTCCCAAGGGATACAAAGTTTCATTAACTATCTTAACTCTTTTACTAAGCATCACCTCTCTGCCCCTCCGTGGATATCAAGCAATCAATAACAATGTCACAAAAGAATGTTTACCAAGATGGGGGGTGGGGTGTCACCTGTAATGATCCTGTATGAAAAATGTAAACAATCCTAAAAAAGGTGAGGAAAACTTTCACCTTCCTACAACCCCACTTTATGGATATTTGATGTTTCTCAGACTGAAAAAAACGAACAGACGTTTAGAAACTGCTTGGTGAGCAAGGTTTGTTTGGGGGGGTTCTTTTTTCCCCTAAAAACAAACGTCCCCTTAAGACCCTCAATTCCAAATACTGTGAAAGAGTCACTACTACTCACCGCAAGTAATACTGTTTTAAAGCAAAGGCAGCGTTAGAACAACTTCTGGGAAAGTTGAACTCTTCAACAATTTCTCCCCACTGATTCTTCTCAGAAACCTGTTAAAAACACAGCCACACTTGTCTGAGAGTGCACCATCCAAGAAAACTCTAACCTAACTATGAAATAAATACCCATTCTACAGAGATCTGTAGATACCTCAGGCATCAGTGGGTGTTTCAGATCGATCCGTAAGAGTAACTAAGCAAGGGCTGCTTGAATCACTGTGTTTTCACCCGAGAGCCCAGTATTTAATAGCACTTGTTTTGTTTGGGGGGCGGGAGGGGGGTGGTGGGTTTGTTTTGTTTTTGAAGCCCGGACAATAACCAATCGCAAGTCCCTCTGTCGCCCCCTTTTAAATCTCAACGCGGTCCGTTTACACTAAAAAAAAAAAAAGTTCAAAAGGATCAATACTGTTCCGGACAGCGACGTCCGCAGGTTCTGGGGGGGCCGGGGCCGGGGCCGATTCCGATCCCTCTCCCAGATCTATCCATCTCCATAGGCCCTTCTTTGAGGCCTACAGCTTCTGCCTAGCCTTGAAGCCTAAGATGGCTATTTGGAGACAGGTCCTGGTTTCTTTTGTTAGCTGTATAAACCGAGGGCGACGGGGCCGAGGCTGTGCCCCCGGCTGCCGGGATCATTTCGCAGCCGATTATCGATGTTAAACCTGCCCGCGCTAATTTTGAGTTGCACGAAAACTGCTCTCAGAGTCTGTGTGTCTCTGTGTCTCCGCCTGTGCTAGAGCGGCAGCGGCGGCAGAGCTGACTCGCGAGCGAGCGAGCGGGCGGGCGGGCGCGGGCGCGGGGCTCGGGCGGGCGCCCCGCACGCCCGCACTCCCCGCCGCGGCGCTCAGACCCCGCCGGGCCGGCCGGGCACCGGGCAGGGCGCGAGCCGGCGCCGGGCCGCCCGCCCGCCCGAGCCCCGCGCCCGCCGCGCGCACGCGAGCCACCAGGCCAAAAACAGCCCCGCCGCCGTCCGCCTCCGTGCCACCGGCTGGGAGCGAAAAGAACGCCTTTTGCCCCCGCGGGCCACCCCCCCGGCCCCGAGCGCCCACTCCGGGGTCAAAGGAGACTTTTTGGAAGAGGCCAGCGAGAGGGAAATACAAATTAAAACTTCCACTCACCTTCGCGAATCCGCCTAAAGTAGTGACTCTGGTGTAGAGACCGTGAAGATCCAGCTCCTTCCCACCCACCGCAGGGATTTTTTTAAAAGGCGACCTGCGGGAGAGAGAAAGCCCCGCACTTGTCAGCCGGGACCCCGCGCCCGGCCCGGGCGGGTGAGCCCCGTTCGCCCCGGCTCGCCCCGGCGCTGCCCCCCCGGTTCTGCTCTCACCCTCTGCTGTGGTGGAACTGCCGCAGCTCGTCCAGGAAAGCGAGTCCCTTTCTCCGCTCGTCCGGAGGCGCCTTCCCCGTCGAGTTTGCCATTATTTTTTCAAAGGAGGTTTTAAAAAAACCCAGATCGGTGTTTTAAAAGCGCCCCCCGCTCCCTGCGCTTCCTACCAGAGCCCGGAGCCCATTCCTCGGCCGGCGGCGGCGGGGCTCAGTCATGGGCCGGCGGTGGCGGCGGCGGCGGCGGCGGCGGCGGCGGCGGCGCAGGGAGGGAGGGAGGGAGGGGGAGGAGGAGGAGGAGGAGGGGAAGGAGGGAGCAGGAGGCCAGGGGGAGAGGAGGGAAGGAGGGAGGGGAATTTCTAAAAAAGTTTAAAGAAATCGGAGCGAAACTAGAGGGGCAGGCGACTGCCGGATCCGCGCGAAGCCGCGGGGCGAGCGCGGCCCCCACCCCTTCCTTCCCTCCCCGCGGCCCGGCTCTCGCCCGCCTCTCAGCGCCGCCGGCCCAGGCGGCTCGGCCTGGGGACGCGATTCAACATGGTGCTGCTGCCGGGGGCGCGCGAGCGGGCGAGGGGAAAGGCGAGTCGACGGTGAGGGGCCGGGGCGGCCGGAGGCCCGGGAGTTTCGGCGGCCGCGGCGGCGGGGCTGGGGCAGGCGGGGCTGGGGGTGGGGAGGGGGAGGTCTGTGTGGTGGTTTGTGGAAAGAGGGGTGACAGCGTGTATTCCGGCCGCAGCTCCGCGGGGCCCTCGCATACATTCACGCGCGGCCTCGGCCGCGGCGGCTGGGGCGTCCCCGGGCAGAAAGCACCGGCGGCAGCCGAGCCGCTGCGCGCCGCCCGCCCGCTTCCTTCCCCGCCAGCCTCCCTCTCTGCTGCCGCCAGCGCCGCCGCCACGGCTGGGCACCAGCGCCGCACAGCGACCCCCGAGGGCCGGCCGCGGCACTGCGCCTGGCTCCACACCGCCCCGGCAGCTCCTCGCGGGGAACAATAGACTCGGCTCGCCGGGCTTAGGGTTCATCTGCAATGTGCCGCACATTTCACACGCACACAAAGCCGGCGGAAAGGGGGGCGGCGCGGGGAAACGGCCACTACCGGTTGTTCCAGGGTTAGGGGTGGAGGCGATGTTCGCGTCCCCGGCCCGGCTGTTGGAAGGGCCGACTAGGAGTCCCTGCCAGCCCGACAGAACCAGTCTGGCGCTCGGTAGGGAAGGCAAGCTCCGAGGGGTAGCTCCTCACGCTACGCATCATTCACAGACCGGAATAAAGTCAATTTCTTACCTTTTTTTTTTTTTTAAGGTCTAAAGGAATCGGCTTTTCTGAGCCTTGTGCTAGTATTTTGGGGCCTGATTAGCACATTTTCCATGAATTATCCACAGACTAACTTTAGCAAACTGTAAATTAAATACAATGTGAACTGTCCTAGTTCTGTGGAAATACAGTAAAGCTCAATTCATCCTGCTTTTGGTTGGTTCCACATATCAGACTAGATATTTTATGCTGAGTTATGCAAACAGTAATTAAACAGGTTGGGAACCAATCTTTTGAACTTTTGACAATAATTAACGCTTTTATTTTTATATTAAGGTATCTGAAAGATAGATGCGCTTAAGCAAATCTTGAGTAAGACCTTGTTCTTCCTTGCTTTCAGACGTCTCAAATACCATCCCCGGTTAAAATATGTTGAAGGTTAATTTTAAAAAAGGCTGCTCAAAGAGACACTAATCATCTCAACAAATACTCCCACCTAAGTTTGCATTTACAAAGGGCGTTGGAGTCGGCCCTTTACTACGAATGTTAATTAAGCGTCACAGTGTATGAAGCGTATCATTATTCCCATTTTAGTGATGGCTACTATGGGCAAAGTCACCGAGTAACCCAAGGTCACAGACTTATAAAGGTCTGAATGATTATCATTTCAGGTAGTGGTTCCAATGGGAACATTTATTTGGCGGTGAAAAAAATTATGTAATATAGCCCAGCATGCTTCCGGTGCTCACTCTAGGAAACGGATTTATTTCCCAAGAAAAGTTTGTCTCTTAAATGGGGTTGGAATGAGGCTGTGGCTAGGAAGTTCCTGACACCCAAGGGCCAGTGAGTGTCTCGGAAGTCAGTGAAAGGCGGAGACCGGGCTGGGGGAGTGGAGAAGCCAGGTCTGGTCCCGCGGCAAGGGGGGGTGGGTAGGAGGGAGACCAGGTCATCCGTCCCTTCCCCCACCGGTCCTCTTAGGGGTGGTGGAGATGTGGGCCTCAGAGTTGCGTGGCCGGGGCTGTGCGGATTCCCTAAACGCCGCACTTGCTCACAGCCCCTTACGTAACTGTCAGCGCCGGGGATTCCCTAGAGGGGGTCATTCTATTCAACCATTACACACACCCCAGGCTGCTGCCGCCGCGCCGCCGCCGCCTCACAAAATGGCGGCGCCCATAGAGGAGACAGCGGCCGCCTCCTCGGCCCCATTTTGTGGGAGGCGAGAGATCTGTCAACATGGAATACCTCGGCTGAGGATGCATCCGAGTTTGGAGATTCTGCTTGAGAGATGGAGCCGAGGGGACCTCATTCAACGGAAAATGTCAGCGACTTCTGTTACCTCCACGCTATTTTTTTTTTTAACTATTTTCATTTTCTGGAAGGAAACGCCAGAAGCTGCCGGGGTAATTGTAACTAAGGGGAGAAGGGAAGGCTTCAGCTGACTGCTCGGGGGACTTGCCGCGGCGTTTTGGTAGCTTTCGTTGCCCTTCCGCGCTCCCTGCAGCTGACCGCGATCTCGCGGAGAGTCGCCTGAGCGGGCCGGCCTGCTCCGAGGGGACGGGGACAGGGCTACGCGGGACGAAAGCGGCGGCCTCAGCCGCGCCACTTGTGCAGCGAGACTTTTCGATAGTTTTTAAATGCCAGAGTCCACAGCACCGTCGGTACCCCTCATCAGGGTCGTGGGCTTGGGAACCTCGGACGCCCAGCTTCGGGAACTCGCGGTCGGCCGGGAGCGGGAGCGCTGGGAAGCCGGGTCGATGGAAACCGGCGGTACTCGGGGATTCCGGCAGCCCCGGCCCGCCAGGTGGTCGCGATCCGCACCCGGGTCCAGGATAGTGCTGATGGGGCAGGAGTGGGACGGAAGGCATGTACACTGAAATTTAGGTCGTCGGAGTCGGGATTTAGGGTTGTTTGTTGCCAGTGTCTCAGGTCAGACGTTAGAACATCTTTTCTAGTATCCTACTCTGCAGTGGGCAAATCTGTTTGTCTTGTTTCATATGAAGGGCGGAGTGGAGGGATGACTTTTTTTATTTTTCAGGGGGAGGTTGCCACTTCTAAGACACTGTTTGCTGTTAATGTGTATTTGTGTGTACACACATGCATATACAATAGTGTGTTTTGCTTTTAAGTACAAATTTCGAAGGGTAAAGACCTGGAGTATGATACTAATGTTTTAATGACCTTAAAAAAAATTAAGATGTGATATGTAACTGGAGAGTTGACTCTGAAAAAAAACAACCCTTTTCTGAAAAGAAGCTGTCATCTTCAAAATGGAGTCCTAAAGTATATCTGATGAATAGAATTTAAATTCATAACACTTTGGATAAGCTCTAGACAAAGAAAAAAAAACATTAAATTTTATGTTTAACAGATTACTACATGGTCCAACTTCTCCAAAACTAGAAAAAGGTAAAGCAAAATCTATTAAGGGTATTTGCTTGTAAGAAGAATGCATGGGTTTAAAAAAAGAGGAGATACATCTGTTAAAACTTAAATATGCATTTTGGGAATAACTTATTTCAATTTTTTTTTTTTTACAGTGGCAGCAATCATTTGTATTTCCATGAGGGTTTTTTTTTTTTTAAGCGTTTTATTTAGGTTGCTTTTGACGCTCATATATCCTCTCTAGTGCAAAACTGCATTTTTCTGCAGGCTACGCCTCAATCTCTAAGTTCCATGCCCCATCCCCTGCCGCACCCGATTGCTGCTCCTGACGTGTGGATTACCAAGATACAGTCTCTGGTACTGTCTGTTCCTACTGATGTTCTTTATATTTTATAAATTTAGTTATCACTAATCAGTTTGTGCCTCTGGCAAGAATACCCTATCTTAGACCCCAAGTACCCAGGGAGTATTTTTTTATGGGATTGCACTAATAATAACCCTAAAGCATAATTTTACATTTCTCTGTACCATATTGCATTTCCTATAGTGGGCAGCATAGAGCAGGTGGATCCTGGGAAAAAAAATGTTAGAGAAGTGCAACAGTTTTACACTATTCTGTAATTTGATGATATAAATAAAATGTAGTTCATAGTTTTCAAGCATTAATAGAAATTATTCCTATAAAAATTACCAGTGACAATGGAAATTGTTGAAATTCAATTTGTATAGTTTACTGTTCTGATGAGAAATACTGACAAAACCTTTTTGATGTGAAAAAATGTGAAAGCATGGTTTTTAATAGTAACTGCAAACCCAGAACATCATAATTCGCGGTTTCTATTATTTTATATGTATCTCTGATTCTTATCAGTTTTCATATTATTTAATCAAGAAATAGTAATGTTTAAAATTCCCTCATTCAAGTCAACTTAAAAAAAAAACTAAACCAAATTTCAAATAAAGCATGTCAGGTTATAAAATTACAACAGTTGAATTAACTTAATGGAGGAATTGCTATGTCGATTAATTGGAGAATTTTTGGATTTTAAGTTACGGTTTAAAAGAATTGGTTGAACATGATATTGAACTTAAATTTTTATTTCTTTAAAGATGATCTTAAGAAGAAAGGAATTGTTAGTAAGATAAGAGAATGCTTTCCCACTTGCTGCTCTTGCCTTATGTCTACTGCTGTACTTTTTTATGTGGGCTAACTTACTTGAATCTTTGATTACAGTATCTAATCATAGATAAGGTCTTTCTTCAGGTGGTGACTCTTAAGGAATACTGGTAACTGACCTTTTAAAAAGTGAGGAGATAGTTTGTTCTACTGCAAAATAAGATAATTGTAAAGTTGATGTTCTGAATCTGCAGTTGACTGAGATTTGAATGATTTGTGACCAAGATTTGAATGATTTGTCCCTAAAGGGTCTAATAAGTTTTGGGGGATTTCTTTGTTGTAGTTTCTTTTCAGTAGATATTAAAGGCTATGCTTTGTACATAAATCTAGTGCAATTTGTTAAAAACAAAAACAAAAGATAATTTTCAACTATTAGAGATAATTTTCAACTATTAAAGGCCTCTTAATAAGACTCAGTAATTAAAAAATTGTATTTTAACCAATTACAGTGCTTTTTCAAGAGCCATCCCTAAGTGTACTTTTGACAAAGGAGTTCTCATTAATTGTTTAGGTCAGTTAACTAATTTTGAATTTTTAAAATTGTTGTGGGTTTAATGTGCTACATTTGTGCACTGTTATTTATTTCATCTAATTTGATCACTGAAAAAACAGTAGCCCCCAAACTGTGCTCTTTATAAAGTATCACAATTCATAATAGCTTAACACTTTGTGTATAGTATTTAATAACTTGGGAAAACTAGGAGAATATAAATACTAAACCAAGGAAATATTTATTTTTATCAATGCAGATTACTAAATCACTGAATAAATACTTATCGAATGCCTACCTTGGGCAAAGGTAGGAGGGTAAAAGAAATTGACTTGGCTCTCAAGGAAATTATACTCCAGTACTAGATTTTTCTTAACTACTAGCTTTAAAAGATTATAATGAACTATTCAGACCATAGGGTTCTTAATTTTTAACACTTAAGCAGGATATTTAGCATAGAGTTAAGTTCAAAATTCTATTTAGAATAGAGACATTTAAATATAATTATGTACAAAATAGCATTACATTACTGTTAGGATCAATGTAAGATTAGTGTTACTCAAAGTGCTGTAAAAATATTGATAACAGCATTTAAATCACATCCTTTGAAAACTCAGATCCACAAAAAATATGATTCCTGTAATTAACTTTTTAATTATGGGAAATGCAAGGGAGTGTAAAAAATATACTACTGAGCAAACGAACAGGAATTGTTTTAATGAAATTTGATTTTCTGTTTCAATTTTTTGGTACATTGACTCTTCTGACATTGCACTTTGCTATTAATTTAAAAAAATTAAACTCCAAAGACACATTAATTCTGTATTTAATGCAGATTTAATTCTTGACTAGCTGTAAAGCTTAAAGAGTTGGCAGTCTTGTTGGTGAAACAATAAAATGGGAACTAAGCCAAAATGCAAAACTATGTAATAATTAGGTTTTATAAATATATATACAGGTTTTCCTTTGTAGCTATACGAATCAGAGTAGTATTGACTTAATAATAATTTAGTTTTTGTTTTCCTCTGAAAACATACCGCAAACTACATATCAAAATAGAAAGTTGACCTGGGCTGGTGTAAATTATTGAGGCTTATTGCTGTACATTAAGGGAAATTCTAACCAACAGCTCAGTGGCAACAATTTTTTAAAGGTGCCATGGTTTTTTGATGTAATTTGTAGTATATAGAACTCATAAATGTTCTAGAATAATCTTTATGGGATAATTTACATGAGAAATACTTATGTTCTTTGGGGGTATAAAATAGCTGATTTATTATTTTACAGATAACTATAATGCTTCCAGATATTTTAAACAAAGATGAAAAGTTTAGGAGTGTTGAACTGTATGTTTTAACCAAATTTTCCTCTTATTAATAATACTCATATTAAACAGCCATTAGTCATTATTGATAGCTTAAATAAATATAAGTATAGGTCCTGTTCTAATGTCTAGTAATTTTAACTGCATTGAAAGATAGATTGCCTCAGGGTTAATGGGGGGTTAAACAATGGTTCTTCTCTTCTTTTGCAGACTAAAAAGAAGCCTCCCACTCTATAGTAAATGCTGAAATTTACTCTCTTCCCACTGAACTAAATGCATCCTTGACATCCCCATTTGCTAACCTCAATTGTTTTTTCTGCTCCATTAAAGTTGGGGGCAGCAAAAATAGTAATGATATCAGACTACACCACTGTGGGTGGGTTTGTGTCCACTGCAGATACTCTCCTTTCTACCTTACCCTTGTTCTCAATGTCAGTCTCCAAAGAGACTTTTGTAATATTACTCTTAGTATATTCCTAAACTGGATAAGAGAGTTAACTTGTGGTCTATATATGGTGTTCAAAGAGTCCACTAACTTTTTGGAACAATGTGTTTATTCAGTCTTCCAGGGAAAGGGTCTCGGCACCATGGGCGTCTTAAAGGGCCCTGTGATACCCAAAAAGCTAAAGTTCTATTTCCTAAAGGCAAGTAGTAACTTTAGAGGATCACCTCAGGCACTGCTTTTTATTTTGTGGGCACCTCAAGGGAATGGCATTTTGAAACTTTAGTTAAGGTATATCATTGTAGTTCCAAATTATAAGAATTAGAGCAAACAAGGGGCGCCTGGGTGGCTCAGTCAGTTGAGTGTCTGACTCTTGATCTCAGCTCAGGTCTCGATCTCAGGGGTGTGAGTTCTGGCCTCCACGGTGGGCATGGAGCATACTTTAAAAAAAAAAAAAAGAAAGAAAGAAAGAAAGAATTAACAGCAAACAAACATTTCTAAAGAGGAACTATAGCTTTTTTTTTTTTTTAAGATTTTATTTATTAATTGGAGAGAGAGAGCAAAAGCAGGGGGAGTAGCAGGCTCCCCACTGAGCAGGGAGCCTGGCATGGGGCTGGATCCCAGGACCCTGGGATCATGACCTGAGCCGAAGGCAGATGCTTAACTGACTGAGCCACCCAGGCGCCCCGAACTATGGCTTTTTAAAGAAAGTGTAATTAAATGCATTTAATCATTTCTCAGTTTGTCTTCTACTGAAAATTAAGTGGATAGGAAATTAACTCAAAATGGGCCCCGAATATGATTCTTCAAATAACTAATTGGGAATGCCTAGGGATATATATGCATTTATTATAATTGCATGCATAGTCATGTGTGCTTTGTGTTCCTGGGTAACATTGAGCAGAATGTTTCCAGTGATGTGGCCAGGTCACACTGCAGTCTTGTTCTGCTTTGTGCTTGCTTGCTCTGCTCCTCTTTGCTGCCGTTTCTGAGGAATGTGCCTAGGAGTAGGCCCAGACCTTGCTTTTGTAGATCTGTCAACAGGGCTACTTTATCTCACAGCAGGTGCTTGTATCTTATCTGTGGGCCCACTGTATGATCGTTGGAACTTCAAGGATACCAGTCTGACTGCAGTTCATTACAACCTTTTTAAAAAATGCTAAACTAGGGGCACCTGGGTGGCTCGGTGGGTTAAAGCCTCTGCCTTCAGCTCAGGTCATGATCCCAGGGTCCTGGGATCGAGCCCCACGTCGGGCTCCCTGCTCAGCAGGGAGCCTGCTTTCCCTCTCTCTCTGCCTGCCTCTCTGCCTACTTGCGATCTCTGTCTGTCAAATAAAAAAAAAAAAAAAATGCTAAACTATTTGAGTCCTAAACTGTGCATATTTTAAATTGTTCAATGGATATTAGAAATACTTTATTTCTGGGCCCTTTTTTGTGTATGGGTCTTTATATGCATAATTATTGTTATTTAAAATCTATAATTCCATGCATTGTCTGTGAGGGTGGGGGAAGGGTAGCATCCCATCATGTTTTACGTATACATTAACAGTAAGATTTTGGCCCACTCCCTACTGAACCAGCGGAAAAGGGCATATTTGAGAGAAAACATGTGCTTTACTCATACTCCAATAATTAGGCTGATGCACTTGATTTATGTTACACATTGAGCTCATTCTTAAAAGGTAAACATTTTACAGTATGCTTCCTGGCTCACAAATCAGTGCTTTTTCTACTAAACATTCCTTCTGTCTTGCTAATAAAATCCAATTTCCAGAATCATAGTTGCTAAGCAAATATGTATAAAACCATAAATTTATCCAAATCATTTATTATTTAAAGAGTAGTATATAAAAGTTTAAACAGAAGTCATTGATCAGTGAAAGTGACAGAAAATAAGCAAAATAAAAATAGAATTATGGCAGAATAAGTTAAAAGACCTTACTTTAGGGAATTATTGGGAAAACTGAGCTCGAATATGAGGTCTGGGGCTTCTTAGGCAATACTTTATCTTAGATTAGAATCTGTAGGAGTCCCCTTATCACTTACTCTTTCTTTGCCAATGTGCACTACTTGTTTAGTAACCAGGTAAGAACATTTGAAATGAATCTTTCAAGGCTACAACTTATATAACGTATTAATAAATATTACTGCTACATGTGAACTAACAGTTTTAGCCTCATTGCAATACCTTGTACAGTTTTTGTGACTGCTAAATGCCCTATAGAAGGCTACCAACCCATGTAAATAGATCTTAGCTCTCAGTCTGGTACAGCTTGGTAATTCTTTTTGGTATAGCTTGAATTGCCAGGAATGTAGGGGCAGCATTCCTTGCCTGTGAACATACATCCTTTGCTGGCGAAGGTGAAATCTGAGCCAAGTAATTCTGTAGGACCTAGTGCAGTGGCCATCCTCTCAGTAAGCAGATTTAGAGAAACAGTCGTATTGATCTCTTATTTTACTAATTTGTTATCTAAGATTGTGTATGACCTCACTTGGAATGTAATTTCCCTAAACCATTGTTCTTCACAGATGTAAATATTTTCCATTGGGAAATACTGGAAGATACAAAGCTAGGCCAAATGTATATGACCATGAGTGTGCATGAGCTTGACAAGTGAAATAGGTATCTTGGAAATTATCATACTCTTTTCCTTAAAGTCGCAATTTAAACCTGAAGGTTTCAGGGCACCTGGATGGGTTTGTTGGTTAAATGTATGATTTGATTTTGGCTCAGGTCATGATCTCAGGGGTCCTGGGTTCCAGCCTTGCATTGGACTCCATGCTCAGCGTGGGGTCTTGTCTCTCTCCCTCTGCCGCTCTCACGCACTCACATGTGTGCATGCTCTCTTGCTCTCTCAAATAAATAAATAAAATCTTAAAAAATAAAATGAAGCTTGAGATTTCACTCAAAGTGCCAGGTAACGGGGTACCTGGGTGGCTCAGTGGGTTGAGTCTCTGCCTTCTGCTCAGGTCATGATCCCAGGGTCCTGGGATCGAGCCCCGCATTGGCCTCTCCGCTCAGCGGGGAGCCTGCCTCCCCACCTCTCTCTGCCTACTTGTGATCTCTGTCAAATAAATAAATAAAATCTTTAAAAAAAAAAAAGTGCCAGGTAACATGCTTGCTTGCTTATTTATTTATTTATGAAGAACAACACGTTTAGATATAATTTCTTTTCATCAGACAGCTTTTTTTTTTTTTTTTTTTTTTTAAGATTTTACTTATTTGAGAGAGAAGACAAGTAGGCAGAGAGGCAGGCAGAGAGAGAGAGAGAGGAAGGGAAGCAGCCTCCCTGCCAAGCAGAGCTCCCAAAGCGGGGCTGGATCCCAGGACGCTGGGATCCTGACCTGAGCCGAAGGCAGAGGCTTTAACCCACTGAGCCACCCAGGCGCCCCGCTTTTTTTTTTTTTTTAAGTGTAGTTGGCACACAGTTTCAGGTGTACAACTTTGTAGTGATTTGACAAATTTATACATTATGCTATGTTCACCATAACAGGTAGCATTTTTTTTAAACATAGTCCAGAATAAGCTGTAGAGGAATTAAGGGACATTGATTGTTGAATGTAAGGCAGGTGCCTCCATATTTTCCCACAAATTTTTTTTACTTTAAAGGAGGTTTTTACTTCTAGGTATCCAAACACTGAACACATTATTCTGGTAAAAGACACTGGTGTGGTAAGAGTTTCTCCCTTAATGTTTGGGGCTTTTGAGAACAAACCCAGTATTTAAGGAATGTATTGTTACTGTATCTTTTGGGTTTCCACAGCCACAGAGCAATAATTAGGTACAGGTCTGTTATTTTTAGAAAAGTTTGTTTTATCCAGTCTTCGATAAAATACCCTCCTTGCCTTATAATTGAGATTCAATAAACCACGAAGTTCAAGAAGGGTAGTGTAGCAAGTTGCAGCCTCACAGTGTTTTCTTGGTATCATGCACTTGTGTCAGTGATGGTCATTTGGCAGTCTTCGATGAAAGAAAGATTAGTGGTCCTGGTTTCTGTGTTGACTGACAGGTCTCAAGTAAATTTATTTCCCAAGAAGAAAAGTGATTAAATACATGGAAAGATTTTCAGAATAGTAAATTTTACTGAAAAGTAATATATTCTTTTACCCAGTTCAGAAGTGGCCAAGACCAAACCTCCAAGCATGAAAGCAAAAGTTGGGCTGTACTTCAGGGGGGGACAAATTATAATCTAATTTAGATCTATTAAATGAAGTCAGAGCCAAAACCTTCCTATTGACAGGCAAGTTAAGTGCTGTCTTCTGGAGATTTAGTTATTTCATGTTCTTGGAACAGGTCTGGAAGGTTTTTTAGATGCCTCTGACATACGTGGTTGAATTTTCCTGACCAGAAGACCATGGTTAGGTTAGAAGGTCCACCAGCTATCTAGGTAGAGCCAACACTACCAAGAGTTATCTGTAAGCTGTTACTACTAGTCTGGTCCTTCAAGTGGGAAGCGTTCAGGAAACTTTCTTCTATACGTTGTGTCTATAGGAAACTAAATGTAATATAATAAATATTTTGATGAGTGAAATAATCATCTTCTTAAAACATAGATCAAAGACAGGAGACGTTGTACCTGACAAATAGGAATATTTTAAAAGACCCCCTTAGGTGAGATTCAGATTACATCTTCCACTAAGGAACCTAGATGGAGATAAGGTGATAAATTCCTGAGGATTTCATAGGCCTTTAATATTTTATGAGTTTCCAAAAATCCAGTCTGGTTGTTAAAGATTTCCTTAAAATGGCCAATATGCTTGGCCACTTTGATTGTTTCTTTATAAAATCCCATCTAGATGTTATACTGTCCTTATTGTTTCTAGGTGGAGGGACAGCAGTTTTGAATAGAGAAGAACACAAGAATATATTTCAGTGATTATTTTTACTTTTATGGTACCAGCATGACTGTTGGCTAGTCCTTATTGCTAAAGCCTAGCAGTATCATTTTATCTAGTAATAATCAGGGAATACCCTTTTTCTGATATTGTGAAAGAAGTTTATAAAGTCCTACTGACTGTTCAGTATCTTATCAGATACTAACCTGGATACAGCAGACTCCTTAGGGGAATGATTTTTTTAGTTTGCAGCCTCATCTTGAAAAACAGTAACATCTGAATGAGTTAGCAGAGGAACCAATTGGTTAATAAAGATAAGAATAATGACGCCTATGAACAAGAGGTCACCACAGTCTTAGTTTAGTAATAGCCACAGCTTGAGACTATAAGGACTCCTAGATATTTTAGTCCCTGGAGAAGTAAGGAACCTTTATTGTTATTGCAATTATCTAAGAGAACTACCGAAAAGCTTCAGGAGAATCAATCAGTTGTGATGTTTGTGAGGTAAAAGTGTATCTCAGGTAAGAACAGCACCTTCTGCCAATCAGGAAGAATATGAAGAAAGGAAAAGTTTTTTTGTTTTGTTTTGTTTTTTTTAGGTTTTATTTATTTATTTGACAGACAGAGATCACAAGTAGGCAGAGAGGTAGGCAGAGAGAGAGGAGGAAGCAGGCTCCCCGCTGAGCAGAGAGCCCAATGTGGGGATCTATCCCAGGACCCTGGGATCATGACTTGAGCTGAAGGCAGAGGCTTTAACCCACTGAGCCCCAAGAAAGGAAAAGTTTTTAGTACTTTGTGTTGAAAACAGACTGCATCTGCAGAGACCAATTTATCTTTTTCTCTGAGCTATCAGTTCCCTCTTAAGTAATTACACTGAAGTGTCTGTTTTGGTCATAGCACCTATTTATTTAACCAAGATGAGCTGGTGAAAATTCATTAAATAAGGTACACATAATCAGAGATAGGTGTGCGTGACTATATATTTGAAAGGGATGTACCAATGATTTTGTTCTCAAATTTGCAAAAAAAACTTTCAGAAATCAAAATGTTACCTTAGGTATTATTAATAAGGCTACAAATTATAAGACAATCAGAATTACAGCCTATAAAACTTATGCTATTTTCACAGGGTGTAGCGGCACTGGAGTCCCAAGTATCTAACAAGACTACTTTTTAAAAAATATTTGCAAAGGCAGTTTTATCATATAGAATAGAATTTTACCTGCTTTTCTGCAGCTACGGGGAATAGAGCACATGATTTCCTCATTTAAGCTTCCTAATTTTTTTTCAAGCCAGCAAATAGAAGTGCCTAAACACTAGAATTCCATTAGTTATTATCAAGAGAGAAGAGCAGGTACAAACTTAAAATTCAGAAAAGAGCTCAAAGATAGTGAATGTTAACAAATGGAATATGGAGCATGTCACATCTTATCTCTACATGTAGTAAGAACAAAACTAAAGTTTATCACAGATTAAGATATGTTTATTTGAAAGAGTCTAAACAGTACATTCACGTAAGAGATTTTAGTAAAAGGCTTATATATTTAAATCACCTGTTATTAAAATTTTATGAATATTTTTAGTCTTTAAAAAATATAGTTTACAGTTACAGATAGTTTTCCATGGTTTGGGAAAGCTATTTGTTATTTTCTACCCATCCCTTGACCCACCCATCAAATTATTTTTATAATTACCAAGAATTTGCAAACAGAGTCTCTATTTTTCATGTATTTTCTGAAAATGTGAAAAGCGTTAAAAGTTTGTGTTTTCCAGTGCCTTTTTTTAAAACCCAGTACCCAAATCAGCATTTTCAAAGTGTGCCATGATGTGCTTATAGGTTTTTAGGAGGAAAAAAAAAAAAGCAGTTACATAATTTTGGAAAGTACCAAGTTAGACAAAGTTAAAATTGCTTTCCATAAGACTTCTCAGGGCCTTCAGATCCTCCTGTTGAATCTTGTGGGTATTTCCTATTTTCCAAGTATACCTGGCCTTCTAATACAGTTGATATTCTAACAAAAATACTGAAAGATGGTCTAAACATTGTTAAAAATTGAACACAAATGTCAAAAACAAAAGGTGCTGATTCTGTGCTTGAGTGTGAGCTTCCTGAGGGCAAGGCTCACTCTTTATTCTTTGTAACACATATTGCATAAAACCAATATAATATGCTAAGTATGTATTATTGAGTAAGTTGATATAGATCTAATAACTCTTGAAAGTCCATTATTCAAATCTGTCTAATTAAGCTTCTGATTTGCTAAAGTTAATTATATAAAATAACATATTTTCTTGTGTGTGATTTTTTTTCTTCATACCTGGAAGAACTAGAATATTTTTAAAAGGTCTGTTTTATAGTTTTATATTTAGGATGGTGACCAGTTATTTTTATCTCTGTTGAAGAGATGTAGACCTAACCACATAATAGAGCTATTCATAAACCATGAAGCTCTTCAGAATTGCTAGGTACAGAAATCAGAAAATTTACTCAACACCTACATTTGATTTCACCCTAACAGTTATTCCACTGGGAATCTGAACTCTTTCTCGTATCCTTCTTTAGTCTTGCTCCTACCTCCCAAGAAAACAATTTGTCTATGTTTCCATTCCTTTCTGCAGTCCAAATAGTTGACCGGAATTCATGGAATCCCCTGCCATTTCCTTTTGCATCATTAAAGATCTTCTCCCAGTGTTTTCCCCTTAGATTTACTTCCTCACTTACCAGAGGCTCCTTGAAGGTCTTGAGGACCTTTTGGATATGCTAAAGAGTACCAAGTACACCTGATCCAAAATGAAGAGACTTCATTGCTATGCTAGTTGTAATAGGCTCTCAGTTAAAAAACATGATGTATATTTATAGGGAGTCTAGCGAACATTGTCACCTTTTTTATTAGAGAAAAGGGAAATTTGAGTGTTTCTTGGAGATTTAGGGGCCTTTAAGGTACTCCAAGAGTTTTGTAGATTTCAGCTGGAGATGTAGTTGATATTAAAGATCATAACCATAATATAGTATCAGGAGCAAATAGGA
Source organism: Martes martes (assembly GCF_963455335.1). Lineage (NCBI taxonomy): Eukaryota > Metazoa > Chordata > Mammalia > Carnivora > Mustelidae > Martes > Martes martes. Next base: position 81,557,223 of record NC_137895.1, on the reverse strand, counting down.
AAAAGAAAAATATATGAACAAGTTCTTTGAATTTAGAAAAAATGGGAAAGAATATTACTAACTAGTCATTAAATTAGTTTCAAAATAGACACATTTGAATGTCAGGCAAAACAGATTTTCTTAATTGGATTTTTTTTTTTAGAGGACACTTATTAGGTAGTGTGAAAATTATAGTTTAATGATTTAGTGGTTTCTTTTTTTTTTTTTTTTTTTCAGAATCTTGTAAGAATTTCCCGTGTAAGAACAAACTTTTAACAAGGACTATTTGATAAAAATGTTTCTAATTAAAATTATAAGATTTCATGCCTTGATTGCCTTTTAAAATAAGAGCTTTTCATGGAGTAGCTTAAATGAATTGTCTTATCTTGTAAATAACAAGAGAGTTCCCTAATGCCCCTTAGAACCAGATGTTTCATTGCTGTTTTCTTCTATCTCCATTCAAACTACCATTTATGGAAGGCTGTCAGCCAGGCAACATGCTAAGATGGAAAACTGTTTAAAGCAGATGCAGGGCTTGCCTTAAAGTTTTAGAGTTCATGAGTTATAGGAGGAAGGAGTGTACATTGAAATAATTCAACTACAGTAGATAAAGGAGTATGATGAAGTGTTGACTTTGCCTGGAGAAATTTGAGCTCTATAGAATAAGGGGTATTATTTATTTATTTATTTATTTATTTTTTTGATAGGGAGAGAGAGAGATCACAAGTTGGCAGAGAGGCAGGCAGAGAGAGAGGGGGAAGCAGGCTCCCCGCTGAGCAGAGAGCCCGATGTGGGGCTCGATCCCAGGACCCTGGGATCATGACCCGAGCCGAAGGCAGAGGCTTAACACACTGAGCCACCCAGGCGCCCCAGAATAAGGGGTATTTTGAGTGTAATTTATAAGAATGTTCATAGTGGGTGGTGGAGAAGGGAAGGCTAGAGTATTGAAAGGCTCAAAGGCATGAAAACATATGGCACATTTTGGGAATGGTGACTAGTCTATTGTGGGTGAGCCCATTTCTGGCTCACTTAGGCCAGTCTGGGAGAAACATCTATGATGTTATGGAATTTGGGCTTTTTTTCCTCAGGACTATCATTCTAAGCCATTTTTATTTTGCCACATAAAATGACAGATGTATGTATATGCAAAGACTTGTAAATTCCTAGGCTCTCACTTTTCCTGCAGTCATTTCCATCCCATTCAAGCATATAGGAATACAAGACAGGAAATTTTATTATTATAGAGAGATACAGATTTGACTTTTTAAAATATGTTTGACTTATAATTATTTGTGCACAACTGGTAAAAATGTGTAGCTTGACTTAGGTTTAGAACAGAAGGTGACTAGTAGTAAGGAATAACTAGTAGTAAATAACTATCACAATATAATAAGACTGGAAATGAAGCCTTGAAGATGGATTTGAGAAATCATGGAGAAGTATAATTGTGAGGACGAGGGTAATTTCCAGGACTCATCCATACTCTGCATGGGTCAGTTCTAATAATACTGCTTTTGTATTCACCTTTTTCACACATTCTTTGTCTCTTTCTTTCTCTCTCTCTCTCTCTCTCTCTCTCTCACACACACACACACACACACACGCAAACTACACGTCTATTGCCTCCACACTGCTGTGGCCACTACCTCATCACTACCATTCTCCTATAAATCAGGACCCTTTTCAGTAGCTGTTTTGACATGGGGTCATGCCTCTATGAAATGGCTGCTTAAAAACACACATTTAAAAAAAAATTAACAGGTATGCAGCAGATATCCCTGGCCCTCATTCCTTATCCTTGACCATCTCATCCTTCTTATCATCCATCATTTAGACGATGAAATACAACTTAGAGATGTGAGGCTAAGTAAGATTATCTGTTGTACATATTACTTGGTATACTTGGTTTTAAAAAAACACCTTTTAGGCAACTTCACAATGTCCCTTGCATCAAAAGAAATACTTCAGAATGTTATGTACTACTTCACTAACATTTTATTTTCCAGAAAGATGAGTACTGATACTCTTTTTTCTCTTCCTCATTCAGAGGCCCATTTTTCCTCTAGAGTCTCCTAATACCCCTTTGATGTATTTATTCCACCTCCCTGTTGTCTTTTCAAGCGTGCGACACCTGAAATTGCCTGTTGATCCTTGTGTAGATACACCAGGCTTCAGTACAAAAGTAGAATGGAGTTTTCTAGTTCTTACAGTAAACAACTTGGCTGGCATTTAGATTTTAGTATCTCATTGATTTGGTGGTTTCAGACGACTTTATAATGATTGATAGTTAACAGTTCATCGTAAAATATAGAGCTTAGAGATCAACTGATCATACCTGTACATTTTATAAATGAGAAAAGAGATCAAGAGCACTTAAATATTTATTCCTGATAATACAGCAAATTAGGCCTAGCATGTCTCTTGAATCTGTGCCAGTGTCTTACGTTTTCTTCCCTTTCTTTTTCTCTAATTAATTTTGAATTGCATAGTATAGATATATTTCTCTTGTAAAAAGTTAAAGTATTATTGGTGGCTTAAGGCCATTTGCCCCCAGAATCGCAGCCTTCTTCCTAGCAGTAAGTGCTGTTATCACTTTGATGTACGTTCTGTTAGCACTTTTCTTTGCATTTGCTTATGTAAGTGTGTGCATCTGAGTGTGCATATATGTTACCTAAGTGGTATTTTTTTATTAGTGAATTTTTCAATGTACCCAGTCAAGATGTAAGCAGAGTTGGATTGCTTTTTTTAAAAAGATTTTATTTATTTATTTGACAGACAGAGATCACAAGTAGGCAGAGAGGCAGGCAGAGAGAGCAGGGGAAGCAGGCTCCCTGCTGAGCACAGAGCCTGTTGCAGGGATCCCAGCACTCTGGGATCAGGGCCTGAGCCGAAGGCAGAGGCTTTAACCCACTGAGCCACCCAGGTGCCCCAGAGTTGGATTACTTTTTACAAATGTGTACTTTCCAGTGCACACAGGGATACAGATCTGCTGCTTATCTGTCCTTTCCTTTAGCCTCATTGGATGTTTGCCCATTTATTCATTCAATTAATATTAAGTGCCCATTAATACTACATTCAAGAATTTTATATTAGACTTATAAAAGTAAAACATGTACAGAGATAGCTAATATTAAATAACAAGTGCCATTAAAAATGTATAAGAGATCATTTTGTTTTCTATCACATTACCTGGAAGATCTAAATAGCATAGGAAAAGAATTTTAAATATATTATAGAAATTCTTTGATGTCATTTTGTTAAATTCAGTGTTTGTTTAGCTTAAAAATATTTTGATAAGACTCCACTTCAACTGACCCTAACTGGAGTATTAGAGCATTATAACTGAGACCTCAACTATTTTTGAATTTATGTAAGCTTAAGGCATAGCTTTAAATTAAAATATCTGTCTTAACAGCTTTTTTATTTTTAAACAAACTTCAGAGCCAGGTAGAATTGCAGAAGCTAACTGTAGCCAACAGTCATCCACATTCAAAACGTTGTCAGTAAAAACATATACTTGTTTTAGAATTGGGTCAGACATGAGTAAGTGAGAAAAAAACTTCTGGATGTTGATTGATTGGAAAATTTGCTCTCACTATCCCCTGATTCAGTAATGGCATCTGGATATCTGAGGAGGGGAAATCCTGGATCTTGTGACTTCTCTTAAAGAATAGAATCTAGATTCAGATCTAACCATGTATAAGAGTGCCTGCTTCTGCCAGGCACATTCATATATGAGGTTTCATTCAGCCACTCAGATGACTGAATCAGTTCTAAAAAGTTAAAATGGTTTTACTTGAAATGAGCACTATAACATGATTATTTTTCCAGCATGGTCATTTATTACAGTTAAAAGGAAATATAAAACATTTGGATATTCCTTATATGCTCCTCATTTAAAGTGACCAAATTTATAGCTCTTTCAATATTGTCAAACCTTATAGCTTAAATCCTTTCTTTTGTAATTATTATAATTTATAATAATTTTAAGAATAGTAAATATTCAAATATAGAAGAATTGTCCAAAACTAACAGGAATTCTGGATCTTACTAGCTCTAGTACTAGTTTATTTTGAAATATTGAGTGAGCAGGTTCAGATTTCTAACCTTAGTTCTCTTTTAAATAGGGAAAAGAGGGGCGCCTGGGTGGCTCAGTGGGTTGAAGCCTCTGCCTTCGGTTCAGGTCATGATCCCAGCATCCTGGGATTGAGCCCCGCATCGGGCTCTCTGCTTGGCAGGGAGCCTGCTTCCCTTCCTCTCTCTCTGCCTGCCTCTCTGCCTCCTTGTGATCTCTGTCTGTCAAATAAATAAAAATAAATAAATAAATAAAAATAAAATAAATAAATAAATAAATAGGGAAAAGACTTTCTACTGAATATGGTAGATTAAATTGCCCAAGAACCATAGGTACAAGATACTGTATAAGTTTGAAGTGGTAACTGCTTAAAGTATATCCTGGAGAGAAGGGGTTTAGGTTGAAAGATGTAAAGTGGGCATAAAGAACATTCACGTAATTGGACTTTTAAAAAAAGTACTCTTTTGTAGTGGAGTGATAAGTCTTAAAGAATTATGTTCTTAAAAGCAAATATTGCTCTTCAATATTTCATTAGATATTCATAGATATTCATTAAATATTTCATTCCATAGTTCATTTAGAGAAAAAAACATGGGTGTTTGTCTGTGATTTCCATGTATTGATTCTACAGTGGCAGACAAATCATCTCTTATTATTTGGATCTGAGGTGTATCAAGACATCAGATGTTAATTAGGGTCTCTGTGTTCCTTTGTTAAAAAGCATGGAACATAGGGGTGCCTGGGTGGCTCAGTCAATTAAGTGTCCCGCTCTTGATTTCAGCTTAAGTCATGATCTCAGGGTCATGAGATCAAGCCCTGTGTCCAGCTCTGCACTCACCATGGAGTCTGCTTGAGATTTTCTACCTCTCCCTCCGCCCCTCCCCCGTTTGTGCACACACACTCTCTCTAAAATAAATAAAATCTTGAAGAAAAAAAAAAGCATGGAACATAGTTCAAAAAAAAAAAAAAAAAAGTCTGATTCTCAAAGTCTTGCAACAAAGCCAAAGAGAAAAATAAACCTTGTTAAATCAATTTAATAAAAACATGTAAAATTCAGTTATAACCCTTTTCTTACATATTTTGCTGTTCTATGACCTAAATTTAAAATTTTGTCTATAACTGTAAAAATGCTAATATGCAGTGTTTAATATTAATTATACTAGGTTGGGAAAAGTATTATGGAAGAAAAGGAAAGTCAGAATATTTTAAATGAAATGAAGACTGCTTGGTATACATAGAGATTATTTTGGTTTTTTGAAGGAATGGAGAGGAAAGACAGAAAGTAGAGTTTGCCAATAGACTTGAGAGAGGTAAAGGCAGGAGAGAAATTAGGTGATAAAATTGACAAGCATCTTCACAGATTTTTTGAAATTTTTTAGAAGAAGAAGTAATTGCTATGATACCTAAGAGAAAATTGTAGTTGGTGGTTTTTTTATATGTGGGAGAGAAGGGAAAGCTGGAAGCTGGTGAGGAACTGGTACCAGTTGGTAGCAGTATAACAGTTATGTTGAATTTAAGTAATAGGACATTGAGAAAGGAATTGACCTTTAAAGTGCCAAGGAATTACTGTCAAAAATTACTCCCAAGATCTCCTGTCTAGTACCAATGATCAAAGAGCCCAGCACTTCAAGATACAGCAAGCATAATGCTATCTCATGAATTTTGCCATTTTCCTGGCTTCTTGCTACCTTTTCCAGGTAACTCTATCTAAAATATCTTGTTATCGTTTGTCTCCTACTCCCATATTGCATTAGGATGTAAACTCCATGAGGTTAAGAATTTCTTTGTCTCTTTACAACTGTATCCTCAGTACCTAGGACAGTATATAAAAAATGAGTTCCAGATTGAACCATCAGTGTATTAAAAGGTAGCCTATCATTTCAAAATTTAGGATCAATAAATGAAAATCAATATTAATTTTGGCAAGGACCTCAGAGGTCATACAGCCACTGTTTCTTCCACTATGTGTGGGGTCTTTGAGGGAGATTTTTACTACTCTGAGTCTTGCCTCAGGTTTGGGAATGACGGTTTTGATTTAGTGCTTTTTCTGCTTTTCCTTTCTCCATTTCTCTTTTTGGGGGATCCGACGTAGATAATTTAACTAGTTTTTTCATGTAACAACACTGGTCTTGTTCAAATCCCCCACTATGTAGGAATTCCTTATATGGTATATGGTTCCATGGGTCCCTTCTAGAAGTAAAGATTACACCATCAGGGTGTGTGTGCGTGTGTGTGCATGTGCACATATGCATGTGTATTTCATCCAAGAAATATTGAACAGCTTTTATGTGCAAGACTGAGGATATAATGTGATAAAAGATACGTATTAGTCCCTGCCCCCACAGGATATACAGTCTAGTGGAATTTTACAAATAACAAATGAAGTCTCTATAAACTCTTTCCCTACCTTGTCTTTATTCTCAAGTCGTTTAGAAAGAAAAGGCAGAATAATGGGAAGAAATTAAGAACCATGGGAGTTAAACTTTCAATGAATGGTATTAAGGGCAAATACCCATTTTTTAGTTTGCAGGGCCTTTAAATTCAATCCAGTTCATTCAACAAATACCTGTTGAGCATCTCTAGCCCTTGGCTAGATTCTGAAGAATGAAAGCAAATTATGATACAGCCCCTACTCACAAGGGAGGAAAAAAATGCAAATGTACAAATATACTTCGGTGTGTTAAGTGCCACATGTAACTGTCTTTTGAGTGATCCATTCCATTGGACGGTTTTAGCTAATACAAAATCATTCAAACTAAATTAAAATCTACCTCTATATAATTTCTGTTTTGTGGTTCCAGTTTTGTCCTCTGTGCTCTTCATTCATTTATTCAACCCATAAGCATTTTGGGGGGAACTACCATGTGCCATAGGCCAACAATTTTTCTTCATAGACAAATAGGACAGATCCTTACTCTCGAAAAGGTTAGGATATAATTTTGTGACTGAGGAAGTTGTTTAACCTACTGTAAGCTCAGTTTCCTCCCCTTGGCATTAAGGTAGCATTAGTAATGACTTCTTAGAATTGTTGTGAAGATTAAATGAATAATGCATGCAGTGTGCTTAATACAGAGCCTGGTACACAGCTTTCAACAACTGATAGCTATTGTTATTGGTGGGTTTAAAGAAGGATCCCAGTAAGTAAATCTAGCAGTTGCATGGTTGTTATGAATGCCCTAACAGAAGTAAACCCAAAATACTATAGGAATATACCAGAGGAACACCTAATCTTGTCTGGAGAAACTAGGGAAACACCCTGCAGGAGGAGACATCTATTTAGTATGGCGGGACTATATAGTGGGGGTAGGAATGATACAGAGAAAGGTGAAAGAGAATGGTGCATTTTGGGTATTCAGTTTAGACGCTACTTTGGGAAAACTACAATATGAATGGCTTTGGATGCCGTGCTAATTAAAAATGTGTCATGAAGATAATGGGAAACTATTGAAAGCATGCTGCACAATTAAAATTTCTAAATTAGGGCAGTGATGTAGGAGAGTAGAAGATGATTGAAGAGAAAATTAGGACTTGATGACCAACTAAATGCAAACATAGGAGGAAAAGAAGAGAAAAGATCATTTCTAAATGACTGTTTTGAGTGAGTGAAAGGCAATAACATAGGGAGAATGGAGGGGGACAGATAAGTTCAATTGCAAATGTGTTGAGTCTGAGGACAGCTAGGCACTTGAATATTCAGATCAGGAGTTTAGAACTGGTCTAATGCTGCAGATTTGGGATATGTCAACAGGTGTCAGTTGAAGCCAACCTGTATATACTAGATAGAGGAAGGCCAACATTAAGGGGTGATCAAACAGCTCATAAAATTTATTGAAAATGAATGTCTAGGCATATTAGAAGAAAATCAAGAAATAGGACTATCCCAGAAACTAAGAGAGGAGAGAGTTGTAAAGAAGTTAACAGTCACCAGTGCTGTGAGGATAAGAAAAAATTGTCCTTTGGATTAAACAACTAGGAAGTCATTGGGCAAGAGCTATTTCAGTAGTGAAGGGACGAGAATGTAGATTGCCAGAGATTGTGGCATGGATAGGAAGTAAGTGCAGAAGACATCGCCTGCGGGCCCCCTTTTCAAAAGCTGTGAAGAGCATAAGATAGATCGTGTAGAAACTAGAGGATCAAGAACAAATCTGGTTTATATAAAGATCGTGGAGATCTCCTCCTTTCTGTGTCCACAGGAAAGAGCCAGGAGAAAGAGAGTTGAAGATACAGAATAGAGTGTAAATAAATAATAAAGAATTCCTAAGAAGGCAGAAGAAGTGACATCCTATGGATTAATGTGTCTTGAACAAGAGAAAGTCTACCTCTTCCGTTAACCAGAGCTATGTGAACACAGGTACATCTAAAGGGGGGAGCAGACTTGAATTGTTCAGTGATGTCTTTGAGGTCAGGTCATCTTCTTAGACTTGGTAAGAGGAGTGGGGATGGGACTAAGCTACAAGAACTTGAAAATGTCCCTTGAAAGGGGAAGAAACCTAAAAATAGTGGACAGTGGTAGCATTGCCATTTGGGGCCCATTCTTTGTCAATGTTTCCCTTTAGTAATGGAGACGACAGTCAGCTGCACTAGATGGGATATGACCAGCATGCTGTAAGGTAAGACTACAGTCCCCCTTTAACTGTTAGTTCCCTGGTTTGGAATCTTGTACTTTTACTAATGTAGCCTCTGATGGGATGGGCTGTGTTTAAAACAGGTCCTTCATACTGAAAGGTCAAGAAAACACATTTCTTCAGAAGCAAGGGTCAGAGAAAGTTTTGAGTCAGTAAGGATTACTATTCAAAAGAACGTGCTACTTATAAAAGCCAAGAATTAACTCAGAAATCTTCAAATTTAATTAGAAACCCTCCTGAATATATTTTCAACATAGTGATAGACACAAGCAAGAATTAGTTGAAAAGTGAAGGCCTGGTTAATGTTTAAAAATGTCTATCGAATATTGAATGCAGATGGCATAGGCAGCAAATAACTATGCTATATGGATATGTCATTATTTCCAACTGTCAGTGAGTTGGAAACTAGATTCAACTATAGATTGATTTTGTTTTTTAAAACACTGTTTTTAAGTGTTTTATTTGCTAACCATTTCCTCTTCTCCTATACCTGGCTACTTGGCAGTCTTATGTTCATTCCCTTGCCACTGAGCCCGTTTATTACTCCTGCTCCACTGTGCTCTAAAATCTTTCATTTAACCAGATCAGCTGAAAGTTAAAACCAATCATGTTGGGGCACCTGGGTGGCTCAGTGGGTTAAAGCCTCTGCCTTCGCCTCAGGTCATGATCCCGGAGTTCTGGGATCGGAGCCCCGCATCGGGCTCTCTGCTCAGCAGGGAGTCTGCTTCCTCCCCTCTCTCTGCCTGCCTCTCTGCCTACTTGCGATCTCTATCTGTCAAATAAATAAATAAAATCTTAAAAAAAAAAAAACCAATCATGTTATGTTAACCTCAAATACAGCTGCTTTATTGAACTGCTAATTTGTGTGTTGAACTGCTAATTTTTGTGTGCAATCATCGGCCTGTTTTGAGGGATGCAATAATAAAATATGTTCATAAAAGATGTAGTTGTGATTACTATACTAATCACAGTAGGGTAAGTGTACCTTTTGATTTTGGGGAGACAGTCTCAGTTTATACCCGTTGTCCCAGCATAATGTCTAATAGTTCTCCTTTTCTCAAAAAATGCCACAGTTACATGATCAGGATGTTGTTCTTTTCATTATACAACGTCCTATTTATGAGGTGCTTTGTGAAAAACTTTTGATCCTGTTCATAGGGATCAGTCATATCTGTGCTTCTGAACAATTGGGTTGTTTTTGTTATATACACATGGTGACTCATAACTACTCAGGTAGCCCTTTTTTAAGTTGACCTTAGCCAGATTTGCCAGCAGTCTTAGAACAAGTTCAGTGGTATACATTTTTAATTTAATCTTATTTCTCTGTTTTTCCTTCTTGTTTCTTTTTTCCTCAACTATTTCTAATTTGTATCTTGAATTTTATGCATTCTTGTCAGCTATCTTAAGTTCTTTTTGAGATAAGGCAGTGAATAAAGCACAAAACAAATATATTGCTTCTAGAACTTATCTGATATTCTTGAATGACTGAAAACAGCTTTTTTCAACTTGACTGTTTAATGTTTCTCATTTTTGATCTGATAAGTTTTGAAGAGATTGTCAGATTTTGACCAGATTTTTGATACATCGTTAAGAGATGAAGTTTCCTTATTGCAAAGTTGATCTCTGATCAGTTTGCACCTTAAAACAAAATACAGCTGGTAACATTTTTCAAATGGTTTTATTTTCTGTGATTGCAGGGCTTGAATAGAGAGACAGTCCAACTCAGTGTGAGGTGGGAGGGAGCACACAAGAGTTTGTTATCAGATAAACCCATCCCTGCCACTTACTATGTGACTCTCAGAAAGTCTCTGAATTAATCTAAATCTCACATCTTTTACCTGTAGCTTATACATAATATTACCGAATTCTTAGAGAAATGAGACAACATGCAATGAGTACCTGGCAAATAGGTATACAGTAAATTTTACCTACCATTATTGTTGTTATCTTTCCAATTTACAAATCACTGACGGTAAGGGTTTTGTACTTGGTAAGAACTCTGACTTCTTCTTCTTCTTCCTTTTTTTTTTTTTTTTTAACAAAAAAGGGTTTGAAAATTAAACTGTTTATGACTTATCCACTGACAGCACAGCAATCCAGAATATTTCTGGAAAGGCTCTCCCATAGCTAAACACTTAGGCACTAGATAAAGTACAATAAAAAAACATTTTTAAATGTATTGTGTAGCTTGCAAGAAAGTAAGGAAAATCCTCAAGATTCCCACCCTTCCCCCACAAAAATAAAGCACCAAGCTGAAATCAGAGGTGATTAAATGAGGAATTGTGGATGTTTTGGGGTTACATGCCAAGATCGGGAACCTAGCATTTTGCATATTATATAGCATTTGGATTCCAAAAAAGTAGGTCCCAAGACCCATACAAGTAGAAGGAACTAATTCTGAGACACACCCCAACACACACGGAATGAAACTGAGACAGGTGAAGTGGCTATAGTCTCAGTGAATGGACGACCTGAAGAAAATCCCCTGCAGTAACATAGGCAGATAAAAAAACCTGTTTATCACTGTCATGGCTTCAGGAAGAAAACAATAAAAATAATGGGATGTATAACCTATTATCACATGGGTCTGGGTTGAAATTTATACATTCCCCATGGCCAGAGCCAAGAAATTAAAATGGTCCCAGGTTGGTAGCCTCTTTTGACACCCAGCAAAAATAATCAAATCTTTTCCACAAGAAAGCATTCTTTATTATAAATCCCTCAGAATTTCCTGAGAATAAATTTAGTCATACACAAGTTCTTTGTAAAAGATTAAACAAATGCACAAACAATAAAAAAAAACAGATTTAGACTTATAAGGACTTCAGATATTAGCATCATGAGATGCCAAAAAAAAAAAAACCAAACAACTAAATGTGAAATATTTAAGTAAAAGATGGAATTGAAAATATGACAAAAAAGGGACTATCGATATGTGACCAGGCAGATTTTAAATGGAGCCACATAAAACTTCTAGGAAGAAAATATAATCATTGCAATTTACAAAGCAATAGATGGGTTAAATGGTGGATTAGGGATAGTAGAAGAGGGAATTAGTGAATTGAAAGATAAATCTGAAGATACTACCCAGAATGCATCAGAACTTTAACATGGAAAATAAGAAAGCAACATGAAGATAGAAGGAGAATATAGAAAATAGGGAAATCAAAAATATCTTTCTTATTAGTCAACATACAATTATATTAGTTTCAGGTAATTGTATATTCCCTATACCAGGCCTTCCATCCCTGTGACTTATTCACTCCAAAACTAGAAGCCTGTACCCTCTACTCCACTGTACCCCTTTCCCTACCCCTCTTCTCTCTGGCAACCATCAGTTCCCTTATTTATGGGTCTGTTTCTGCTTTTTTGTCCATTTGTTCTTTAGATTCCATTTGTAATGACTTAATTCACTTAGCATGGTATCCTCTAGGTCCATCCATCTTGTCATAAATGACTAAATCTCATTCTTTTCTATGACTGAGTAATATGGGAGAAGAAATATTAAAATATTTTATATATATTTATATATATTTTTAATATATGTATATATATGTGAATATAGATATGTGTGTGTATATATATACATATGTATATATACATATCCAGACTTCAGGAAAACATTGTTTTTCAGGTTTAAGAGGCCCAGTGAATTATAAGCAGAATAAATAAATCACATTCATAAAAAAGAAAGAAATAGCATTTAGATATATTGCAGGGAAATTTTATTTATTACCTCCCAAATAAATAGATATATTGATAGAAAGACAGAGCAATGAAGATCACCTCCAAGGGAGCAATGAGTAGATTAACAGCTGATTTCTCAACAGCAGCAATAAGAATCAGAAGACAGTGAAAACATACCTTCAATGTGCCAACAGAAGATGACTTTCAGCTTTTAACAGTGTACCCAGCAAAACTGTGTCAAAATAAGAGTGGAATAAGTATGTTTTCAGATAAAGAAGAGCATTTTATGACCAAAAACCCTCCTAAAAATTTTTTTAAAGGATGCATTTCAGGAAGAAGGAAAGTCTGAGATGAAGCAGGAAAGATTTCTAGAGAAATCGGTGTGCATGTGCACAAATTTAAACATTGAATGTAAAAATAGCAAAATGAGCCAGCTAAAAATAAGGGCCGCAAATTATTTTCCTGTTTTCTTCTCTAAGTTTTCTAATTTTGATACTATAAAAGTTCTGTGGATAAAATATACAGTAAAATAAAAACAGGTATGCTGCTGCATGTCTGCTTGTGTATATGATCAAGAAAATTAAAATTAAAAAAATTAAACTGTCCTTTTGAAATACCTGAGGTCTCAACATTAAGACTCTTTGTTTTAGGGAAGTAATAATTTAGTTGTAACAATACCAGCTAGGAAGTTAGGAACTATTCTAGCTTCTTAAAAACCATGGTGAAAAGGAAAGAGGAAACTGTTGTGCAGGCTGCATGTTCCCTACAATTTTTCTAGTGCATACCCCTTTTTTGAGCCTGCAATGCTCTCTTTTAAATACTTCTGTGTGTATTTTAGATCAATAAAAATGTAGAACATTAATTTTATAGAGAACTAAACAGAATTATAGCCCAGTTCCATAAGCAATCAGGAATGATGCACACCACCATATCTCAGGAAAATTATTTCAAATTTATCCTAATAGATTTAAAGGATAGTCACATTCAAGATTTCATTTGAAAAATGTGATAGATACGCCATTTGAGGTAAGTAATGATTTTGGTATTAGCAAAACACTTAGCTACTTACTCATTTCTTAATATGTCATTCTTTGTGGTAGCAGAAACTTCCTTATTCAGATGGAACTTAAGTTGGGCACTCTCTAGAACTTTTTAGTGAATACCATTTCTCAAAGGATTGCAAAATGTGAGGAAGAATCCAAAAATATGCCTTTGTTTTTATAGAAGTCTCAGTAAGAGGGGGGAAAGACACAAAGGTAACTTTATCTTTTATATAAAATTATACTTTCATTTGGATGTGATGCCTAGAGATATTTTATGGTGACAATGTGCTTACACAGTGAGTCTGTTACATGAGGCGAACTTTCTAGCATTATTAATGAAGACTCCTAGGTTAAGCTTTCAGTGATCTAGTAGCAACAGTAAGAGTCTCGGCATTTAACAAGCAGGACATTGACAATAGACAGAAGAAATAAAAGAGGAATATAGGGAAGCAATGTTCAAAAAATGAAATGGATACTCTCAAATTCCAGACCCTGATTCTTGTTGCAGCTATTATTTGAGATCCTGAAGAAGGTGACAGCAAAGTCAATTTCTTTGAGACTTTTGAACTTAAAATCTGTGATACTAAGTTGTGAGCAGCCCGAGGTGAAAGATGCAGTGGCTTTCAACCACGTTTGTACTCTAAATTTATATTTAAAATGTTTGTATCCATATTCATAAATTATGTTTTTTCTAAAGTATTCTTATCCAAAACAGATATAAATAAAAAAATAAAGTATTATCCAGTTTTTCAATAAAACATATATTAGTCCTATACTTAATCCTTTATATAACTTAAGGCTTTGTCATGCATGATTCACTGTGAACTTTTCTACATTTTGTTGGTAAATTTTGCTAATAAATTTATTTATATAATGGTTACTAATCCTTTGAGTAAATATAATTATTTTTCTGGGAATTGTAATTAAATCTAAAGTTTTAAAATATTTTTACTGCTAATAATATTTATTCCTGTGTTATTTTCATCATTTTCTTTTTTGATCAATCTTGCCAGTGTTTTGTGTTTTTATCTAATCATATAAAAGCTTTAAGATTATGGACACTGTTGATAAACCTCCTTCTTCTTAAATCACTATTATACTGATTTCTACTCATATTAATTAAATTTCTTTTTCCCTAAAAAAATAAGTAAATAAGTTCTGTGATACTATATATTGTTTTTACAATGACCAATTGGGAGGATTTGGGTGAAATTGGTCAAAGAGTATAAAATTCCAGTTGTAAGATAAGTAAATCCTGGAATTATAATCTACAACATGATGACTATAGTTAACATTTCTATATGATATATTTGAGATTTGCTAATAGTATATTCTAAAGTTCTCATCATAAGGAAAAAACTTTTTGAGGGTAACTATGTGAGATAATGAATGCTAACTAAACTCATTGTGGTGATCATTTCCTGCTGTATGTGGGTCAAGTCATTATGCTATATGCCTCAAATTATTGCAGTGCTCTATGTCAGTTACATCTTATTAAAACTGGAAAAAATATTCCACTATGGAATATTATTCAGCTTTTTAAAAAAAAAATGAAATCCTGCCACTTGCAACAACGTAGATGAACCTGGAAGACCTTATGCTAACCGAAATAAGCCAGACACAGAAATAAAAATACTGCATTATCTCACTTATATATAGAATCCAAAATACTCAAACTCACAGAAGTAGAGAGTAGAATGGTCAATACTTTGGGGATCAGGGGAGGGGGGAAAGGGGGAGATGTTGGTCAAGGAGTTCAAAATTTTAGTTATGCAAGATAATTAAGTTCTGGAGATAGAATGTACAACAATGTGACCATAAATTTTATTGCATACTTGAAATTTACTACATGGGTAGATCTTAATTATTTTCACCAAAAACATTTAAAGAAATTTTTTAAGATTTTATTTATTTGTCAGAGAGAGAGAGAGAACACAAGCAGGGGGAGCATAGGCAGAGAGAGAAGCAGACTCCCCACTGAGCCAGGGGTCCAATGCAGGATTCGATCCCAGAACCCTGGGATCATACCTGAGCCAAAGGCAGCTGTTTAACTGACTAGCAACCCAGGCATCTGTCCACAAACTTTTTTTTTTTTTTTAAGAGAAAATGTAGTGATATCACCAAGGTGGCACCAAGAATGACAGCATTGTTCTTACTTTGGTCCCCTACACAAGAACAACTAACAAACAATTATTCAAGAACAAGAGGGCACAGAGAATCCTAGAAGATGGGGGTGAGGCTGAAGCACCTCCCTGTACCTGACAGACCAAGACAGACTACATTAGAAGTGTAAGAGCAACATTACATGTTGTCTGCATTGCCCCTCCCCTAGAACAGCACAGGACCATGCAGAGAGGTCTGTCCTGAAGCTCTGATTCCCCCAGTGAGAAAAGAGAACCCAGGGGGACAACCAGCCTCCCCAACAAAGTGGTTCATGCTGTGGGAGCCTCTAATCTGATCTCATACCATAAGGATTGCTGAAGAATATGCAGGGCTCAGCCACTGGGAATCTGTGACAGGAGGGGAATGGTCTTGCAACAACCAGTACCTGGATCTTGGCAGACTGAGTTCATACTGGCAGTGCCCAAGTGGTAATACCAACCAGCAACTTTGCTTACCTACAGAACCAAGTTGGAGATGGACTCTCACCCAGGAACTTGGAAGGGTGCAGATGTGCCTGAATTGGATCCTTAAGCAAAGAGTTTTTGCTGGCCCTAGAGCCCAGTTTGTGCATACCTAAGCAATGGGTTGAGTCAGAGTCCTACATGCTGTGGAGAGTGACTCCATCTGAGAAGAGGGCTGACAACTGGAAGTTGTGCAGTCCAGTGGTGCTCTAGCTGAGAGACAAGCTGGTAGAGCTGATTGTCCCCAGAGCAAAGCCAGTGCAGATCATGGACTGTTCCCATATTATGCACAGGCAGGGGCATTAATTCACAGACAGTGCTGAGAGTAGCTCCATCCCCTCACAACCAGAGTGCCTATTTGGGAAATTGAGGATAGCCTAGTAGGCATCTCCTCCCTCTCCTACCCAGGCAAAGGGACTGAGTCATACCCTAACTTGCTGTGGAGAGTGTCTTCTAGTCTCATTTGACCATAAGGCTAGCAAAAACATCTGAGAGCTATGTGGCCCAGCAGTACTCAAGCTGAGAGAAGGGTAGACAGAACTGATAGTTTGAAGAACAAAGCCAGTGGCTCTGTTTGGCCAGGGAACTTGGTATGTGAGTCAGCTTGAGTTAAGACAACAAAGAGCTTTATCAGCTTTACAGCAGCCTCTCCCTACTGTGCCCAGGCAGGAAATCTAATTCATAGCCTCATTACTGAATACAGCCTTTAGCCTGTCCAACCAGAAAACTCAACCAAAGCACATGGGAAGCTGTGTAGCCCATTCAATTGTCCTAGATATAATGACTCTTGAACAGAGAGCACAGCCTGTGGTTTCTCCATCTGCAGAGCTAAACAGATGGCCGGCCTCACCTGACCAGGGACTTAAGTGCACACTGAAGCCTGATTTGGGTCCCCAAATAATGAGCTGTATAGGCCCTGGGCCCTGGCCTGCTGTCTTGCCGGAGTAGGGAAGCTAGTTCCCAACCCCATCTATGACTGAATGTAGTACTACAGCCTCACTTGAGTAGGGAACAAAGCCAGCAGTCCTACCCAACTGCTCCCTAGTTAGTGACTCACCACCCCCAAACCATCCCCATCCTTAAAGCTCAAACCATTTGCCTTGTCCCAAAGTAGACCATAATAGTAGACACCACCTGCTGAAAAACATTACGAACATATACATCCAGAAACCCAAACTGAACTGACAGGTAAAGAGTTGTCTTTGCCAAGCAAACGTGTAAATTCTGGAAAAGGAGCCTGATTGCTCATATGCACATATACCAACATAAGGAATCAAAGATCACCAAAAAAATTAGATAAATACGACACCACCCAAAGAAACTAATGAAGGGTAATTGACCCTAAAGAAACGGAGATCTATGAACTATCATATCAGATAAAGAGTCCAGAATAATCCTCCTAAGGAAGTTTAGTGAATTATAAGAAAATGCAGATAACTAAATGAAATTAGAAAAAAAATGCAGGAAAAAAATGAGAAGTTTGATAAGGAAATAACAACCATAAAAAAAAAATCCTACATTTGAAAAATCCAAAAACTGAGCTGAATAATTCAAGAGTCTCAAAAGTAGACTCAACTCAACTGTGCAGACAAAAGGATTAGCACCCTGGGAGATAGGACATTGGAAATTACTTAGAGGAGTGTAAAAAGAAGAAGAAGAAGAAAAAGAAAAATGAAGAAAGCCTAGCAGATCTATAAGATACAATGAAAAGAAACAATATTCACCTTGTGGTAATTCCAAAAGGAGAAGAGAAAGAGAAAGGGACAGGAGGTATGTTTAAAGCAACAATAGCCGAGAGCTTCCTAAACCTGGGAAGAGAAATGGGTAACCAAATCCTTGAGGCCTAAGGGACACTAAATAAATTGAACCTAAATAGAACAAATAGGATTACACCAAGACAAAATATAATTAAATTGTCAAAAGTCAAAAGCCAAAGAAAGAATTTTTAGGAAAAGGAAGAGAAAAGAGAGAAATTACATACAAGGGAACTCCCAAAGGCTGGAAGTAGATTTCTCAATGGGAAATTTTCAGGCCAAGAGAGAGAGGAATGATGTATTCAAAATGTTGGGGGAAAAAAAAAAAAACAAACTATGAACCAAGACTTCCATGCCTGGCAAAGCTGGGCTTCAGAAATGCAGGATGGATAAAGTCTTTTCCAAACAAAAGCTGAAAGAGTTCATTACCACCACATCTACCTTACAAGAAATAGTAAAAGGTCTTCTTTGAGTGGAAGTAAAAGAACACTAATATCACAAAGACACAAAAAGGTAGTGTGAATCTCGGTGATAATGATAAATATACAGTCAGTGAGATTCTGCAGTATGATGCACAAGGCAACTCTAGTTTAAAAGTTAAAAAACTAAAGTAGCAAAGGCAACCATAATTCAATACTCGATTATTAATTTTACAATATAAAAACCATGTAAGATGTAACAGCAACAATCTAAAATGTGAGAGGGAAAAGAAGTGAAAGTGTAAAGTATGAATCCTATTAAAGTTAAGTTGTTATCAGTCTAAAAAAAGGGTGTTATGAGGCTAGGATATTTTGTGTAGGCCTCATGGTAACCACAAGGGAAAATCTTTAGTAATTACACTAAAGAACACAATAAAGGAGTCAAAACATACTGATACCAAAGACATCAAAACACAAAAAAGATTGCAAGATAAGAAACAAGGAACACTGGATCTATGAAACAACCAGAAAACAAAAAAGAGAATGGCAATTGTAACTTACCTATCAATAATTATTTTATTTAAATATTTTATTTACTTATTTGAGAGAGAACATGAGAGTGGGGAGAGTCAGAGGGAGAAGCAGACTCCCTGCTGAGCAGCAAGCCCCATGTGGGACTCTGGGACTCTGGGATCATGACTTGACCTGAAGGTATGTGCTTAACCAACTGAGTCACCAAGGTGCCCCTCAATAATTATTTTAAACAAATGGATTGCATTCTCCAATCAAAAGACCTAAAATGGCAGGCAGAGTGGATACAAAGCAAGACCCAAAAACATGCTGCCTATAAGAGATTCACTTTAGCCTTAAAGACACACAAACACTGAGAGTAAAGGAATAGGAAAAGACCTTTTAAGCAAATGGTAGCAACAACAACAAAAAGCAGGGTTAGCTATATTTATATCAGATAAAACAGACTTTAAACTAGAAATGGTAAAAAAATAAACAAGGTCATTATATAATGAGAAAGGGTCCAATTAAGAAGTGTAACAATTGAAGGGG
This sequence comes from Martes martes, assembly GCF_963455335.1. NCBI lineage: Eukaryota > Metazoa > Chordata > Mammalia > Carnivora > Mustelidae > Martes > Martes martes. Next base: position 81,537,955 of record NC_137895.1, on the reverse strand, counting down.
CACCTGGGTGGCTCAGTAGGTTAACCATCTGACTTTTAATTTCAGCTCAGGTCATGATCTCAGGGTCATGAGATCAAGCCCCAAGTTAGGCTCCATGCCCAGCATGGAGTCTGCTTGCGATTCTTTCCCCCTCCTTTTCCTTCCCCTTCTGTTCTTCCCCCAGCTCTCTCTCTCTCTCTCTTTCTCTCATAAATAAATAAATAAACAAATAAATAAATAAAATCTTAAAGTGTAACAATTGTAAATATTTATGTACCCAACATCAGATCACCTAAATACATAAAGCAAAAATTAATAGAACTAAAAGGAGAAATAAACAGTAATACAATAATAGTTGGGGACTTTAATACCTCACTCTCAACAATGGATAGATCACCCAGGCAGAGAATCAATAAAGAAAAAGTAGATTTGAACAACACTATAGACCAAATGGACCTAATAAAATATACAGAGCATTCTATCCAACAACAGCCGAACACACATTTTTCTCAAGCACAGACAGAACATTTTCTAGGATAGAACAACATCTATTGGGCCACAAAACAATCTTAGATAATTCAAGAAGATTGAAATCATAATCAGGTATCTTCTCTGACCACAATGGCATGAAACTATACTTTATTGAACAACCAATGGATCAAAGAAGAAATTAAAGTTTCTTGAGACAAATGAACATGGAAAGCCAACATGCCAGAACTTATTGGATGTAGCAAAAGCAGTTTTAAGATGGAAATTCATAGCAGTAAATGCCTACATTAAGAAGCAAGAAATATCCCAGATAAACAACATAATTTTATGCCTTAAGGAACTAGAAAAAGAAGAGCAAACTGAACCCCAGGTTAGCAGCAGAAGGGAAGTAACTAATATTAAAGCAGAAACAAATGAAATGAAGAAATGAAAAACAATAGAAAAGATTAACCAAAGTTTTTTGAATAGCAAAATTGAGAAACCTTTAGTTAGACCAGCCAAGGAAAAAATAGGAAGGACCCAAATCAACAAAATTATAAATGAAAAAGGAGACATTATAATGGATACTACAGAAATTCAAAGGATCATAAGAGGCTACTATGAACAACTATATGCCAACAAACTGGACAATCTGGAAGAGATGAAAAAATTCTTAGAAACGTACAATTCACCAAGACTAACTCAGGAAGAAATAGAAAAGAACATACCAATTACTAGTAAGAAGATTAAATCAGTAATAAAAAATCTCCCAGTGAAAGAAAGCAGATGACTTCATTAGTGAATTTTACTAATTTATTTAAATTTACATTTAAAAGGGATTAACACCAGTCTTGCTCACACTCTTCCCAAAAACTGAAGAGGAGTAAGCACTCCCAAACTCCTTTTTTGAAGCCAGCATTGTCATGATACCAAAACCAAAACAAGAACACCACTTGAAAAGAGAACTACAGACCGCTATCCCTGATGAATATAGATGCAAGAATTCCCAATAATATACTAACAAACTGAATTTAGCAGCATATTAAAAGGATCACTCAGTGTGATCAAGTGGGATTTATCCCTGAGATACAGGGATATATCACATTAATAGAATCATATGCTCATCTCAATAAATACAGAAAAAGCATCTGACAAAATTCAACATCCATTCACAATAAAAACTCTTCACAAATTAGACATAGAAGGAATATATCAAAGTAATAAAGGCCAAATATGACAAGCCCATAGCTAACATCATACTCAATGGTGAAAGGATGAAATTTTCTCATCAAAGATCAGGGAGAAGACAAGGGTGCCCTCTCACCATTCCTATTCAGTATAGTCCTGGAAGTCCTAGTTAGAGCAACTGGCAAGAAAAGGAAATAAAAGTTATCAGAATTGGAAAGGAAGAAGTAAAATTTTCTTTATTTGCAGACAACATGATTTTATATAGGGAAAATCCTAAAGAATTAAAAAAAAACCTATTAGATCTAATCAATGAATTCAGTAAAGTTGCAGGATAAAAAGTAATATACAAAAATGAACAGTCTTTCTATATACTAACAATGAAACTTCTGAAAAAGAAATAAATCGTTCCCATTTGAAATAGCATCAAAAATAAAATACTTAGGAATAAATTTAACTGAAGAGGCAAAAAAAAAATAAATAAATAACCCTTCAGTGAAAATTCCAAGACACTGATGAAAAATATTGAAGAAGACATGAATAAATGAAAAGGTATGCTGTGTTCTTGGATTGGAAGAATTAACATTGTTAAAATGTCATTACTACTGAAAGCCATCTACAGATTCAGTGAAATCCCTATTAAGATTCCAATGGCAGGGCGCCTGGGTGGTTCAGTGGGTAAAGTGCCTGCCTCCAGTTTGGGTCATGATCCCAGGGTCCTGGGATTAAGCCAATGTTGTGGGAGTCGGGGTGGGGGGGGTGTCTCTGCTCAGCGGGGAGCCTGGTTCTCCCTCTCCCTCTACCTGCCACTCCCCCTGCTCTTGCTCTGTCTTGTCAAAAAAAAAAAAAAAAAAAAAAAAAAAAGATTCCAGTGGTATTGTTTATAAAAAAAGAGAAAACACTCCTAAAATTTGTATGGGAACACAAAAGACCCCAAATAAAATAAATTTTTAAAAATCCTGAGAAAGGAGAGCAAAGTTGGAGTTATCACATTTCCTGATTTCAAGCTATATGGTAAAGCTATAATCATCAAAACAATATGATAATGGCATAAAAACAGACATAGAGCAATGCAACAGAATTGAGAGCCCAGAAATAAATCAGTGCATACATGATAACTAACATATGACAAAGTAGCCAAGACTGCTCAATGGAGAAAAAGTCTCTGCAATAAATGGTGCTGGGATAATTGGATATTCACATGTAAAAGAATGAAACTGGTCCCCCATCTTAGACCATTCACAAAAATTAACTTGGAATGGATTAAGGATTTAAATGTTAAGACCTGAAACATTGAATCCCTGGAAGAAAACATAGGAACAAAGCTCCTTGACATGATTTCGGTAATGATTTTTGGGATATAACACCCGAAGCACAAGTAACAAAGACAAAAGTAAACAAGTTGGGACTACATCAAACTAAAAAGCATCTATACAGCAAATGAAACCATCAACAAAGTGAAAAAACGACTGCAGAATGGGAAAAAGTATTTGTGTACCATATATACCGAAATGTATAAAAAACACATACAGGGGCACCTGGGTGGCTCAGTGGGTTGGGCCTCTGCCTTCGGCTCGGGTCATGATCTCGGGGTCCTGGGATCGAGCCCCGCGTCAGGCTCTCTGCTCGGTGGGGGGCCTGCTTCCCCCTCTATCTCTGCCTGCTGCTCTGCCTACTTGTGCTCTCTCTCTGTGTGTCAAATAAATAAATAAAATCTTAAAAAAAAAAAACAACACATACAACTCAATAGAAAAAAAAAAACAAATAATCCAAAGTAAAAATGGGCGAAGGACCTGAACAGACATTTCTCCAAAGATATATGAAAGGCTGACAACTACATTGAAAAGAGGCTTAAAATCACTAGTGATCAGGAAAATGCAAATTAAAACCACAATAAGATATCACCTCATACCTATTAGAATGGCCATCAAAAAGACAAGAGATAACAAATGCTGGCATGGATGTGGCAAAAAGGCAACCCTTGTGCACTGTTGGTAGGAATGTAAACTGGTACAACCATTAAGGAAAACAGAATGGAGGATCCTTAAAAAATTAAAAATAGAACCATATAATCCAGCAAGTCTACTTCTGGGAATGTACCCAAAGAAAATGAAAACAGTAACTTGAAAAAGTTTCTGTACTCCCATGTTCATAGCAGCATTATTTACAATATCCAAGACATGGAAAAAATCTAAGTGCCCACTAATGGATGAATGGATAAAGAAGTTGGGTATGAGAGATAGAATCTCATTCAGCCATTTAAAAAAAAAATGAGGAAATCCTGCCTTTTGTGACAACATGTATGTACCTTGAAGGTATTGCTCTCAGTGAAATAAGTCAGAGAGAGATAAATACTGTGTTCTCTTACTTATAATAATGTGGAATGTAAAAAGAAAAAAATTTAAACCCCAAACTCATAGAAAAATAGATCAAACTTATGACTGCCAGAGGTGGAAATGGAGAACGGGAATTGGAAGAGGTTGGTCAAAAGGTACAGACATTCAGTTATGAGATAAATTAGTACTAGGGATATAATACACAACATAATGAATATAGATTTCACTACTGTCTGATATGCAGGAAAGTTAAGAGACTGAAATCCTAAAAGTTCTTGGGGCAGAAAAAATGTTTTCCTTTATTCTTTTTTCTTTCTTTTCTTCTTGTATCTGTATTGAGAAAGTGGATGTCAACTCAACCTATTATAATTATTTCACAATGTATGTACATCAGACCATCATGTTATACATCTTATACAGTGATGTATGTCAATTATTTCTCAATAAAACTGGGGGGGAAAGAAAAATGGTAACTTTGTGAAGCTATGCTTGATTAATGTTAATTATCTTGTGATTATTTCACAATGTATATCAAAGCATCAAGTTGTATATCTTATATATAATTATTTGTCAATTACATCTCGAAACTGCAAAAATTAAAAAAAATATTGGCATTCAGTAAGTGGAAAATAACATATCACCTCATTTCATAAACATATTCCTAATTTGAAACATAGACAGGCAGTCTAGTCTCTAAAGGCTAAATAAAGGAGAAATGTAAGTATAGTAACAAATACAATACTAAGAAGAGAGGTGCTTGATAAATATTTGCCATTAACTATTACTTTGGATGGGTCATAATTAACTTTTTATGTCTCTGCATTTCTCTCTTAAATCATATAACTTCTACAATTTCTGAATTAGCTAAGCATCAAGAGTTAATGTGTTAGTAATGTTTTAAAGTGCTCTTGTCCTAGCCTCCACAGATCAGAACTAAATGAAGAATTATGCCTAGATTTTTAAAAGAAACTAAAAGAATGGAGAAAAGACTTATACTTTATCAAATTTGGGTTGTACCCTGAACAAAACAGGCTTTCTTTGAAGGATCAACGAAGTTCAAATCAAAAACACAGCATTGCGAAACTTTAGAAGTCACCGCCCTGGAAGTAGTAAAGTTAGTTTGTGAATTGAGGCCGAGGAAGAAAACCTAATATCTCTGTTGGATGATGTCATCCACTCCCAAATTGCTGTTTTTTTCTACTATTTTGAAGCAGGTCGTGGAGTTTTTCAGCTACTGCTGTTTCCTTTAGCATTCCAGTGAATGAAACTATTGCCAGGTCTGAGCACAGCTGGCTCCTGGTTTCCATCTATTACGTGCATACTGTGTCATCAAAGAAAAAAAAAGTCTATTTTAAGGACCCCTTTTGAAAACTTTAAAAGCAATCAATATATTTGAAACGGTGAAAACCTTTTTGTCAAGCAAAACTTCAACTGTGCTTCAACCTTTTCCATTATATCCATTGCACATCCTAAAATGGTGATTTTCATATAGTAGGGTGGAATGAACATAGAGGGTTGCTTACGGAAGAGACTGTCCCCATCCACTTGCTCCAAGGATAGAGGGGATCATTGTATTGGGACCCTTGTGACCCATTCAGGCACAGAGGCTAGGATGTTCTACTTAGAATATATGTGCTATTTGGTGAAGAAAGAAGCTCCATGCGTCAATGGCTCATTTTTTAAAAATTGTTTAGTTTTTAGTAACATATAATGTATTATTAGCCCCATGTACTATTTAAGTCTACATATATTATAGACCCCCAATATGGTGTTATTGTTTTAGTTTAAATGGACTTTTAATGCATAGAGCTTTATATATGAAGCTAAGTAAATGCTCAATAAATGTTAATGTTCTTTTTAGAGTGTGTATTATATGTATTGCCTCCCTTAATATTTTAAAAGCAGCATTTTGTATCAAACACAACAAAATAAACCCCTCAAAAAAGATACTCAAAAAGAGTCAATTTCTGATACACACTATTTTAATAAAAATTGACTTACTATGTATTAAAGAAGGTTTAAAAATATCACGTTTCGGGGCGGCGGTGCCTGGGTGGCTCAGTCAGTTAGGTGTCCGACTCTTGATTTCAGCTCAGGTCATGATCTCAGGGTTGTAAGATTGAGCCCCAGATCAGGCTCCATGCTTAGTGGGGAGTCTTCTTAGGACTCTCTCTCCCTCTGTCCCTTCCCCCACTCTCTCACTTTCTCAAATAAATAAAATATTTTAAAAAATATTAAGTTTTGGCACATACACACCCAAACCTGGACTGTATTATAAGAAACTCTACATTTTTATTATGATCTTTCAATTCCATCTCTGTTCTTTCTTTACCATTGATTTGGCATTTGAAGTATTCCTTCAGAGTAGCTGTGACTTGATATTTTGCAAGAAAACAGACACCACTACACTGTCCCCAAACATGCTCCACTGGATGCAATTCCCTCCTTTCTCCTCAGTCTCAGGAAAAGTTGAGGGAAAATTCACTGAAAATGGCCACTTAGTGGCCCAATATCACACTAATAACACAAATAACTAACAACACTTAATCTGCTCCTTCCCACCATCATCCTGATGATGTCAAGTATGAAACGGGTCATCATATTAGATCTATATTTGAAAGGAATTGATATATTTGAAAGGGAATCAGGATTTGAAAGGAAATTGCACAATGACAAACCAAAGGTATCTGATGAAAATACAACTCCTTAATCTGTGGAGACCTAAAAATACACACAAATACAATGTTTGGTTTGTACATTAAACTGTATAGGCATATGAAAACTGTCTATTAGCAGTTGATTTCTCTTCAAAGGGAGAATTCAGCATCCTAATCTGGCTTGCATAGTTTCTGAGAAAGCGGTCTACAGTGGTATTATTCATTACAAAAATAGCACTAATTCTAAGTAATTTTAAGACAGGGAACATATGGTATTATTCTTTATATTCTCTACAGCACCCCGGCACAATGCTGCACGTGGAATAAGTTCTTAGCATTTGTTAAATATACAGATCAGCGGGTCTCTGGTACATGCTGCTACTATCTGGTGTGTTTCTTTTTATTTGCTTATTGATTGAATTTATTAACTATATTTGGAAAATTTTTTTCAAAACATTAAACTTCAAACCTTAGAGTCTTCTTTAAAGAATTCTATAAGACATATGGATCTTAGATATTTTGGTATTTTGTACAGGGGCATGCAAAGGGCAGACCTTTGTAAAGACCCAGCACTTACTTTCATCTTGATGCACAAAAATGGTTTTAGGCAAAGGTAAGATTTAGATAGAGTTTAACCATTTGCATGTTTCGTTTTGTTTTTGTTTTACCTAATTCCACAGGTGAACTCAAGAATTTGAGTGTGCCAAGTATTAAAATTAGAGTCAGGTACCTAGTTATAAGCAGATGTCAATAAATGTCAGCAGTGTGCCAAGTATTAAAATTAGAGTCAGGTACCTAGTTATAAACAGATGTCAATAAATACTGCACTTGATAACAATGCTAAAAACGGATGGTATAAGATTTACTCTGTTGAAGGTGACTTACGAACCACACAATTTTCATCCTAGGTGTCCAGTGGATTCTTTTTCCTTAGTTGTTATAATTCCTTACTCCTGTAAAGCCCTTTTAATACAAAACAGTGGTTTCCAACTGGCATTTACCATATTCATGACTAAGGAATGGCATTCCTCCCTCAAATCAATAATCCAATTAAAAAATGGACAGAAGACATGAATAGACATTTTTCCAAAGAGGACATACAGATGTCCAGCAGACACATGAGAAGATACTCAACATCACTCATCAGGGAATTCCAAATCAACACCACAATATGCTTTCACCTTGCACCTGTCAGAATGGCTAAAATCAACAACACAAGAAACAACTTTTGGCAAGGATGTAGAGAAAGGGGAACCCTCCTGCACTGTCAGTGGGAATGCAAACTGTTACAGCCATGGTGGAAAAGAGTATGGAGTTACCTCAAAAAGTTGAAAATAGAACTATCTTACAATCCAGCAATTGCACTACTAGGTATCTACCCAAGAATACAAAAATACTAATTCAAAGGGATACATGCACCCTGATGTTTATAGGAGCCTTAAGTACAAGAGCCAAATCATGGAAACAGCCCAAATGTCCATCGACTGATGAATGGATGAAGATGTAGTATATCTACACAATGGAATATTACTCAGCCACAAAAAAAGAATGAAATCTTGCCATTTGCAAGGTTTCACTTATGCTAAGTGAAATAAATACCATATGGTTTCACTTATTGTGAATTTAAGAAACAGAACCAATGATCAAGGCGGGGGGAGAGAGAGAGAGAGGCAAACCAAGAAACAGAATCTTAACTATAGAGAACAAACTGCAGGTTAACAGAGGGAAGGTAGGTGGGAGAATGGGTTTAATAGGTGATGGGGATGAAGGAGTACACTTATGATGAGTACCCGGTGTTGTATTTAGTTGTTGAATCACTAAATTATACAACTAAAACTAATATTACACTGCATATTAACTAACTGGAATTTAAACAAGAAGTTAAAAAAAAGAAAGACATGTTTTCATCTTCTTTCTTATTCTGGTTGCTATAAAAATGAAGATGTTAATATACTTACAGAGCTGCCATGGATGGTTCCACAGGTTGAGCAGTGTACAACTTCAGGGTGTATTTCTCATATAGACTAGAAGAATGAAGGCCTCCTCCCTACTGCATCACAATTTGGGTTCCCACAGAAGCAGACCCTGAGACAAGGATTTGAGAATGAGAGTTTATTTGGAAAATAGGGGAAACAATAGGGCAGGAAAGTGAAGAAGTGTTACCAGGAAAGGAAGGTAGCTAATAAAGGGTGAATTATCAAGTCAGCTAGCGACTGGCTATAGCTTAATTCTATGAGGAAACTCTGGGAAATAGTTAAAAATACGTGTCTCAGAATGACCCCAACTGAGAGATGAGGAAGCTGCAGTATTTATACACCAACTCCAGAGATGAGTCACTGGATGAAAACTTTTAGGGTAGGTGAGTTGATTCCTTGGTACCTTGGCCTGCTGGATCCAAGGGTTTCTATCTTCTGGGATGGTGGGAGGAGTGGAAGGAAGGAGCCTTCAGGGGCAAAGATTCAGACCCAGGGAGTGGCCAGAGCACAACCAAAGGCCAGAGTGCTGCAAAGTGGGCTACCGTCCCCTAGAGTTGGATAAATACAGCCTTTACAATAGCAGGTTGTGCCTTGTATATATCATTATTTAATCTGATATCTTAATTCCAAATCATCAATCCAATTTTTCCTATTTATTATTTTGTGTCTTCTAGGCAAGTTATTAATATTGTATTTATTTTGTATGTTTGCCAGGCAGTGTTCAGTGTCCGAGTATTATTGGACAAATGTTGTATTACACAATATTATCTGCTTGGAATAAATGTTTTAAGAGCTGTCATCCTGAGTTGTGACATATATGTCCTACATTTTAAAAGCTTCTCTTGATTATTTTTTCCCTCTGTAGAAATCTTAAATATGTCTTTCGAATTCAACCATACTTAATTCTCTAGGGTATAACCATGGTTTCATCACCATACATTTCTTCAGCGTTTCTCCTTGCATCCCCAAATACTAAGTAAAAAATGTTATATATATATATGCTGATAATAAATAAAACTGAATCAGAGTGTAACCACTAGCCTCACTCCAATTCCCCGTTACCATCTCCCCTCAAAGGTAGATCTGCTTAATGTTCTGGCTCCAAAATTTAATATTTGTGTGACCCTGGACAAGCTATGTTACCTGTGTCTCAATTTCCTCAGCTGTAAAACAGGCATAGTGGTTTCACACCTCATAGACATGAATTTATAGAGATAATTTATGGAGATAATTCAGGTATTACTCTTAGGACAGAGGTTACCACATAGTGTGTGTTTTATAAATGTTAGCTACCATTATGTCTCCTTCCCACATATGTGCATTCATGTCAGGGTTTTTTTCTTTTTTCAGACAAATAGGGCTATACAATACAAGTGGTTTTGACATTAGCTTATCTATACATCTACCTTGTTCTTTTTAATAATTGCATAGTATTCCAGGCCTCTAATAATGAACCATTTTGTAGCTTTACAATGTTTTTCACTATATGCAAGGTAATTACCTACATAAATTGAAAAATAGGATTTTTACATTGCTTTTTTTCTCCTGTCAGATTGTCTGAAACTCAGAATTTAGCATAATTGAATTTTCTCACTTTGTTACAATAGTCTGTATGCCTCGGGACTCTGATGGTTATTGCTTATGAATATTTGGGCTACAAGATGATGATAGATAGATAAATAGATAGAAAGAAGGAAAGAAAGAAAGAATCTATTGCATCAGTTAGAATTAGTTTTGTGGGCAAACAACAGAAATCTGAAAGAACAGTGGTCGAACAAGACAAAATATTTCTCTTTTAGGTTAAAGTCTGGATATTCTATGTGAATGCTACCCTCAAAGTTGTGCAAAGCCCAGTTTATGAGGTCCAAGAAGACTGTGCTCCAGCCATCACATCTGCATTCCATCCAGCAAAAAAGAGGAAGGAACAAAGAGGGCAAAAGGTGCACTAACTACATTTTTTAATGTGTATGATAAAATACACATACATAAAACCAACCATTTAAATCATTTATAAATGTATGGTTAGGTCAGTGGCATTAAGTGCATTCATATTGTTGTGCAGTCACCACTAACATCCATCTCCAGAATCACTTTTCCATCTTCCCAAACAGAAACTCTGTGCCCATTGAACAATAACTCCCCATTCACTCCTCTCCTCAGCCCCTGGCAACCACCATTCTACTTTCGTTCTCTATAACTTGATTACTTGAGGTATCTCATATGAGTAGAATTTGTCTTCTTGTGACTGTCTTACTTCACTTAGCATCATGTTTTCAAGGGTCATCCATGTTGCAGCACATGTCAGAATTTCCTTCCTTTTTTAAAAAGATTTATTTATTTATTTGAGAGAGAGAGGCAGAGAGTTGGGAGAGGGGCAGAGGGAGAGAGAGAGAATCTCCAGGAGACTCCCTGCTGAGCGTGGATCCCAATGCAGGGCTCTGTCTCACAACCCCGAGATCATGACCCGAGCCAAAATCAGGAAATCAGGAGTTAGACACTTAACTGACTGAGCTACCCAGGCACCCCTCCTTCCTTTTTAAGGCTGCGATATTTTGTTTATCTGTGTACCCATCAATGGACAGGTGGGTTGCTTCTACCTTTTGGCTATCATCAATAAGGCTGCTGGGAAACATGGGTGTCCAAATATCTGTTTGGGTCCTTGTTTTCAATTCTTTTGAGTATTAACCCACAAGTGGAATTGATGGATCATATGGTAGTTCTATTTTTAACTTTTCAAGGAATAGCCATTCTGTTTTTTCCATAGTGGCTGTACCATTTACATTCCCACCAGCAATACACAAAGGTTCCAATTTCTTCACATCCTCACCAAAATTTGTTATGTCCTGATTTTTCTTTTTTTTAGTTTTTATTCATTTATTTCACAGACAGAGCTCACAAGTAGGCAGATAGGCAGGCAGAGAGAGAGAGGAGGAAGCAGGCTCCCCGCTGAGCAGAGAGCCCGATGCGGGGCTCAATCCCAGGACCCTGAGATCATGACCCGAGCCGAAGGCAGAGGCTTTAACCCACTGAGCCACCCAGGTGCCCCTGTCCTGATTTTTTGATAATATCCATCCTAATGTGCATGAAGTGGTATCTTATTGTGATTTTGATTTGCAGTTCCCTAATGATTAGTGATATTGACTATCTTTGCAGGCACTTACTGGCCATTTGTTTATCTTTTTAATTGGATTTTTTTTGGTTGCTGTTGTTGAATTATAAGAATTCTTTATTTATTCTGGGTACTAATTCATTGTCAGATGTATGATTTGCATGGGCTCTCTTTTCACTCTGTTGATGGTGTCCTTTGATGCATGAAAGGTTTTAATTTAATATAACCCAATTTATCTATTTTTTCTTTTGTTATTCATGCTTTTGTTGTCATATTCAAGAAATCATTGCCAAATCGAATGTCATAAAGCTTTTTCCCTATGTTATCTTCTAAGAATTTTATAGTTTTAGCTCTTATGTTTAGGTCTTTGATACATATTGGATTAATTTTTGTACATGATGTTAGGCAAGGGTCCAATTTCACTTTTGCACAAGGATATCTTATCTAGTTTTCCCAGTCAAATTTGTTTGAAAGACACCAACTACCTTTTATTAAAAGGGTCCTGTAAACTGCCACATAATACTTTTATTTACATCCCATTGGTCAGAGCTTAGTCACAGTGTTTCACTTAGCTGCAAGGAAGATTGACAATTAAAGTAGGAAAAGCTATTTTAATTAAAAATAAAATTAAAAACTTTAATCTTTTCCTTTTCTTCTTTGATTATCTTGAAGTTGCTACAAAATAGTGTACAATGATGCACATTCAGATGTCTGTATTCTGAGAACAGGATAGTTGCATTTTATACATGTGATATATTCTTAAATATCAGTATAATATTCCAATAGAAATTAATGTAAAATAAATGGTAGGGGGTGCTGGTAGGGCTAGAACACTTTAACAGAGCCTAGAAATCTATTATGGTGATATTGATCTTGCTGCTGAGTCACCAGGATTATTTTTTCCATTATTCTTGCCCAGATACTCGAGGATTTTTAAAGGTTCAAGATGTATCTGCTCCATTTAAGTGTCTCGGCATCATCTCTAATATTTTGCAGTGTGCTCTATTCTCAACAAACAATACTGGCCGTTGTAGAGTTTGGCCTTCTTCAGAGCAATTTATCATGTTTAACTTTTCTACAAAATTATTGATATGGGAGTGTTTTCAAGCACCAACATCAGCACTTGGTGGCACTTTTTTTTTGGTTATTGCAAACAAATTTACATTAAAATAATGGTGAATGTTAAGCAGCAAAGTGGTCACCGAAATTATTCCATCCCAAACCATCTAAGTGTGACGTGGAACGATATGACAAGGACTGGACTTGCTGTTGCTGGCTTTGAAGACTGGGAAAGGCGGAGGAATTCCGGTGACCTCTAGGAGCCACAAGAGGCAAGGAAACAGGTTCTTCTCTAGAGTCTCTAGAGTGGAATGCTCCTCAGCTGACACCTTGGGTTTAGACCAGCAAGACATAGGTTGGACTTCTAAAGCTACAGAACTGTAAGATAAGTTTGTGTTTTTATAAGGTACTAAAGTTGTGACAATTTGTTACAGCATCAATAGGAAACGCATATGATAGCCTATCTTGGCTGTCCTACTATGACCATTTCTTCCCAGGTTCTTTCCTGGTTCGTGTTACTCTGATACTCTAATGGTTGGTGTTCCCCAGAATTCTGTCCTTAGCACCTGTTCTCATCACATACATTTCCTCTGGGTAATATTACCCATTCTCATGGTCCTGACCACTATTTATACTCTGATATTCAAGTCTCTAATTCTAACCACCCCCATCAAATCCTGAACTCGAGACCTTTACATCTGACAGGTTCTAAGATCTTCTACCTCAAAATCTAATAGACCACTCAGACTTGTCATATACCCTCCTTTTAAGAAGCATCAGTTCCTCTTATATTTTCTGTTTAAGATATATACCTTGATCTGACGATAGATCCATACCAAGCCAGAAAATCAGAAGTCATTGTTATCTTTCTTCTTCCTCTTCCTCTAAAACTCACCAGTAGATAAGTCCTGTTAATTTCACCTGTTTGATATCTATGCAACCCATTTCCTTCTCTACATCCCAACACCATTCTCCTCCATCATTACTTGCCTGGTTCTTCTTACTTCCCTGGACTATAACTACTGCCTTCTGACTTTCTGCCTAGCCTGGGCCCTGTTGCTCACCCCTCCCTAACATTTTTCCATATAGCCAACACAGGTACTTTTCAAAACACAAATCTAATCATGTTACTTTATTGCTTAAAATTCTTTAGTGTTTACTCACTCCCTCAAATGCAAAACACGGCAAAATAAGATCTGGCCCCAGCCCAGCTCTCCAGCCTCATGTGCTCCAGTCATACTGAAGTACTTAATGGTTTCCTATCAAGCTGTGCTATTTACTGCTTTGTGCCTTTGCGGTACTATTCTTGCTGCTTGGAACACTGTCCTTCTCTTTCCTACTTGTTGTTGACTCAAGCATTACCCCATGTATGAAGCATTTCTTGTTCTTCTCAGGTAGAATTAAACACACTCTTTTGTCCTTCTGTACTTTTCTCTTGGAGTAACTTTTGGTCACTATTGTGTTTCTACTCCTGTCCACCTTCCCCATGAAACCAAAGCTCATGGTGAGTAAGAGGGGGTTTTATTCACCTTTCCAACCTTGCCATCTAGCATAACGTCTAGTGTATGTAAAAGACATGTATTAATTGTTGAACACATGAAAGACTTCCTGAGACTAGAGTCAGAGGGAAGCAGAGAGGTGAGGGGTTCTTAGAATAATACCTCTATGGCTGCTGAAGGACATAAAATACTTCTGAAGAAGAGATTGTTGTGAACTTGAGTTTAATAACCCTTTGTGGTCCAGTCACTCATTAGGAAAACTAGTCCGTACTCCCTATGTCTAGGTCAATGTCTCGCAGACAGTACATAGTTAAGAAATATGTACTAAATGAAGGATTGGATATATAAAGGGATGTAAGAGAGACCACGGTAGGGGTGAGGGTAACTGGAAAGGAAGAGTAGAACTCAGAAACTATTGCAAGGAGAAATGCCAAGAGCATCAGTATGGAGGTGGGAATATAGCAAGTTAGAGAAAAAAGGAATAGAGCAGTTGGATAGTGCAAAGAGGGATATATACAGGCAATGAAGGATAGGGGGTGAAGACAGAGAGAAGTGCAAACAAAGAGGACAAACCTGGCAGACAAAGAGACCCAATGAAATGTCTCAGTGGCCAAATGTGAGGTATTGAGGGTCTAGACTAGGAGGTGGCATGGGATTAGAATGGATAAGAGGTGTGTGAAATGAAGGAAGCCTCACCAGTAGAACTTAATGAGTGACTCCGTATAAAAAAGAGAGAAAGGAATGAAGAATGTTGACAAGATTTTGAATGTCAGAGACATGACCAAATTAAGCAAACCCAGGAAAGGGAGCTGGATTTGCAATAAAATGGAAGACTAGCTTTCCCAGAGGTTTTAGAAGATTGTGATAGAAATAGGAGGCCTCATGGCCCTTTTAAAAACTGGATTAAGATCAACAAATTTTCTCATAAACTCCAATAGTTGTCTTGTGTAGTCTATAAATTAAGCATTACCATAGTATTTTACAAAATAAATACGTGATTAATAAAACTGGGAAAACTCAAAAAGAAAAAAATTATCCATAATTCTATCATACAACTATTTGGGGGGAATATATCATTTGAGTAACTTTCTTTTTTTAATTTTTAAAAAAAATTTTAAAAGATTTTTTAAAAAAAGATTTTATTTATTTATTTGAGAGAGACAGAGATAAGGAGAGAGAGCACAAGCTGGGAGGAGAGGGAAAAGCAGGCTCTCTGCTGAGCTGGAAGCCTGATGTGGGGCTCGATCCCAGCACCCTGGGATCATGACCTGAGCGGAAGGCAGACACTCAACCGACTGAGCCACCCCGGTGACCACATCTGAATAATTTTCTAATGGATTAATGTCTTATACACAGTTTTCCCATCAGAAATACCATTATTTCTTCAACATTTATATTCTTTGAATTGTTTTTTAAAAGTTCATATATATCTCCCTGTTCAAAAAGTATTGATAGTTCTGAATTACTCTGAATTACTCTCTACATAGGATTATATTTACATAAAATCTCTCCATCCTAATTCCCCTTAAATTCTACCAATCTCACTCTTCTAAAGGAACCACTGTTAACAGTTTATATTTATTTTCAGAATTCTTTTGGTGCACAATCATATTAACACATACTTTGTGTGTACAAACATATTATCTATACAGATGTATAGTTATGATCTCTTTATGTGTATACATGAATCTCATTCATATACATGTATACATGTATAACATAATGGCTGCATAGTGTTCTATATTAGGAGTGTATCATAAATTACTCAATTGCTGAACATTTAGATTTTCATTTCTGTGCTTTAAAAAACAATGCAAAAAAGAGTATACTTCTCTTAATTCCGACTTTATTGGAAATTCTTCTAGTGTTTCACTGTTAAATATGATATTAGTTTAGATAAATATTCTTTGTCATGGTAAAGTAGGCTTCCTTTGTGCCAGTTTACTGAGATACTTTTAATTATGAAAAGCTTCCTCATTCTAACAAATACCTTTTTTGGATTCTACTG
The DNA here is from genome assembly GCF_963455335.1 of Martes martes. Lineage (NCBI taxonomy): Eukaryota > Metazoa > Chordata > Mammalia > Carnivora > Mustelidae > Martes > Martes martes. Next base: position 81,521,679 of record NC_137895.1, on the reverse strand, counting down.
AAATAGTATTACCCCTTTGACTTATTAAAGTGATGAATCATTAATACAGATAGCCCTAGACTTAATGATGATTTGACCTAAGATTTTTTTGACATTCAGTAGAAACTGTATTTTGAATTTTTATCTTTTCCCAGCAAGGAATATGCAGTATAATACACTCTTGTGATGCTGGGCTTCAGCAGCAGTGAGCCACAGCTCCCAGTCTGCTATGTGATCACAAGGGTAAACTTACAGCTATTTTGGTTTTCACGTCCAGTACAGTATTCAATAAATTACATGAGCAATTTAGTACTTTATTATGGAACAGGCTTTGCATAAATGATTTTGCCCAACTATAGGCTAATGTAAATGTTCTGAGTATGTTTCAGGTAGGCTAGGCTAAGCTATGATGTCAGTAGGTTAGGCATATTAATTGTATTTTCAACTAAAAATATTTTCAACTTTATGATGGGTTTATTGGGACATAAACCTATTGCAACTCAGGGAAGATCTGTACATTAATAATCCTTCCTTATAACTGGATTAACCCTTCCTGGTAAATGTTGTTATTCTTTTAATGATAAACTGTTGAATTTCCTTTGCTAATATTTTATTTAGGATTTTGAATCTATGTTCATTTGCTGATATTTTTAACTTGACCAGGAATTGGCTTCTAGATGTTTAATGGATGTGTCATTGCAAATATTAGAGGCTTGAAAATAGACACACACCCAGTGGCCTAGGAATCTGGGATGTCTTCCACATAGCTCTCATAATAAGCAACTGCCTTAGTCTCTATTAATAATAGGGGAGAGGACTTCCAGCCCCTCCTGTCCTAAGTGATTCTATCTGTTTCCCAGGCCTCTACTTTGGAGGGCCAGGCCACAGAGAGAGACAGTCTGATCAATGTGTTTGTGACCCCCTCCACTCAAATCCATATAGCTTGGGGTCTTTCAGAGGAAATGCTTGCTCTGTTTTTAAGGTTGGCCAACTGGGAGCCAGTCACATCACCTTTTTGATAAGAAACAGGTTCTAAACAAATTTAAAGCTAAATTAAAAGAGCAGCTCATTTGGATATCTTGAATCCTTATAGCTTTTAATACAAAAAACTGTAGAGGATTCTTAGTTTTTAAAACTGAATTAACATAAAGATATATTCATTTTTACAAATTATAATGGAAAAAATAACAACTTAAAAATTTCACTTATTTTAGAACAATTCTTCCCCATCCCCAGGACTGATAGAACTAGAAGGGAGTTGTTTTGAGAAAATACTGTTTGCCATTAGCTAGAAAAGGCCCACTTTGTGGATAAGATGAAAGATTCTTAAGAAACACGGGGTTGGGGTAAAGTTCAGGTTATGAGAATAGGTTTGAAGCATTCTAACTCTTTCTCTGATGGAATATGAGAGCATGTCCATCTTTAGTCTTTCCACTCCTGAGTGTAACCATGGCATTCCTTGTTCCTAACTTCTCTGTCAACTGGGGCTTGCTGTGAAGATGAAAGGAATTAATATAGGAAAAATATTTGGATTGTTACCTGGCACATAGGAAGCCCTCCATAAACATTAGCCACTGTTAATTATTATGGAGATAAGCAGCTCTGACATGATTCCTACTGATTCTCACCTCCTGGTATTCATGCTCTTGTGTAATCTCCTCATCTTGAATGTGACTAGACTTAGTGACTTGCTCCCAATGAGTAGAATATGGCAATAGTGATAAGCTCTCTCCTCTGTGATTACATTACAACAGATTGTGACTGCCATTTTGCTGGACTCTATTGTCTTCCCAGTTTGTACACACAGCAAACTGCTATACTGGTACAGAATTAGGGTAGTTTTTGTCCCACTGCCTGCAAGAATCTGAATCTTAGCAGTAACTATATGAGTGAGTTACAAGTGGAATCTTCCCCACTTGAGCCTTGAAATGGTTACATCTCCACATGAGGCCTGGATTACGTCTTGTGAAAGACCCTGAAACTGAGGCTCTAGCTCCATTGTATTCAGATTCCTAAACCAGAGACACTGATGCTGTTTTAAGCCCTTAAATTTTGGAGTGATTTTTATGTAACAATGGATAATAATACAATTTCTATTTATTTGTGATTATTAGTAGTAGAGCAAATTTAAAACCATTGACTCTGGAGCCTGATTCTGGGGCTTGACTCCCCATTCTGTCAATTACTATCTGTTTGACCTTGTATAAACTACTTAATCTCTCTGTGCCTCAGTTTCCTTATTTGTAAGATAAAGATAAATAATAGTTGTGAAGAGTAAATGAAAATACACCTTAAGACTTTGGCACATAGTACGCGCTATATATGTTGGATGTTATTATTTATATGAAGAAGAAACTAGGGCTTAGACTTTCCCTGCTCACATTAGCCATCAGCTCTGGATTTCTACTAAGATCTTTTGCAAACGAGAGTGCCTTCTTGTTTTGGTTTATAAGCACATTCTGCCCAGTGCTGAAGTGAGAGCGAAACAGAAGGAATAATGTTTTCTACATTACTTCCTGAGGAGAAATTGGATGTCCTTTCAACTACGTCTTCTTAAAGATAAGGAATTGGTTTATTTCTCTGAAAAAGAAGTGTAATTCCATGCCATCTTGTCGTCTACCCTCAAATACTGAATAGTACTGGATGGGTTACAGTGGATGGGGGAGTATGCTCTTAATCTACCCTCACAGTTCTTACGTGGCAGGTTCAGCATAGGCCCCCAGATTAAACTGAGTCAAATGAAAGCCAGAGAAGTAATAACATTCTACTAGTCCAAGAAAGAGCTGGGCAGAGGCAAGGTCTAAAACAATAACTTCAATAGGTACGAAATTCAATCTTGAACTGATGTAAGATCAGATAGAAACAAGCTTGAGAGAGGTCACTTCTTGATTCAGGTACTAGGTGCCACAGACCTCTCCAGAGCCAAAGCTATACATTTGTACAGCCCTTGCGAGTTTACCAAATCTTTTCCCACACTGTATTTCGTGAGATTATGTTTGAATGCACACTGACATGTGATCCTCCCTTTGTGATGAGGCAATGTGAGCTCAGAGGGGTTGTGTTTCTTATTTGAGGCCACACAGCTACTAAGTGGGCTGAGAGTCAAAGCTGCTTTCTGATCTGTGTAATAGAACATTTGGTCTGCCAGAGCTTTTCGGTTATTTTTATCCATTTCCGCGTCATTCAGGATAGAATTATTTAGAACTTAACATTCCCGACTAGGAGTGTAGCCTATATGAGCTGCTCGTGGCAGACATCCTATATGTGAGCTGGGATTTGGAATTCTAAGTTTCAAGTAGGTTCATTTTATTCTAGTCAACAAATATTGCTTTTCTCCATACTATTCCCATACAGAAGTTATTCTGTGACACCTACCCCAAAGATTTCCCCTGAAATCTCCTGATGAATGCAAAGTGTTATATGGGCATCCAAAAATGATGATTCTCGATTTTAAAACTGCCTTGTACCACCTACCTGTGCCATTTTCACAATATTCTATGGTATGACCTTAGAGATGATTGCAGCACAGAAACACCACTTGGTATAGTGAGAATGACCCTGGATTATGTTTTTAAAAACTGTACCCATGCCATACTATTGTAATAGGAGGGTTTTTATCTAACTTTATGTTCAAAGCAAACAGTGCATTGGCTTTATCTTTATCAAATACTGTGCATCAGTAATCTTTAGGAACGGTCCCTTATTGAATATGAACAATGTAACTGGGACCCAGGGTCTTCCCTAGAAACAATGTCAAAAAGATGTAAAGTTGTCAGGTCCATGTTGAGAAGTTTTGCTCTCCTAACAGTCAGTGCCTTCATGGTGTAACCGGCCGAGTTGTTTCTCTCTGGTACATTCTATTCAGGTGTGACATTCTCTGGAACAGTCTCAGGATTCCAGATCTTTCTGCTACTCACCTGATCTACCGAGTGCCACATGCCCTATCAGGTTCTCTGGGGATATGGTAAGACCTTGCAAACACCTTTATTCATTAAACAACTGTTTCCTGCCCTCATAGAATTTACATTATGATGAGGAAGACATCCAATGAACACAGTAACAAGATAATGAAGTAAAATGTGTGGTATACAGTGAGGAGTGCTAAAGATTTTTTAAAAATCAGATAAAGCGTTTTGAAATTTTAGATGGGTGGGCTGGAAGGGCCTCACTGAGAAGGTGAATTCTGAGTAGACACTGAGGAGAAAAGGCTTAGCAATAGGGCAAAAGCCATGCTACATTGGAAGTCTGTAGAAGGAATTTCAGAAACACTTGAGGACAGTGATACAGCTGATGTAGCCAGCACTCCCATAATACATGTGCTATTTCAGGCAGGGTTGTGAACACTTTAAATAGATTAATTCATTTAATCTTCAGGACAACCCCATTCTAAGAGAGGAATCACTTGTGAGAGAACAACTGTTGTGAGGTAAGAATGAAGAAGAGATCAGGGGAGGCTACACAGAAATGATGGCATTCCCACTGGCCCCAAATGATGACTGTAGTGGGAAGAGGAGCTCCTGGATGCAGGAACAGGAGAAGAGAAGCAGATGAAGGGAGACATACAGACAAAGTGCAGAGACAGAAATATGTTTGTTATGACCCTGGAATGTGTCTGGCAGTCAAAGTCATTTTTAAAAATAACTGGGTCTTGATATTTTTTTAAGAGGAAAAAAATCTGTTTTATTGAAGATAATAGCATTAAGGGGTAGAGGAGAAAGACTTTATATTTATGAGGCACAAAGGATCTTTTTATGGCCTAGGACTTTATGAAAGTGGGGTTGAGAACAACTTCTGTCACCACTGCTGACTTCTCTCAGAAAAGGCTAGGATTCAAGAAATGAAACAGTAGAAAAAGCCTGGTTGCATTCCCATCGTCCCTTTCTCTAATCAGGCAGATATTATAAATGACTTTCAAATCATTTAAGTAGCTTCTACTTGGCCTTTTGGAGGTGCCACATGACATACACAAAATAGCCCTGCCTTCTGATCTGTGTACATGTCCTACTGATTTTCAATGGCCAAGAGAATCTTTATCTTTTTAAAGACTTACTTGAGAGGGAGAGAGCACATGGTAGGGGGTGGTGAGCAGAGGTAGAGGGAGGGAGAGTCTTAAGCAGACTCTGTGCTGAGCGTGGAGCCTGGCAAGGGATTCAGTCTCATAACCCCACAATCACGACCTGAGCTGAAACCATGGGTGAGAGGCTTAACCAACTGTGCCATCCAGGCACTCTTCCAAGAGCATTTGCAGGTGCCTCATGAATTTTCTTATATCACTTTTTTCCAAACTAACATTAAGGTGTTTTGTGCCTCTTGCTAAAAAAAATATTTGATCTCCATGCTTCTTTAAAAACTCCTAGTACAAAAGACAATGGTAATTTGAATATTTTAATGCCATTACATTACTTAGGAAAGTACTTCATGACACTGTCACTTCATGACATTTTTATTACAAATATGAGCAAATGGAAGGAGGTTCTTCTCATGAGATTATGAGGCTTTTAAAGACAACAGATTTTTCTCCCAAAGTTGTCTATAGATCTGCCCAAACCCTTGCAGCATTTTAGCACGTACCTTTAAGTATTAAATCTTTCTTCTGGATGTTCTTATTTTTTGAAGCGTAAATGCCTCTGTAAATCAATTCAAATCACATGGGCATTAATTTATTGGCTGTACAACAAAAACCATCATCAATGACATAAGTAGGTGGCTCTTTGGAATGAAAACAAGGAGTTTGACCTTATGTCTCAGTTTATGAATATGCTAACAACTATTAATTTGCTCTGTTTTGTGGATTTTTGTTCCAGCAGCTCTTTAAGAACTTTGAAATGGCAACTTGCCAGGTGACTTTCTCTCTCTCTCTCTCAAGAAGGGCACAGTTGTGATAATATTTGAATAATAAAAACAATAGTAGACAAGTGGAAGAAGAGGCAAGGAGGAAATCATTTCAAGGTTTGTCTGTGTCGACCTAGTTTAGTTAAATGAAAGACGTAAAATGACCATGATTTGTGCAATATGTTATGTTTTAGTTATGCAAACAGTAATTAAAACATATAAAAAGATTAAAGTATTAGCCTTAAGTTATTGTAAATAGCAACAGTGTCAACACTGCATATATAAGCTGCTAAAATTAAATTATGGAATTCTCTAATCAGAGTGAGGAACTAAGTTGTTAAAATTAAATCAGTGGAAGAAATCTACACCGAATAAGCCATAATTTGATATTGAAATGAACCATACATATTCCACAAGGTCCACACACAGTCCCTTTCTCTTCTCCCTTCTCTGTTCCCCAGGCAGGTCTCTACCCATATCTTTAACTATCAACTCTGAACTGATCATTGCCATCTCATTCTCACCTCTGATTACCGCCACGAGTTAGACTTCTCTTTTTAATTACTATATCATTCCAGATTGGGGAACCTAACAGGCAACATGTCCCCAAACAGTCTCCTTTTCTTTCCCCTCCCGATTTTTGGCACAGTGGTTCATCGAAGTGCTCAAGTCAGAAACCTGTGAATCATCCAGGGGATTCCTTCTCCATTCATCTCTACATCCCACTGATAACTCTCTCCTTTTGCCTATTCTCTCTTTTTAATATCCGCATTATTTATCTCTTCCCTTTCCAATGCCACTTCTGCATTCAATTCCTTATCACTTCTCACACGAATTCTAACTGGTGTATGTTCCTCCTTACTCTTCCAACTTACTAGCTCTACTTTGGAGTGAGCTTTCTAAAATGCGGATCTGATCATGTTCTTCTTAGCTTTGTCATCCCAAGTCTCATCATCACTTATAAGACCCAGCTCAAACTTTTGAGTGCAGCCTGGCCTTTGTCCTTGTTCCAGGCTCATCTGTTGCTATGCTGTTGCACCTGTGTTTTGGCCACGTTGAATGACTCATAATCCCTCAGATGATCCTTTCTTTATCTTTGCAGATCCTCTTCTGGATTGCCTTCCCTCTGTTCTTTATTCAGAAAATTTCCTGGCATACTTTAGGACTCCGTTCAAGTACAGTTTCCTTCCGGGGTCTACTTTGTACTCCACATTCTCCTTCGTCCTAGTCACAGTGCTTGGTTTGTATTTCTAACATACTGTATATTTCACCTGGCTGTAATTATTAATTTATATGTTTCCTTCCCTAAAATTGGACTTCTGAAAGGATGGAACAGTAGCCTACTCATTGTTTCATCTCCAATGCCTAGGATATAGCCAACAGATTTATAGAACCACACTGTATACCAAGCACTATAAGAAGTGCTGGGCTGCAAAGGTAAATAATACAGATAGCACAAGGCTTGGCATATTCACATATCTACCCATGTATCTACACACCGATCCTCCCACCCACCCATCCAGTAAATAACAGTTGAGCACCTAGTAAGTACCGATTCTGTATTCTCCAACGGTTAACAAAGGAATGTGATCTCTCTTCTTGTGAAGCTTATAATCTAAGAGAAATAGATATTAGGAGAGGAAATACACTCTTCTAAATTATGAAAAGCCTATGAGGGGCAAGAACAGAATATTATAAGATATTATAAGATAAGATATAAGTGATATAGGGAATCTTCTTTAGAGTGGGTTACAAGGGAAGGTTGCTCTGAAGAGTGGCAAGTCACTAGACAGTAAGCTATATGTGTTTGGTAAATAAACAAGTGACCTAAAACAAAGTTGTAAATGGTTGTTCTGGAGGAAGCCTATTCCTTTGCTATGGCATGTAAGAGACCAGTAGGTTCCAGAGGCTGAAAGGTCACAGGTGCTGAAGCTTCTTAAAGGTGGAGACTGTTTTCTGTGAGGGTCATGGCCGTCGTCCACAGAGTTGGTAAACATACAACTATGGGCAAAAGAGAAGAGGAGGGTGTTTTGTGGCTCCTTTCCCTAAGGTTTGAGTCTGAGAAGAGCACAATAGCACTGGAGAGGATTTCCCCTGGAAGGCTTCTTCAACCAGACCATCTTACCAAGGACTGAGACCCTGTGCTGATTTAGAGTTGGGTTTCTTTACTAAAAGACTGTCTCCTTTCTCTTCACTTGTCTTTGTACTCTTGACTAGCTCAGCATCTTGACTCCATGTAACAATTTCTTGCTGCCGCAATGCCTGCTATTTGACTTTTTTCCTATTTCTTCTTCAGTTACCTTCTATCTATTTAATCTCTTTTTGACTTGTTTTCTCCTTGCTTTACTTCACTGTAGGTCCTCATTTCCAGAGCTAAGGGATTTTTAATTCTATTTTATATTTTTGTGATATTTTGTTTTCTGATTTTTACTTGCACCTTTTTTGCTTTTCAACACTTACTTCAATGTTTTAGCTTTCGAACTATGGTTCCTATGCCAAAATAAAATCTATTTATTTTTAGCCCATCATTTAAAATTCTTGACTTTCAGAATTTTAATCTTTTAAAAATCATTTTAATTTAATTTTCATGTTGTTTCATTATTTTATTTTCATTTCTTAGTTTTTAAAATTAAACTTTCTGAATTAAAGAAATTTTGTTTATTAACAAAACTTGTGAGACCTATGAAAGTACAAAGAAAGGAAAAAACTACCTGTAATTCCACTATCCTGAGCTAGCCACTGTTGAAATAATATGTATATATACTATATACTATAGAGGAGTATATTACATGCACCTATATGAAAATATGTGTATCTATGCATATGTATTAAACATAAGATTAGTGATACATGGAATTTTATATTTAATTTTTAATTTAAATTTATATTTAGGATATGTTACTACGTTATTAATACTCTTTAAACATTTCCGGGTAGATTCCAATATGGGTTCTTGGGCAAGGAGAGCCTTTTTGAGCATTCTAAACTGGTCTGGACACTTTATTTCCCATTCCTTGAAAAGGATTTAACTTGCTCAGAGACCTTCTGAAGAAGACACAAATCATCCTAGTGGACTGGATACTGAAGATTGGAGCTTACCAGACCCCCTTACCAGAAATAGTCCCAGTTCTCAGCTCTTTCTTAGATGTCTTAGATCACCTGTTACACAAACACGTGGAGAAATGTGAACCCATCTGGTTTTTTGTAGCCTCTGTTCCAGCATGTGGGTTTGTTGAGTGAAAGTTGATGAGCTCCAGTTTTGACTCCATATGGGAGTCTATATGCACCACTTATGCTTATGACACTTGTACCTGTCTTGAAGTCCAAACCACTGTTTTGTAAATAGGTCCTTAGTTTCCAATCCGGGAAACTTATGTCTGATTACAATTCTTAAGTGTTCCCAATATTATTATGACAGGATGCAACAAGGAGCCTCTACAAACCACATTCATTGTCTTAGCCTAGATGGAGTTTTGCTCAGGTGTAACATCTCTCCTGGCCTCAATGCAAAGCTATTCACACTTTCATCAGACTGCCTTGGTCAGTTAAAAGTGAGTTGATTTCCATAAAGCTTTCTGGGCTGAGGATATCGTGGAGCAATCTAGGACCACCGGGAAGCTTTAGATACCTGGTATGATGGTAATCGTGATGTGTTCCCAGAAAGGATATCAGCTGAGATATCCTGAGAAATAGGTGCAGTAGCAGAAATTTCTGGAACTGAGTCATCCTGGGAGGCGCTGAGCTGCAGGTATCTGTTTTGACCATATAGGACAAGTCTGTTTGGGGCAAGACGAGATAAGAATAGAGGTAAGTAGGGTTTTTAGCTTTTTAGTCCTTAGTTTCTCATAGCTGTTAAAACAAATCACCATAAACTTAGTGACTTAAAACAACATGGATTTATTCTTTTACAGTTTTGGAAGCCGGAAGTACAAAATCAGTTTCACGAGGTTAATTTCAAAGTGTCAGCAGAACTGGTTCTTCTGGAGGCTCTATGAGAGAACCCATTTCAGGCCTCTTGCATGTCTAGAAGCTGTTGACATTCCTTGGGGGTGGCATCATTTTTAAAATCTCTCTCTGCTTCAGTTGTCACATTTCTTTGTTTTTGTTTTTGTTTTTAAGATTTTTTAATTTATTTATTTGACAGACAGAGATCACAAGTAGGCAGAGAGGCAGGCAGAGAGAGAGGAAGGGAAGCAGGCTTCTCGCTGAGCAGAGAGCCCGATGTGGGGCTCGATCCCAGGACCCTGGGATCATGACCTGAGCTGAAGGCAAAGGCTTTAACCCACTGAGCCACCCAGGTGCCCCCAGTTGTCACATTTCTATCTTATCTCCTGCCTTCCTCTTATTAGGATCCCTATGATATGTTAGGCCCACCTAGATAATCCACAATGATTTTCCCAACTCAAAATCCTTAATTGTATCTGCAAAGTCCCTTTTGCCATATAAGGTCACATTGACGGTTCCTGGAGTCAAATTCCAGGAAATGAGAATCTTTGATTTCCTGGAGAGTAGGTTAAGAAAGAATTTCTGTTCCAAAAATTCTTGGTAATTTGTTTGTATCATGTAGACCCTCTAAATGGATAGGATAAAGCAGATAAATTCAAACAGGAGTCTCAAATATAGAAGTTCATAAGATGTTAAGTCAGATAATATCTCTTGGCCTAAGAGGTCACCTGGAAGGTAATGTAGCCATTTCATAGACCAAGCACCATTACGGTATAGTCACATGGATGAAGCATGTTCTGAAAGCCATCTTCCATTCATCACTTTCCTGGATTCAGAAAAGTTATAGGGCCTCTGGGGTATAGTTTGTTAAAGCTTGTGTCCCATCAACTTAAGACAGGAGGCTAGAGAGTAGGTAATGTGGATAGTGGTTACAGATTGTGACTGCTTAATGCCATGGTGGCCTCTGCGTAGAGCTCTCCATTCTTTTTCTTTGTGAAGAATATGGGGAGTCCTACAGGGACAGTTACAGGAACTCCTGCTTCAAGCTGGTGTCCATTATATTCCTGTGAAGTACCTCAGCTCAGAGAAAGGAAAATGAGTTCTTGGGACCTAGGCACATCGGCTGCAAAGTTGTCTCTCGATCAGAGTTGGGGTAACAAACAACAAATTGTTTCTTTTTTTTTAATTTTTAAATTTTAAAAAAGATTTTATTTATTTATTTGACACAGAGAAAGAGAGAGCACAAGTGGGGGGAACAACAGGCAGAGGTAGAGGGAGAAGCAATCTCCCTGCCGAGCAAGGAGCCTGATGTGGGTCTACATCCCAGGATGCTGGGGTCATGACCCGAGCCAAAGGCAGCCACTTAACTGACTGAGCCACCCAGGGATCCCACAACCAATTGTTTCTTATGTCTGTGAAAACAACCAACCCAGGCAGAAACTGGGAACCATCTTTGACATGTCTCTTTCCTGCTAATAAATCGAGTTCTATCAATTCTAGTCTCAGTATACCATTTTAACCATCCACTTCTCTTCACTTCTACTCCCTTTGTCCTGGCCTTGATAACATCTCACCTGGATTTCTGAAACAGCCTCCTAATTTCTCCTCTATATTCTATCTTACCACCCTTATTCTACTCTCTATAGTAAAATAAGACTTCATGTCACTCTCTGGGTCAGGTCAAGTCCCCTGGGAAGCAAATGCCAAGACAGACCTAGAAGTGTAAGAGATTTTATTTGATGGGAGGGTGGGGGGTGGGGGGATACTGTGAAAGATAAAGAAAAGAGGGAGGAGTCTGATGAGAAGCCTGAGAATACAGATTTCCTGTGAGAGGAGTCCCATGTTGGGCCGTAATGGCTTGGCTCTAATACCTCCACTGAATGGTGCTCAGTCATGGGCTGGAAGCAGCCCAGGGGAAGTGTGACCGACCTCAGGGTGAAGACTGGTGGATGCAGGTGTGGCAGCCAGAAGCTATCAGTTAGCTACGTTCCTCACAGCCGATTCTCTCCAAGATTTGAGTGGCAGGTTCCTATGACTATCATGTTCTCCTTTGTAGAATACTTCCTTAGCTTCTCCTTTGAGCTCCTTAACGTGGCGCACAAGCCCCGGCTCTTGTCTGTTTCTCCAACCTCATTTCAGTTTTCCTTTTCTACGTTTCTCAGCCAATGAACTGCTTCTGTAGTGGGCCCTCTTTCCTCTTCCTTTTTATTTAAATAACTCTTAATCTTTCCCCAGGTTTCTGCTTAAATATCTCTTCTTCCCAAAAGCTGCACACCCCTCTATTTACTTCCATCCATTTGTCTGTCCATCCACCCATTGACACCATGCTGATTTTAAAGTAGTACATGTATATGATAAAAACAAAAAACAGCAACAAAACCCTCACTCTTCAAATGTAGCTCCTTTTAGCTATTTCTGATTTTAATCTAGTAGTTATCATAAACTCGAATTATACCTTTGCTTTTTAGTTTATAAAATTTGAGCACCTATTGACTTTATGCTATGAGAGGTAAAGAATTTAGAGCACTTATTTTCATCATCCCTCCTCTTCCCTTTTCCACCTCCAAGTTCAGGTTAGGTATATTCTTACCTATGTAAGTGTTTGCCTTTGTAAGTTTGTGATATTTTATATTTGTATTTAATAACTCTTTGCTCTAAAAAAAAGTAACTCTTTGTTCTATAAAATTGAAGAAATAAGCTCAGCTCTCTACTTCCCTTTCCTGTCCCTTCTTTTTTAATCTTAATCATTCAGTTACTTGTATGTTAACAAGGCTTCTACTTTCTTTCTATTCTATAGAAAACACACTTGTTTTCCATGCTTTTCCTGTAATTCTAAAAATGGAAAGCCAGTAAAGTGTGTTTACATTATCGAGTATGTAAATGTCATACATTGGTAAAGCAACTAGTGTGTTTGGACTCACATAGAAAGAAATGTTTGTATGACCAACTCTATCCCTTCAGAATGAGAATGTTTCAAGCATTCTCTTTTCTTTCACTCCAAAATACAGCTCAAAATTGAGTTTCCATTTGCCTTTCTTTTTTCTTCTTGGCAGGAAAAATACCTGCCATCATTTTACTATAGGGCTTCTGTGTTTTAATCATACCATCTGCACAATAGAATCTCCTTTCTGATTCTTCTATTTTATTTCCTTGGCATCCTGAAACCTCTTGATTCCCAAGTCATTGCCATTGTCTCCTGAATTTCTTTTTTATCTTGATGAAGTCAATCCTCAAGTCATTTTTTTTTTTTTGAGAATTCTACGTGGGACATGATTTTCTGAGTGCCTGAACAATGGAGTGACACTATTGTGTCATAAGTTAAGAGTGTGTACTCTGCAGCCCAACTCTGGGGGTCCAAAGCCCAGGTCTGCCTCTTATGAGTAGCACAATCTTGGGCAACTTTCTCATCCTCTTTATGCCTCTCTTTTCTCATTTGTGAAACCAGAGATAATAATTGTATCAAATTAATTGGATTGTTCTGAGGATTAAATAAGTTAATAATTACAAAGTACCTGGTTCATAGTAAGTAAAATAAATATTAGCCGTTATGATAGGCTTGAAAATGTTACTATTTTCCCTTACCCTTGAAGAACAGTTAAATTATTCTGGATATAGAATTCTGGATTCAAAATCCTTTTAAGTTTCTACAGAAACTTAAGTGTTGCTATTTAAATGTTTAATTTTATTTCCTTTGTAGATGACCTACTTTCTTAATTTTACCTTTTAACCATTCTGGGATATTTTTACCTTTTCTGTTTATGCTTGAAATTCTGAAATTTCATGAGGATATATCTACGTATGGGTTTTCTTTCATATTCCTTACTACTTGGTGAATTTCACTCTGAGAATTCCAGTTTTTCTCCCAACGACCTTCTGTTCTATTATTATTTCTTTTTCTTCCTTGCATTATCTTTTTCTTCCTTGCATTATCTTCCTTGAATTGACCATTTCTGCAACTTTATTTTCAAGTTCACTAATTTAGCCTTCAACCTTGTTCATTCTGTTAATTCTATTACTTAGCTTTTCTATTTCTTTCTCTTAATAGTCATATTTTAAGGCCTCTGGTTTTCTCATTGATCTATTTAAAATTATTTTTTAAAAAGATTATTTTCTAGAGATCTTGCATGTGTGTGTGCAGGGAGGGGTAGAGGGAGAGAATCTTTAAGCAGACAAGCAGACCCCCCCACTGAGCACAGAGCCCAACTGGGTCTCTATCCCATGACCCATGAGATCATGACATGAGTCAAAACCAAGTGTCAGATGCCCAACTAAATGAGCCATCAAGGCACCCCTTGTTGATCTTTTTTTATAAAGCCTATTTTCTTTTCTTCAATATCCTCTTAAATCTCTTTGGGAATACTATTTTTAATGTATGAAAGTTCTTTTCTGTTTCTTGCATCTTCTCTTTCTTCTTGATCAAATGTTTGTTGCTCATTGATCTTTTCTTTCATGCTTTAACTTTTTCTCAGATATTTGGCTGTCTGTTTATATTTAAGGATAAAGGACCATGTTGGTTAGTATAGGTAGGCAGCCTGAACTTACACAGCTCTGAGACCTGTTGTATAGTTTTGATTACCCAAAAACCCTCTCCCTTAATGAAGGTCTGAGTTTGGGTAAAAGCTGGTTCCTGTGGATCAGGCACCCTTTAAATTCATGGGCCAGGGATGGGCAGGCAATGAGCAAAGTAAGGAGGCCTTCACTCTTGGGGTGGAGCTGACTCTGAGGCTCCAAGGAGCCTCTAGACCTCCACACACATATTTGTATGTTCTCCTCTCTATTTTTATTTTTGGGAACCAAAGTTACTTTGGGGTCTTTTCTGCCTTTTTCCTCCAGTCCCAACAGCCATATTCAAATGGATATGAAATACCATTATCAGCTGCCCTTAATGCAGATGAGAAGAGGATGGGGAACTTAGCTGCTTCTCAGAATTTCTGCGCTTGCATCCAAACGACTTGATCTTTGTACCTGCAGAATACCATAGGCTGGGTGACTTATTAGTAACAGAAATTTATTTCTCACAATTCTAGAGGCTGGAAAGTCCAAGGTACTGGTAGATTTGATGTCTGGTGAGGTCCAGCTTCTTGGTTCATAGATGGTGGTCTTGTTGCTGTGACCTCACGTGGTGGAAGTGGCAGGGGAGATCTCTGGGGTCTCTTCCATAGGGCCACTAATCTCCCAGAGATCCCACCCCCCTCATACCATCACATTAGGGGATAGGATTTCTACCTATAAATGTCAGGGGCGGGGGCACACAAACATTCAGTCCATTGCAATCACCTTGAACTAGAACTTTCCCACTAATTTTTTAAAATGAAATTTAAAACTTCTTTCATCTTTTGAAAGGTAATATATTCACATCATTTGAAATCACAAGACATAAAAAAGTACTACTATACTTTTAGTAAAACCTTTCTGGCTTAAGTATGAGACAGTTCCTTGAATTAAAAATGACAAATTTATTTACTTATGAATAACAATAGAAAAAATCTTGAATTTCATAAAGGTTAGTTATGATTCTGGACTTTTTTTTTTTTTGGATGGGGTCTGTCATAATTAGGAAAATTCCTAAGCAGGATTAAGAGTGTTCCTCTTACCTTTGCCTCATCTACCTAGTACCTCCCTATTCCTCCAAAAGTTTACTACTATGAGGAGTGTAAATACAGTTGACTCTTGAACAATGAGAGGTTAGGGGTGCCACCCTCCATTAACCTGCACAGTCAAAAATCTATGTATAACTTCTGGGGGGCATTGGGGTGGCTCAGTTGGTTAAGTGTCTGACTCTTGATCTCAGCTCAGGTCTTGATCTCAGGGTCAGGTGTGGAGGCACCATGCTGGGCATGGAGCCTACTTAAAAAAAAATCTGGTTATAAGTTTTGACTCCCCCCCAGACTTAACTACTAATAGCCCACTGTTGGATGTTTACTGATAAGATAAACAGTTGATTAACACATATTTTGTTATATATATTTTTACTATATTTTGAACTACAGAAAAGAAAATGTTATTAAGAAAATCATATGGAAGAGAGAATACATTTACAGTACTCTGCTGCATTTACAAAAAAAAAATCCTTATAAGTGGACCCATTCAGTTCCAACTCCTGTTGATCATGTCAACCGTGTGTGTGTATATACATATATAAATATCTTTATTTAACTCCAATAGAACATACTCCACACTGCTCTATATTTGCCTTTTTCACATTGGTGGTTCAATGGTATAATTCTCACCTCCAATATTTGCCTTTTTCTTTTAATAATGTATCTTATAGATATTTTCTTTTTTTGAATTTTATTTTATTTAAATTCAATTAACATACCATGTATCATTACTTTTAGATGTAGAGTTCAGTTATTCATCAGTTGCATGTAACACCCAGTGCTCATTATATCAAGTGCCCTCCTTAAAGCCCATCACCCAGTTACCCCATCCCCTACCCACCTCCCCTCCAGCAACACTCCATTTGTTTCCTATAGCTAAGAGTCTCTTATGGTTTGTCTTCCTCTCTGATTTTGTCTTATTTTTCCCTCCCTTCCCCTCTAATCTTCTGTTTTCTTAACTTCCACATATGAGTGGAATCATATGATCTTTCTCTGATCGACTTAATTTGCTTAGCATAGTATCCTCTAGTTCCATCCACATTGTTGCACATGGTAAGATTTCATTTTCTGATGACTGAGTAATATTCCATTGTGTGTGTGTGTGTGTGTGTGTGTGTGTTTAAAATAGCTTCCTGGGGTGCCTGGGTGGCTCAGTGGGTTAAAGCCTCTGCCTTCGGCTCAGGTCATGATCCCACAGCCCTGGGATCAAGCCCTGCATCGGGTTCTCTGCTCAGCGGAGAGTCTGCTTCCTCCTCTCTCTCTGCCTGCCTCTCTGCCTACTTGTGATCTCTGTCTGTCAAATAAATAAATAAATAAAATCTTAAATAAAATAGCTTCCTCATTTGTATAGCCATATAGGATTCAATTTTATGAATGTGCCACAATTCAATCAGATTCTTACAACAATGCTTCAGTGAATAACACTGTACATGTGGTATTTACCATGTGTGCAAGTATACTATAGAATAAATTTAAAGAGGCACAACTTTTGGGGCAATGGACACATGAACTATATACACATTTTATAAAGATTTTGTTTATTTGTCAGAGAGAGAGAGAACAGACAAGCAGAGGGAGTGGCAGGCAGAAGGAGAAGTAGGCTCCCTGCTGAGCAAGGACCCCCCCACCCCCCCGCCCAATGCAGACTTGATCACAGGACTGTGGGATCATGACCTGAGCCAAAGGCAGACACTTAGCCAAACAACCCAGCCAGGAACTTCCCTTATTACCTTTCTTCTAATCTTCTTTTTAGAGAAAATCACATAACAGTTTGATGTGTATTCTTTTAAACTTCTCCCTTAATGTTTATTCAAATTCTATATAGTTTTAAAATGGAATTTTACAAAATGCCAACATTTTTCACAGAACTAGAACAAATAATCCTAAAATTTGCATGAAACTACGAAAGACCCCGAAGAGTCAAAGCAACCTTGAAAATGGAAAACAAAGCTGGAGAGATCACAATTCCAGATTTCAAGTTATACTACAAAGCTGTAGTAAACAAAACAGTATGGTACTGTAACAGAATTTCTTTTCCTTTAGTGCCTGCTGTTCTTGGTCATGCCATGTTGAAGAATGAAGAGGTAGACCAGACAAAGAGTGGTGGTCAGCAAAACAAAGTATATTGAGCTATTGTAAAGTTTATTGAATGATAGTACAGAGCTTCCAAAGAGGGAGGAGACCCTAGAGGGTTGCCCATGAATTTTATATTTTGCCAGCTATTGCCAAATGGACCTCTATAGGTGTTGTACCAATTAACACTCCCACTAGCAAAGTTTGAGAATGTTTTTTTCTCCCCATTCCCCAATACACAATACAGTGTATTATCAAACTTGAAGATACTTGTTCCTCTGACATGAAAAATAGTATCAATATAGTTTTCATTTGTAATTGTGGCCTCAGGATCCTTTCCTTCAACAATAGTCAGTCTTAACATTCCTGGTACAATTTGAGCAAAATGGTATAGCTTCTTTTGATTAGGATGGCTTGGGAGTCCGGAGCAAGACCAGCAGATAAAGACAGCCACTAGACCTTGAGCCAATGAAGCCCAGCCCTGGGAGCCCCTGGAATCAGTTCACTGACTGTGTCCTTCCAGACCCAGTAAACTCCCTTCACATGACTTAACAGTAGACTGAATGCCTTCACTGTAGACTTTCTTAGAACATAGCTTGTTGTCATTCTAAAGGTAAGGTTCCTTATCCATTGGGTTTTTTAAATCATATGCCCAAAATAGACCTGGATTTCAGAATGTTCATCTTCCTATATTCTCATGTATTTTGAACTTTTATCTCTAGCTATCAGAGAAAAACCCTCAAGGGTAACTGTTAACCTCAGGGGGACATGGACAAGTTCCCTGACTTGTATATCAGGAAGTTTTCTTGGGTTCTGATTATTTTCTTGGCAAGATGAATGTGATTTGCCTTCATACTTATGTAGTTCCTGTCAAGGGACACATTGTAAAATTTGATAAATGGCACCTTTTTATGTTCTTTCAACTTTTATTTGTTCCACATACTCTGTAATTGGTTAAGTTGCTTCTGGGTACCTCAGTGCTAGGACTAGAGGTATGTTCGATGGAACCTTCCTAATATGGAAGTGTGTGAGAGAGCTCTTCTTGGAAGCATTTAAAAAAAAAGATACATTTTCTACCGAAAATTTTTCTCCTCATATTTAGTAACCTAATCTGTTGGAGTTAAAAGGAAGAACATGGGGTTAATCTGGTGGAATTTATGCATAATGCTTTTTAGAAACTAGATTAGGGTGGTTATTGTTCCTATATCCTAACTACCATGACTATTTTAGATTTCATGAAAAGTGATGATTTCCACCTCATTATTTTTGTCTCAGAGTCTGTCTGTATTCGTGATTAGACCATGGGACAATAGAAGATAAAGAGTAGCATGAAATGAAGGGCTGCAAATGATGCAAATTACTTTCTGAAAACTTTTAGGGCTTTAAAAAATCACCCTTAAGTGCTTTCAAGGAGATGTTTCTTTTGCCATCTTCTATTATCAGGTGACTAATGATTTAAAACTGATTTAAACTGCACTATAGTTTAGCAAATTCTTCCTCTAACTGCCTGCTTTGCAAGACAACTTGCTTAGCCTGCAGACAACTCCATGGTAAAGTAGCATATAAAAAAACATAGTAGGGCAACATATGAAAGGGAAATTAGAAGAGGTCACCTAGAATGTAATGAAATTTAAATCATATTATAAAATTTTCATTATCTGAAAAAAATGTTCTCAAGTATCATAAACATGGAAAGACCTAAATTTGACTTAACTGTCCAGTGATTATAGCAGATTCAGGGGCAAATCCATACAAGGTATGAAGTTGGTAAGTCATAAAAGTATCGATTTTATTCATTTTTCCGAGTGCCTGACTTTTCTAAGTTTATAAACCAAGGTTTAGTTCCCTAAACTTTGTAGACCCTACACCAAGTTGCAGCCAGAGTGTTAATAATACAAATCTAGGTATCATAATCGTTTAAACAAAGAATACCTGAAGATTTCCTATGTTGACAATGATTGATAAACAACCCTCAATGAAGAGTTTTGAGCCTTTATTACTTGTTTGCTTTTATTAAGGTTATGAATATGGTTTTCTTAGTTGAGATGAGACTATGACCTTTCTGCTTTGGGGAGAGATAGAACCTCTTCTCCCCCTCTGAAATATTGACCTATGGGCTTCTAGACATTCCATTCAAAAATCCTTGTTAAATTCTAAGTCTGGGCTTCACAGACCAAAATTGTACTTGAAGTGCTGGTTGGCTTTGGGCTTTACCATCTCACTATAGATTCTTTCACATTTTATGAGAAGAAAATGTTAAGATTACGTATGATTATTTATGACATGTGACCTTTTATTTATATTCCATTGCACTCGTATGAGTAGGCTTTGTGATAAGATGTATTATTAAGCTAGGAGCTTAATAAAGACTCTAGTGTTTTTATGCTTATGCTCAACATGGAAATTGATAGGAATTTGCCAAACTCTGAGGCCAAATTTATATGCAACCTTGGAAAAGGTGTAGACCCTAATGTCATACATTTTTGTGTCCTATTCCCCCAATAAGTTTGCAAAGAGGTGAAGTAAAAATATTTTAACATTCTTCCAAGATAGCTCAGTTCTTGTTTGGGAATGGATCTGAGAAGGTTAACATGTGATGTTAATAGCTACCTATACTTTCATTCTATAATACTATCCTATGGAATTATAGTGGTGCCATGCTCTGTGCTCTGTACAAAACACAGTTCCCTGTGGCTGACTCTTATAAAATGGTGTGATCAGCATTTTTGTAGTGCATAAGCTGCAAGTAATGCAAGCTTGAAAATCAATTGTGTACAATTTTCTGTGAGACTGATTTTATCTAGAAGACTTGTATTCCTTTTTTAGGTATTTGATATATAATTTCTTACTTGGGGAGTTTATAGAATAGGAGTTATAAATAGAGCTGATCTTATTTTTAGGTTGTATCCCATTAAGACACATCTAAAGAGCAATAATTCTCCTTTCACTAAAGTTGGCATACATTATAAAAAGAATTGTGGCACTTCTTCTTAATCCGGTTTTAGTACCCATATAATTATACTGCCAACATGATTTTTTTTAAATTCCAATTCTTTTTGGGGGATGAGAGTACATGGCAAGCTTATCTATTTACCTGTTTATTGAATAATTACTTACAGATGGTCTATTATACCATTCCATGCTAAGTTCTAGTAATTCAGTGATGAATTAAGGTAAATTTCTTGGTCTGGAGGAATTTACCAGCTATAGTAAAATATTCAGACAACTAGTTACAATGTAATTTTGCAATTTCTATATGGATATACAGATAATCTTCAATGGAAACAGAATAAGAACCATTCAGCCAGTCCAGGGGTGGCATTTTAGCTGAGACTTGAAATATGAAAAGAGTTTTCTAAATCCAGAGACAGCAGAAGGAATATCATGTGCAATGAAAGGAAGTGTGAAAGCTTGGTGTAGTCCCAGCCTGTCTGGGGGAACAAAAGGAAAGTACCTTTATTATAGATAAACTTGGATTAGATGATGAAGCTTAGGCTTCTTAATACTTCCTTCTAAATTACATTCATGTCCTAACCTGCAACACCCCTTCCTCAAAGGGACAGAGCCTGTCCCTATAAAATTACCTTATAGATGAGCAGCAAATGGGGTATGTCGGCAGACTGGTTGACTCTGGAAGGCTAAGCCAGTGTATTCCCTGAAATTGCTGAAGCAGATCACTCAGGCTTCATGAGAAGATGTGAGTTCGGGTGATAGGCAATTTAAAAGAGAACATGTGTTACTGTGACAGAAGTCTCCTAAACATGAGACCAAGGGAAAGAATGGAGAGGATATGCATTAAAACGTTTTGAACTGGGGTGTGCAGTTTCCATTTTCATCATAATGAGAGTATTCAGTATTCAGTATGAAGGAGTCAAAGAAGGCAAGACTGGAGACAGAAATATTATAGGAAGCTATGGTAGGACTCTGGGGAGAGATGATCTGGGCTGAAACAAGGGTAGTAGAGGTGCTTAAGAGTTGAAATTCGTGGGAACTGGCATTTGATTGCCTCAGAAAAGCAAGAAAAAAAATATAGAATGACTCTCAGATTTATGGCTAAGGAAGTTGATTGTAATTCATTAATCTAGGTAATATAGAGTGAAAATAATGGGGCAAATTCAGTTTGGGGCACATTGAGTTGAATGTGCTTGGAAGAATTTGGAGTATAGATATTAGAAATTGGATAGATGGATCTGGAGGTAAGGAAAGGGATGTGAATTAGGGATAGAAATTTGGGGTGCTTAACAATTTGGTTATAGTTAAAACCAAAGGCATGATTATGTGAGTTGGGGAGAATCTGTAGAATAGGACAAGAAGGTGGTCCTACCTCTTCACTTCATGGGCCCGAATTAGTTAAGATGAATATGGGGTACTTATAGAGTCTACCTATCCTTTCTATCCTACATAGCACAACGTTCTCTCCCTCTCTCTCTCTGTTAGAATATAGTTGTATAGTTTAAACTTGAACTCAATCTCAGGCTAATTAAGACTCTCCTATTGGTTCTTATAAGTCAATGTATTATCAGAGTGTAAATTAGAGGCAAAATTTGAATTGTAGGCATTAGACAAAACTAATTCTGACAAAATTTTTAGCTGTAATAAACTCAATTGACTAAGGCCCACGATAATTATTTAGAGATTGAGTAGGATGTATTGATAACACTTACCAAGTCATTGTTCTAACCTTAGTGTATTATCTAAGATCATAGTTCTAAAGCATGCAATTTCAATGAAGGCAATAGCTGTTCCCAACTCCCCTCCACCAAGAAGGGGTTAAAAATTTGTTCTTCTGGGGCAAAAAACTTAGATATGAGCATGGTGGTCCTCCATGGCACAGCCCTACCTGACAAAAATCTTTAATTTTTTTTTAACCTGATAAAAATCTTACTTCTTAGTACTTAATTTTTCTGGTTATGGAGAATTTAAATTAACAAAGAAAATAATTTGCAGAAGAAATTAATTTTAGGTATCTTCTCTATGGTGTCTTAAGAAGGATTGGCTTGTCTTTTTCTTTTTTTTTCCCCTTCTAGAATTCATTCACTGAAGAGGATGGAACACAATCACTTGACCTAATTGTAAAGTTTTTGCCAGTATTTGGTGTAGGGCTTATAGAAGCTATGGGCATCTAATTACACAAAACTTCAACTCTGATTTTTTTTTTTTTTTGGTCCATCTGACACTAAAAATACCTGATTGTTTTGGATTTTAGCCAACGTACTAAATAAATATGTATAAACCTATCACTGACAATTTGAATACTAAATCTAGACCAACTCTTTGGACTTAGGGATTCAATCTCTTATGTGATGGCATATGAATTAATCAGGACTTTTAAAATGTTGAAAATAGAAAAGTCCTCTGTATGTAAGTGCAAAAAGAATCCATGGGAAGGTTGGGGAACCAGACTTGAGCAGGTTCCAAGCAAGATGAGGCATGGCCAAGATCCCGCCACAGGCTGTCTCTGTTTAGGAGACTGCCACGGGCACAGTTGCCAC
This sequence comes from Martes martes, assembly GCF_963455335.1. Taxonomy (NCBI): domain Eukaryota; kingdom Metazoa; phylum Chordata; class Mammalia; order Carnivora; family Mustelidae; genus Martes; species Martes martes. Next base: position 81,498,758 of record NC_137895.1, on the reverse strand, counting down.
TGGACATGGCCACAGCTGCTGGCAGCACTGCCCTGCATGTGTGCCGTCAAGAGACTCTGTGCCAAGCCACTGCAGCTGCTGTGATGACTCTCTGACCCTCTGCCTTGGGTTGTCATGGTCCAGGCAGGAGCCTGTGCTCCGGTCTGCTCTGCTGGCCAGGAGTCAGGGACTACTTACCCTTACTCTTGGTGAGGGGAGGTGGGGGCCCTGCTCCCATCTTGACACAATGCCAGGCATTCTTTACAATATCAGTAACTAAGATTTGAGTAATGATTTCCAGTTTGTAGAGTGCCTCGGAATGCTTTTCATTTGAATCTTAGTACAACCCAAAGTATTTTCTGTTTTTGAGATGAGGAAACTAAAGTTCAAAGAGGTTAATTGACTAATCAAAAGTTGCAATGCCAAGGAAGAAGTGGAAATTGTTGAGTGGCAGTCCTATACTAAAATGTAGTCCTCGATGCTTTTGCACACAGTATCTTTTTAAAAATATGCATACTTTAGGGAGTGCCGGGGTGGCTCAGTGGGTTAAGCCTCTGCCTTCGGCTCAGGTCATATGATCTCAGGGTCCTGGGATTGAGCCCCGCATCGGGCTCTCTGCTCAGCAGGGAGCCTGTTTTCCCCTCTCTCTGCCTGCCTCTCTGCCCACATGTTATCTCTCTCTGTCAAATAAATAAATAAAAACTTTAAAAAAATTATGCATACGTTAGGGCCACCTGGGTGGCTCAGTCAGGTAAGCGTCCGCCTTCTGCTCAGGTCAGAATCTCAGGGTCTTGGGATCAACCCTCTGATCGGGCTCCCTGCTTAGCAGGGAGCTTGCTTCTCCCTCTCCCTCTGCAGCTCCCTTTGCCACTCCCTCTGCTTGTGCTCTTGCTTTCTCTGTCAGATAAGTAAATAAATAAACAGATAGATAGATAGATAGATAGATAATACTTTAAACATTTTATTTAAACATATATATTTGAATATTAGCTTTTGAACATGTAATTAGTATTAAATTGTCGATGATATAGTCTACTCTTTTTTTCCTACTAATCTTGAAAAATCCAGTATGTTTTCTACTTATAGCACCTTTTAAAAAATTATTTATTTATTTGACAGACAGAAATCATAAGTAGGCAGAGGGGCAGGCAGAGAGAGAGGGGGAAGGCAGACTCCCTGCTGAGCAGAGAGCCCAATGTGGGGCTCGATCCCAGGACTCTGGGATCATGACCTGAGCCGAAGGCAGAGGCTTTAACCCGCTGAGCCACCCAGGTGCCCCTACTTATATCACCTTTCAATTAAGACACTAAATTTTTGTTGGATATACTTGCTCTTTATTTATATTTCATAAAATGTACTGTTGAAAACAATGATCTGTATATCCAAGTTCAAAATTAATTTTTTTGTATTGGCCCTATATTAGTTTATATATATGTATATATACATATACATTATATGTATAATATATTTATATAATATGTATATTATATTATATATATAATGTGTTATACATATAATATATATGTGTATATATATATATATAGATAGATAGATAGACTGCACATAGTATACATATAGCTTGGTGAGTTTGGAGAAGAGTATACATCTGTTAAAAAAAATTACCACCATCTATGCCATCAACCTGTTACCTCCAACAATTTCTCCCTGCCTCTTGTTTTACAATTGTTATTATTATTTTTTGAGAAGAATACTTAAAATCTACCCTCTTAGCATATTTTAAAGTATACAATACTGTTAACTATAGGCTCTATGCTGTACAGTAGATCTCTAGGGCTTATTCATAACTAACTGAAACTTTATGCCCTTTGACTACTACCTCTCTGTTTCCCTATCTTCCCAGTCTCTGGCAATCATCATTCCATTCTGTGCTTTTGAGTTTGACGATTTTAGATCTGTTGTATAAGTGGTATCATGTAAGTATTTGTTCATTTGTATCTGGCTTATTTCACTTACATAATATCTTCCAGTTTTATTCATGTTGCAAATGGCAGAATTTTTTTAAAGACTGAATAAAATTCTACTGTAGGTATATACCACATTTTTTTAACCGTTCATCCATGGATGGACACTTAGGTTTTTTCCATGTCTTGGCTATTGGGAATAATCCTGCAAGGGACATGGGAGTGCAGACATCTCTTTAAGATCCTTTTTTTAAAAAAAATTATTATTATTATTATTTTTTATTAACATATAATGTATTATTAGTTTCTTTAAGATCCTGATTTCAGTTCCATTGGTTATGTACCCCAAATAGGATTGCCAGATCATATGACGATTATGTTTTTAGTTTTTGAGGAACTTGTTTTCTATAGCAGCTGCACCAATTTACATTCCCACCAACTGTGTGCAAAGGTTCCCTTTTCTCCACATCCTCACTGATATTTGTTACTATTATTTTTGGATAATAGGTGATATCATTGTGGTTTTTGATTTGCATTTTCCTGGTGATTAGTGATTTTGAACATTTTTTCATAAGCTTCTTATTGCATTTATATGTCATCTTTGGAAAAATGTCTATTCAGTTCCTTTGCCCATTTTTAAGTTTGAGTTTCTTTCTTTTTTTTTTTTTTAAGATTTTATTTATTTATTTGACAGAGAGAGATCACAAGTAGGCAGAGAGGCAGGCAGAGAGAAAGAGAGGAGGAAGCAGGCTCCCCGATAAGCAGAGAGCCCGATGTGGGGCTCGATCCCAGGGCCCTGGGATCATGACCCGAGCCAAAGGCAGAGGCTTTAACCCACTGAGCCACCCAGGCGCTCCTAAGTTTGAGTTTCTTATGTATTTCAGTATTAATCCTTTCTCAGATAATGGTTAGCAAATATTTTCTCCCATTCTGTAAGTTGCCTTTTCATTTTGTTGATCATTTCCTTTGCTGTGCAGAGGCTCTCTAGTTTGATGTAGTCCCACTTGTCTATTTTTTCTTTGGTTGCCTTATCCAATAAATCATTGCCAAGGCTAATGTCAAGAAACTTTTCCTCTATATTTTATTCTGGTAACTTTATTGTCTAAGGGTTTAATCCATTTTGAGTTAATCTTTGTATATGGTGTAAGATAAGGGTCCAATTTCATTCTTTTGTATGAAGATACCCAGTTTTCCCAACACTATTTATTAAAAAGAATATACTTTTCCATTGTGTATTTTTGGTACCCTTGTCAAAATCAGTTACCCATATATGCATGGCTTCATTTCTGGGTTCTATTTTGTTCCACTGGTTTATTATGTATTTCTGTTTATATTGGTACCTTGCAGTTTTTATTACTGTAGCTTTGTACTATATTTTGAAATCAGAAAGTGTGGTGCTTCTATCTTTGTTCTTTCTCAAGATTTCTTTGGCTATTTGGGTTATTTTGTGGTTCCATACAAATTTTAGGATTGTTTGTTCTATTTCTGTGAAAAACGCCCCTGGGATTTTGATAGGAATTACATTGAATCTGTAGATCACTTTGAGTAGTATGCACATTTTAACAATTTTAATTCTTCCAACCCATGAACATAGGATATCTTTTCATTTATTTGTGTCTGCTTTAATTTCTTTTACTAGCATTTTACAGGGTTTTTTTGTGTATAATTTTTTTTTATTTTTTTATTTTTATTTTTATTTATTTATTTTTTTTTAAATATTTTATTTGACAGAGAGAGATCACAAGTAGGCAGAGAGGCAGGCAGAGAGAGAGAGAGGAGGAAGCAGGCTCTCCGCTGAGCAGAAAGCCCGATGCGGGACTCGATCCCAGGACCCTGAGATCATGACCTGAGCCGAAGGCAGAGGCTTAACCCACTGAGCCACCCAGGTGCCCCTTGTGTATAATTTTTTGTCCTTCCTTTAAGTTTATTCCTAAATATTTTATTTTATTTTATTTTTTTGTAAATGGGATTGTCAACTTCCTTTTTGGATGATTTGCTATTAATGTATAGAAGTACAACTGATTTGTGTTGATTTTTGAATCAATTTTTGTGGAGTCTTTGGGTTTGCTAGATAAAAGATCATGTCATCTGCAAGCAGAAATAATTTTGCTCTTTCCTATTCTATTTAAATGCCTTTTTCTTTTTCTTGTCTAACTCCTCTGGCTAGGACTTCTAGTACTATGTTGAATAGAAGTGGCAATGGTGAGTATCCTTGCCTTGCTCCAGATCTTAGAGTAAAAGCTTTGTTTTTCACCATTGAGTATAATGCTAGCTGTATGATTTTCCTACATGGTCTTTATTGTGTTGAGGTTAAGTTCCTTCTATACCTAATTTGTTAAGAGTTTTTATTATGAAAAAGCATTGAATTTTGTCACATGGTTTTTCTTCATCTATTAAGACAATCATGTGATTTTTACCCTTTCTTCTGTTACTGTGATGTATCACATTATATTGAACCATCCTTGCATCCCAGGGATAAATCACATTTGGTAATGCTGTATGATCCTTTTAATGTGCTGTTAAATTTGTTTTGCTAATATTTTGTTGAGGGTTTTTGCATTGGTGTTCATCAGGTATGATGATGACCTGTAGTTTTCTTATGGTGTCTTTGACTTTGATATTAGAGTAATTTTGGTCCTGTAAAAGGAGTTTGAAAGTGTTCTTTTCTATTTTTTTGAAAAAGCCTGAGAATACATATTAAATCTTTAAGTGTGTGGTAGAATTTACTTGTGAAGTCTTCTGTTCCTGAGTTTTTCTTGGTTGAGAGATTATTTTATTACTTACCCAATATCCTTATTTGTTATTGGTCAGTTCAGGCTTTCTAATTTTTCTTGATTCAGTCTTAGTGGATTGTATATTTGTAGAAATTTATGCATTTCTTCTAGGTTGTCCAACTTGCTGACATATAATTGTTCACAATTTCTTTTTTTTTTTTAAATATTTTATTTGTTTATTTGACAGAGAGAGAAGGAGAGATCACAAGTAGGCAGAGAGGCAGGCAGAGAGTTCACAATTTCTTATAATTTTTTCTTGTGGCATTTCATTTTATTTATTTGATTCTTCTTAGTATGTTGGTTTTGTGCTTTTTTAAAAAGAATCAACTATTAAGTTTTATTGATTTATTCTACTTTTTAATTCTTCATTTATTTTTGCTCTATCCTTTATTATTTTCTTCCTTCTGCTAACTTTGGGCTTAGTTTGTTCTTTTTCTAGTTTTTTAATGTGTAATGTAGAGCTGTTTATAGAAGGTCTTATTTTTTAAAAGATTTTATTTATTTATTTGACAGAGAGCAAAAGCAAGAGTGAGAGCAAGAGAGAGTGAGTGAGAGAGAGAGAGATTGAGTACAAGCAGAGGCAGCAGAGAAGGAAAGGAAGAAGCAGGCTCTCTGCTGAGCAGGGAGCCAGATGTGAGGATGGACCCCAGGACCCTGGGATCATGACCTGAGCTGAAGGCTGATGTTTAACCAACTAAGCCACCCAGGTATAGCCCCCCCCCCTTTTTTTAAGATTCAGTTATTTGAGAGAAAGAGAGAGAATGAAAGGGGGAAGGACAGAGGTAGAGGGAAAGGGAGAGGGAGAAAAAGAAGTAGACTTTCTGCTGAGCACAAAGCCCCATGCAGGGCTCGATTTCATGACCCTGAGATCATGACCTGAGCCAAAATCAGGAGTCAGAAGCTTAACCATCTGAGCCATCCAGGCACCCCTTTCTTCTTTTTAATGTAGGCATTTATCACTGAACTTTCCCTCAATACTGGTTTTGATGCATCTCATAAATTTTGATATGTTGTGGTTTTGTTTTCATTTGTCTTGTGATATTTTATAATTTCCTTTTTTGATTTCTTCTTTAACTCAATGGCTGTTTAAAAGTGTTTGATTTCCATGTGATTTTTTTTTCATTTTCTAACATTATTGAGTTCTAGTTTCATTCCATTCATTTTCATTTTCTAATGTTATTGAGTTCTAGTTTCATTCCATTGTAGTTAGAAAAGTTCTTTGAAATGATTTGCTCTTAAATTTGTTGTAGTTTTATGACCTTGCATGTGATCTATCCTGGAGAATGTTCTGTGAGAACTTGAAGAATGTATGTTCTGCTGTTTGGTGGATTACTATTTATGTCTTTTAGATCCACCTGGTATATAATGTAGTTAAGTCTGCTATTTCCTTATTGGTTTTTTGTCTGGATAATCTGCTTATTATTTTAAGTAGAGTACGGAAGTCTTCCATTATTATATTGCTATCTATTTCTCCTATTTCAGCTCTGTCAATGTTTGCTTTACAAATTTTGGTGCTCTGATGTTGGGTGCATATATCTGGTGCATGTATATTTATAATTATTGTATCTTCCTGTTGAATCGATCCTTTAATCATTATGTAATAATCTTCTTTGTCTCCTGTAACAGTTTTTGACTTTAAAGTCTATTTTGTCTGACGTAATTATAACCACTCTTGCTCTCTTTTGGTTGTCATTTCCATGGAGTATCATTGTTCATTCCTTCACTTTCAGCCTATGTGTGTCCTTCAGTCTAAAGTGGGTCTTGTATAGGTAGTACATAGTTGGATCTTATTTTTTTTCCCATTCTACCTCTCTATCTCTGTTGGTGAGTTTAATCCATTTACATTTGAAATATTATTGATAGGTAAGGGGTTACTATCATCATTCTTTTTTTTTTTTATTATTTACTATCTGTTTTGTATTTTTTCTCTCTTCCTCTTTGATTTGGTGATTTTTTTTAATAGTAGTACACTTTGAATTTTTTTTTCTCTTCATCTTTTTTTGTATCTGTTGTAAGTTTTTCTTTGTGGCTATCATGAGACTTGCATAAAACTTATTGTTACAAAGGTCTCTTTTTGAATTAATAATAACCAAACTTCATTTGCATAAAAAATATGATACCTTTCTTCCCCTCCATACACACTTTATTGATGTCAGAATTTGCCTTTTTTATGTTCTATATTCATTAACCAATATTTTGTGGTTATAGTTCTTCTTAATATTTTTGTCTTTTAACTTTTATAGTATGGTTAAAAGTGTTAATGCACATTAATTCAGTATTATATTATTCTGTATTTGTCTACCTATTTGATTTTACTTGTGAAATTCATACTTTCGTATGCTTTTATGTTGCTATTTAGCATCCTTTTTGCTTCAACTCGAACTCACTTTAGTAGACCTTGTAGGTCAGGGCTAGTGGTGACAAACTCCGTCAGTTTTTCTTTGTTTCAGAAAGTCATTATTTTCCCTTAAATCTGCAAGAAGAGTTTTCCCAGGTGTACTATTATTGGCTGGCAATTTTGTTTTTCTTTCAGCCCTTTGAATGTATCATCTTACTTTGTCCTAGCTTGTAAAGTTTTTGTCAAGGAATCTGCTTATGCTATAAACGTATTAGAGGACTCACTTGTATATGATGAGTCACTTTTCTTCTGCTTTCAAAATTCCCTTTGTTTTTGACTTTTGACAATTCATTTATAATAAGTCTTAGTGTAGATCTCTTTATAGGTTCACTATATTTGGGATCTTTTGGGCTTCATGAATTTGGGTGTCCATTTCCCTGCCCTGATTTGGGTAGTTTTCTGCCATTATTTCTTTAAACAAGATTTCTGCCCTTTCTCTTTCTCTTCTTCTATGTGCATATATTGGTCTGTTTAAAGATGTCCCATAAGTCCTGTAGGCTTTCTTCACTACCCTTTTTTCTTTTCATTCTTATTACTAGGTAATTTTAAATGACTTGTATGAACATTTGTTGATTCTTTCTTCCACTGTTGAAGGTCTCTATTGACTTTTCCAGGTTAGTCTTTGGTTCTTCAGCTTTAGAATTTGTTTTTATTTTATTATATTATTATTATTATTATTTTATGATTATTATTTCCTTATTGAACTTCCATTTTATTCATGTATTATTTACTTGATTTCATTTAGTTGTCTATGTTCCCTTGTAGCTCACTGGGCTTTTTAAAGATGGTAGTCTTGGGGCACCTGGGTGGCTCAGTGGGTTAAAGCCTCTGCCTTCGGCTCAGGTCATGGTCCCAAGGTCCTGGGATTGAGCCCCACATCAGGCTCTCTGCTCCACAGGGAGCCTGCTTCCTCCTCTCTCTCTCTCTGCCTGCATCTCTGCCTACTTGTGATCTGTCTGTCAAATAAATAAATAAATAAATAAATCTTTATTAAAAAAATAAAGATGATAGTCTTGAATTACTTGTCAGGCAGTTCTTGGATCTCTATTTCTGTAGGGCTGATTACTGGTGCTTTGTTTTGTTCCTTTGGTGGTATCATGTTTCTCTGATTCTTTGTGGTCCTTGTAGCTTCATTGTGTTGGTGTCTGCATATTTGAAGAGGTCCTTACCTTTTCCCATTCTTTAAGGATTAGCTTCTTCAGGGAAAACCCTTCACCATTCAGCCTGGCCAGAGATTCTGTATATATCAAATGGTAGGGTCTGTAGGTAGGGTGTACCTGGTGCCTGAGTCCGTGTGCAGGTGTATGTGGTACCCAGGCTTATAGAGACCAGTTGTGGGCCACTGTGTCTGGAGTAGAGGTCCATGGGGAGTAGGCGTGGAGTCTGGTACACAGTGACAAGCCTATCCCTGGGGTTCACTAGGATGAGCATGGAGCTTAGGTCTTCAGGGGCTGCCCTGGTCCTGGGTTTCACTGGAGTGGACCTGGTGCCAGGTTCCATGGCAAAATCAGACACTCTTTTCATTCTCCTTTCCCCATGAGAGAACTCTCAGCAAAGAGGACCTCTCTCGGCACTGTAATGCATGGCCTTGGGGGAAATGTGATGTAAGTAAAATGAAATTGTCCCTTTTCGCCTCTTCAGTGCATCTTTTCTCATTTCCATATTCTTCCCTGGTGCTGTAATCTCTCACCTGGATTCTGTAGGTCTTGTGAAGGTACTTTTATCTCTTGGTGGTTTTCAAAGTAGAATTTTTGCGAGGACATGAGGCCTGGAAACTTCTATTCTGCCATCTTGCTGATGTCATTCCTAAACACAGTATCTTATTTGATTCTCACAAAATTTTATGTTATAGTATAGTTATCCTATTTTCCCCCATATGGTACTAGCAAGGGGCAGAACTGGGATTTGTTCCCAAATCTTTTGATTCCAAATCCTATTCTCATTCCGTGACCCAAGGAGGTTGCCTTATTGAATTCTTTCCTTCCCTCTTCTGATATTTTCCATGTCCTTTTCATTTCAGCTGATATCATACTACTCTTGTATCTCATAGATTTTTATTGAATAAATTCATCTGTAAAACTTTTCACAAAACATGGCCATGGAGAAATATTCTATAGTTATATTTGGACGGTTTTTCTCTAGAACTTTGGTCAAAGTGCAAAATGGAAATAGATTTGTGTCTAGGGAATATTTTTGTACTCTGGAGATCTTCCTATATCAAATATGTCACAAAAAATGTAAATATTACTAAATGCCAAAAATGCTAAAAAGTGAAGTTTATCTGTGTGGTATACATTATATGTAATGTGCTACTCATTGTAATAGCTTCTACTATCACTTATCCACCCCTGACCCCCAGAAGTCCTGTTATGTCACTTAAATTGCTTGTGTTTTAAGGAGGACATCTGGCGATTCCACACTGCAATAGGATAATGTCTAACCTAAGCCATGTCCTAGTCTCTTTCTACTATGATAAACACCTGGGGGTCCAAGGATGCCAAATTCCAGCAGAGTCAAGTTCATGCTTTGACATAGAATTTAGCTTTATTTCCTATTGTTATCTTGCTGACTCTGCATTTCCAGATTTTAGTGTAGAGTTAAGGGGACTTGATGGCTTACCTGTGCTTCCATGTCTTAGATGATTTTTCTAGTTTCGGTCCTTGATCCTCCACACATCTGGGATTGCTCAAAATCCTTTGGCCATATTATCTCACCTACATTGTCATTTTGATTCTCTCTTATAAGTACCTAGTTATTTCTAAGATTTTGAGTTAAAAGAGTCTGATCAATTGGATATCTACTCAAAACTGTGGAGAATATTTGCTTGGGCAGGCCTGTTTGGCTACTTTTCTATTATTTCTCCAGTTAAGACCTAGGTCTTAACTTTATTTGGTATACCTAACTCCATTGTTCCTTCTTCAAGCAATTCTGATAAAGAACAGTTGAAGATATCTCAGAAAGTTTAACCTCTAGATTATAAGAAGGTAACTTGAAGAAAACCCATTTGGCCTGACCAGGGGACAGGAGTATGGGGTTAACTTAATGGAAAAGCGTGAAGGTATTGTAAAGGCACTTGATACAATGCCTCTTTAAAAGTTTCCACTTTATTTTGTTTTTTTTTTCCCTGATAACAGAGATACCCTAACTGGGTTTTAGATCTGTGGTTTCACTGGTTTCCTGAGAGCAGATCCTGGGATTCAGAGAGGCTTCTCCCCAGTGCTATTCTTTTCATTGCTTAGTCCAGTGAATTCTATGCCTCTGGTATAAAGAAGCAGCTCACCAGGGAAGTAAGAGACCTAACCCCTATGGAACTGAGTTTGGTTATAAACGCAACTGGAGGCACAAAAAAACCAAGGCTGTCTAAATGCTGGTGGTTAAATTACAGCCCTAAAGGAAGATGGGAAGTGTGGATTTAATCATTCATTTATTTGTTAAGCATTTATTGATTTACTGAGGTGTCAGACTTAAGATAAATAAGATCAAGGACCTCTACCTACAGTGTTGTTGACATAGATTCTCAATCTGGTAATTTCACAATGTGACATGGCAAGAAGTATAACAGCATATGTTAACTAATAGGGAGATGACATTTGAGAAGATCTTGAAAATATCCGACTTCACTTAGGTCTCTGTGATCAAGTTTTCCTTAGAATTTTTCAGGCAATTATGCTAAGGTAACACAATGGAGTTTCAACCATTATTGACAGAATCAAAACTTGGGGTATGAGTGTGGTTTGAAAGTTAGGGCTTAGAGAAGATTCTAGGAGGAAGTCTGTATTAAAGTGATGTCTTGATCTCAGGGTCATGAGATGGAGCCCCATGTGGGACTCTGTGCTCATAGTATCTGCTTGAGATTCCTCCCCCACTTGCACACATGCTTTCTGTAAAATTAAAAAAAAAATCTTTAAAAATAAAGTGATGTCTTAGTGGAAGAATGTGTATTTTTATATATATAAGAAAATCTTGCAAATAGTTTTATTTTCTAAACTTCAGTGTAAGGGTTTAAAATTTTAAAATATAGGGCAATTATATATATACATACACACACATTCACACCACAAATATATATGTGTGTGTGTGTGTGTGTGTGTATATATGTATACCTTTTTTTTCACAGAATTACTATTTCAACCCTAAAACTTCCTTTTCACAATAGAACTAAATATGCAAATACTAATTGGCTTAGATTATTATAAGTAAGAGTGCTAATAAAAAAAATAACCTATATTTAAATCTTGATTTGTGTATAGTAAGAAAGGTTATAATTTAAAAGATTGTGAAACTTTGTCCCATGAATTAGAACATAACCCAAAATAAAGTATGGCTAACTTAAGAAGTCTCCTAAAAAACAATTTTCATATATTCCAGAAATATTTTTTTTACAACTCAAAAAGAATATAAGATATTCTACTATATACTCCTCACTATAAATTTGTAGCTCCAATTGTTGAGAAATTACTCTAGTGATGTAAGTGCTGAAAAAAATGTCTTAACTGGAATTCGGAATCAGAAATACATGGATACTTTAAAAATATACTTTCCTTGGTGCCAGACTCATTGAATCAGGAACAGGTATGAGTATGTGCATGTAGATTTTTCAGACAGACATCTCTGTGTAAAGTACCATTGCTGATAGATGTTAGATGTTACTGATTTTAAGCCCCATGAGGACAGGAGCTTGGTCATGTTTATTTTGTCCCTAACAACTGACTTATTATAGGACCCAGTTTGCAGAGTGAATGGACGGGTGGATAGATAAATAGATTGACTTGCTTTGTTTCAGATTCATTTGATGCTTTTTTTCCTATTAAATTCAGACCCAGTACCAACAAATTCTTGTTCTGGCACTAGGAAAAGAGTGTTTAATCTAAGTCCTTTAAGCCCATCTAGTCTCTGCTGAAAGGTCTCATTCTGTGGGGGCTTTAGACCTTCCTTTTGTCCCTGTGAGGTTCTTACTGTAATAGACTAATGAGCTACAGCTGCTCCTGCATTTCCTCCTCTTCTGGGCTTCTCCCTTGAGCTGTCTGTAGTCTTCTATTCCCTGTGCTGTGGCCAAAGATGTTTTCTAGCTAGTTGAGGCTGCAAGAACTTACATGTCTCAACTCTGTCTCCTCAGACTCCTCCCCAGAGCTACCTGAAAGCGCTTTCTTCCTCTTCCTATGTGGCAGGAAGCCACCCTTTTGTCATATCCTGCCTCTTCCAACTCTGTGGCTTATGAGAAGAGCTCTGTTTTAGTCCTCCAGACTTGGTCCACAGAGAGTTAATAGATCAGCTTTGGGAGATTTCCTGAAACAAACAAAAAAAAATCAACTGGAACATATCCTCCCTCAATTCCCTAGCTCTTAAAATTTAAAACCAGAGTTTTCCTGATTATTTCTCAACTTTGAACTATTTTAAGATTTAGTTTGAAAATCAAAGTTAGAAAATGATTTCCCTGTTTTAGATTATTGCTACTCAAAGCGGGATCCCCGTTAAGCAGCAGCATCTCAGCCTACCCTAGAGTTTGTAAAAATATGGCGTCTCAGCCCCTATCCTACCTGCAGAATCAGAATCTGTACTTAAACAGCTTCCCCTGGTAGTAGGTATGTACATTAACATTTGAAAAGCAACCATTCTTGGTGATTTCTGCTGTTTCTGAAGTATCCTCTCAGCTATAATAAGGAGCTAGTGACAGCTTTACTAGGAATTAAAAATGCACCAGAAAATTATGTGTGTCGCATCCCCCAAACCAGAACAATACTTAATGAGAAAACACCTGCTAAGGTCAGGAATAACACAAGAACAGCCAATATCGTTATCACTATTTAAAACCATTTTGAAATTGTCATCTAGTGCCAATAGAGAGAGCCATATGAATTAGAAAGAGGTAAAATTATCTTTATTTACAGATTATATATCTGTTTTCAGCAAAACTGAAAAATTGCTGAAGAAAACCTAGCAAAACACTTAAGAGAATTTAGTAAAGTAGCAGGTTATAAAATTAATATGTAGAAGTCAGCAGGTTTCATATACAAAAATAATTGGTTGGAAGTTAAAAACCCCTTTTATAATTGCAACAAAAATAACAAAAGTACCTAGGCATCCCTCTAATAAGGGATGACTAAAACATATATGAAGAATTTTTAAAATATACCAGACTGACAGGAAAGTAGCCACAAAGAGTAAGCCATACCATGAGTTTGAATAGGAAGACTCAACATTATAAAATCTCTTTTGATAATGCATATTTTCCCCCTTGAAGCTAAAGAACAAATTGATTTTTATATTTCATTTTTAAAAGCAATTAAGCATAGACTGTAGAACCTTAAAAAAGAACAATGAAAGGGGGCTATATCTTAACCCAGATGTTAAAACATATTACAAAGTCTCTATATATAGAAGAAAATTATATTGACAAGTGAATAAACAGACAAGCTAATGGAACCAAATAGAAAAATCAGAAATAAACTTAATTGCACTTGGAAATTTAGACCATGATAAAGGCAGAATCTGAAATCAGAGGACATAGACTTTTCAAAAAGCGATGCTGGGACAAGCTATATGAAAAAGATAAAAATGGATTCATCTGCATATTGTATACTGGTGTAAATTCTAAAAAGGTAAGAGATCTGAATGTAAAAGATGAAATTGTACAAATACTAGAAGAAAACATGGTGAATCCTTCATAACATACGAGTGAGTGAAAATTTCCTAAATTAAGGGAAAAATTTGATAATTTAGCTGTATTTTTAAAAAATCCTGCATGTCAAAACGACATTAGAAGTAAAGTAAAAATACAAGTGGCATGGGGGAAATATTTATAGCTTCTCTCACAGAAAGAGTTAATATCTCTAATAATTTAAAGAGCTACAAATTGAGAAGAAAACAACCAACCTTTTTAAAACAGGTCAAGAAATACATATGTATAGGTCACAGGAAAAGAAATGAAAACAGCACTTAAAGATACAAACAGATGCTCAAACTTGCTCATCATAAAAGAGTTGAAAGTTAAAACTACATTAAAATACCATTTCTCAGGGACACCTGGGTAGTTCAGTCAGTTAAGCATCTGCCTTACGTTCAGGTTGTGATCCCAGGGTCCTGGGATCCAGCCCTGCATGGGCTCCCTGCTCAGTGGGGAGCCTGCTTCTCCCTCTCTCTCTGCCACTCCCCCTGCTTGTGCTCTCTCTCTCTCTGTCAAATAAATAAAATCTTTAAAAATAAAATACCACCGTTCATCTTTGAGGTTGGCAAAAATTAAAGACTCTAACAGTTGCATTCTGTTGACAAGACTGAACTCTTCCTGCACTTTGCTGATGGGAGTACAGACCTGGTGGAGGGAAGTTGTCTATATCTAGCAATATTGCGTAAATATTTATGCTTGACCCAGCAATCCTACTTCAAGGAGCCTTTCCTAAAGTTTCACTGGGAAGTATGGAATGACATGTACAAGGCAATTTATGGTAGGACTAATTTGTAATAGCAAAGTAGAAAACCATTCAAATGTCCAACAATGAGGCTAGTTGAAATAAACTATGGTACATTCACACAATGGAGGACCAGGGAATAGTTTAAAGAAATGAAAGTTATGTCGTCCTATGGATATTTTTAAGTGACAAAAATAAAGGGCAAAACGGTGTCTGTAATATGCTACCTTTTATCCAAGAAGGGGGGAATATAAATATATATTTGTATTTGCATATATTAATAAAACATTGGAAGGATAAACTACTGTAGATGGTTGTCTGTTGATGGAGGTAACAGGGCAATGAGGATAAAAGTGGATGACAGACTTCTTTAAATATAGTTTGATAATTTGACCTTGGAACCATGCAAATGTTTTTATCCTGCCTTAAAACAAATATAGATAAAAATGAAAACAACAAAGAAGGCAGATTCATAAAATTGAAAAAAAAATGAAGCAAAATAAAAGAAATGTCTTTTAAATTTGTGGCTTTGTTTCTTAGTAACATAGAGGATTATTTCATGTCACTTTAGAACACATGTAATTTAAAAATACATTTTTAGTGAAATATATCCTAAGGACAAAAAGAACTGCAAAGAAATCTTAAATTATACTTAGTAATTATATTGTTAGTATTAACATAGATTTGAAAACATGCATGTTATGGGATAAATAATGACATTATGTCATTAGGAAATAAGATTTTTAGGATAAAAAAGATACATATATAAAATTAGAGAAGTTACATTAAAACCTGTATTTTGGAAAGATGATATGTACTCATGATATATTTTTCTCTTAAAAACAAAACACCAAAAACAATAAAACTGATTTCCTAGCTCTGTAATTTGAAAGGCCTAGAAACAATCTCAGTAGCAACTAGTATCCCTGCCTCTCAGACTGTGGTCTCTAAATACTGTTTCCTGAGGCTCCCGGGAGAAGTTGTAGATTCCAAGTCTGATGCAGGAACTATACAAGATAAGCCTGGAACATTGTGTGGTATCAGAAAGCAAGGAAACTAAAATAGACTACTGGACGTTTAAAAAGACTCATAAACTAACTTGAAGGGATGCCCACTGGCCACAGATGGAATCATTTGAACATCAAAAAGAATAATAAGTACAAGTTGAAAAAAATCAAACATGTTAACAACCCATGTTCAAAACAAAACAAACTAACTGGTGATCTTTCAAAGTTGCTAGGCACTAACACATTATTCTAAAAAGCAAATAAGGAAAGAATCAAGCATTTTTCCTGACTTCTTAGACAAACTATTTTGGAGTTACCAAATACTTTTGATGAAAAAGTTGTCTCTATAGCAGAATACAAACTAGTGAGTTCTGAGAGAATGATAGAATTAGAAAATCACCAGTTTGCATTCCATAATGAAATAACCGGCTATAGGTCATCAATGATCATCATTGACTACTAGAATTATTGGGCAAAAGGTTGATGGAGAATCTTAAAATGGTTGGATCACGCTTACAACATGTGAATGCACTCAATCTTAACATCAGAAAAAGAATAGCAGTTAGACATCAGTTCCTTCCTGATGTGATCCTGTAGGAAGTCATTGGATCTTGGAAGTTACCTAGAAAGTATCATTCCCAAAAAACTGAACCTGAATCTAATCAAACCCTTACCTCTAGCTACCTGGGTATATGAGACAGAAGAACATGTTAAATGACACCATAAGAATACAATCAGCCAATCCAGGATGGAAACCAAACAACTTGGTCTCTTCAACAATAAAAGGTAAAAAAGGCAGTAGGTGGGAGGGAATTGTTTTTAGTTAATAGAGACTTTCAAGACCAGTCAATCAAATGTAATATGTGGACTACATATCATATTTAGCATAATGTCTTCCAAGTTTATCCATTTGTAGCATGTATCAGAACTTCCTTCCCTTGTAAGGCTGAACAAACTGCATTTTGTTTATCCATTTGTCAATCTATGGATACTTATATTGTTTTCACCCTTCCAGCATTGTTTCCATGCTGCTGTGAATGAGTGTACAAATAACTGAGTTTCTGCTTTCAGTTCTTTTGGGTATATACCCACAAGTGAAATTACTGAATCATATGGTAATTTTATTTTTAGTTTTTGGAGGAATCACTATACTGTTTTCTGCAAGGGCTGTACCATTTTACATTCTCAACAGGAATGCACAAGAGTTCCAACTTCACATCCTCACCAGTACTTCTTATTTCTGAGTTTTTGATAATGGCCATCCTAGTATCTCCTTGTTGTTTTGATTTGCATTTCCCAATGATTAGTGATGGTGAGCATCTTTATGCTTATTGGTTATCTGTGAATCTTCTTTGGAGAAATTTCTTTTTTAACTCCTTTGCCCATTTTTTAATTGGGTTGTTTTTGTTGTTGAGTTAAAGAAGTTCTTGATATATTCTGGATATTAACTCCTTATCAGATATATGATTTGCAAATGTTTTCTCCCATTCTGTGAGGTGCCGTTTCACTCTTTTCACACTGTCTTTTGATATATAAAAGTTTTCAATTTTGATAAAGTGTAATTGGTATATTTTTCTTTTGTTGTCATATCCAAGAAATTATTGCCAAATTCAATGTCAGAAAGACTTTCCTTTATGTTTTCTTCTAAGACTTTCATAGTTTCAGCATCTATTTTGAGTTAATTTTTGTACATGGCATTAAGTCAGGTTCCAACCTCATTCTTTTGAATGTGGCTATCCAATTTTTTCAGCGCCACTTGCTAAAAAGACTATTGTTTCCCCATCGGATGGTCTTTGTATTGCTACTGAAAATCATTTGACCAATATGCAAGAGTTTATTTCTAGACTATTCTATTCCAGCAATTGGGAATATTTGAATAATGACTAGATAGTTGATGCTATGAAGAAATTAACAGTAATTTTATTAGGTTTGAAAATGGTTTTATGGATATGTTATAAAAGAAAAGTTCCTCTATTAGGTATATACCAAAGCATTTACATAAAACATAGATAAAATATAGATAAAATGCTATAATATCTGGAAATTACTCTGAAGTACACCAACTGGGTGGTGTGAGGTGGTAGGCAGGGCAACTGTATGTTGGGGAGAGAGATGAAACATGATTTGTTGAATATTAATAGTTTTTAAAGCTTGATGGTGGGTATATGGGAATCTACTATATTATTCTCTGTGTATATTTGGAATTTTTCAAAATAAAAAGTTAGAAATTATACAGGAAAGCATCCTTAAATATCATCTTACCAGAGATGCCTAATAGGCATCTCAAACTTTACCTGTCTCTGACCTTGCCCTCCAAACCTACTCTTAGTCAATAGACCTTCATAATATGGTTGTTGAGGCCAAAACCATGGAGGAATCCATGATTTTCTTCATACTTCCCAGTAAGTCAAATTATCAAATTCCTCTTGGCTCTGCATCCAAAGCACTTAACATTTTTGCTGGTGCCTACCTGGTCCAAACCACTATCATCTCTTACTTGGACAACTTCAGTCGTTCTTACATTTCTCTTTTCTTCCATCTTCCCATACCCCAGGCTCTACAAGTCATTCTCTACATAGTTCCTAGGGTAATGTTTTAAGGAATTAAACTGAATCAGATAAGTAAAATGCTTAAAACTTTTTAATGGATTTCCCCACATAAATAAGATCCAGACTTCCACAAGGCTCTTTGTTAGCTGGGCCCTGCTTACTCCTCTCTCACTTTGTAGCTCTTCTCCCTAAAATATTTTGCCCTGAGAGGCAAGTCTCAGCTCAGTCAGGTCTCAGACAAGGGTAATTTTTTCAGAAAAGTCTGTCTTCACTACTCTCTGGAAAGTTGTCAATTCTACTCCCAATGCATTGTCCTCCCAATTTATTGTTCTTTCATGGCACTTCTTATTATCACTTGTTTATTGTCTCTTGCCACTAGAATGTCAGCTCTATGAGAATGGGAACATTGTCTTAATTACTTCTGGTTCACATTGGCCTAGAATAGTGCCTGGTACTTGGACAGGTGCTCAATAAATTTGTGTTCAATGAATGTGCTTCCAGCAGATTCTGGCATTGTGTGAAATGCTTGTCTTTGGAGAGGGAACTAACCAGAAATTGGAAGACTACTACTAATTACAGCAGTCTAGGTGGGAGGTTAGTTGTCTAGGTAGGAGGGGAGGCTGAAAAAGTCCCAAATGGAGAGGAGATGGAAATACACAAAGGAAAATCAACAGAGCTGAGCAGCTAATTGTATGAAGAAAGAGAAGAAGAGTGGAAAAGAAATTTTGATCCCAAAATGACATGGCTGGGGAATGATAGTAGGATCATTAATAGGAATGGAAACAGGAAGATGAGGGGAATTATGGATTCTGTACTTTTATGTATTAGGATGGGATGCTATGTTAGCAGGGAATTCGATATGAGGAATGTGACCCAGGAGAGAGGTCACTTCTAGAGATACCACTTTGGGAATCATCTACTTGAAAGTGCTAATTAAGCCCATGGGGCTGATTGGAAGCTGCCACAGGAGAGAGCCCAGAGAGAGAAAAGTGTGAGACAAACCCCAAGCTGGCAGAGGACAGCTCAGGGAGGAGGGATGGTCCTGTGTCGAATGTTGCCCCAGGGCTGCTGAAGATGAAGCTGTTAGGTGCCAGTGAATGCTGGTTTTGAGTCATATCATTCTCTTTTGTAAACCTCATTGTTTTCTACTATAAAAGTTGTTTATATTTTCTTTCTAGTCTATCAGCCTACAGAAACTTTCCCAAAACCCCAGTACAACAAAAATTCAGCTTTTCTCTGTCTCTGCAGTCCATGTTACATTCTAATCGTTGCCTCTCATTGGGTTTTCACCTTTTCTCAGATAGAATATTGCATTGCCTCACTCTCTGTCACTGATCGGTCCATAAGCAGCACTGCAGTAATAAAATAAGCATATGCCATTCTTATGGGAAAGCCCATATTTTCTTTCTTTTGTTTATTTTAATTATACAGTGATAAATCCACCATAGTAAAAATTTAAGCATTCAGAACCATAAAGAATAAAAAATTATATTGTCCTCAAAATCAGGCAACCCCTCTCCAAAGTTTACTATTGTTTATCATTTGGTGCGTATGCTTCCAGATGTGTGTATATGCATATGTTTTAGAGAAAGAGAAAAATTATAAATTTCATGACACACACTCAAGTGTGTAGGAAATATAAGTTGATATTTCTATAATTGAATTTCATTTGTATTTTAAGTACCTTTATGGTAGGTGGTGGGGAAAGAAATCTCAAGTGAATTCAGAGTTGTCCTAGTCACACAATGCCCTTCCCCTACTGCCCTATCTCCCCCAGGATTGCATCTAAATTCCAGGAGTGGGGAGGGCAGGGATAGGGTGGCTGGGTGATGGACATTGGGGAGGGTATGTGCTATGGTGAGTGATGTGAATTGTGTAAGACTGATGAATCACAGACCTGTACCCCTCAAACAAATAATACATTATATGTTAATAAAAAATAAATTCCAGGAGCTTTAGGGTATCAAGTTTTAGGGGGTGAGGGGAAGGGGCTTAAGTGGTCATGGGTCATCCCTTATCTACCCAGGTGGTCCTTGACTATCCATTTAGGTTGATAAGTCATCACTCCCCATCTAGTCTATACAGGTCACTGTTGTGTCTTTCTTATGTTCAATTTCAAGGCTTCTTGGATCTGATTCTTCAAGCTCCTCTTGCCCTTGCAGAAAACATATAATATTCCTCCTGCGTCATGCAGAAAACAGCCAACTGTTTCAGGTGGTCTCAAGTTCTCTTAGCCTAGACTTAACCACAAACCTGTTTCTGTTACTGTTCTGCACCATGTTGCCTTGCATTACCAAGGTGTTTTATCACTTCTTTAGGTTTTATTTCACAATGAAAGCATAAGTCCCCCTTGCTTTTGGGTTTCCCAAAACCATTTTAGGTTGCCATTATTCTTCCTTTGCAGAGACTAGTTCTCCAAGACCCACATCAGCATCAAACTCTTTTGCCTCTCTTCTGATTCTACCCCTATTTCAAGTCTGTGAGTCATTTACATCATTAGAGAGTCAGTTGCCCAAAGGTAATGGTTTTTCTGAAATGAAGAGGGCCCCAGAGATGTGGGAGCTTCATTGCTAAAACTGGGAAAGTTTGGGCCAAACAGGCACCTTATCTGGGAGTAGGAGTGGGGATGAGTGGTGAAGGAAAAAACTGGCTTTGATTGATCAAGAATTCTTCAAAATTTTTTCTTTTTGACATAAACTTTATACTCTAAATCTCTCAGGGACTAGATACTTTTTGAAATGCACACAAAGAATAAACTATTTTCGTAGTTTCTTTTTTTTTTTTTTTCTTCCATGCTTGCCCTTGCTCCTTTGGACTGATATCTTCTTTAGACACATTGTCCTATTTCATGTTTTGATTTCCTTCTTCGATAGTGCCCTTTGTGTCACTTACTTGGTCCTTATCCTCTGTAATTCATGGGCAAATCCCTCCTTCCTGGGAGCCCAGAAGAAGTTTCCCAGGACTCACACTGCAGCCTGAGCTGAGGACCGTCAGTCTCTGCTTCTCTGAGAGAGGTGCCATAGTGGCACCCAAGATCATCAGGGTGGGCAGGGGGTATGGGAAGACTGGAAGAATGTATTTGAACTCGTGTTAATTCTTACATTTTGTTCTAATAAAAAATTGTTATTAATATCATTTTATGAACTGATACCAACACTCACACTCGATGTGATGTGAGATGGCCACAGAACATATATAATATGTGATGTATCATGAGGGAACGATGTCTGCTCCACAATGTAGAAGGGGATGATGGTGGCACTCTCATTTTTTGTTTATTTTCAGCTAATTACAAAGCACTGTAACTTACATATGCCTGGGTAAGTGGATTATGCTGATCATATTATCTACATTCAGTCAAAGCAAATGTTACAAAATATTCAAATGACTTGAAATATCAAAGGAGCAGTATCAATGTAAGCACAAGGATAATAGGACCCACCACCTACCCCCAGTCACTCTTCAGCCACACTTGGTCTCCTTGCTTTTCTTCAAACACTCTGGCCACAGCCCATCTCAGGGTCTTTGTCCTGAATGGTCCTTTTGCCTGACGTGCTCTTTCTTCAGTTATTGGCAGGACTCACTCTCCTACTTTCATCAAGTCTTTGCTCACAGGTCACCTGATTATCATTTAAAATTGCAATGCCTACCCTTATAATTCCTTCCTCTGCTTTATTATTATCTTCTTATGCTAGCACTTCTCATTTTCTAATATGTCTTATAATTTGCTTTTTTATTTTCTCTATTATATGCTCCAATATAAGCCTCATAAGGACAGGAATATTGCCAGTGCTTAGAATAGTGCCTACCACATGGCAGACCATACAGATATGTTGAATCAAGGTAAGAAAATTGCAGAACCAACACCCTTCCCACTCTTGGTTCAAGTTCTTCAGTAGCCATTGTATTTGAAAACATGCAAAAGTGCATCTCCGTTTATTTCTAGAAATTTCCAACATGATACTTCACAAATGCTCACACTACACAGTCTATTTTGCCAGGTGTCCTCACACTTACCTTCTGGCCCTAGTACTCATTCATGTGAAATCACTTGAGGAGCTCCAGTGCTAACATGGCCCTAGGAGAAGAGTCTGTCTATGCCAGGTACTTCCCAGGTTGTTATCTTCCCCAGACTTTCTTTATAGGGGGAGTTCCATGGCGGCAGTCTAAGTGGAAGAGGGAGCCAGGAGATAGTCTTGACCTCCATCTGCAGAGCAAACATCAAACTTTTTACTGAGATGCTCTGTTAATTTGGAGTGGATGAAAGCCTTGGGAGCTACCTGAAGTCTTAATTCAGGAGGGCAGGGGGAAGAATGGCTATATCTTTCTGCTGTGCTTTTTTTTTTTTGCCTGCATCTATGGGCCATTTTGTGTCTAGAATCTCACAGGTCCCTCTTGAAGAGATCCATCAGTTTGTCTTTACCTCTCTCTCTCTCTATGGAGGGCACAAAATTTGTTTGAAAAGGATTAGATTCTTTTACATGCTTTTTTCTTTTCCATTTTTTGTCCCCCCCCCCACTCTGCCTTTCTTCTTTCAAATGTAAAAGATATCTTCCATGCTTATGAATATGTGTGAATGTCCATTTGTATGCATCCATGTTGGGGGAGAGGGAGGCAGTGATAAGAGAGAGGAAAAGTTATATTGGCAACAGCCAACAGAAGATGACCCATTATATTAATATTGTTCATTTCCGAATGAAATATGACCTTAAACACTGTAGAGGTTATACCCCAAACTTATCACCACTTCCTGAACTTGTGTGTTCTGCTCTTCTCCACAAGATATACTCCTATAGCCTATCCCTCTCATGATCCAACTCAAATATCATCTCCTCTATGAAGCCTTTCCACCTCTCCCAGGAAGAGAAAAACTAATTATTAACTTAAATGAGTGAAGTTGATGAAGTGAAAGCTTGTTGGAGAAATCACCTTATTATGCTGGCTTCTCAACATGTGTTGAGAAATAAAGAGAAATAAAATGCCATAAGAGGATCAAGCAGCTTTGAAACCACCAGAGAAACAACCGCTAATTGCAGAGGGCTAGTTTAAATCCATTGGAAAGGATGCACCATTGATGAAAGCAGGAAATAGTTTGCTTTCCTATTACTATTATGATGAATGATGTTAATCCTCTGTCCAGGAGAGGTGGCATATTGTATCTGTGGGAAGAACCCCCAAAACTCTTGGTCAACTAGCTTCTATTTTATTTTTTTTATTAACATATAATGTATTATTAGCCCCAGGGGTACAGGTCTGTGAATCACCAGGTTTACACACTTCACAGCACTCACCATAGCACACACCCTCCCCAATGTCCATAACCCAACCACCCTCTCCCTACCCCCTTCCCCCCAGCAACCCTCAGTTTGTTTTGTGAGACTAAGAGTCTCTTATGGTTTGTCTCCCTCCGATCCCATCTTGTTTCATTTTTTCCTTCCCTACCCCCCGTACCCCCCACTTTGCCTCTCAACTTCCTCATATCAGGGAGATCATATGATAATTGTCTTTCTCCAATTGACTTATTTCGCTCAGCATAATACCCTCTAGTTCCATCCACATCATCACAAATGGCAAGATTTCATTTCTTTTGATGGCTGTGTAGTATTCCATTGTATATATATGTATATACCACATCTTCTTTATCCATTCATCTGTTGATGGACATCTAGGTTCTTTCCATAGTTTGGCTATTATGGATGTTGCTGCTGTAAACATTTGGGTGCACGTGCCCCTTCGGATCACTACATTTGTATCTTTAGGGAAATACCCAGTAGTGTGATTGCTGGGTCATAGGCTAGCTCTATTTTCAACTTTTTGAGGGACCTCCATGCTTCAACTAGCCTCTAAATCTCTGCTGGGATAAGAGACCCCTTTTTTATTTCTGGGAGGTTTTTTCCTTCTTTTTCTTCAGTTTATTTTTTAATGTTATGGCCACTCACAGTAAATACTGTGAATCAAGAGAACGTCCTCCAAAACCTATTTTGTTCATGACGTTTCTTTGAGACTTGAACGTCCTTCAATTACTGGCCTGTCTAAAAAAAAAAGTTTTGATGATAATGGTGAGTGGTATTTATTGAGTGCCTGTTATGCACTTAATGGTGTTCTAAGTGATCAACATGTATTAAATCATTTAATACTACAGCAACTCCAAGAGGTGGGTGTTATTATTGTTATTATTTACAGATAAGGCACCTCAGATGTAGAGAGGTTAATTAACTTGCCCAAGGCCGCTCAACTGTGAGAGGTGAGTTCAGGTGGTTTGTTTGCTCTTCCCCAGGCCAGCATGGCCATCTACTGCCTCCCTTTAAGAAATGAACTCTTAACACTGCTATTCAAGTTTACGTTTCACATGATAAATACAGAAAAATGTATTTACTATGAAAACTATAAAAATGAATCTATAATACACACAATATTTTAACAGTTTGTAATGATTAGGCTGGTTTTAGAGGACAAGCTAGCATCAGGAAACACAAACCCTTCCCCTTCTTACTGTGTTAATGGTTCCATCCTCCCCAAGCCTCTTAAACGTGACATTATTTCGTTTTTATGTTACATTTATTGATTGCCTTCATCCCCCTGTAATGTAAGTCTCAAGAGGTCTGGGATCCCATCTGTTTACTTCTGTCCCCGCAAAGGCCACAACATAGCCTGGAATTGAGTGGGCGCCAAGTAAAGCAGACCCAGCCTTCCTTTATTATTTATTACATATTCATTATACTGTTAGATACATCACATATTATATATTTATATTTAGGAGCTATTAGAAAGATAGAAATTATATATTAAATATATATTACATGTTTATATATTTAAATATTATAAATTTATACATATAGATAGAAATATAAAGTTATCATACATAAACAAATTAATAAAAATCCTGACAGCCCACCAATATTTGTTGAATTGAATGCTTATTTTTTGGAATTGTTCTTCATTGTCTTTAGTCGGCGAACAATGTTACAGTTCTTACTTTGTGTGTAGCCTTGCATTAATGGAGTTCTTTAGAAAATGAAGACATAGTCAACAACTTAAGTAACATTCAGTAGACTATGACAATTGTGTCTTTATAAATACATCCAACGTGGCATTAATAAACACCCATCTTCACCTTGTGTTCCAGCCTCAGCAAACACTAGCAGTCCCAGACCATCCCTGGTCACATCTCCCTTTCATCTTGCACATGTTGAATTTTTGCTTTGTTCTCAGGACTTTGCTTGAATGTTAGTCCTCACGAAGGTTGCCCACGCGTGCACACACATACACCTCTCTACAAGAATACTTCTCTTTTTCCCCCTGGGATCTCAGAGCACTCTATAATTACTTATTTGTTTACATGTCTGCCTCTCTGACTAGACTTTTTGCTCCTAGGGGGAAGGATTAGGCCCTATGCATTTTTGTGTGCATTTTTGTATCCGTGGTACCTGGCCCATACTAGTTACTTAGTAAATGCTGCATGAATGAGTCATCTTAATAAGATCAAAGGGGAAGTCAGACAGACTACCCAAACAGTAAGTAGGATAGATGAAGATAACATTTTTATTTTGTTATCCTCTATTTGAAATAGCGTGCATAGCATGACATTGCAAGTGGTGGGAGCCCTGACTTGAACCATCCTTAAAACATTTTTAAAAGTTTGCAGTCAGATGAGTTAGCCATTGTTTGCAAAGATCTCACATTAAAGTTCTGAAGTTCAACTGAAGTTCAATTGGAGCAAAAAAATGAAAATGCTGTATGTGTTGGGCCAGGAGAAGCCCTTCTCAGTGTTGACAGCA
Organism: Martes martes; assembly: GCF_963455335.1. Taxonomy (NCBI): domain Eukaryota; kingdom Metazoa; phylum Chordata; class Mammalia; order Carnivora; family Mustelidae; genus Martes; species Martes martes. Next base: position 81,472,945 of record NC_137895.1, on the reverse strand, counting down.
CGCGAATGAATTTATTCTGGGTGATTAGTAGGACACATCAGCAATGAATTATAAATTTTCCCTTGCAAAGGCAGCTCTTTCTCACTAATTTATATATAGGCAAAAGCCACATCTAGCACAGAAAACAAGATAAAAATAACTGCATGTATTTATAAGCAACTATAGTTACAAATCAGTACATTCCCCTTTTAAGAAAATAGTGTAAAATTTGAGTGTGGGTGGTAGTTTGATTATGGAGATCTGTCATCTGCTTTCAGATTCATTTCAAGAAAAGCACTGGCTAATTAAATTTAATACTCATCTTCTTCCTTCGAAGTAAAGCCTATGCAAATTATCTGGGGGCAGATTGGATTCCTTAGGAAAAGCACTATCCTCTGAGGTGGCCCCAACTCACAGCTCTTTCTAGTAATTAGAGGTCCAGGTGAACTGGCGAGCAAAGTGTTCTGGCAGAATTTTCCACTGGAAGATGTATTCTTCAGTCTTCATTCCCTTATCAGAATTAGGAATATTCAACACTTTCACATGGAATAAAAGTCACATCTTTTTTAGCTGCAAAAACCCCAGTCTTCATCTCTATAACACTGACTGCTAACGAGAAAGTCACCAGCTCTTTCTCGGTGTGTTTTCTTGGAGTTAAAAAGCCATGCACATCTGGTTTGGAAATTGAGAATTCTTCCTCTCCTAGGCTAATGGCAAGAGTGAAATAAGAAAGGTAAATCAGCCATCTGCTGAAGAGCTCACTAACAGGTCTACAGGGGGTGGGCAACATTTACCACTTAAGGAATCTGGATTTCAAAGTATTCACAGTAACCTGTTTGTCTTCTTGATGCCACCATATCCTCTAGAGCCTGGTTAATGATCTACTAAACATATGGCTGGGTCTGCTTGCCTTTCCCATTTCCATTAGGATTTAAACTTCTGGAGGGCAGGGCTATGCACCCTTGTGTGTGTGTGTGTGTGTGTGTGTGTGTGTGCATGTGTGTGTGTTTTGTTTTGTGGCTACAGAACACCTGGAATAGTCTTACGCTCAATTTTTGGGCAATGTTTCAGATGATGGCTCTGGATGCGTCTTGAACAATTCATTGAACACTGTGGATTCCCCCCTGCACAAAAATTGTTGTTTGAGTGTATCTTTTTAGAAGGGCTACTGATAATACAAGCAATTGCTTTTTAAGGTTTACTAATAATACAAGAGATTCAGTATGAAAAATCTCATGGGTGGTTTCCTAAGTTTTATGCATCAGGAAAAGACAAGCACATCATTGGTTACTAGGGAAGGGTACGTGCATTTTGAAACACGTAATTAAAATCCTAAAACTTTAAATACTTTCAGTACTAATCACAGAAGTGTGGACCTAACCTGCACATATTTGATCACTTACAATGACCAGGGAAAAGATGAAATTGCCCGGGTGTACCTTATGTTACTGTTTTTCACCTTGTATTTCCTAGTTGCCATTGAGATTTGAGTTTTGCTAAATAAATTTCATGTATTTGTAAGTATAATGGTCAATGCTATTGCTGCTAAGAGCTATAATTTTTGCATCTGCCCTTTAGAAGAAGTTTATTAAGGAACCTGTCTCCCAAAAAGAGAGCCTGGCCCAGCAGAAAGGCATTGAGTTATGGTAATGTATCTTTCTAATTCCAGCTCCATGACTTCCTTTTGTCTGAGCTGAGACCTCCTTAACCCTTCCAAACTATAGCTTTCTTATCTACAAAATACAGTTAATAATTCCCACTTACAAGGTAATTGTGAGGGTTAGACCAGAAAATTTATGCAGAGTATCTGGCACTGAGTGAACACAACAAATGGTAACTATCAATGAAAAAAATAATAGAGTCATTAGAGATCTTTTTAGAGAAAAGCAACAGCCAAGGTTTACAGTATATATTTTGAAGAAGATAACTTTTAAATCAGTGGGCAACATTCCTCAACTTTGCCTTTATTCAGTTCTCCATATATGCTTGAAGGCAACTTATAGTAATTAACTCTCCCTAGGCCTAAAAATATCCTTAATTGTAATTCTGTGTTTTCAGTGTAACTTGCTCCAGATCATCCATTTGTTTCTTCCTTTCATCCATTCTTCTCATTTAGCCACTCAAGAATCAATTCTGAGGTTATTCTTTGCACTGGGCATGTTGAAATGTAACTGCTCCCCACAGGAGAAGGCAAGTCAGAGTCAGGTGTGGCTCAGAGGCCATCAAACCTGGGAGTGAGTGTTATCTTCTGAACTTGCCATCTTTGGGGCTCATGACACAGGCTTAAACTTTGTCCTATCGGGTTCTTCATCCATCAAATGAAAATACTTCCCCTCCATCTAACAGGATGGTTAGGATGTCCAAATGAGATAACGTGTGTAAAATAATTTTATAAATAATAAGTCATGATCAAATACTTAGCATAGTTAATAATAATATCAGTGGGTTTTAGGCTTCAGGATTGTTTTGAGAACTTCTTTCCTGAAAGCCCAGTATTTCTGCATTTGCTGTTTATAAATTGAATCAGTTAATTGTGGTTCTCTTCCATCCAGTTGGCCTTTCTCATTTCATCTACATCGGCAAGTCTGTTTGCCTTGCACTTACAAGAGCATAGAGATTAGGCTGTAATTTTAATTAAATCCATGTGGTGTTTAGGATTAGTGCTCGTATTCATTCTTGATGCCGCCTGAAATCACATTTTTGGTAGGTGGTGAAGTTGTGACAGGTATGTATGGGGTGGCGGAGTAGTTCTATGCTTTAAAGACCCTCTTAAGTTCTCCTTGTATAAGAATTAAGAAACAAAAAAGTATCAATTGCCTATGACTTGCCCAAAGTGTGTTTATTTTAAGAATTTCTAGTGGTATACGAATAATCTGTAAATTCTAAATCTGCATATTTCTAAAATATTTCTGAGGGGGTATCTCAAATATCCAAAGAACTTTCTAAATAGAGACTGATAATTTGACCAATGCTTGACTCAGTTTCCTGGGAATGAAGTATGGAACTTTCTAGCAGAAAATTTGGCTTCCATTTTATAACACATTGTATGGATGGGAGCAAAAGTAAAAGAACCTTCTCCAAGAGGGCACACCTACGCTCATGAGGGTCTTGTAGGATATGTGCAGGGTTGGCTATAAGCAAAGCAGAACGAGTGGCTTATAAGAGGATGTGACGTTGGTAGCGTCAGGTACTTGCTGTCAAATATCACCCCATCTGGGTATAAGAGATCTTGAAATGCCACCACTTGGAGAGAGAACACATGGTTCTTTGGGGGAAGATGTAGAGGCAGCTTCAGCTATAAAAATAGTCCTTCATCAGTTAAAAGGTCTACTACGTCTATCTCTAGCACACAGAAAAACACTGAGTACCTGGAATTAGCTTAAAGAATAGAGAGTTAAAAAGTTTATAATGAACAGTAAATCAGACCGAATGCCTTCCTCCTTCTGACGTTGTCCACATAATTCGGGGGACACTGATTCCTCGTCCAGCTCCAGGGGTCAGTCCTAAATCAACCATGGGAATTCCTGTCTCCTTGGCCCTAAGTGGGCCAGAACACAGTTTATCACATGACATTCTGCTGCCAACTGTCGTTACTTGGTCTAAGTTGGCTCTGATAGACTGAAAAGATGGATTTTTACACCAGAGTTGGGAATAGTTTTTCCCCCCTCTTTCTTTCTTGCTAGCTATAACCAAGAAAGCATGTTGCCCATTGCTACCAGCTGCCCTACAACTGCTGGAGGATAAGGACAACACACTGAAGAGGGCAGAGCCACATGAATGCCACAGAAACAGAGCCAGAGCCCTGTGCCTAGAGTTTGGACCTCCTAGTACAGAAATAACAATTTTCCTTATCGTCTAAAAAGTCAGTTGTCTGTATCCTTTAGCCCAAAGCATTCTAATGAATCCAGCCCCCCGTACAAATTTGTTAAATGATTTGTCAAGTAAATGAGTAAGGGTAAAAGTGAAGGGGAAGGCAGCCAGGGAGGCCGGGGTGGGCTAGGGTGTTGGCCAGTGAAGAGCTCTGACACCTGTGCCCGGAATGGATTCCTGGACTGAAGCCTTGGCCACAGAGCAGCTCTGCCTGGGGTCTGAGAGGAGCCCTGAGAGGACCGCTGTGAGGGGCTGCCCGGGAGCTGTGCTGGCCCAGGGCCTGCCAGGGGTCCACAGGAGGGAAGCTAAGCGCTCTCTGCGCCGCAGGCTCGCTCCAGGGTTGGGCTGCAGGAGCCTGAAGTTCACTTCCACTTGTTTACTTAATTACTAGAATTGCAAATTCTGTGAGGCCAAGTGTTTTGTCTACTTTGTTCACTGCTGAGTCCCCTCACCACCTAGAAGAGGAGCTGCCTCTGGTAGGACCTCAGTACATATTTTGTATTAAAAAAAATAGCTTTATGAAGATATAATTCACATGCCATAAAATTGACCCCTTCAATGTGTACAGTCCAGTGGTTTTTATTCTAGTCACAGAGTTGTGCAACAGTCACCACTATCTAATTTCAGAATGTTTTTATCATAACCAAAAAGAAAGTCATTAGCAGTCCCTCCAAAATGCCCCTACCGCCAGCTCCTAGAAAGTACTAATCCACTTTTTTTTTTTTTTTCAACGAAAGGAGAATCTTTCAATAGGACACTAAGAAGAAACCTAAAGTTCTCGCTCAGTTTGCCCTAGTTTACTACCATCACCTCATTTTCCTTGCCCTGTCCACTCTCCATCAACCCTGGCATAAAAGCACACAGGTCTAAATGCCTCTTCAGGTCATTATTTCCTTAGGAAGAGTCCTGTGTCAGGTACACTAAATAAATTCATGTTAGTTTCTTCTGTTTATCTATCTTTGTCAGTTTGATTTTCAGACTCAACCAGGGACCCTAAATGCATAGAGGAAAACTTCCTCCCCTACAGTATCAAGACTGAATTTTTAAGAATTTGCAGTGTAATTCGCATACCAAACAATTCACCCGTTCAGTGGTTTTCAGTACATTAACAAAGTTGTGCAATCATCCCATTGTCTAATTCTGGAATATTTTCATCAGCTCAGAGTGAAATGCCACACACCTGAGCCGTCTCTTCCCATTCTCTTCTCCTCTCAGCCCCTGGCACCACTAATCTCCTTTCTGTCTCTGTGGATATGCCTGTTTTCTCAACATTCCATATAAATGGAGTCAAAGTGGAGATTGTGACTGGCTTCTTTCACTTAGCATGATGTTTTCAAGGCTCATTCATGTTGTAGCATGTATCAGCACTTCATTCCTTTTTGTGGCTAAATAATGTTCCATTGTATAGATATACTACATTTTGTTAATCTATTCTTCAACTGATTTTTGGGTTATTTCCAGTTAAGGCTATTAAGAATAATGCTCTTATGAACATTTACCTACAGGTTTTTTATGTGGACATGCTTTTAATTCTCTTCGGTATATATCTAGGAGTGGAATGCTCTTATGAACATTTACCTACAGGTTTTTTATGTGGACATGCTTTTAATTCTCTTCGGTATATATCTAGGAGTGGAATTGCTGGGTTATATGTCGATGTTTAACTTTTTGAGGAATTGCCAGAATGTTCTCCAGAGTAGCTGCGACACATTACATTCCCTAATTTCTGTACCTTCTAGCCAACTCTCATTGCCTTTTTAATCATAGCTATTCTAGTGGATGTGGAGTGATATTTAATTGTGGTTTTTTTTGAAACATATTTTTAAAGAGCCAATAAATCTGGATCAAAACCTCATTTGACATGTGTCATGAGTTTTTTTGCTCTCCCCTTCTGCTTACCTTGAGAGGATATCTTCTTGAGAACTCTCAGAACCACTGGAAGGTCAGAGGTAATCCTGGAAATCTAGTGAACTGGGGGGCACAAATTCTGTCCACATAAGTTGTAATTCATTTTATGTTAATGAGAAATTCTGATTGACCATTCAATATCTCTTTGATTAATAGAAATGGAAAACAGGGGCACCTGGGTGGCTCAGTGGGTTAAAGCCTCTGCTTTTGGCTCAGGTCATGATCCCAGGGTCCTGGGATCGAGCCCCGCATCAGGCTCTCTGCTCAGCAGGGAGCCTGCTTCCTCCTCTCTCTCTCTGCCTGCCTCTCTGCCTACTTGTGATTTCTGTCTGTCAAATAAATAAATAAAATCTTTAAAAAAAATAGAAATGGAAAACAAATAACATACTGCTTGGTAACTACAGTTCAGTAAAAAATGTTTTTAGTAACATGAGCTTTGGAAGAGTAATTGAGGCGAGAATAAGTGATAAAAAGAGGTCTTGGCTGAGGCAGTGTTTCGTGATGTGAAGAGCACAGTATCTGGACACTGCCTAGGTTTGAATCCCAGCTCTCCCACTGCTTAACTGTACAACGTTAGTCTCTACTTCTCATATATCTATATCCATCTGCAAAATAAGGAAAAATTTTTCTGCCTATTAGTGTGGTGAGGACTAAATTAGTCATTGAGGTAAAATGCTCGATACGGTGATGGACACAGTAAGTGCAACATAGGTGCTGTTATGATTATCATTCGTTGCCAAACTGTTGTAGCACAGGTCTTGTTTTATTTTTTTATTTTCATTTTTTAAAGATTTTATTTATTTATTTGACAGAGCGAGAGAGCACAAGCAGGGAGAGCAGCAGAGGGAGAGGGAGAAGCAGGTTGCCCGCTGAGCAGGGAGCCCGATGTGGGGCTCGATCCCAGGACCCTGGAATCATGACCTGAGCCAAAGGCAGACACTCAACCATCTGAGCCACCCAGGCACGCCACAGGTCTTGTTTTAGAAACAAAGACATAAAGGCCCAGAGCAATTTGAAGACTTGTTCAGAATACACTCAAACTTCGCTTCAACCCAGAACACGTGTGTCTTGACCCTCATACCCACACTCTACTCCACTGTCTCCTTATTTGAGTAAGAAGCCAGTAAAACACAAAGAAATACAGAAATTTCTGGACCTATCTTCTTTCTCCTGTAACTGTTACTGCACTCAGCTCTGTCAGAAGGAGGAAGGACTGTGGCAAAGGAAGATTTAGTCTTCATTAAAATGTCAAGTACAATCATCCTATTCCATTCAGTACAACCAAATCGAAACTGGCAGTGCTCCGGACATGCCTCAAGGTTGGGGATGGGTCAGCAGCCTCTGCCTCACTGATTACAGAGGAAAGGAGCTCGGTCAAAGAATGTGTAGCGAAGTTTGTAGCGAAGTACCACTTTGCTCCTATAATTGAAATCATAATGATGGCTAATGATTAGGATGGATTTCTACTGGGTTTTAATCAATTACTTGGCTGGGTTAACTTATGTTGCAAAGAAAGTAAGTTTGGAAGTAAGCCTGCCTTCCAATAATCTTGATGGAAAGAGAACTTGACAATGCACCTCAAATAATGAGCCAAAGTGAAGTTGGTTCTTTGGGAGAGGCTTGTTTTAAGACAGCAACAAATGTACAAATGTCTTTTTCTCTGAAAACACTGTCAGTTACACCCCATTGCAAGCCAGGGGCTAGATTGGATCAGGAAACTTCAACCTTTTGTGCCTGTGACCCACAACAAGAAATACATTTCTATCATAGTCAGGTACACACACACACACACACACACACACACACAATGAATTTTAGAAAATAAATTTTACCGTTACTAATTAGAATGCATTCTGTTTTCTATTTTATTCTATTTCATTTAAAAATACTGGTTGTAATCCACTAAATTGATTTTAGGATCCACTTATCAACTAGGACCTGCAGTTTGCAAACACCATATTAAATGGATCTTGGGGTATCCTCCTTAGTTCTGACACTATAATAATCTTTATTAGTAAGAATATTAAGAATACAACTTTGATAGTCTTTGCCTTACATGCTTCACCTTAAAATGTTGAAGGGCCTTGTGTTTAAGGGTATTTTTATAGGGAAAACATTTGCTTTTCACATATTCTTTACTCCCTTCTGGAGATTATTCTATCCCTCAACTTGGAAAGAAGTACTTGTATATCCTGAAGTGAATCTTGAAGCTTATAGTGTGTTTGTTTATTAATGACTCACAATAGTAAACTTTAAGTAGTATTACAAGAGAGCTTAGTTCTAGTGTTTACTATATTATATTTTTCCACTGCATACAGATTCACTCTTTTAAAAAATATATCGGGTTGCCTGGGTGGTTCAGTTGTTAAGCGTCTGCTTTTGGCTCAGGTCATGATCCCAGGGTCCTGGGGTCAAGCCCCACACCTGGGCTTTCTTCTCAGCGGGAAGCCTGCTTCTCCTTCCCCCACTCCCCCTGCTTGTGTTTCCTCTCTTGCTGTGTATCTCTCTGTCAAAAAAAAAAAAGTCTTTAAAAAATATATTAAGAATTTTAAATGAAAAACAAGTTGCACAGCAGTCTTTATCTTATGTTACTGTTTGTATTTTAGAGAACTTTAAGTATATACTTTTATTTACATACTTTTCAGAAAAGAAAAATTTTTTGGTACAATTTTGGGGGGAAATGCCATACTTACTTCAGGAGAATATTAGTGTGCATAGTTAATACCTCCATAAAACAAATGAATTGGAAGAGGATGCTCTCCAAAATTCTTTCCATTCTAAAAGTCTCGGATTCTAAACCCTTCCTGTTGCTCGGGTAGGCATTCTATATCCAAAACAAGTAGAACAAAACCAGTCCCTGCTATTGAGGAATTTACATTCTCAAAAGGTTGGGCATTGATATATATATATATATATATATATATATATATATGTCAAGGGAGAACATGAAAAGTATACTGCCATTTATAGAGACATTTGGCTATCTTTTGCAAATCAAGTTGTTCCAGACAGTTATTTTAAAAATAACTGTGTTATTTTAAGCAGCAAAAATTTAAAAAATATGTTAGATGGAAGTCCATCTAAAATGTGTTATACTCTTCACTTCACCACAAAATGATATGAATACAATGGACACATCATTATGAACTGCACTTACTAACTGGATAGTGACATGGCCCAGTAGTGCCGTCAGAGTTAGCCGAGGGACACTGGGCTGTTTGTCCTGAATTTAGTGATTTCACTCTGCAGTAACTTTTAGTAGTTTTGTTTTTCTGGATTCCTCTGTTAGACTACATTGTTGATATCTCTCAGAATGCTAACCTGGAGGAAGAAACTCTTTGCTCCATTTCAAATTCACTGGCCTAATATATTACCTTTAAAAAACAACTAATAACATTTTTTAGAACAACATGTCAAGTGTTAATAGGCTCTGAGTTTGGGCCTCACCTCTGAATAGCATACATGCATTTTAATGGATAGACTTTGTAATATCTACTTTAGTTACTTAGAGCTCTTATTTTTAGTGGTCCCTGGCTCTTGTCTGTGTTCCTAATAGGTGTGATTGTCTAGTAGCTTGGATTGTGGCCTAGAAATATCTGAAAGGATGTGCAAGAGAGGCCAGATGTGGAGGGAAGAACTCCATGGATAATATTGGAAGTGAAAAGTCCAAATATGGTGATGTTTAAACAAACAGTCACAGAAAATTTACTTCTTAGGGATTCTGTCAAGAAATCTGCAAGTCATTTATTAAAGTATATATTGAAGAATAGTTATAATTTTATTCTTTTTTTAAAGACATCTATTTTATTTTATTTAGATTTTATTTGTTTATTTGAGAGAGAGAGAATGAGTAAGAGAGCATGAGAGCGGGGAGGGTTAGAGGGAGAAGCAGACTCCCTGATGAGTAGGGAGCTTGATGTGGACTTGATCCTGGAATTTCAGGATCAGGACCTAGACCGAAGGCAGTCATTTAACAACTGAGCCACCCAGGTGCCCCTAATTTTATTCTTTTTCAAGAAAAGATTAAAGATAAGTAGAAACTGAAAAGAACAAAATTCTTAGCCACATGACATAAGCTGCTAAAAGGGAAAAAATTTAAAAAATTGGACAAACAGCTATATTTTTTCTCTTTAACAATATTAAATTCCTATTATTGTTTATATCAATTATCTTATTTGTTCCTTATAATAAAATCAAGGTTATCAACATAACAGCTAAAGACTGAGTGTGCCTTAGGATTGCCTGGCCCCAGGGGCACCAATCACAGAACCCTGGAGATGGGACACATGACTGTTGAGTGTCCATTCCTAAGCTTTCTTCCTCCAGGAAGTTGACCAGCTTTGTGACAGTGTGGAGACAAAGCCAGTGAGCTTGACATCTTAAAGCAAACCCTTTGTGTAGAATTGGTAGAGAGAAGCATTAAGAATAACCGCAGGGTGTTGGCGGGGGGTGGGGTTGGGTGGGTACCCGGGTGGCCCAGTCAGTTGTGTCTGCCCTCACTTCATGACCCCAGGGTCCTGGGATAGAGCCCCACATCAGGCTCCCTATTCAGCGAGGAGTCTGCGTCTCCCTCTCTCTCTCTCTGTCTCAACTTCTCTTTGCCCCTCTCCCCAACTCATGTGCTCTCTCTCACTCACCCCCTCTGAAATGAATAAATAAAAATCTTAGGAAAAAAAAAAAAGAATAACCGCAAGGTAAAACCCCGCCCCAGCAACTGTGCAGGGAGCTTTCTGATCTGTCAATTGAAAGAGATGCTCCATGTCTGTGAGCTATTTCTGGAATACTTGTGAGCACCCCAGATGTGCATTTGACACAAGCAAAATGCGTCACATCAAGTTCTAATCTCGTCTGAGGAAGCGATGCTTAAAAACTTCACCCAAACAAAGTCCAAACTAAACTAAATGAAGCTGTAAAATAAAACCAACCCACGCACCCAAACCCCCCACGAAGCAAGATCAGATTTCACAGAGGTTTATTTATGGAGGGGAGATGGGCCAGCAATGGGAAAGTCGTAGGACATTTGCATTATATTCAGACTTGAACAAAACACTGGATTTGCCATGCTGTATGATTTTCCCAAATATGTTAGTTCCTGGCCGCCTTGCTAATACCAGAGCCACGCAGCTGGAGGGGCTGAAAGACCACCTTGGAAAAGGTAACAGGAGCAACATTATGCGTCCTGAGGGCTTGTCTCTTTGTGGGTCCCCATAGTTTGTATTATTATGCAATCCATTATCTGGAAGGGGGAATGAACAGCATGCTAACGACAGTCCCTGAGATGACTAAATCCGGAGGTGTTATAAGCTTTGATAAATGGCCCGGATATGAACAGCAGTATGGTTCACAAAGACCAAAACGAGTCAGAAATATGGATGAAAAAACATGAAATTGCTCTCAGAAAGACGCAAACAAATATCTGGCACAAATCACATCAGAAGCATTCGCGGGAGAAGAGAAGAGGATCTTGAGAAGTGGGATTACTACAAGCAACCTATGATGGAGAGGCACAGACGAGCTTAGAGCAAATATGGAAAGAAGGACCGAGCAGGACTCTCCGAGGCAGTGCTGTAGCACCCCGGAAGGAAGTTTGTAGTCTCCCATACGAGTGTGGCTGAAAGTACTCTGAGCCAACTGTACTCAGTTTTGAGCACCTAAATAAACAATGTTGACAGTCTTGGCTGAAACCCAGAGATAAATAATGAACATGATTAATGGAAGGGACACATTGATTTATGAAGAAAGATTTATGGAGTATATCGTGTGGCCAAGTGGTGGCCTGAAACAGCATTGTAGACCATCTAGAAATGATACCTTCATATTTAGGCATTAAAATGTAAGGGGAAAAAAGAGAATGTAAGGATAAAATAGGATAGGATTGATTAACAAGAGGGGAACATAAGAATGAATTTTAAGTGCTGATTGAACTAACACTGAGGTCGTTACCTATTTTGATGGTGAAATGTTCAATCACGAATGGACTTTTAAAGGAGAATGCTGAATCCACTGTCAGTTATGACAACTCCAACCAGAAAGGTCACTGAAAGGAACAATTCCATCCTGGCTGTAATATGGATAAAACAAATGGGTCTCTTTTACTTCTGATTTCTCTGTTTCTCTTCTTTGACCTGTAAGCAAATAAGCTTGCTTTTAACAGAATTCTAAAAGAGCTGCCTTTGTCAGTTTAATAAGGGGAAATGGCAAGGGGAAAAAAAGCCCTTATTCTTACCTTAACAAAAACTGTAGTATCATTTTCTATACTTGTGTTTTACTGAAGGGCCTGCCCCTGCATCCAGAAATTATGTGTAAATGGAAAAGAAAGAACTCAAAGGCTTTATATAGTTTTAAAAGACATCTGCCTTCATTTTAGTGGGCAAGATTTCTTTTAAAACCCCTATTGGGATTTTCTCTGTCATTGGTTGAAGAGTTTTTATAAACTATGCAAACGGTCATTCCAACATGATCTTTTAAAACTGAGAATACAAGATAACCCACTTTTGTTCCCATTTTCTCATTACCCCATTGGAAGCAGGTATTATTTGTTGAAGGAAAACAAGACATTCGGTATAGATTTAAATACAGAAAAAAATAAGTAACCTGCCCAAGGGTCTCTAGTCTGATACGAAATGCTTAAAGAAATGAGGCTCTTTTCAGGATAATTGTAAATGGCACTTAGCATATGAGTGCAAGGTTGAAGAATTAAGCCAGGATCTTAAGAAGAGCTGGTTATGCTATTAAATGTATACTAAAGTAAACCCTTGAGTCATGCGAAGAATGAAGCTACTTAGTGAATGGCAAGATATATTTAAATGGCAAAATAAAAAATCATCTACAGTTTAGTTTGAGCTTAAACTTGATCTTCAGCTCTGACTCTTTGTTGGCATATCTGTAAGGAAACCATGACAAATTATAGTGAGCCTGTGTTTCATGATATCAGGCTACTGCAGTAGCTAGTGATTGCCTGATACATAATTGGCACTCAATAGATGTTTGTTGAATGAATGAATGAATGAATGGGGGAAAGGACTGGCCCAACTATATTTAGTAGTTGACCCTAAAAGGCTCCACGTGTCAAGTCTACCTATAACCAGCTCTTGTTTCTGCAGGATACATCAAAGTGACTATATTTCATCCTTCCGCCTCCATGTTTTTCTCTCATTCTTCCGAGTTATGTTATTGTTTTCCCTATCAGTCTAACAGGGCATTTCAGAGCGCCTACTCCGTGCTGAGCACTGGGCTAGATGCTGGGGTCACAAGATGAGTAAGACAATTTCTCTTCTCAAGGGGGTTATAGTCAAGACAGCCAGCTAAATCTTATACATTTTTATATTAATAGGAATAGTTTACATTATATATGTAAGCAAGAATATATAATAAGCAAATCATTACAGTTCACTAGATCAGTGTCACAGTAGGATTTTGTGTCAGGAGCCAGGGAAGCACAGAGAAGAGAGTGTTTAAGTCCTCAGGATTGCAGAAATGTGGCCAAGGTGCTGGGAATTCTTTCCCCTTCCAAGGATTTTCTCTACCTCCACTTTAACCCAAATCTATGTCTGTGTATGCATTTGGAAGACAGGATGATTAACTCCAGACCTCATACTTTTCTGTCCTCTACATTCTGTAACACACAAGGACGTCCCTTTTTATTGGGAAGTTTGGCCTCTAATGTTCTTTAAATTACTTGTCTGTAAAGGCAAAAAGGTCTGCTTAAAATTCATTTGTGATTTCTCTATGCAATGTTAACTTGTTTGTGTCAGTCTCTTTCCATTGCAACCTCAAGAAATTATTTAAAATGAAATCAATTTGCAGGAATGCCTGATTTCATGTGTCAAATATAAAGACCCACTAAAAATTGTTTATTCTCAGCAGGATTGTAGCTTGTGAAATTGCTGGTTTGCAAAATTCATTTTACTCTATTATTTTTATAAGCATATTTTGCTGTCAGTACATAGTAAAAGATGCAGTGGATAAAAGTACAATACAGGCTGTAGTCTGTAATATCTAAAAAAAAAAGTCTACTTAGCAACATATTAGGTATGCTTTATTCAGTCCACATAACACTAAGGTTTTTAATTTAATTTATGTTTCTGTTGACTGAATGTAAATAAATAAAAAGGAGGAAGTTCTTTGCATACCACTCTCTCAGGGGAAGGCAGTATAGAGATAACCTGCACTTTGATCATTTTATTTTACAATCAGTATCTTAGATGGCAGATTTAAGACAGGTTCTGTAGATTGCTGTTCGGCTTTTATTACGAAGGCCTGATGTGAACAGGATATATACCACAATATAATATTACTATCCATCTTGTACTTCAACCACATTTCAGTGCACAACAGTAAATCATCTGTAGCTAGATACTAGATAATATGTTGTGTAAATCCCCCTTCCTTGGTCTGTGTATGAGTTTAAATATAAGCATATTATCATGTTGAAGTACAGTTAGACTATCACAAGTTCCATTATCTACCACCATTTTCAAAGTAGGAGTAGTAATACGGGAACAGAGGCATCCTTCTTCCTTTTGAAATCTGTCAATCATGTTACACGTATGCCGACAGAGTTGAAGCCTACTGCCTGCCAAACTGCCCCAACACAGAAAGAGATCAGTAAAAGGATACTTCATGCAGTGTATATTCAGAGAAAAGCACTACCATGCCTAACGGAGAGGAAAGAGTGTTGGATTTTAACACAGGAGGCACACATCCTGGGAGATCCGGACTCATCATTCAGCTGCCCAGCTCTCGTCCAAGGTCTGGTCTAGATGGGGCAACTTAGTTATGGCTTTTGAAGCATTTTACGTATTAGGTACCATATCTCATAATTCACTTTGTTAATGGCATCAGACAGAAATTTAGACATTAGACATCTGATTAGAAATTAGACATTTCTTTAGGTAGGTTAATGCATGTAAAGTGCATAAACAGCTCCCAGAACTTAGTAACTAATTAGTGATTGTTTTGGGTGGTGATGAAGATGATGGAAGAAACAGGGACATTTTTATCAGGGCTGCAACCAGGCGGAGGCAAGTGACATGTGGGGGCCAGAGAGTGGGGGCCTCCTCAGCTTTTGAACCCTTGACCCCTTGTGTGTTTCACCCTCCTCCTGGCCTTGATGTTTTAATCAGACAAAAGCAATCCTATTTAAAAAATATCTCATAACACTGAGACACCGGCTGACTCAGCTGGGAGAGCAGGCAACTCTTGATCTCTAGGTCGTAGGTTTGAGCCCCACATTCTGTGCAGAGATTACTTGAGTAAACAAACTTTAAAAAAAAAGTGTCATAACAGGATAATTATAAATTATGCAGCTTATACCTATATGCTCTTCTGATAACCATTACATATTAGTTATGGACAGCTGTTAGATCTTATATTTGGGACATTAACAATAGAAAAAAATTGTGAATATAGGAGTATGTACATTTAATAGACATTTAAAATGTGCATATTATGTGACATATGTTTACACAAAACTAGGCACATCCATAAAATATGTATACATCATAGTATTTACATTCTCTGACATAATTTAGGATATGTTCCTATAAACACAATCAACTTATCAACTTATGTCCATCCTACTTATGTATAAAAACTCACAAAGATACCCATGTGGGACCCATATGCAAGCCCCTTCTGCCTTCTGAGGACTCAGCAAATTCAAAGTTACCTATTTAAAGGGATTGACAGTGTTTTACATCATCCTCTCTGCCTCACCGATGCCTCCAAGTTCATCTAATTTGCCAGGACCACAAAGCAAGCCCAAGGAAAAACTCCGTTTAGGACTTCGATCTTCAGCGTCCCACATATTGAAAGTAAAAACTGTCCACCTAGGGCTTTTTTTTATTGCTTCCCGCAGGCTGATATTGTTGAGACTCCAGCTGATGATAGACTAGCAGGTGCCGGCTCAGGAGCGGGAGCGGGAGCGGGAGCGGGGCGGGGCGTGCAGGGAAGAGCGGCGGCAGCGCGCGCAAGGAGCGCAGTGCCCAGACCCGATCTCCGGGGAGACCGTGTGTTTGTGCGCGCACTATCCTAAACAGGTAAATTTAGAACTTCGTGTAGGTGTGCTTATATAAATATACCTCTGCCTTATTTTTCAAGGCACTGAAGAAGACCGTAACAAGACTGAGATCTTCTGTGTGGTTAGGCTTTCTTTTTTCTTTCCTTTTCTGTTTTGTTTTGTTTTAATGGATAACCGAATCCCTGTTTGAAGTCAGAAATGCCAGGAACTCAGTGGCAAGTGGACATGCAGGAATTCTGGCAGGGGCCTTGTGACTACTTATTTTACCTTAAAAACGATGATCTAGATAGTATATGAATTCCTTCTCCATGTAAACATTTGAGCACCACAAATAAAGCTAATGTTCCTTTAAACCAGTCCCCACTTCCCCATCCTGGTTTCCTTCCCGGTTTGATGTCTGCTACTCTAGAACTTCCGCTGCACATTTACATTTTATATATATATACACATACATATACATATATATGTATGTGTATATATACACACACACACATATATATACACAGACATATATAATATTTATATATGATAATTAACAGACACGTAATTATATATAATGTATACACATAATTAACATATATAATACATATATAATGTATATCTATATATGTCTATATATCCGTATATATGCATTTTACATGTGTCTGTATGTACTTTTATAGGAATGGTATGGCTCTGGAATTTCTTTCTCCCATTTTCCACATCTTTGGAGGTGTTTCCACCATCATACGTATTTTATATACCTGGTTCTCTTTAGCCCTGGCATCATATGCCACGGTGTATTTATACAGGAGTTTATTTAATTAAGTCCCCACTGAGCACAATGAATGAAACTAACTATGTGCATAGTAGGAATTTGTTGAACATGAATAAATACATTTTCTTTGCTGGGCAACAGAAGGGAAAACATCTTTAGAAATGGATGCCTACATGTGATTAAGGGACGACCATATCCTGTACTTAGTCATAGACTAATTTCCTCCTACGACACTAGTAAAAAACATTCACTTGTCACAGACTATGTGTCAAACACCATGGATGCTCTTCACATGCATTTCTTCATCTCTGATGCACATATTCTTATTATCCTCATTTTACTAATGGGGAAATTAAGGCTCACAGAGGTTCTGTTATTTGCCCAAGGCTCATTGCTAGCTAGGGGTGGAGGCTGGTTTTCACACCCGAAGACCAAAGCCTCAGCGATTACCCCCTTTGGCATTACGCTCCTTCTACAATTTGAGAGAGAGGAAGAGGGAGAGCGAGAGAAGGCAGGAGGGAGGGCATATTTTGTGTTCTCTGCTTCTGTTTTTATCTCTCGCCTTCTACATTAAAAAAAATAATAATAACTTGAAGATGAAGAGTAAGCTTGGGATGGGACGCAGTAGGAATAGGACAAGGACAAGAAATAAAGGTTACATAGGCAAGAGGAAGTAGTAAAGATAGTGGGTAGAAAAAAAGGACATAGAAATTCCCCAAATTCCAGGCTGGAGCACCCAAAGAATATAGAATAAACCTGATAATTTGTGAACGAATATGACCAGCATGTTTGGGTCATTGGAAATTTAAAGGCAAGTTAGTGGGGGAGGGCAATAACTTTCGGGGGGGTGAGGGTTCAGAGAGATGTTCTGGAGGTCACATGGGCTGGAATGGGAAGGTGTCATAAAACAGCCTTGGAGGTCTGATGGTCCAGAGAGAGATTTCCAGAAGGGTGAAACACGGAAGGATGATACATCACAGTTTCTTCTTTAGGTAAGTGCCCTGTGTGATTCGTTGATAAACACCGTAGCTTAGGGGCAGTGGGGCACAGATGAAAGAAGGCAGCTGACTCGTTGTGGCAGGGGGTTATGGAGAGGGACTTGGAGACCAGAGCCTGAAGAAGAAACCAAGCCTGGAGAAGCTGGCTCAGTGGTCAGTGGCCGAGGCTCAACCTTTGCCTGAATGGGGTGGTTCTTTCTGCGGCATCCCTGCCACTCACTCAGCCTCTGAACCAATTTCACTGGTGACAGAGAGCTGTTGATTGAAGCCTGGGTATTTTCAGGAAATTCCTTATTTCACTTAGCCAAAATCACCTTTCCTACTTACACCCACCTTGCGCCCATTTTCTTCCCCAGGATACAACATGGAACAGCTCTAGAGGACCTGGTCCCTTGGTCTTCCCAGCCTATCTCCACCATACTCAACCCTGGGCTAAATATGTCTTCTTCTAGTCATCATGTTCTCTCACCATCCTGAATTATATTCTCTGGGTACACTCTGACTTGTCAATGTTCTCCTTAAAATATAACCCCTAGAACTGATGATAAAAGACCAGACACCGTGTGCCCAGTGATGGTTACAGTGCGGTTTTTACCGTCCTTGGCATGGACAGCCTTATTAATGCGACTGAAGATTGCTTACTTGTGTAGCCATGGAAGTCCTATCTGGGATTTCCTAGCTGTTGTCCTCCCCTATGCCAGCAAGATCTCTTCATAAGATTTCCTTGAATGGCTTTTTGAAAGGTTAATGAACCAGTGTTTTGAGTGGTGGGTTTGGAAGTGCTTTTGTTACATTATTTTTTTTTAATTTTTTTATTTTAATAAACATATAATGTATTTTTATCCCCAGGGGTACAGATCTGTGAATCGCCAGGTTTACACATTTCACAGCACTCATCATAGCACATACCCTCCCCAATGTCCATTTCCCCACCACCCTCTCCCGTCCCCCCTCCCCCCAGCAACCCTCAGTCTGTTTCTTGAGATTGAGTCTTTTATGGTTTGTCTCCCTCCCAATCCCATCTTTTCATTTTTTCTTTTCCTAGCTCCCCCCAACCCCCCCCCGCCTTGCATCTCCACTTCCTCATATCAAAGAGATCATATGATAGTTGTCTTTCTCCGATTGACTTATTTTGCTAAGCATGATACCCTCTAGTTCCATCCACGTTGTTGCAAATGGCAAGATTTCATGTCTTTTGATCGCTGCATAGTATTCCATTGTGTATATATACCACATCTTCTTTATCCATTCATCTGTTGATGGACATCTAGGCTCTTTCCACAGTTTGGCTATTGTGGACATTGCTGCTAGAAACATTCAGGTGTACGTGCCCCTTCGGAGCACCACGTTTGTATCTTCAGGATATATACCCAGTAGTGCAATTGCTGGGTCGTAGGGTAGCTCTATTTTCAGTTTTTTGAGGAACCTCCACATTGTTTTCCAGAGTGATTGCGCCAGCTTGCATTCCCACCAGCAGTGTAGGAGGGTTCCCCTCTCTCCGCATCCTCGCCAGCATCTGTCATTTCTTGACTTGTTAATTTTAGCCATTCTGACTGGTGTGAGGTGGTATCTCATTGTGGTTTTGATTTGTATTTCCCTGTTGCCGAGTGATGTGGAGCATTTTTTCATGTGTCTGTTGGCCATCTGGATGTCTTCTTTGCAGAAATGTCTGTTCATGTCCTCTGCCCATTTCTTGACTGGATTATTTGTTCTTTGGGTATTGAGTTTGATAAGCTCTTTATAGATTTTGGATACTAGCCCTTTATCTGATATGCCGTTTGCAAATATCTTCTCCCATTCTGTCAGTTGTCTTTTGGTTTTGTTAACTGTTTCCTTTGCTGTGCAAAAGCTTTTGATCTTGATGAAATCCCAATAGTTCATTTTTGCCCTTGCTTCTGTTGCCTTTGGCGATGTTCCTAGGAAGAAGTTGCTGCGGTTGAGGTCAAAGAGGTTGCTGCCTGCGTTCTCCTCAAGGATTTTGATGGATTCCTTTCTCACATTGAGGTCCTTCATCCATTTTGAGTCTATTTTCGTGTGTGGTGTAAGGAAATAGTCCAATTTCATTTTTCTGCATGTGGCTGTCCAATTTTCCCAGCACCATTTGTTGAAGAGGCTGTCTTTTTTCCATTGGATATTCTTTCCTGCTTTGTCCAAGATTAGTTGACCATAGAGTTGAGGGTCTATTTCTGGGCTCTCTATTCTGTTCCATTGGTCTATATGTCTGTTTTTGTGCCAGTACCATACTGTCTTGATGATGACAGCTTTGTAATAGAGCTTGAAGTCTGGAATTGTGATGCCACCGACTTTGGCTTTCTTTTTCAATATTCCTTTGGCTATTCGAGGTCTTTTCTGGTTCCATATAAATTTTAGGATTATTTGTTCTATTTCTTTAAAAAAAAATGGATGGGATTTTGATAGGGATTGCATTAAATGTGTAGATTGCTTTAGGTAGCATAGACATTTTCACAATATTTGTTCTTCCCATCCATGAGCATGGAATATTTTTCCATTTCTTTGTGTGTTCCTCAATTTCTTTCATGAGTACTTTATAGTTTTCTGAGTATAGATTCTTAGTCTCTTTGGTTAGATTTATTCCTAGGTATCTTATGGTTTTGGGTGCGATTGTAAATGGGACTGACTCCTCAATTTCTCTTTCTTCTGTCTTGTTGTTAGTGTAAAGAAATGCGACTGATTTCTGTGCATTGACTTTATATCCTCACACTTTACTGAATTCCTGTATAAGTTCTAGCAGTTTTGGAGTGGAGTCTTTTGGGTTTTCCACATATAGTATCATATCATCTGCGAAGAGTGATAGTTTGACTTCTTCTTTGCCAATTTGGATGCCTTTAATTTCTTTTTGTTGTCTGATTGCTGAGGCTAGGACTTCTAGTACTATGTTGAACAGCAGTGGTGATAATGGACATCCGTGCCGTGTTCCTGACCTTAGCGGAAAAGCTTTCAGTTTTTCTCCGTTGAGAATGATATTTGCGGTGGGTTTTTCATAGATGGCTTTGATAATATTGAGGTATGTGCCTTCTATCCCTACACTTTGAAGAGTTTTAATCAGGAAGGGATGCTGCACTTTGTCAAACGCTTTTTCAGCATCTATTGAGAGTATCATATGGTTCTTACTCTTTCTTTTATTAATGTATTGTATCACATTGATGGATTTGCGGATGTTGAACCAAACTTGCAGCCCTGGAATAAATCCCACTTGGTCGTGGTGAATAATCCTTTTAGTGTACTGTTGGATCCTATTGGCCAGTATTTTGGTGAGAATTTTCGCATCTGTGTTCATCAAAGATATTGGTCTGTAATTCTCTTTTTTGGTGGGATCCTTGTCTGGTTTTGGGATCAAGGTGATGCTGGCCTCATAGAATGGGTTTGGAAGTTTTCCTTCCATTTCGATTTTTTGGAACAGTTTCAGGAGAATAGGAATTAATTCTTCTTTAAATGTTTGGTAGAATTCCCCTGGGAAGCCGTCTGGTCCTGGACTTTTGTTTGTTTGGAGATTTTTGATGACTGTTTCAATCTCCTTACTGGTTATGGGTCTGTTCAGGTTATCTATTTCTTCCTGGTTCAGTTGTGGTAGTTTATACGTCTCTAGAAATGTATCCATTTCTTCCAGATTGTCAAATTTGTTGGCATAGAGTTGCTCGTAGTATGTTCTTATAATTGTTTGTATTTCTTTGGTGTTGGTTGTGATCTCTCCTCTTTCATTCATGATTTTATTTATTTGCGTCCTTTCTCTTTTCTTTTTGATAAGTCTGGCCAGGGGCTTATCAATCTTATTAATTCTTTCAAAGAACCAGCTCCTAGTTTTGTTGACTTGTTCTATTGTTTTTTTAGTTTCTATTTCATTGATTTCTGCTCTGATCTTTATGATTTCTCTTCTCCTGCTGGGTTTAGGCTTTCTTTGTTGTTCTCTCTCCAGCTCCTTTAGGTGTAGGGTTAGGTTGTGTATTTGAGACCTTTCTTGTTTCTTGAGAAAGGCTTGCACTGCTATATATTTTCCTCTCAGGACTGCCTTTGTTATGTCCCACAGATTTTGAACCGTTGTGTTTTCATTATCATTTGTTTCCATGAATTTTTTCAATTCTTCTTTAATTTCCTGGTTGACCCATTCCTTTTTTAGAAGGATGCTGTTTAGTCTCCATGTATTTGCGTTCT
This sequence comes from Martes martes, assembly GCF_963455335.1. NCBI lineage: Eukaryota > Metazoa > Chordata > Mammalia > Carnivora > Mustelidae > Martes > Martes martes. Next base: position 81,451,242 of record NC_137895.1, on the reverse strand, counting down.
TTCCAAATTTCCTCTTGTGATTGAGTTCTAGCTTCAGAGCATTGTGGTCTGAAAATATGCAGGGAATGATCTCAATCTTTTGGTACCGATTGAGACCTGATTTATGACCCAGGATGTGGTCTATTCTGGAGAATGTTCCATGTGCACTAGAGAAGAATGTATATTCAGTTGCTTTGGAATGGAATGTTCTGAATATATCTGTGATGTCCATCTGGTCCAGTGTGTCATTTAAGGCCTTGATTTCCTTGTTGATCTTTTGCTTAGATGATCTGTCCATTTCAGTGAGGGGAGTGTTAAAGTCCCCTGCTATTATTGTATTACTGTCGATGTATTTCTTTGATTTTGTTATTAATTGATTTATATAGTTGGCTGCTCCCATGTTAGGGGCATAGATATTTAAGATTGTTAGGTCTTCTTGTTGGACAGACCCTTTGAGTATGATATAGTGTCCTTCCTCATCTCTTATTATAGTCTTTGGCTTAAAATCTAATTGATCTGATATAAGGATTGCCACCCCAGCTTTCTTCTGATGTCCATTAGCATGGTACATTGTTTTCCACCCCCTCACTTTAAATCTGGAGGTGTCTTCGGGTCTAAAATGAGTTTCTTGTAGGCAGCATATTGATGGGTTTTGTTTTTTTATCCATTCTGATACCCTGTGTCTTTTGATTGGGGCATTTAGCCCGTTAACATTCAGAGTAACTCTTGAGAGATATGAATTTATTGCCATTGTATTGCCTGTAAGGTGACTGTTACTGTATATTGTCTCTGTTTCTTTCTGATCTACTACTTTTAGGGTCTTTCTTTGCTTAGAGGACCCCTTTCAATACTTCCTGTAGAGCTGGTTTGGTGTTTGCAAATTCTTTCAGCTTTTGTTTGTCCTGAAAGCTCTTTATCTCTCCTTCTATTTTCAATGATAGCCTAGCCGGATATAGTATTCTTGGCTGCATGTTTTTCTCATTTAGTGCTCTGAATATATCATGCCACTTCTTTCTGGCCTGCCAGGTCTCTGTGGATAGGTCTGCTGCCAATCTAATGTTTTTACCCTTGTATGTTACAGACTTCTTTTCCTGGACTGCTTTCAGGATTTTCTCTTTGTCGCTAAGACTTGTAAATTTTACTATCAGGTGACGAGGTGTGGACCTATTTTTATTGATTTTGAGGGGCGTTCTTAGCATCTCCTGGATTTTGATGTTTGTTCCCTTTGCCATATTAGGGAAATTCTCTCCAATAATTGTCTCCAATATACCTTCTGCTCCCCTCTCTCTTTCTTCTTCTTCTGGAATCCCAATTATTCTAATGTTGTGTCGTCTTATGGTGTTGCTTATCTCTCGAATTCTCTCCTCGTGGTCCAGTATTTGTTTGTCTCTCTTTTGCTCAGCTTCTTTATTCTCTGTCATTTGGTCTTCTATGTCACTAATTCTTTCTTCTGCCTCATTTATCCTAGCAGTGAGAGCTTCCATTTTTGATTGCACCTCATTAATAGCTTTTTTGATTTCAACTTGGTTAGATTTTAGTTCTTTTATTTCTCCAGAAAGGGCTTTTATCTCTCCGGAGAGGGTTTCTCTAATATCTTCTATGCCTTTTTCGAGCCCGGCTAGAACCTTGAGAATTGTCATTCTGAACTCTAGATCTGTCATGTTACCAATGTCCGTATTGATTAGGTCTCCAGCCTTCGGTATGGCCTCTTGTTCTTTTTTTTGAGGTGAGTTTTTCCGCCTTGTCATTTTGTCCAGATAAGATTTGCTTTCTCCTGCTGTGGAATTCTGCTGTTCTTGGTGACTGAAGTTGGTTTTGGATGGGTTTCTTGTTGATCTTCTGGGGGAGGGGCCTGTTGTAGTGATTCTCAAGTGTCTTTGCCGCAGGTGGAATTGCACCGCCCTTGCCAGGGGCTGGGCTAAGTAATCCGCTCGGGTTTGCTTTCGGGAGCTTTTGTTCCCTGAGCGCTTTCCGTAGAGTTCCGGAGGACAGGAATGAAGATGGCGGCCTCCCAATCTCTCGGCCCGGAGGAGCCGAGAGCTTGGGGTTCCGCTCCTCAGTGCACCCTTAGAGAAAAGCGCCCAACCGCCCCGCCTCCCTGGCTTGCGGTGCGCCTTGAGGAAAGCAGTCAATTGCTGGAGCCTGGAGAAAAGCGCCTGGTCGCTTCCATCTCCGTGGCCTCCGGCCACGCTCCAAGGCCACCCAGCCTACAACCGGCACAAGGTAACCCTGGGCTGAGAGCTCAGTCCTCGGCTCTGTCGCTGTAGCCGGCTTCCCCGCTCCAATACCTGTGAGCTCCTCGGCCCTCAGACACCCCCGGTCCTTCCGTGACCCCGTGGGACCTGGGGTTATGCTGACCCCGCCTGGGTTTCCCCACGGTTTAGCTCCTGGAGTGATGTCTCCCAGTGAAGCAGACTTTTAAAAGTCCCGATTTTGTGCTCCGTTGCTCCGCCGCTTGCCGGGAGCTGGCCCCTCCCCCTGGGGTCTATCTTCCCGTCGCTTTGGTTTCACTTCTCTGCAGGTCCTACCTTTCAGAAAGTGATCGATTTTCTGTTTCTAGAATTGTTGCTCTTCTTCTCTTTGATCTCCCGTTGGATTTGTAGGTGTTCACAATGGTTAGATAAGCTAGCTAGCTGATCTCCTGCTACCCGATGTCGTCTCTGCTTTTGTTACATTATTAAAAGTAACTAATCAAAAAAATAAATAAAATTTAAACCAATAAAAAATAACACTAACTAAATAAATGAGTTAACTGGTTCCATCAGGCCATGCATGTGTCATGTGTTTGACCTGATTCTATGCACTGAAAGAAAGATTGAAAGGTAGTAAAGGTCTGCTGGATGTGGGGGAAGAGGGTTAGATGTGTGTTTATGTCATGCATTTCCTCCATCTCCCAGAACTCTGGTCTCCTCCTCAAATAGTGTTGGACCTGAAATGAACTTGAAAATTCCCTCCTATTTAGCCAGAGGCCAGGTTTCCTGTGAATTATTTGTTATTTTTATAGAATGCGTGCTCAGAGGCTTCTCTTCCTCCATCTTTCTCTAGTTGCTTTTGAAGAAGATCCCTCAAAGTAGGAGTTGAGGATTTTCTTTTCCTGTCATTTCTGTTTACACTTGACTGGGGAGTCACAGTCACCAGTCCTATATTCAATTATGTAGCTCATCACACCCTCCTTTTGCTTCTGTGATACTGACCTCTCCTGGTTTTCCGCTCACCCAACTGTATCTTCTGTTTGGTCTCCACGTCTCTTCCCCCTTGCGGTGTATGCTCCTTGATCACCTCATTCATTCCCAAGCTGGTGACTTTCATGTGTGTGTCTCTTCCTTCTGGTTCTCTTCCTTGAGGCCCAGACTTACATATCCAACAGCCTCCTTGACATTGCAATTTAAGTGGTAGTAAGTGTCACAAACTTAACTTATTCCCAACTAAACTCTTACTCTTCAAGTACCCCCTAATTGCACATCTTGCAGTTTTTGTCATATAGTCAATAGGATTGTCATCTGCCTTGTTCTCTGTCCCTGATCTTGAGACTTAGATATTGAAGCAGCGTAGCACCATGACCAAGGGCTAGGCAGCCTGCATTGCATATCAGCTCTACCACTTACTAGCTGTGACTCAGGATCCCTTTCTGAGCCTCAGTTTGCCCATCTGTCAAATGGAGAAGACAAAAATATCTCTTAGGATTGTTGTGAGAGTTAAAGTATGTTTAAGGTGTGCGAACCAGTGTCTGACGACAGTAAGTGCTCCATAAACATTAGCTCTTGGTGGGACCTCTGCTCCCCTCTCCTAGAGCCACAGGCAGATTTACTGTGAGACAAATAAAATTCGGGTTTGTCCAGGACCCTTCCAACATCTTGTACCTGCTGTTATATTTGTATTTTTTTTTGTATTTGCAATTTTTAAAAAATGGCATTCACAAATTGTATAAATTCCAGGGCCACAAAATTTGAATCTTGCTCCTCCCTGTCGTCCTGCATAAAGACACCTTCAAATGCCATAGAAAGTGTATCTCCTGTTTCCCATCTCAGCTAACACAAACCTATCTAAGCCACTGCTGGCTCTTGTCTGGACCATTAGAATAACTTCCTAACTGGTCTCTTTGCCTCTGATTTTTCTCTGTTTAAGGCCTTCTTGAGCCAGAGTGATCCCTCTAGAAAGCAAATTCTCACTTAAACCCTTTCAATGGAATACTGCATAGAAATTTCAGGGAAAAATTATACACTTATGTAGAATTCTCTCTGTGTCTGTTAACAAATTTTACTTTAAAAGCATACTTCACTTTATGTTCCTGGACATAAAATTCACACTCCTTAATATGGGCTGTAAGGTAATGAGTGACTGACACTGATCGTTGCCTGACATAATCTATCCACATACTCCGCTCCAACCTTTGATCTTGCTGGAAGATTCTTGCCCGTCCCTCATTCTAAATTATATACCCTCTCTCTTCCTCCCTCATCCCTGGCTGCTTTCTGGTTTTCTATTATTCCTTCACAGACCTCATCATAACTTGCGCTTCATAAACATTTTCTGGGTTTATTTATTTAATTTTTCTTTTTCTCATTAGACTGAAAGTGCTAGGAGGGCAAGGTCCATGCCACTATTGTATTCCCAGCATTAGCACGATGCCTGGCATAAATGCTCAGGAAGTATTTCTTGAACAAATGACAGCCTCACTTTGGCCTGGTTTTTTCCTGGCGCTCAGAAGAAGGTGAGATATATTTCTGTAGGAGAACTTATCTTAGCCCTGTTGAGCCTAAAGTCACCTAAACAATCTCCCAGCTGACTGCTCTTATTGGTGCTTTGGCTTAAGGCAATCACCATAAATCGCATAAATAATGGGGGAAGTGAAGAATTGAGTGACTGTGATGGGATAGTTTAACTGAGTGGGAGAATAACTCGTTGTAGTATGGGTAGGTAGACAATATGATATTATGTAGGAAACCTGCTGACTTTTCGATATGGAGCACATCCATGCACATCACTAAAATTTGTGAATTCTTGTTTTCCCAGTGCATTCTCATATCATCTAATATTATAAGCTACAAAGTGAGAACATTATTTGCTCTTCCGATTGTTAGGTCTCATTTCTGTTTTGTATCTTATTACATTGTCCAGAATTTACAGAGTAATTTTAAATAATGATAGCTTTATCAAGTATCTTTGTTTTCTTCCTGGTTTTAATGGGAATTTCTCCCCTGGCTGTTGATGTTGGCTCTGTGTATGATTTTTTTTTAAAAAAATCACATTAAGGAGGGTTTTTTTTTTTTTTTTCTGAGAGATGTTTAAATAAGGAACAAGTGGAAACATGTGAAAAAGTATAACTTTTTTTTTTTTAATTCTATGAGATTCTGGTTTATTTTCATGCATAAAATTGCACTGATGATAGAATTTGACTTTTTTTTCTTGTTTCATTTTTCTAGGTAAATCTATTTATGAACACCCCATCTTACTGGTAATGGTAGAGCTGAGGTTGCAGAGATCATAAAATGGACTTGCTAAGTGACCCACACAAGTATTGAGCATTATGACTGAAGAAGTGACTGTTGTCTACTCTTATTTTCATTGCCCTTTCCTAACATGAACTCTGTATTTAATATATACTTCAGGATATACTACCTATAGTTACTATTTAATGAGTGCTTATCATGTGCCAACCTATGCAAAGCACTTTGTATGGTTGGTTTCATTTAATTCTCACAAAATTCTACGAGGGTAGGTGCTATTACTATTATTCCCATTTTACGGATGACAAATTAAGGAGGGTCAGTTTATTTGCCTCCACACAGCTGCTAAGTGGTAAAGCAGGGATTTGAAACTTCGCAGTCTATCTCCATGTCCTGTGCTGTTACTACCTCCTATGTTACCAATAAACCACTGTTAATTTTGAAATCTATTTAAAATTAGTTACCATAATTTCAAAGATCCAAAGCAAGAAATCAGTAGGTTGGAACCAAATTTGAAATGAAATGACAGAAATATGCAAAGGTTTTCATCAAAATTTCTCCATTATTTTAACATTTATAATAGATACTTGCCCTAAAAATCCCTGTGTTGCTAAGAAGCTAATTATCAAACTTTCTTGGTAATGAGCTTGTATAGTGTTTCAAGTCTACATCTACACCGAAAAGATTATCTAGAATTTCTAACATAATATTGTTTTCCTGAGTTACAGTAATGATTCCACATTTGTTTATTATCATTTATACTCAGTACTAGCACATTATCAAAATGAAGTCAGGGTGTTTACATTTCCATTAGAATGTTAAGGGTTTTTGCTGTTTTAAACAATTTTTTAAAGACAATGACAACCTACAAACAACTGAAAACTGAAAACACCATAGTCATTACCCAGATTTAGATTCTAAAGGGACAAAATGATCTCATAAAGAGTGCTACTTAAAACAATGATAAAATTCCAGTCAACATAATAAATGAAATCTTCAGAAATGCAATAATGTCATAAAACATTTTACCCTTCAGAACCAAAAAAAACCACGTTTGAATTAATATCTGGGATTATGGCCTTAATAAATTGATTGCAAGGCATTTTTCCTAGTGCTTACTAAACCTCATGGTCTCATATGATATTCTTGTGGCATACACCTCACATTTAACTTAGATCATCTGTGCCTGCTCAGGTCAACTCTTTGCTGTTACAGACACATGGAATCACATCACTGTTTATAATCTCGGCAAGAGTTGTCATCAGGACTGTAAGGCTTCCAAAACCATCTGAATAGAGAAAGTGTTTGTGCCTTTATTGCAGGCATAACTTACTCTGATCAAATGAATTTTATGAAAATCAATATGATGACAGGAGATTAGTGAAATGGACTTAATATTCTGTAGAAGGATTCTCCCTGCATCTTCAATAAATTTCCCTTCAAAATTTAGCTCTCTTAGTACCTTTAAAGCATGATTTGATTTACAAAAAATTTTGGAGATAAATCTGTTGCATGAAATACCATGTTTATCATGGAAAACAAATAGTAATTGAAGTGCATCCTCTGTGGTTGTGAATTCAATGCTATACAACTTCCCTTAGTTATTGCTTACAACAACCACATGATATAGCTATAATCCCTAATTTATAGATAAACATAGTAAGGCTTACATAAACTGAGTAGCTGCCAAAGATTGACTCTCATGTACCTTTGTGGTCTGCATGCTTATGGAGGGCTTGAGGCATGGTGAGAGAAACTGTGAAACCAAGGTAGGAAACACATGATGGAAATGAATTTAAATCCAACTTTTCTACTCCAAATCCAGTGTTCTTTCCACTACACCAGCCTGCCTTTAATAGTATTTTCCATGGCAGTAGTAAATGAGGAGGCTTTATCAAGTAAAGCCAACTGAGATGAAACTTAGGGACTCCTATCTGAGATAAAGTGGGTCATGGTTAGGCATAAAGTAATTACACTGAAATTTGTGAACTTCCATAATATTGTTCCGTCACAAGGGAAAGGTCCATCAATTCAAAGATGAGCCTGATCACTCATGTTTGGCTACAGAAGTGACTAACGTGATCCACCAATAAACAAATGTCCTAGGGACTTCCGATGGCAAGACTAGGGAATTCCAATCAACTTTCTGCAAAGGACAACCAGAGGCGCTGGACAAAATATTTTTAAAAATCTGTTTGAAAACATCAGATATCTAACAAGATAGTAAAGAATTACAGCCTAGGATATGGAAGAAATAGAAGGACAAGGACATAAGCCCAGTATCCAGGGCCATTTTTCCTTTTGGAACATTTGCCAATTCTGGAGGAGCTATTGAGAGCCTAAGAAGCTGAGAAGAAGTTTTTAAAATGTTTATTTATCTTTTCCATTTTTATTGAGACATAATTCACATGTAGCGTGGTATAAGTTCAAGGTGTATAGTATAATGCCCTGACTTACATATATTGTAAAATGATTACCATTATGATTACCAAAATGATTAATAATAAAGTTACTTAATACCCATCATCTCATCAATATATTAAAGATTTTATCTATTTATTTGACAGAGAGAAATCACAAGCAGGCAGAGAGGCAGGTGGTGGGCGTGGGGAGCAGGCTCCCTGCTGAGCAGAGAGCCCAATGCGGGGCTCGATCCCAGGACCCCGAGACCATGACCTGAGCTGAAGGCAGAGGCCCAACCCACTGAACCACCCAGGTGTCCCTGTTTGAAAATTTCTTAATAAATTAAGAATTTCTCAATAAGTACTAAAAAGGGGCCTCCCTGTTTGAAAATTTCTTTTTTTTTTAAGGATTTTTTAAAATTTATTTATGTATTTGACAGAGAGAGAGATCACAAGTAGGCGGAGAGGCAGGCAGAGAGAAAGGGGGAAGCAGGCTCCCCGCTGAGCAGAGATCCCAATGCAGGGCTCGATCCCAGGACCCCGAGACCATGACCGGAGCTGAAGGCAGAGGCCCAACCCACTGAGCCACCCCAGCGCCCTTCATCAATACATTAAAATCCTTTTCTTTAGGGGTGCCTGGTTGGTTCAGTTGGTTAAGTGTCTGACTCTTAATTTTGGCTCAGGTAATGATCTCAGTGTTGTGAGATTGGGCTCCACACTGAATGTGGAGCCTGCTTAAGAATCTCTCTCTCCCTCTGCCCTTCATCCCCTTTCTCTTTCCATCCCCCGCCCCTGCATCAAAAAATATTTTTTTTCTTTGCAATGAGAATGTAAGCAAAGGTTTTGATAGCTTCATGGGGCTAGGGTACAGATTAGAGTACAGGATTTACCAAGTTGTTGAGGGTTCTGGTGGAACTGCCTCAATTAGGCTGTATTTTTTTTTTAAGATTTTATTTATTTATTTGACACACAGAGATCACAAGTAGGCAGAGAGGCAGGCTGAGAGAGGGGAGGAAGCAGGCTCCATGCTGAGCAGAGAGCTCCATGCTGAGCAGAGAGCCCGATGCGGGGCTCGATCTCAGGACCCTGGGATCATGACCTGAGCCGAAGGCAGAGGCTTCAATCCACTGAGCCACCCAGACGCCCCAATTAGGCTGTATTTTGAAAGTTCATACTCAAAATATAAGGGTAAACCCAAAGCAGACAGAAATCTTAAAGAGCTCAGGTTAATTTTAAATAATCTCAATCCTTGAAATTAGATTTAAGTTCTCAAATTGTTCATGCCTCCAGCTACCTGATATGAATATACATAAAACTTCTTTGGAAAAAGAAACCATCATTATTGACTACAGATGAGTTCTACAAGTAGTTATATAAATACAGCATGCAGCACAAAATAGAAAATAACCCAACATATGAAGTGATAAACTTTATGAACAAAATACAACAGAAACAGACAATAGAAAAAGGCCTACCAGGGATTGCCAATACTGTAGTCATCAGACACAGACTAAAATAAAAATGTTTACTGTGTTCAAAGAGATAATACCATGTTGCACATTTAAGACTAAATCTGGCAAATATAAGATACAATAACAACACAAAAAAAGACTTTTTCTTAATTTTAATAAAAAGACATAGATAAGAGAGAATTAGAAAATTAGAAGAAAGGTCAGAAGAAAATATCAAGAATGAACATGGAGAAAAATAAGCATGGCTAAAAAATATAGAGGATACAGTGAGAAGAGGTAATAGTATATATATATATATTATGGGAGTCCAAGAAGGATTGAGGAGAGAAGACAGAACGGATCAGAAATAATATTGGAAAAGATAATGGCTGAGAACTTTGCAAAACTAATGAAAGAAACCAAACAACAGATTTAAGAAGGTCTAAGAACCACAAGCAGTATAATTGTAAAAAATTTTAATTTACATACAACAAAGAAAAAGCAATGAAAACCAAAGAGAATATATTCTTAAGCATAAATCCTTTACATGCATTTATACCTATGTAAATCACTGTTACATTTTCAACCATTGCCTTTATTTGTAAAACTTGTCTTCTTTTGTGATTTTGATCTATCTTTACATAATCTTTGATTGTTTATAAGTAAATTTCTTTTTATTTATTTATTTATTTATTTATTTATTATTTTTAAAGATTTTATTTATTTATTTGACATAGAGAGAGAGTGAGTACAAGAAGGAGACTTTCCACTGAGCAGGGAGTCCAACATGGGGGGTTGGTCCCAGGACCCTGACCTGAGCTGAAAGCAGACACTTAACCGACTGAGCCACACTGGCACCCCAAGAAGAAAGGCTCTTTGTTGTTATTTAGGGATTGTAAATTTTTCTTCTCATAGGAATGGCAGAGCAGATTCATGGAGTGACCCAATCAACTGCTTGTGGATTAAGTAGCAATCCCAGCATCTCTAACTCTGTAGGGAATGAAAGTCTGTCTGAAGTTATGACAAGGAAGGAGCTGACAATAGGGATATTGTTTTACTAGCTGTATTGGGGTTCCCTGAGGAAAAGAGCCAACCTACATGTATTATTTAAGATTTATTTATGGCCTAGTTTAAAAAAAAAGATTGAAACACATGTAAAGTAAGACATTTAAAAGTAAAACACAACAAGAAAGAACATAAGTAGTAGATAATTTCTGGGGCAGATCTGAGGGACGAGATAATAAATTTGGATTCCAGTATTCTGGCATAAAAACAAAGAGGGATAAACCCAAGTTTACTTAACTTTGACTTTTAATTTTTTCAGAAACACACAACATACAGATTCAGTTAAAAAGGCAACATTTTGCCCCGCCCCTCTCTGTCTTCTCTGCCCTGGGAGCAGCTCTCCTGCCACAGCCACTCATCCCCTGAAAACGTACGCCTGTGCAAAGTTCGCCTCCACCCCGTTCTTGGTCAGGAGCACCTCTCAGCTCTTGAGCTGATCACTGTCTGCAGTGGTGCTAAAACCACCTGAGACACTGTCAGATGAGGCACCTTATAAGGGCCTCAGCATCTTGGCAGCCTCACGTCCCCTGACCTCACTTATTCCTAGCTGCAGCTTCCAAACCAGTGCCATTTCAAGGGATGTCCCTACAGCAGCCAAGTTCATTGAGGCTGGGACTGCCACGATAGGGGTGGCTGGCTCTGGGGCTGGAACTGGAGCTGTGTTTGGGACCCTTATCATTGGCTATGCCAGGAATCTCTCCCTGAAGCAACAGCTCTTCTCTTACACCATTCTGGGCTTTGCCCTCTCGGAGGCCATGGGGCTCTTTTGCCTGTTGGTGGCCTTTCTCATCCTCTTCGCCATGTGAAGGAGCCGTCTCCACCTCTCATAGGTCTTTCTGCCGTGTCTTGTCTACACTGTATATTCCTTATCCTATACCTCCTCAGGCAGGCTGAGGAAAGTGGTTGGCTGAGGGTTTGACAGAGGGAAGACAAATAAATGCTGTATTAATAAGAAAAAAAAAAGGCAATATTTTCCCTGGCTATTTAGGAAAGGAGACACCAAAAGTGATTTAAAAAGCATTGGATTTGGAGATAAGACAATTGGGTTAAATTCCAACTTTGCTACTCAATAACTGCTCAATTAATCTCATTGAGTCTCAGTGACTTCAAAAGAGAAGAGGATAAAAACAATTGACCCACCTACCTATCGGGGGTATTATGAAAAATACATTCAAGTTGGAAATAATAAAATAATATCAAAAAAGACTTGAGCTCCTAAAGAGACAAGAGAATGGAAAAAGGTATCTGCCTGCTTTGAATGAATTCAGGGAACCAGATAAAGTTGGATTTCATCTCAGTGGATTGACTGGAGAAAAGAATCCAACCCCAATGTCAGTAATCTTAGAAAAAAAAGAGGTATTAAGAATGAAGGTAAGCCAATATTGTCTTAATATTTACCAAGAGCATATGAGTGGGGGAAGGGAAGAACATTGAATTTTAGGAACAAACACCTAAACTATACTGATTTTTGGCAAGATTCTATAGTGAATTTTGAGATAGATTATTCATTAGGTTAAAAAGAAAATTGCAATCACCAGCAATCAGTATGGGTCTGCTAAGAACAACTTACAATACCTGGTCTTTTTGTTCATGGTAGGTTGGAGAAAAGCATCATGATTCCAGCGAAGCATCTGACAAAGTTGCCAGGTGTCACTGAGGACAAGGTGAAGACAGGAATGTAGAAGACAAAAATAATTAGGCAGTTTCAAAACTGACTGAAGGCCTGTAGGATCTCCTGCTAATGAACTGATTATCAACTAGGTGGAAAATTTTAGCTGACATGCCACATAGGGCCATTCAACTTGTGAAATTATCAGCTCAGATGAAAACAAAATACATGCTGTCTTCATTTTCAGATGCTGTAAAGGAAGTTAGTACGTTGAGTGATAAAATATGATCCAAGAAGATCTTGATAGGCTGGAAAGAACAGTAAATTAAAGAGAATAAATTTAATAAGGACAGATGCAAACATAGTAAACATTTCCTTTGCATTAAAAATCAACTGCACAGGATGGTGGAGATTTGGCTGAAATGTGGTTTATGCAAAAAAAGTTCTCAGGGTTTTAGTTGCCAACAAGGTCAACACGAACAAGTCATGTGATTTGCCAAAAAAACAAAAACAAAAACAAAAACCCCACAATCAACCAACCTAACAAACAAATAAAACCCTCCAATCTTCTTAGGCCAGATCAAGAGAAATAGCCCTTCCAGACAAGGAAATAATAGTATTCTGTATTTGGAATTGCTTAATTCACATCTGGAAGATTGTGACTAGATAAGGGTGCCACAGTTTAAGGGGAGGGTGTTGATAAAATGGAGCTGACCAGAGGAGGGTAATCAAAATGTTGGAAGGTCTGGAAGCAGTCATATGAGAAACAGCTATAAGATCTTGGTTTGTTTTGCCTGGTTAAAGGGATGGTGTGTGTCTGTGTTTACAGAGGGAGATAACATCATAATGTCTATAAAGAATTTAGAACAAGGCTCTTTACATAGTAAACATCCAATAAATGCCAACTATAATTATAACTCCAACAGGAGAGGACTCGAGTATTCTATGTAACCTCAAAGGGCAACACTAGGAACAATGTGTGGAAATTATGGGAACATTATTTTTCTCTCAGAACTAAACAAAGATTTAACAGATTGTTTTGTAACCTGGTTATCACCTGAGATGTTGTAGAAATTTCTGTGTTTTTATAATAGACATAACAATCTAAAGAGGCAAAATGAGCTGAAATTATAGATCATCTTGTGGGTGAGAAGCAGACCATCTTCTGTCAATTGGCCATTTTGGAATGACAAGTCTGTAGACTGAAATAAGACACCTCATTAGTAATGATTATGTTTGTTGTCTGAGTGGGAGATGTTTTTGCAGAAGGTATGACATTCGTTTCTTTTCTTTTTTAGGGAAGAAAATATTTTACAGGAGAGTGTTAGGATCATTAGCACGTAAAAGCACCCAATAAGTATTTGTTTAATGAATTAGTTATCCTGACAGAAAATAATTCCAGTTGTAACTGCTGGAAATTCCCATATGGAAATTGATAATGAGAAAATACTCCTTTCCCTCCTAGCCTTAGAGAAGAGTTTTTCCCCATTGTGGGGTGCTTTGTGCATGTGTGTGCACACATGCAGACATGTATATGAACTTAATCTGCCCAGAGAATTGTTTCTGCCTGAACTGAAGAGAACTATCACTGGTCTTGCTCTGAGATGAGGCGTACTTTGGCGCATAAGGCACTCCTCAGTAACTTACCGTCCCTTGTTCCTTCAAAACTGATGCTGCATTTAGAAGTAGAAGCAAAATGGAAATCTCTCTTCCTCTCTTCCCTTCTCCTCTTGATATGTGTTTTGGAAGTGGGGTAGACAAGCACACCTGCCCTATTGCTGACTGAGAAACTTGAGAGCAAGGGCACCTACTAGACCTGGCCAGCAGCCTGTTTTTTTCAAGGGACACATTAATAGTCATCATTAATAATGGAGCGAACATCTTTCCACTGAGCTACTGGTAAACTCACCTCCATGCCCTGCCCCTAAGCAACCACCTTGCTTTCTAGAGACCTAATCCATTAAGCTGTCTAACATTTAAGGGGAGATGCAAGATTGTTTTGAAGGCTAGGATGTACTTACCAACTCTACTTAAATCTATTCATACAAAGTGATATCACAAACACCTATTTCTCTGGAAAAAAGAACTTTAGAGATCATGCAGTTTTACATCATTCTATTAAAGTGAAGTTGAAAGACAGCCTAATACTCCATTGAAGGGGTTCACCTTCAACTTTAGCATATATGCTTTAGAAGTTTTATAAGGAATAGAAGAAGAGAAGAAATAGAAGAAATGTGGAAATAATTCTGGCTTTTAGAAACTTGCCTCCCATTCTGCAAGAGATGGTTTGGGCATGAACTTACGAGGTTCAAGGGGAAGAAGACAGGTCTATGTCAGGGGAAATAAGTAGAGTCATGGGGAGATACTCAGACCCTAACGAGATTTATTTTTATTACTTGTCAATGGAATTGTGAGGGAGGTGCTTTAAATGATAGGCTCTTTTTAAAAAGTGAACAGTCATGAACAGCATTAAGTTTCGGACTTTAAAATTATGTTTTATCTAGAAATTAGGACAGTGATAAGAGGTTGTCTGTATTGCCTGTACTGATGACAACCCCCTTTCCTTTTCCTCCCAAATGCATTGCCTTAAATCTGGTAAGTTGACCTGAAAGGAAGTAATTCTATAGACTCAGAAAGCACCAAGTTATAAGGGCAAGAATCTAATTTATACTTTGTGCTTGAGACTAATGTTGAAGGTAATCGTATAATATACCCTCTAATGTGATTCTTTAACACATGCAGGAATTTACAATATCCTCCTCTCGTTCATATGGCTTTATCGCCTGTGGAGCCACTTATCTTGTTTTTGTTTGTTTTCTTTTGCAATTATTTATTCCTCCCAGGATTAGAGAGTTTTGATTATTTTTAAAGCTGACCTATGACCTTAAATCCAAATTGTTATCATTCTTTAAGGTGAATTTTTAGGATATCCAGGAACTATTTGAGCACATTCTTCATTTACACTCAGTGTCTCACAAGATGGCTTATGTTTCGGGTGAAAACTCTGCTGAGGTTATTTTCGTCTCTGCTGCAAGCAGAGTGGCCTTACTATTTGTGTTAACACTGGGGGTAGGAGTCTCTAGGCAAGTGGAGACGTCTCTGATTTGATGTGAACGTTAAAATCTGGAAACAGGAAAACCCGTCGGAGAGCCCCCATTTTGAGATTATATTATCTGAACGTCAAGATATTTGTGGTTATCTTGTTTCTTTGCACCTAGTTCCACCACCTTCCGACTTGAACACAGCTGACTTCATCACTAAGATAAGTAACTGGGAAAGAACAGTGATGGTTTCTAATGGAGCTGGCACAGTTGTGAGATGGGAGAGCTTTTTAAGTGGTACAAAGTGGATTTGGGTATCTTTGAAGTTTCTTGTCTGTGATCGGAATGAACCCCTATGAGTTATAACTGGAGGGTGTTCTTATGATGCCACGTCCTATCCCTGGCATATAAAAGAAATCATTTTCTGGGGTGTATGAAATGCAGCAAGACCTTTTGTAATACCAGCATTGGGAGCCTGGATGAAGTCTAGCATTGCGCTTTAGGTGGGAAGCCTGGCCAGTGGGCTGTTCTTCCCTCAGGATGGTGGCAGGGTATGGAAATACGGGACCGCTCGGGTGGGGACACAGAAATGGCTTGAAGTTGTGGTGCTTCTTATCTTTGTGAAAGCTACGCTTATTAAGACATTGTGCTGGGTGTATTGGATGTGGAGGAGAGAAAGGAATGCTTTGGAGGGCGAAAAGAACGTAGAAAGAGTACTTCTGAGGAGAATCAGAGGAGAGAAGGAGTGTTCTCCAGAGTAGAACAGAGGAAGAACATGGTGGATCAAACGGGAAGGGAGAGGCTGAACCAGGGCAATTAGTGAATGTCCGCAGGAAAAGTAATTAGATGGAAGTTCCCTTCTACCTGGGACAGCTGGCCCGCGACCTCTTCCCTGCTCTGGCAGGTGACTGGAGGCTTATTCTCTCAAGAAGGTGAACTAGAGCAAGCAGGAGGGAAATGCTGGAAGGAATACGAGAAGATGCAGTTGGAGCGGGAAGGCAGCAGGCAGGAGCAAAGTGTCTGGATCTGCTGGAAGATTTACCAGCTGATGCCTGGAGCTGACAACTGAGCTGATGGGAGGAGCCGCGGTCAGAAACCAGCAGAGCAGCTCAGAACTGGTAAGGAAAGCCTGTTGCGGGCTTCAGAGTGCTGAGGTTCTGGAAGAACCTGATAAGGGGTGGGAACCTTCAAGCTGAGTAGGAATAGAGAAAGAATTTCTAAGAGACTGTTGCAAAAAGTGACTGTGGTTGGCGTTTAACCTCTATGAGCATTACTGGGTTTGGAAAGAATGATTGTCCCCGCGCAGGCAGTTCACAAAAAGGGAAATACACACGCTGGGTACACATATGCGAAGGTGTTCAGACTCACATGTAATCGAAGGAGATGCATATACAAAGAGCGGTCAGCTTTAATTAAAAATTAGCAAAGAATGTGGACCAGGGGTGTTGAAATAGGTGCTGGCATACTCCTGGAGGGAATATAATGGACCATTAATTGAAGACAGTGATTTGACAGTGTGTATCAACAGTTTTGAATTTATTTGTTCCCTTTGGCCCATAAGTTCTGGGACTCTCACCTCAGGAAATAACTGGAAAGACAAATAAATACAAATGATAAAAGATGTTTCACACTCATTAATTTTGATAATTAAAATTTAAAATGAACTAAATGTTCAACAATAGCATCCAAGTAAATTATGGTGCCATGCTGCAATGAAATATTATGCAGCCATTAAAATTTATATTTGCCAAGAGTTTGTAAATTTGAAACATGGGTGCAATCACTTTAAAGAGTAGAAGCATTTGTTTATATTTATGTTCTCAACAATGTGAAAAAAACACTTGAAGGAGACATGCCAAAATACAACTGTTGCTAGGAATGTTTGGATTATAGATGTTTTCCTTATCTTTAAAACTTCTTTATTGAATTTTTAGGTATTCTAAATAAGTTCTTTTTTTTAATTAAAAAGCACAGGAATGAGTTCCTTTGGAGAAGATCTGGAAGAACAGCTATATTTTTTATTGATTAATTTCAAACTCATCAGGGACCACAGATATAATGAATTTGTAGAGATGCAATATTTTAAAATCTGAAATTATGTTGGGGAATGAATAAACAAAGTGTGGCAGGCAGAATAATGCCCTCCCCCCACCCCGAAGATGTCCACATCCTAATCACCAGAATCTGTGAATATGTTAGTTTATGTGGCAGAGAGAATTAAAGATACAGATGGAATCAAATTTCCTAATTGGCTGACCTTCCGATGGGGACATTATCCTGGCGATTTTCCTGGTGGGTGCAATGAAGTTGCAAGGGTCCTTGTAAGTGGCAGAGGGAGGCAAAGAGAAAATGAAGGAAATGGAAGGGTGAGAAGAACTTGAACTGACATGACTGGTTTCAAGATAGAGAAATGGAATCATGAGCCAAAGAATGTGGATGACCTGTAACAACTAAAAAAGGCAGGGAAAGAGAGTCTTCCCTAGAGCCTCCAGAAGGAGCTAGCCTGCCGACAGCTTGATTTTAGCCCTTTGAGAACCATATCAGACTTTCGATCTCCAAAATTATAAGGTAAATTTGTATTGTTCTAAACCACTAAGTTTGTAGTAATTTGTTACTATAGCAACAGTAAACCCATACACCAACCCTGATGCCATCGCTGTGACAGAAGCCAAAGTCACTACTAAGAGGACAAGTATGTAGGCCAATATTTGTATAATAATTTCACATATACAAAATGCTCTCAGAATGCATTAGATCATTTGAAACACACAGCCATCTTGTGAAGGAGAAAACACGTTCTCCTGATTTTTACAAGTAGGAAAACTAAGATTTGGAGCAACAAAACAACTGGCTAGGGGTTGCACAGCGGCAGAGTTGGGATTCAGAGCCTGGCCTCTGGCACCCAGTCCCATGCCATGGTCTCTCTCTCACCATGTACACAAGGGTAAGCAAAAAGTAGCAGAACCCTTTGTAAACTGTGGGCCTCTACCTTGGCCAAGAACAGCAGAGGAACAGAATGCTGTGAAGAGCTGGTGTTAGGTTTATAGGAATTTTTTTGAAGATTTTATTATTTTTTTAAGTAATCTCTACACCCAGCATGGGACTTGAACTCCCGATCCTGAGATGGAGAGTCACATGCTCTCCTGACTGAGCAGCCAGGCTCCGTTTATGGGATTTGTTTTCTATAAAATTTTTGAACAGAAAAAATAAAAACCCTAAAGTAATACATAAAATGTAATCATCTCAAGCCTGTGATCCAATTATTTTCTTTTTCTCCTCCAAAGAAGGGAATCCATATTTCCACATGGACAAATGGGGGAAATTCTTAGTTTCTGGGAAGGATAATCTAACCTATAGCTTGGCCTTCTCATTGATGTCACTTTGCCCTTCTCTTAATCATAGATGCCCCCATCAGATGATGGCAGAAGAAATAAAAGGTGACATTTAAGCCCTTGGTGGTAGTTATTTTTATGTGTCAACTTGGCTGGGCCAAAGAGTACCCAGACATTTGATCAAACATTATACTGGGTGTGTCTGTGTGTTTCTGGATGAGATTAATGTTTGAAATGATAGATTCAGGAAAATATGTTGCTCTCCCTCATGTGGGCTATTCTCTTTCTTTCAACTGAAGAGCTGAACAGAAGAGAAAGGATGAGTAGGGGGGAACTTCACCTGTCTGCTTGTTCAGCTGAAACATTGGTCTTTGCCTGCCTTTGGACTAGAACTTATGGCTCTCCTGGCTTTCAGGCCTTTAGAATTAAACTTAAACACCACCACCAGCTCTTCTAGATCTCCAGTTTGCTGACTGCAGAGCTTGGGAATTTTCAGCCTCCATAACTATATGAGCCAGTTCCTTATAATAAGTGTGTCTCTCTGCCCCCCCTTTTCTCTAGCGATCCATAACTAATAAACACATCCAGAAGTAACTAAATGTTAGTAGAAAGTCTAACTGAGGAAAACAGTTTCAACCCCCCGAATAAGCTAATTTTAGCTGCTTAATTTCCTTTAAATTATTCTAGAGGTGGCTGTCCTCCCAGCATTCAGCAGTTCAAAGTTACGCACCAGGAATGGAACTGCTGATGCCCTTTTGGAAAGCAAGCACAGACTATCGGTAATTAGGGGTTCCATCTATCAGGACCAGATGTGGTCAGATCCCAAGAGTAGGGGCCTGGGCCTGCGGGAAGTGCTGGGCAGGGTGTCCGGATAAGGGTCCGCTCTACTGGGTAATGTGGAAATGAGCCTAGGGTCTCTGTTGACCAATGTTTTGATGCATGCTTCCTACTCTTCCTTTTAATATCTTCTAGGGTAGTCTCAATAGCCATCATGGCCACAAATGAACTTCTAACAAAAAGGTTGCAGAAGATTCACTTGGAGAAAATGTGCTCTGGAGAAGAAGTTGTTCCCCCTGTTTTGTATCCCTCCTCTCCCTTGCCATTCCCCTTCCCTTCACTCGCTCACTAGTTAGCTAGTAGTCCCTGCCCTCCCCACTCTGTAAGCATACGTAGGAGGTCTGAGGCTTGCCCTTCTTTCCCCTCTCTCACATTCAGAGGGGATGTAGCATAACCTCCCCTCCCTCTTGTGTGGAACCCAGATGTGTGGGACCCTCCAGCGATGACCATTGGGTTTGGCCACTGTGCCCTGTGGGGCTCTAAGGAACATAGTGCCTGCCTCTGTTTCACACTATCAACCCTAAAGTACTCCTGATGCACCCCATAGACCTTTGCCCGACTTCTCCTCCACCCTACCCTAGGTTTAGAGAATTAAGCTTCTACTAAAGATCCAGTGCCCCAAGACCCCAGGCGCAGACCCAAGCCATCTCTGCAGCTAGCCTTGAACCCTCATCCTGGGGTGAGCCCTCTAGTGCCCTTGGACAGACCTCACACTTGGCAGGTACTCCTTGATCTGGCTGGTGGATTCCCAGTCCCTGCACATCATGCAGTCATGCAGACTGCTTCATTAAGGCTGCTGCACCAACTGTTTGACGACACCCAAGCCTTCAGACCCCAAGCCTTGTCAGTCCGATCAAACCTCTTGTACAACCTGGCTTGTTTCCAGTACCCTCCTGCCCTTGGACGCAGTCTTACCTGTTTTGCTGCAAGCATGGAGGTGCGCTTGAAATAACTGCCTAAAGGTTCCTAGAACCTTTAGTGTTAGGAAAAAGTATCTGTCTCAGAGGGGATTTGGGCCGCCATTGTCTATCTCCTCTTGGCATGTTTCTGGAGGACTGAGAGTTTGTCATTCCTGGAAACAGGATTTAAATAGCTGCTGGGAGGGGCGCCTGGGTGGCTCAGTCTGTCAAGCATCTGACTCTTGATTTAGGCTCAGGTCATGACTCAGGGTCATGAGATTGAGCCCTGAGCTGGGCTCTGTGCTCAGCTTGGAGGCTGCTTGAGATTCTCTCTCTCCCTCTCCCTCTGCTCCTTTCCCCACTCTCTCTCTCTCTCTCTCACTCCCTCTAAAGAAAAAAATAAATAAATACAATCTTTAAAAGGCTGCTGTGAGCAGTAGGGTGGCTATAAGTTGAGGACAAGGAACCAACGTGCCCTAAGCAGCTATGCTGGCAGAGAATTTTCTGTCTTCCAATTTGTAATTTTTCCAGTGCCCACACGAGGCAACAGGTATTATTATTTTCCTTCACAGAGGGTGAAAGTGAATGTCAGAGAGGTGGAGGGAGCTGGGGTGCTGTGGCATGGGGATCCATGTCTGCATTATTCTCCGTCCTGTGTCAGGTGTCGGGTTCTGCAGTAGATGCTTAAATAACAGCACATGTCACAGACGTTTGAGGCACTCTGTATCTAATAGTTGTTTATAACCTTCTTCCTTGGAAGTCTGTGTTTGTGGAAAGTCAGGCTCCTACTTTCCTGGTCACAGGAGGTGATATATTGAAGTTCTTTTTCTGACGTGTGATAGAAGTGTGTTTTTCCCAATGCTTTGAGATGGGGAAAAAACCTCTGACCGACCCTCTGGAAAGTTGTATTTCTAGATGCACTGGAAGTTTTTAATAGTGAAAAAAAAAAAAGCTAACATTTCAATTTAAACAGTGGAGGCATTTTTGTCTTGGCGTTACTACAAGGTATGAGAAATGAAATCAACGTACTATCTATACTCTCTTAACAGGGGGAAGGGAGCACCTCGTGTAGAGTTTAGATAGTCTTATCTGGTGAAACACCCAGCAAATAATCTTAAATCATAAAGGTGGCTTTGTTGTTTTCTAGCTGTGCCCTGCTGCCCCCTATCGGGTCTGGGGATGATGTATGGAGGCTGTTCTCATAGGGGTGGGCCTGAGGGCTCGCTGCCTGTGGTGGCAGGTGTAACCCGTGTCCAGGCCTCCCTATGCTGGCTCTATGTCATCTAAGGCTGTCCGCTCTGTATTGATGAACCCTCAGTGAAGGCAGATGTGTGGGCTTTCTCAAGGCCTTTCCAAAGAGGGAAAAACAAAGGCTTCTATTGATTATGGAAAAGTCAAAATTTTTTTCACCTGGAGATAGTGGTTTCTATTGTACTTATAATGAAGGTGATCCTCTAACCCAGAGCCTGCCAAGCAGAGAGCCCGATGCGGGGCTCGATCCCAGGACCCTGAGATCATGACCTGAGCCGAAGGCAGAGGCTTAACCCACCGAGCCACCCAGGCGGCCCCCCCCGCCAGTGGTTTTTTTAAACCTTTCTTGGATTCCATATTCCTTCGAAAAGCTAATGAAAGTGATAAGAGCTCTTACCCCGGGGAACAAAATGTACATGTACATCCAAACAAAATTTTATGTGCTTTCAAGGGTTCACAAAGCCCCAGGGGTATGACCTAAACTACCTCCTCCCTTGGGGTTATTTATTCTAGTTTTCTTTTATTTATGAGAACCTATTGCCTTCCCGAGCTTGTGGTCAAACATAGCGACCACTATTTTTATTTTGGCATTCATAAAAATGAAATCTACCTAGGAAATTTCTTAGCAGTTTAGCATAAAAGTTCACTAATTAAGAATAACCATTGACCATCTTAATCAACAGCTGAGGCTTAGTTCTTTAGGTTCACCCCAAATGCATCTTACTATTTGCACTAACAGCTCATTTCTACCCTTGGCTGCATGGATGGGGACTTGGTGGGAGAAAGGAAAGGAGGAGTATATATTAGAGTCACCTGGAGGGCTTTTTAAATAGTCTCTTGCTCCTCCTCCCAAGACAGGACTTAGAGCTGCAGACCTGCCGGCTGTCTTCACGATGCCTCGTGGAAATGTGAGGGCTCTCCAGCAGAAGGTACGAATTCTACTACAGTCTGTGCTGTTTATTACAGTTTTGTGTCCAAAGAGAGGGTGGGTGGTTTAGAGAAGTCACAGAATCAGAGAATGTTCGAGTTGGGAGAAATGATGTAAACATTTGATGGTGGTCGGTACTAAGAAACACAATGTCCACCTACATTCTACCCCCCACTCCTTTTTTTTTTTTTTTTTTTGTTTAAGGTGGTGCCATTTTACTCAACGGTCTCATTACAAAAATAGCCAGAATGTGTATTGAGGCAGAATTAGGAAAGACCCTCTCTATCCCCACCCCCACC
Organism: Martes martes; assembly: GCF_963455335.1. Lineage (NCBI taxonomy): Eukaryota > Metazoa > Chordata > Mammalia > Carnivora > Mustelidae > Martes > Martes martes. The sequence continues at coordinate 81,428,702 of NC_137895.1, read as the reverse complement.
CCACTCCCAGCCCCATCCCAGGCTTCCACAAGAGTGGCGGCTGGGGGAGGGGCGGGGCAGCCTCTTCCACACAGTGCCCTTGTGGCTCTATACAGGGGCCCTAGCTGGAGAGTGGGGGTCTGGGCTTGGCCAGCACTGTCTACGTGAAGCCCCCACCCCGTCCCTTTTAAATAGGACTCCCGACATCAAACGTCTTCCCTGCACTGCTGTTGAGGTCTTCAACAGGACAAGCTGTCCTAGAAACTTCCTTCCACCCGGCCAGCCAGGAAGGTAGTGAATACCTATATACATACCCTGGAGATGTGCAAAACATTACCATGGATGGCATTCTAATTTTTCTGTCCTACTCTATTCTAGTGCCATACTGGTTCCAGGACACTAAATTAATGGCTATAGCCATAATTTGAAAAACAGTCATGCAGACTAATAGCCTTCAAACTAAATTCTTGCAATTGTCTGATGAGACCCAGGACTGCCTGTGGTGAGGGTGAGGAGGGGAAGGAAAAGGGTTACGGGGGAGAGAGCAGGCTTAACTCCTAGTACCCTCTCCCCCAGTCAGAGGAGCTCCATCAGGATTTTTTTTTTTTAACAGTATATTGGGATTCTCTGTAATACTTTATTTTAAAAACATTGAAAACCACTGGCCTAACCTATTTTACAGATGAGAAATTTAAATTCAATACTACTTGATTTATTCAAGTCAGGCCAGTGGTTGGTAACAGAGAACTACTCTGGTTTTCTTTTTCCATCCTTCTTTTGTTTTCAGTGTTAATTAATGTTTATTTGGTAAAATGCCAAATGATTTAGCAGAAATTATGAAGAACATCAAGCATCTCTCACCCATGTTTTATCCCACTCCTTTGTCTGCTTCTGATTTTTATTTTTATTTTTTATTTTTTTAAAGATTTTATTTATTTATTTGACAGAGAGAGAGATCACAAGTAGGCAGAGAGGCAGGCAGAGAGAGAGGGAAGCAGGCTCCCTGCTGAGCAGAGAGCCTGATACAGGGCTTGATCCCAGGACCCTGGGATCATGACCTGAGCTGAAGGCAGAGGCTTTAACCCACTGAGCCACCCAGGTGCCCCTGCTTCTGATTTTTAGACTTTGCTAACTATCCCATAACTCAGAATATCCTGTTTGCCTCTCTGCTCCTTAATTTATCACTTAGACAACCCTGTTGACTCCCCACTATGCAGGATGGAGGCTTAGCTCACTTTTCCTATCACCTCCTCTTTCCCTCTTCCCCGGTGTTTTCTAGTTATGTTATTTTTAGGTGTATAATTGATTACATGTGTTATTTTAAGTTAAAATGTAGTCCTCTATTTCTGATTATATCCTCGTCTTCTCACCCCATTCTATTGCCTTTTCTATTGCACCATTTCCAGCACCTCCAAAAACAACACCAATGCTGAGAAATTTTAGTTGACAGTAAGATGAATTAAAGTGTGATATGGCTCCTTCCAGAAGCTAGAGAAACTTTACACTGTATTATTAGAGATATAAAGTCAATAAGCATAAGGTTTGAAATAGGTGGATCACAAGAGAATTTCCATAACACACACACAGTCTGGTCCTTGGGAAAAGAGACCAAATATTCTTTGTATTTCTACCTTCCATTGCACCTAGGTCTGTATATTCTGTTTGGCAACAGAGGGTAAAACTCAAACTGGCAAATGAAAAAATTTTGACATGTCAGATACAGGCTTAAAATAGAGATTTCTAATAAACAGCCCTCCAATATGGAGGTAGTAAGTTAGTAATTTCCTTATGACTGAGCGTCCAAGCACAGGTTAGGAAAACCCGTGTTAAGTTTTTTCCAGAAGGGCGAGTGGCCCCTGAGTTATTTTCAATGCTGAGATTTTGTGATCTTGTGGAAATAATGGTATGTCTCACAAGGTGAGTGTTGTTAGGTCATGCATTCTTTCTCTTTTTTAAAAAGATTTTATTTATTTATTTGGCAGAGAGAGAGGGAGCACAAGCCAGGGGAGCAGCAGGCAGTGGGAGAGGGAGAAGCAGGCTTCCCAAGGAGCAGGGATCCCAACGCAGGACCCTAGGATCATGACCTCAGCCAAAGGCAGATGCTCAACCGATTGAGCCACCCAGGCTGCCCTAGATCATGCATTCTCGATGGGGGTGCTATCATCCTCAATAGAACAATAATCAGTTTTGGGGAAAGTGGGAAAAAAACCTCAATGATTTGTGGCCCTCCAAAAAGCCACATTATGTAAATAGTTTCACAATATATGTGTGACATTAAAAGTTTATGGCAGGCAGGAATTAGGAATTGGGGTGGGGTGGGGCAGCCTATGGTTCAGAGCTGAAAAATACTGAAAAACAGGTTAAGAAACACTGTGCTAGACTTCACGTTACATTGGTAAGTTCCTGTGTTGGTTACATCCCCTCCCTTGGGAAGTCTTCTGTGACTCCCTTATTCTTTATCCCTGGGTGGAAGGATTAGCTCTCTGGGTCCCACAGCCCATTCATTCTTTGAGTTGTCAGAGAGGCAGTTTGGGGAGGAGTGGTTAGTAGGACTGGATTTGCACCCGTTTCTGACATTGACCGGCTGTCTGACTGCTGATAACTGATGTCCTCTCCCCAAGCCCGAGTTTCCTCCTCGTAAATGGAGCTAATGACTGTCCGTTCATTCCACATCGGGTTGCTGGGATGTTTAAATTCTAAGCCCTCGAAGTGTGAATCTAGAACCACTAGCATACGCCCATGGGGCAAGCTTGTTAGATAGGCAGCATCTCAGGCCCCGTCCCATTCTGACTATATCAGAACCCGTATTTTCACAAGATTCCCAGATGGTTTGCAGGTACATTAAAAAATCTGAGGATTACCTTAAATGAAATAATGCTTGTAAAAGAGCTTATCACAGGACCTGATGTTGGGGATTATTACTATTCATCCCTTTCTCCCACACTACATTGTCAATTCCATGTCAGGACTTTGTCCTATTCATCCTTACGTCCCCAGCCCCCAGAGCAGTGCCTGGCAGATGGTAGCCACTCAAATTTGTATATCGATTAAAAGTCTGCTAGATGAGAAGCCGAGAGGGGCGAGAAGACAATGCTTGCTTTCTGAATATAGCTAGAGATGACTTTTCTGCTCAGTCCTATTATCTGACTCCCAGCTCCTTCTCCCTCCATCTGGAAATGAAGACCTTCTCCACTGGGAACTTGTCTTTTTTTGTTTTTGTTTTGAGGGCAGGCACATTTAATTAAGAAACTTTTATTGAGTGCCTTCTTTGTGTACATCTTGTGTGGAAGAAAACAAATACGAGTAAGACACATCCCACCCTGTGTCACTGTGTGTGTGTGTGTGTGTGTGTGTGTGTGTACTCTATCACAAATCTCTTGCAATACACTCATTTCAACCTTATCTTGGCTTAAAAGATAAGGAGCGAACCGAAACATATGGGGTTTGTTGGCACACTGGGGCTGAGTTATGAATACTGTCACAGACACAGGAACCAAAAGATTCAGGCAAGAAAAACAAGCTTTAATAAAAAGGTTCCAGAATTTAGACACCTTTTTCTCCCTCCACCCCCCCACCTGCCCTCAGTGAACCCCCTCCTCCTTCCAAATACACTTTCCTGCTGCAAATAACCTTCAAGTTTACCTCAAAATTACCTTTTTTTTCTTTTGTCAGTAAGAATGATCCAACACATTCGCTTCTTTTATTTTTGCTTTTGCAGATAATTCTTTCTTAGAATAGGTAAATCATCTGGTGACAAGCTATCCTCAGTCCTCTGTGCAAACTATTCACCTCCTTAGCCACGGCGCCCGTTGGAGTGAGAGAAAACGGGCTTTCTTGCCCTCCTTCTACTCCGTTTGAAGGCTTGCATTACTGGAAATCATCCAATTTTTTTTTTTTTTTTGGTACAAAGAAATTTTTATCTTGACTAAATAAACTATTTGAAGTGATTTCTTTTTCTCCTGAGGTATATAGTTATAGCAAATTTTTGCTCTTTATTAATTATACTTGATTCCCTTTCTGAGGGCATTTGGATCACACTGGGAGGTTGGGGAGGGGCTGGGTCAACTCTTGGGAAGGAACATGGCGGCAGATATCCAGATGCCCTTGGTAAGAGCCCTGATAATTCAGGACACTGGTGATTCAGGGCACCAGCCTTCCCTCTGAGTCAGCAAGATTAACTATAGTTCTGCAATGCTTTTCATCTGGGAAGCTATGGACTTTCCACATATGAGGTCAATTAATGCTGTGAGGCAAATATTATGAATGTTTCCATTATTCTTTGTGGTTGAAGAGCGCACAGAAGATGGTGTTACCACCCAGGTGGGCATCACGAAGCTTAGAGCTCCAGGGAAATCCTGTAACCTTGCCTCTTAGTCTGGCTTCTGCATGGTGGGGAGATGTGGATTTTGGAAAATGGTCCAGCTTATGATTAAAAGCTTCACCCGGATGTTCCATAAGTCCCCAAATTCAACAAGTGACCTGTGCACTCCTCTTTGTCCTCTGGATTCACTCTCTTGGTTGCTGACATTGCCATATGCCCATCTGGTGATGTCCTCTGGATCTTCAGCATCTAGCACAGTACCTGACATATGGGAGATGCTACTCAATGTTATAGAACATGCAAACAACTTCTCCTCTTCTCTATAGCCCCTTGCCCCCACAATCAAGCAACCATGCATCATTTTGCCCAACAGATCTTTACTGAGTACTTATGTGTGAGGTACTGTACTAAACTCTGGGGAATCTAGCCATTAGCAAAAGCAGACCAAAATCCCTGTCCTTGTGGAGTTTACATTCTAGCAAGAGGAGCCAGATAATAAACCAAATAAATGATGTATTTTAATGATGGTAAGTTCTACCAGGAAAAATTAAGTAGGTAAAGGAAGAAGTTTGTGTTGGGAGGCAGTATTCAATTCTAATTACGGAGGTCAGGAAAGGCTTCACCAAGAAAATAACGTTTGGCTAAACATTTGACCTAGGGGAGGTCAGGAAGTTGCCCCCCCAGATATGAGGTTGGTGTGGGCAGCGGTCTATGAACATGCTTGGCTGTGGGAAGAGCAAATGCCGAAGACTCTGAGCCGGGAGCATGTGCGTCAGGTTCAAGGAACAGAAAGGGGATCAGTGTGGCGGGAGTGGCGTCAGCAAGGGGAGGAGAAGGAGAGGAGGTCAGAGAAGTAAGTGGTTGGGCAGACTGTGTTGGGACACAGAGGCAACTTTGTGTGAGTGGAGATGGAAAATCATTGGAAGATTTTGAACGGAGTGACCTGATCTATGTGTAAAACAGGATCACTCTGTAGTTTTGAGAATAAAGTGTAGGAGGGTGTGTGTGTGGGAGAGGAGGGGATGGGTAGGAGACGAGATACCAGTTGGGAAGCTTTTGAAAGAAATGCTGGTTAAAAAAAAAAAAAAAGAAATGCTGGTTGCTCAAGTGGAATGGTAGCAGTTGAGATGGTGAGAAGTGGAGGTATTGTGGACTTATTTTGAAGGCACAGTCAACAAGGGAGGCTGACAGATTAAATGTGGGGGGTGTGTGAGAGAGCGGAGGAGGAGTCAAGGATAACTCCAAAGGTTTTGATCTGAGCACGTGGAAAGCCGGAGCTGCGGTCAAGTCAAATTAGGAAGACTGCAAGACGAGCGCTTTATGATGGCAGATCAAGAATTCTGTTGTGAACAAGTTGAGTGAGTGATGCTTTAGACGTCCCAGTGTGGAATATGAATGGGCTGCTGACTGGGCGCATGTAGACTTCAGGCCAGAGAGCTGGACTGGAGATTTAAATCTGACAAAGCATAGAGTGTGTATGCAAAGCCATGAGACTAAATGAACCCATCTGAGGAATCACAAGAAAGTCCAGAGGCCCAAAGGGCTGAGCCTGGGGCCCCAATGTTAAGTGCTAGGGCCATGGGGCAAAACCAGCGAGGAGACTTCGAAGAGAAGCCAGTGAAGTAAGAGAAAAAGCAAGACTGTGTGATCTCCTGGAAGCCAAGTGAAGAAAATATTTCAAGGAGGAGAGAGTGATTGTGTCAGACGATGCTGTAAGGCCAAGTAAGATGAGGACTGACATCATTCCCAGGGCACAGCAACATGGAGCTCCCTAGTTATCCTACAAGAGCAGGTGTGGTGGTGTGATAGAGTGAGTTCAAGAGTACATGGGAAGGGAAAGTTACACTGGTGAGTGTAGACCACTCCTCTTCCCTTCCTCTAGTTGGAGTCTTGCTCAGGTCCTATCTGGCCAATTGCAGGAGGTTCCTTGGCTCAAATCTTGATAAAATCTTTAACGTGGCATTCAGGCTCTTCACAGTTCAGCTTCAACAAACTTCCACAGCCTCAGCCCCTGATAATTCCTATTCTTCACCCTGTTCCCAAATTAAATCCTTTCCTCCTAGTGTCAAGAGTTCCCTCAAGCTTCTAGGCTATCCTACATGCTGTTTCTCTGGCAAAAAAAATCCCAACTTCAGCTGCCTTCAGTACAGTGAACTCCTGGCCATCCTTCAAGATATAGTCAAGTGTCATTTCCTTGGGTGAGTCTGCCCTGTCTTGCCTGGTGGGCAGAGCAAGTTCCTATCTTCCCCCAACACACCCCCCCCCCACTTTATGTGTGATTATACTTTTGCACATATCACATACCATCATGCTGCAACTTGTCCACAATGTGGTCACTAAAATTCTAACCGACTGATCAGGGAAGCTAGTATTTATTGAATGCTTACCATATGTGTTGTGGATAATGCTTTGTCATCTTTGAATAGCCCTATGAGGTAATTACAACGATTATCCCTTATCTCATGCATGAAACATTGAGTCAGAGAGAGATCAAGCAACCTGACCATGGCCGTTGAAATTCAAGACACAAACCTAGGTCTGGTTCATTTTAAAGACCAAGCTAGAATTAACTTTTTAATTAAAATTTTTAAGTAACTATTTTTTGTTTACTTTTTAAGAATTTTAGCTGAAAAGGTATTAATGATACTGAAGGAATCAATGTTCCTAAATCTGTCAAAGATTTTTATTTTTTTAAAGTAAAGTTTCGGGCCTATTTACAGTATCTTCCCTCTTCTTCCAGTTGTACCTTCATAAAATTTCTAAATTTTTTTAATTTTATTTTTTTCTTACCATAGCACCTACCCTCCCCAATGTCCATCACCCAGCCACCCCATCCCTCCCCTCATCCTCCCCAGCAACCCTCAATTTGTTTCCTGAGATTAAGAGTCTCTTATGGTTTGTCTCCCTCTCTGGTTTCATCTTGTTTCATTTTTCCCTCCCTTCCCCTATGATCCTCTGTCTTGTTTCTCAGATTCCTCATATCAGTGAGATCATACGATAATTGTCTTTCTCTGATTGACTTATTTTGTTTAGCATAATACCCTCTAGTTCCATCCACATTGTTGCAAATGGCAAGATTTCAGGTTTTTTGATGGCTGCATAGTATTCCATTATATATATATATATATATATGACATCTTCTTTATCCATTCATCTGTTGCTGGACATCTAGGCTCTTTCAATAGTTTGGCTATTGCGGATATTGTTGCTATAAACATTGAGGTGTATGTGCCCCTTTGGATCACTGCATTTGTATGTTTAGGATAAATACCTGGTAGTGCAATTGCTGGGTCATAGGGTAGCTCTATTTTCAACTTTTTGAGGAACCTCCATACTATTTTCCAGGGTGGCTGCACCAGCTTGCATTCCCACCAATGGTGTGGGAGGGTTCCCCTTTCTCCACATCCTCGCCAACAGCTGTCGTTTTCTGACTGGTTAATTTTAGTCATTCTGACTAGTGTGAGGTGGTATCTCACTGTGGTCTAGATGCTCATCCTTAATAAAATTCCATAAACATAGTAACTTAGATAACCCTACTTCATTGATAAGTGTGCATTTAAGCCTTGCCAACATAATAATGACCACAAACCAACAACATAATTTTGAAATCTATACAGATAGGGACAACATATGAAACTTTAAAATTTCCTTTTATAGAGTAAAACCACCCTCTAAATGAAATAGTAAAATGCTGCCCTTGAGACAGTTACTAAAATGTCTGCAGCCTTTGTGTACTGTTGCTCAAAACTTAAGTATTTATGAAATTACGTCCGCATTCTAGACTGGCATTGCCCAGTAAAGCATTCTGGGGTGATGAAGATGTCCTATAAATCCACATTGCCCAATATGGCAGCCACAGACCATAGGTGACTATCGAGTGCTTGAAATCTGGCTAGTATCAATAAGGAACTGGTTTTTATTTTAATCAATTTACATGTAAAGAACTACACATGGCTGATGGCTACAATAATTGGCCGTACATCGCTAGAAACTCAGGCAACTCCAGATACCTTAGGTGAATACTATCAATGCTGAGAAAGTTATGAGAGGTTTTTTATTCTCTTCTTTTACCTATGCCATGACTTATACCATGGTTACACAATAACCATGACTAGAAATTCATATTTTGTAGAATGTAAGATGCCACCAATTTTAAGATACATTATTTTGTGTATGACTAAGAAAAAGATTGCTGACATTTATGATTGTAAGGCATCATTGATTGTTAGACACATTCCAATTTCAGAGACTAAAATCTTGGGGAAAACTAATCCTAGAATCAATGAAAAACTTTGATATTTTGATCATTTCCAGGAAATTCCCTGATTTCCAAATGTCACTATTTTTCCCCCTCCTATTAACCTATAGTATGATTAGTTAAGACTGGGTAGTATCATTTCCAGTTTAATTTAATTTTTTAGGTCAAGTATGTGGCAGTAAGAACTGAAATAACAACCAAAAACATTAACAGGTTGTTCCTCAGAGGATCAGGAAATGACACATGCATATTCATGTTATGGGTGGGGCTTGGTGTCTTGACATCTATTACTGTTTCCTTTCTTCCTCCCCAGTGCTGTTCCATTTACTTTTGCTGTTTCTTTCATTCAGGCCATCCCACTGCTTTTCTAAGTGCCAGGGTTCGTGGTTGGTTAATACTGAATGCAGCTAGCTCAGAACTAAGTGATTATGAATTCTTTGCCCTGTGATGCGATATTGTCCTCTGTACAGTTTTCTAAGCCTTCACCTTTTCACTGAAGGCAGTTCCAACGTAATTCTTACACTCGTCTAACCTCGTTTTCTGACTGTTAAGTGTGGCCCTCTGGTTCCACCTTCAATATTTGAGACCTCTTAAAAAACAAGGCACAAATCCGGCTCCTGTAACTAGAACCATCTCCAACTTTGAAGTGATTTAAACCCAAATGGCATGTCTTTTAATATTTAAAGCATTAAGTCCTAATCCATCCTCTTTAATGCTTTCACTGTATTTCTTAAAGATGCAAAGAAAAGGCCCTATCCTTTACCCAGCTGCAACAAATTAATAAGTAATTTCAATGAAATAAAATCATTTTGGTCCTGAGATTCACTCCACGTTCTCCCTGTGCCTCGGACTTTAATAAAATTGGTAAAATGTGTGTGAGGTTAAACATCTGAGCTTTGGAATTCAAGATGGCCCATGACCTGTTTGGTAGCTTTTTTAAAATTCCTGGTCAACAAAATGATCCTTTCATCTAATAAAAGATGAAGTTTTAAAAACAACATATTGTTAGGGAAAGAGTATTTAAATCTAAGAATAGTGTGCCTTGACAGAAAGGTGCCACCAATCAGGCAAAATTAGAAACACTCTGAATATGAGTCATAGCGCTTTTAAAAACCTAATTTGAAGAAGGGAAAACAAGACAAAACAAAACAACAGAGAGCACTTGGAATCCTTTATTACAAAGGCAAGGAGCCAGTGTTCAGGCAGTCTGCAGAAGGAGTGGGTGAGAAGGAAACCAAGCCCAGAAGTCTCTGATACCTCTCCACACACCCCCACATTTATTTATAAAAAAAGGGGAAAAAAAAAAAAAAAACAAGTCAAGTGCTGTTAATAGTATCAGTTGTCATCGTACCCTGCACCTGACTAGAAGTCTTGAAATCCTCAGTGGCTCTGGTTCCTGTAAACGATGTTAGCAATCCACAGGCAGCCTCTTTCCCTCCCTCAGAGAGTGCCTGTATACCTCACATCGGCTAAGTAACCCCCTGTTTTATTCCATAATTAACAGAACCATGGTAAATATCCTTTCTGAGTACCTTAGGAAAGGAAGACGATTTTGAAGCCATCTTCCCCCCCCCACCCCGCCCCTCCCACCTCCCACCTCCCACCTCCCAGAAAACCTTACGGTTTTCTTTCAGGAAAGCAGCGCAGCTTTATATCTTGCCTTTTCTTTCTAACATGGTAAGTGCTAATTACACCCCTTGGGTACACCTTGGCTGCTGTGTTAAACACATCTAGAGTTGTTTTTCTTATTACCATGAAAAAAATATTTGACATGAAAGACTACCTGTGGAGGCTCGGAGGGACATCAGAATAAACCTCCATAATTTACAGGCGAAGCAATGCAGGGATGCTGAAAGATGGGGTTGCGCTGAGAGAGAGGTGCTGGGAAGTCCCTATTGTGTGAGTCTGTTTAAATGAGGAGATGAAATCAATATGATGTAAAGAAGAGTGCCCCTGGAAGAGAGAGAGAGAGCGAGAGAGAATATGTATGAGGGGAGGTGGGGCCCCGTGGTTTCCCCCAAATCTGCACTTCCGCTCATTGGCCACTTACCATAGATTCTGCCGTCTTACTACTTCTGAAGTGGGTAGGGTAGATTTTCAGTTTACTCACTTAAGTCCATAGAAATAAGCTGTTCGTTGTTATTCTGTAACCCAACTAAAGTTTAATCTTGGAAACTCAGCCCCTTTTCTTGAGGGGCTCTTAGGTGGCCCCTGAGGGTTACTTCCTGTTAGCTCTGTTTGTCATCCCCTTGGGCATCGAGGCTAACATCCTTGTTCCCATTGAGCCTCTTAGTAGTGGGTCTGTGCAGGTCCCAACTAACAGCTCCCCGGTTGATGTCTGCATCTGCCCTGCTCTGGAGGACTGGAGAATGTCCTGACTTAATCTCCTGGGCAGACTTTTCTTCTGTTGCCCTATCAAGCTGGCAAGGGGAATTCTGGACTCTGCCTGAGAAAGGGGTCCATGGAGTCTCAGAGCCGATCTGGAGCTGGTGTCGTTACTATGTGCCTCCATACCCTCACCCCAAATATCTGGGCTCAGGAACGCCTCAGAAGGCAGTGTGGCTGGGCCTGAGGTTCAGGACCTCCTAGGAATAGCGCTGTTGACTTCCCTACAAAACCCCCTCCTCTGTTGGTGCCTCCAAACCCCACCTCATCCCCAGACTTACTTTGAGATCATTATGCATTCTCTAAAATTTTTTGTCTTATGCCTGGAGTTCACTCAGAGCTCAGGTTTATACCATTCAAAAAGCAAAGCATCTGAAACCCAAAGCCTTGGTTTTCAGCTGAATCTTCTCATCTCTAAGGAAATAAATACCGTTCATCAAACATGAGAAAAACAGTGAGGAAACGAAATGGGCTGGTAATAGGAGGAGCCATAGCAAACATCCAGAAACATCGTCCCACAGTCTTTTTCTTTCAAAAATCCTTTTCTCCCCGATACGGAGCTGAATTCATTGAAGGAAAAACCCAGTGCACTGCAGCCCTGACATATGTTTATTTCAGAAGAGGAAACATTCTCTTTGACTTAGTAGTTCTGGGCAGGCTAAAGTGTTTGCCTTTCTGCTCACAAACAGTAACTTCCCTTTTCTCAACATAATCTCCAACCGCTCTGTCCAGTCTCTGCTTGCATTGTATTCCCCACGGAATCTTTCTGGACTAAATTCACCGCCCCCCTGGAAGCACTGGCTCCCTCGAACCACTTACCCTCTCCTCCTAGGAACAGGTTAGTGGTGTGTGTCCCTTTGTACTCAGGTGAGGAGCCATTTCTCTTTGGAGAATGGGGAGTGCATTCCACTTTATAGTTTGTAGATAGGCTGTCATAACTGAATAGTGCTCTCACAGGACAAGTGTTCCCCCATGAAGTGAGTATCACTATTTTAGATGTGATGCAGTGGGGGCTTTGAGGGGTTCACCGGGTCTTGGCACCCAAGTCATCAGGCCCTTTGTCAATACCCGCACACCAGGCCTTCTCATATATAGTCCTGTAATTTCCCTCCTCCTTCACCTTCCATCCACCAAGGCTGATATGATCTTGAATGAGTTCATCCATTCAACTGACATCTACTGAATGTTTTGTGTTGGGCTTGTATGAAGCATGGGATGATATGAATAATATCATAATGGTGATCAGAATAATTCCGGACTTTGCCCTCTACTTTGCCCATGGAGCTGATGGTCAGAAAGGAAAAGAGACATCTAAAAAAAAAAATAATAATCACACATACATATATTTTAAATATGTATATAGGCCTAGAAGAAAAATCCTAGGGTGCTCTGGGAGCATGTATAACAAGTCTAGTTAGTCTAGTCCTGGGTGGGGTGCCTGGGGGGAACATGGCATTGTGGGAATGCTGGGGAGTGGGTGGGAAGGATTTCCTGAGAAAGTGGTGTTTTCAATCACCAGACACTAAGTAGAAAGGAGATGGGGTTGGGACTTCATCATTTGTAAAGACCCTGGTAAGGGGGAACCTGCCCTTGGAGGCTGGGAGTAGAGCAGGCAGGACAAGAGGGGATGGTCTGTGGTTAGGCAGGAGGGGAAGATGGTTCAGATCCAAGCAGGCTATAAGGTATTGTGATTTTATTCTGTCACACATGAAGTCAATTAAAAGTTTTATTTTTTTATTTTTATTTTTTTAAAAGATTTTATGTATTTGATGGAGAGAGATCACAATAGAGTGGCAGGCAGAGGGAGAGGGAGAAGCAGTCTCCCTGCTGAGCCAGGAGCCCAATGTGGGGCTCAATCCCAGGACCTGCGGTCATGACCTGAGCTGAAGGCAGCCGCTCAACTGACTGAGCCACTCAGGCGCCCCAGTGAAAAGGTTTTAAAGCAAGGAGTGTCTTGATTCTGTTAGCATTTTGGAAAGACCTCTGGGTGCTGTGCGGAGAGTGGGGAAGCTGATCAGGGACACTGGCAGGTGGGAATGGTCATTCTGGGGCCACTGCAGGAGTCCAGGTATGTTTGGATTCAAAAGGTTTAAAAAAAAAAAAAAAAAAAAAGGAAGGCGTAGGAAACTGCAAAGAGCTACTTCTATCATTATATATGTATTTATCTGTCAAGGTCCTGGGCAGGAAAGAGGTTGCACAATAAAATGGGGTAATGTGGACAGTGTTTAATAAAAGGACTACTCCCAAAGGTGCATCAGAGGCTAGGGAAACACATAGGGCACAGGACCCCTGAGTGCGGTTTTCTCCACTGGGGCTGAAGGGGCCTCACATGGAAACAGTCATTGCAATTCAGAGACACCACCAGACAGAAGTGTGGCCTTCAGTAAAGGGATATGACCAACCCACACAACCACTGCCATGTGGGGGTGTGGTAAGAGGAATAAATATCCCAACCTTGCTGTGTGCTTGCCCTCCAGCATCAGGTAGTGCTCTCCATTGGTGAACCCAACCAGCGGCCCTGGGCCCAGGAGGGGGCCTGTTGATGTCACCAGGCAGAGCAGGCTCCCAGAGGGCATGGAGCCGGGCAGAGAGTGGATCTCAGGGGCACATGAGTTTTGTAACACTACGTGGATTATGCATGTTTTCTTGTAACCTCACACTCCGTCCCTTGCCACTACCAATGAATGATAAAAGTCTTTGTAGGTGGAGATATTTTCTCTTTCTTTCTTAAACACATTACTATGTCTGCTGGAATGTAATACTGCTTAACATTTGGAACAATAAGAAGTCTTTCCTTTGATTTTTTTTCCTTTGCAAGTATATTAATATTTGGGCTTTTTAAAAAAAAGATTTGTTTATTATTTTTTTAATTTTTTAAAGATTATTTATTTATTTATTTGAGAGAATGAGAGAGAGAGAACACACACAAAGGGAGAGGAAGAAGCAGACTCCCCACTGAACAGAGAGCCTGATGTGGGGCTTGATCCCAGGACCCTGAGATCATGACCTGAGCTAAAGTCAGATGCTTAACCAACTGAGCCACCCAGGTGCCCCGAGTATATTAATATTTGGTTTAAGAAAATCCTGTGAAAATATCTTTTTTACAAAAACCACTGAACCACTAGCAAGGTGTAAAGATGTTCCCCTGAGTTGGGAACTCATTTCCTTCACTTCTCAGATTTCTAGTGGAGACTGTTCCATTAGAGCAACTCCGCCAGGGCTCTTGCTTGTCTCTCCTTGTGTGGAATGGGTGAACTGCCTGATTGTTGGACAACAGCCTTAGGTCTCTGGTCCCTGAGTGGGTAGAACTTATCTATTAAAGGGCTGTGAGCATTAAAGATTTGGTTTCTTCCTCCTATTTGCCCTGGAGCAGTGCAGGGTTTCAACCCTGAATCAGTACTTCTGCCCTCAGTCCCACACCTTCCCTCGAGCACGAGTCCCAGTTAGGACAGAGAGCTGCAAAGTGAGCCTATTTGATTACACATCTCAGCCTTGTCCTCTAATGCAGCGGTAGTAAAACTGACATTTCAATCTTGACTGATTCCCAAGTCTGTCTGCTAAATTGGTTCTAAACCTGAGTTTGGGAAAGGAGGATTTTATTTATTGGAACTTCTTAGAACTCTGTGCTTGGCATTGCTTGCCAGGAAGATAACGCCACACCATGACAGATCCATATCTCTTGCGGATAACACAGAGCACCTGGCATCTCTGAGACTTCAGGCACCTAGAGACTGGAGGCATTACCAGGAGACAGGTAATGTCTGCACTGTAAAATGTCAGCGCCTAGAGTTTGGAAAAGTATTGGGAACTCAGGAGTCAGACTAGTGTTTGAGTTTGGGCTCTGATACATTCTAGCTATAGGTCTTCTGCAAATTATTTAAGCCCTTTAGAACCTTAATTGTATCACCTGTAAAGTGGAAATTATATTAGGTCTTAATATTTATTATTGTCACAATTTAGGTAATTTTCCCTAAAATAGTCAAAAGTACCCTTTAAAAAGGCCAAGAGGGCCCAGGCATTTTTCTCTCACTCTGCCTAAAGTGCAGGGTAAGAGGAAGTACTCTGCCACAGGGAAAGAATGTTCTGGAATACATTCCTAAGACTTCTAGTACTTTCACCTCTGGTAATGAGATCTCTGACCACAAGATCAAATCATCGAAATACATCTCCTTTGTTAATAGAAAAGTTACTGAAGTTGATAGAGTCTCTGTTGGGCTATTCAACTTCTGATATGTTATGCAAATAATAGCTTCCGTAGTTTCCACATGTATGTCTCTCACTTGGAACTTTGAACAGATCTTTTTTTTTTTTTTTAATTTTTATTTAATTATTTTGACAGGCAGAGATCACAAGTAGGAAGAGAGGCAGGCAGAGAGAGAGAGGGAGAAGAAGGCTCCCCACTGAGCAGAGATCCTGATGTGGGGCTCGATCCCAAGACCTTGAGATCATGACCTGAGCCGAAGGCAGAGGCCTTAACCCACTGAGCCACCCAGGTGCCCCTGAACAGATCTTTTAAGCACTGCCTAATTTATCTGTGCCTGCATCTGAGTAACCATGTGTTGACTATACTGTAGAATTTGATTTATGTATTTGGAAACCTAACTTTCTGGAAAGTTTTACAAAAATTACTTTGACTAACCTTTGATAAGAAGCTGTTAACCCATTGTGGTACCATTAGAAACTAGTTCTCAAGGACCAACAGGATAAAAGAGAGGGCAGAAATAACTTAGTTGTTTAATAAGTTATAAGCAAGATTTCTTCTAGTCAATAAACGATTGCAATTTATAATCGATATGCTGATGGAGACAAGGAATTTTTTTTTACATTTTAAAAATTAGTATAATTGACACAAAATGTTACATTAGTTTGAGGTGTATAACAGTGATTTGACAAGTCTATATATTATGCCAAGCTCACCACAAGTGCAAATACCGTCTGTCACCATATAACGTTGATGTATTCCCATTGATTCTATTCCTATACTGTACCTTTTATCCCTGGACTTATTCCATAATGGGAAGCTATAACTCCTGCTCCCCTTCAGCCATTTTGCCCATCCCTCTTCCCCTCCCCTCTTGCAACCATCAGTTTTCTATATTTATATGTCTGATTCTACCTTTTTGTTTTTTAGATTCCATATATGAGTGAAATCATATGGTATTTGTCTTTACCTGTCCGACTTTTTTCTCTTAGCATAAATCCCTCCCCTCTAGGTCGATCCAGATTGCTGCAAATGGCAAGGTCTCAACATTTTTTATGGCTAATATTCTATTCCATGTATAACATATCTTTATTCCTCTATTCCATTGTGTGTATATCTATATATACACACACACACCACACTTTATCCATTCATCTATTGGTAGACATCCATATCTTGGATATGCATCCATATCTTGGCTATTGCAAATAATACTGTAATAAACATAGGAGTGCATATATCTTTTTGAATTAGGGTTTTTGTTTTCTTTGGGTAAATACCCAGTAGTGGAATTATTAGATCATATAGTATTTCTATTTTTAAAATTTTGACGAACATTCATACTGTTTTCCACAGGGGCTGTATCAATTTACATTCCCACCAACAGTGCACAAGGGTTCCTTTTTCTCCACATTTTCACCAACACTTACTATTTCTTGTCTTTTTGATTCTAGCCATTCTGACAGGTGTGAGGTAATCTCTCATTGTGGTTTTGATTTGCATTTCCCTGATGATTAGTGATGTTGAGTATGTTTTCATGTATCTGTTGGCTATCTGTATGTCATCTTTGGGAAAATATCTATTTTGGTCCTCTGCCCATTTTTAGTAGGATTATTTATATTTTGTTGATGTTGAGTTGTATAAGTTCTTTTTGTATTTTGGATATTAAAGGTTAATGGAAATTTTCATGAAGACAAAATGGCAGATAACAGTAATGAATGCCTGAGGAGTTAATGCTCCCCTAATTGTACTTTCTGAGCTTCTGAAATTTTAAAACTGGAGGTTAGATAAAAATTGTAAAAGATAATTATGTCAGACGAAGACCATTCACTATTTGACTCAAGTCCAGTGGGTTTTTCTTAATAAGAAAGCCTTAGAGGGGGCCTGGGTGGCTCAGTGGGTTAAAGCCTCTGCCTTCAGCTCCGGTCATGATCTCAGGGTCCTGGGATCGAGCCCCACATCCGGCTCTCTGCTCAGCAGGGACCCTGCTTCCCTCTCTCTCTGCCTGCCTCTCTGTCTACTCGTGATCTCTCTCTGTCAAATAAATAAAATCTTAAAAAAAAAAAAAAGCCTTAGAGAACACAAAGTCAGGGACAAGATATATAGGAGAATAAATGAATGAGTTCTTTTAGGTGGGAAACATAATTGGGAAATGGATCATCCTTTTATTGGTCCTATAAAGTTTCTTCTCTTTTATGAAGCTCCATACTCACCAAGACTGGCAAAGTGATCAGCATAGAGTAACCATCATGTAAATATTTGTTGATTTGATGGATCCAAAACACAATGTTGGGGAAGCTGAACTTTCACTACTCATGAAATAGGAACTGTGTTTTAAGGTGGGTCAGACTTGACCTGCTCTTGTGCTTTTAGCTGTCATTTTAGTTTTTCTATCTTTAGTCAGTTAACACAGTGATTCAGTATTTGCATTTGGATGTCTCACTTGCTCCCAAATCTTTTGGAGACCCACAAAGAGTCCAAAGAGGCCTCAGAGCAATGCTGGAGAATTTGCTACAGTGGCTAATTTTAGGGTCAGTCACTTCCTAAAGAAGATGATTAGGAAGTCACTAAATGTGTTGCCTAAAATATGTGTGGTTCAATTTTCCTACTTTTGGAAGCCTTTTGTTTTTACGAATTTGGTGGACTCCCAGTCAGTCTCCAAGATTTGGTGGAAATATCTCCTTTCTGAAAGTCTCCCAAACTCCCCTCAAGCAAAATTAATGATTCCTCCACCACATCTCAACAACACTCTCCTGCTCCTGATATATATGGTGCCTCCTAATTATTTGCTTAGATATCATCATATTGTTCTGAAGTTATTTGTCCTCTGACTCAAGCTCCCAGCATTCACCTTGATATTAGTAATTACTGGTCCTTGGTTCTGGCCTGGTAAGCAATCAGGAACAATTAGGCCCTCACAGGTACGCTATAGGGATTAGACGAATACGTGAATAACAATATAGATTTGAACTAATACTTCTTCTTATAGATGTACTTATAAAATACTATAGTATCTGAAAAAATATTTTATTGGAGTAAATGGATGACTTCTGAGTTCAATTCGGAAAACCATATCTAAGTGACTTTTCCAGTTCTACAGGCTCAGGTATGTTAACAAGCAATGATTTCCTTAAACTGTAGGTGGATCTGGACTGTAAGGGAGTTGGACTACAAGTGGAGTGGAGCCTAGTAAACTTCCCACCCATTCCTCCCCACTCCTCAGAATGGGCATTTGAATTTAGATAGTGAAACATCAGAACCTTACCATTTATACACCTCTTGAGCTTGGAATGCCAGCCATCTCTTTTGGGTAGTTTAGGATTCCAATTAGAGCATGTAGTTGCTCACTTTTTGCTCTGTATATGCCCCTGAGTCTTGAGGCCCGACAAGACTGTGAAATGCCTGAGGATGAACCCCTGCCTTTATATTTCCATTTTCTGATACAGAAAATGGAAGCAGCCTATAATTAGCGAAGAGTTTTTGATGGAAATAAATAAAGGCGAATAGATGGAGAATAGCTCTCTTTCTTCGTCCACTCTCCTGATTTGTGTTTTCTGTCCTCACCCAGACTTTACAGTTCTAGATCTGAGTTTCTCCTCCAAAGTCAGGCTTTTAAAGCCAAACATTCAAAGTCACAGAAAAAAATCCATCTGGTCTTTTGATAAATATTTATTGAGTACTTTGTATGTGCCAGGTGCTTTGAATACAAATAAGAATGAAACATGGCCCTTGACCTCGATGAGCTCACTATGTCATTAAATAGCAGATAACAGTAGTTATTAGTTAATGGTCATTCAAGCTAATGTTTTTTACTTAGAATTCAGCTATCACCAAGCTCTTGGGCCCTCTGAGAAATTACTAGGGTGGAACATAGATTTGTTCTATAAACTGTGACTTGAAGGGAATAAAGTGCCATAACCTTTTCCCCCATAATGGAATTGTTTTTCAGAAAAAGTGCCAAGTCTCAGAATTATGAATATTGAAAATTTTACCAATACAAATATTTTGGTAGACAGAAAAAATTGGAGATATATAGTTTTAGTACTACCCAGGCTTAAATAGGAACATTTTTGGGGGGAAGATCAAATGTTGGGTTGGCAGTTCAGCGGCTACAAATAGGGGCTTTTCGAGTTGTTTTTTTTTTTTAATAACAATGCATATGGGGAAAAGCCTGTATTTGGTAATAACTTTTCAAACAAGAGGATGTTCTGGATTAGGGCTGGCCACCAGAAGAATTTGGGCCTGATTTGGAAGACAGAAGGGAGGCGGCAGCCATGGGCATGTAAGGGTGATCTAAGGCACTGGTTGCTGTAGCATCTTGTTCATGTTGTCACTTATATACAGCCTTACTTTGTGGGTTGTGGGGCTGCGGTTGGCCCTGTGGCTCCTTCAGCCTCTGCAGATCTCCTCCTCCAGCTCCTACACATCGTGGACCAAGTGCATGGGCGGTTCTGTGGTGAAAGGCACCTGCTCCTCTACAGGTCACCAGCCTTATCAAGTTGGAGGTGGTGAAAGACAGGTGTGGGTGTCTTTTCACTCTTTGGGGCTCTAGTTTGCCCTTGTGAGCTCCAATTTGTCCATGTCTGTCCCTTCTGCATACTAGTCTTGCAGACCCACAACAACTTCAGGCCCATGACTAGATGCCAAGGTAACAACTTTCCATAAATTTTCTAAATGTCCATAGTTGTGGAAGGTCTAATCCTACATCCCTTAATCCATGGCATTCCTAGTGGTTCTGCTTATCTGTCTGAGCCATAGCCGAGGCAGAGACTAACCTACATCTTTTAATGAATCCACTGACAGGATTTCCCCATTTTCAACCATCCCATCTCTAACCCCCATCCCATTGGGCACCTGAGGAAATAGTTTAAGAACCATATTGTGGAAAAAAAATTACATATCTTGGGGCACCTGTGTGGCTCTGTGAGTTAAGCCTCTGCCTTCGGCTCAGGTTATGATCTCAGGGTCCTGGGATTGAGCCCTGCATCAGGCTCTCTGCTCAGCAGGGATCCTGCTCCCCCCTGCAACCTCCCCCCACCTGCTGATCTGCCTACTTGGGATCTCTGTCAAATAAATAAAATCTTTTAAAAAATTGCATATCTTTAAACCCTCGATTCATGTTCAGTGCAGTAAGATGCACACATAATGAAAGACACTTGAAAGCTAAGGGAAAACCAGATTCACATCACCCCTCTCAATCTTACTACGGAACGTGGTTCATTGAGTGGGAATCACTTACAAAATGAGTCCTCCATTTTAAGTCATGACTTCTCTTTCTTTTCCTGTATCTGTGTGGTTTCCTTGATCACATGTAGTTGACCTTTAGGAAATTAAATGCATATAGAATGCAACGCCACCATAAGACACTGTCTTCTTCATCAGGCATTTTCTTCATTTCCTTTCTAGTTTTAGTATCGATAACTCTTTGCCCTCAAGTTATTTCATTCCTGGCACCCTCGCTCTGGAGAAACCCACTCCTTCCCCTCAGCTTCCTTAGTCCGATTCAGCTTTAACCTTCCTTCCCAAACATCTACAATGTGAGACTTGAATGGTTGCTACTTCAAAGTTGTAAACTGAGCAAATTACAGCTGTGAGTTTTGTTACTGGAGTGAAATGAGCGTGCCTAGGTCATTTGAAAACATCCTGGGAAATACTCCCAATCCTAAAAGGATTATGGGAGGATCATAATTTATCCTATTGTTCAGTAAGAAGAGCAGTTTCTTGGTAAGCAGATGCTTAGAAGCAGATGCTATTTCAGTATTGTCACTTCAGAATTGTGTAAATCTTATACTTAGCTGTGAGTTTTAATTAATGAACTGCTTACATTAAGGTTGGGTTTCTTGATTTATTGAGATTTTGTTTCACCTACATTCCACTTAACTAAATCCACAAGCTTCAAGCTTGATTTACAGTCTCATTTCCACTGAAAACACATTTCCCTTACAATATTTACAACTTTCTTAATAGGATAGTCATTGAGAAACAAACCTTTGCTCATTGTAATGATACTAGAATATTATAAAAATTCAAAATCTTCTTCTTTTCATTTCCTCCCGTCCCTATCTGAAAACCCACAGAGGCTGCCCATTGCCTGTAAGAGAATGTCTTAACCTTTTTTCATTCAACATATATCCCAATGATTGCTACTTTGCAGACAAACTCCCACAAACATCATAGTCCATACACTCTGGATTATTGTTTGTGACCCATATTCCTGTGGCCTTACCAGTGCAAATGAGGTCACAATTTAACCTAGTATCTCCTGATTGATAGCCTCCACCTGTGTGAGAGCCCTTGTCCTTCTCAGGTTCCTTCTAATTTCTTTCAGGGAGTCTCCAGGGGTGTTTCACGTGGGCTCCCAGCTCTCTGTATGTGCTTGGGTATTCATAAATTTCAGCCTGTTGACCCTGTACTGGCCAAGAAGTGATGCTGCCCCTGCCATGTTGACTTCAAGTTGAGTTACTCCTTTATTACTGGACTAAGCACAGACACTTACTCTTTCCTTAATTCTTCCTAACCCTATGGAGACCAGGCTTTGATGTTAACCAAAACTACTGAAAGCTCGGGAGAATGGAGGAAATTACAGCAAAGAAACTTACAACTGGTTATTAAATGTGGAGGCTCTTGGAGCTGTGCATTATAGCTTGTCACCATATGAGGGTGTCTTACTTACTGATTTGCTGGATATAGGGTTTCCTCTCCAACTAGCGGCCAATCTCCTCTCCACCCGAGGATACCAGCTCCCCTTATTGCCACCCAAGCAGCCTGGATATTTTTTGAGTTCTAAGCCTACTAGAGTAAAGCCTAAAGGAATTCCGTCTTCATCTCTGGTTTAATGTCTGCCTTCCCAGTTGTCACTCTCAGTCCTGGGATCTGCCTCTTTGAAGGGTGACTGTGAGTGGAAAGTCCCCTGACAGTAGGAGAAATATCATTTATGTTCATATTGTCTTCAAAGAAACCATCCAGATCCCAACTGTCCAGATTCATACAATGGATAAACAAAAATAGGAATGTTACTTCCTTGTATTTCTCTCTTCCAAATTGCAAAAGAAAGGACAGCTCCTTTCTTCCTAATTTTTCAAAGTTTGAGTTGAGCAGTTTTAAATAACGTCAAGGGAGTTGCATTTGGCCAAATCCAGTTGTTTCTCTTTATGCTTTTTCCAACATGAATTGAAAACTGTGACTATATGTTCTTCCTGGGGTTTCAGTTTCTAATGTCTCAGTAGCAACTACTCAATCAGAAGTCCACAGATCTCTATAAGACAAGGAGTTACTTCTTCAGATTAAAAGGTACAGTCTAGACCCATGTTTAAAAGGAAACCCATCTCCAAAGGAAATAATTTACAAAATACAAGTCTGTTTAAACATATATAGGCTTTTACTTTAGACCCACAGTGCCTCAAGCTTTCTATGTCAAATCCGTAACTAAATAGCTCACTGATGTTTCAGTTAGTACAGACTAGGTATACTGTAGTAACAAACAACCTCAACTTTTTTTTGGTTAAGATTTTATTTATTTATTTGAGAGAGTATGAAAGTGATCACAGAGGGAGAGGGACCATAGAGGCAGAGGGAGAAGCGGACTTGTCACTGAGCAGAGAGCCTGATGTGGGGCTCGATCTCAGGACCCTGAGATTATGATCTGAGCTGAAGGCAAACACTTAACCAACTGAGGCACCCAGGCTCCCACAATCTTCAACTTTTAAGTGGCTTAAAATAACAAAGATTTATTTCTCACTTATGCTATATTTCTGCCGAAGGTCAACAAGAAGGCTCTGCTTGTTGTAATTATTCAAGGACTCAGGATGGAATAGGGCTCTTCTCAAACATTGCTAGTCTCTCTGCCACAGGTCTAGAGAGCTCCAGAGGTTATTGCACTGCCCATTAAGTGCTTCTGACTCAATGTTACATGTCTCTCGCTCAAACACATGGGAGTAGGAAGTTCAATCTTACAATGACCTTCCCATTTTTTTGAGATTTGAAACAATACCTTTAGTTGTATATGGAATATATCTCAGTCACATAATGATAGGTCATATCTTTTGATGATTACCAAACCCAGCTATTGTACTAAGATACACCTTTATGTGTATAACTTATTTTAATTTTAATAATCTTAGGAGGTAGACACTATTATTATCCCATTTTATAGATGCAGAAACTGAGATACAGAGAAGGGATAAATAACTTTTTGTGGTCATATGCTACCACTTGGTAGGGTTGGGATTTGAATCTTGGCAGTCTGTCTTCATACGCCATACTCTTAACCACTGCACTGAATGCATCCTATTCAACTTTCTGAAGCTGAGTTTTTCATCTGCCTACCACTTCCCCAATGCTACCCCTGCTCTTTCTTCCTTTTCCTAAGTTGGGCAAATGGCGCCCCACCAGCTACCTGATTACAAATATCAGACATCCAGGACTTGTCCTTGGTTCCTTTCTCTCCCAGCTCCCACATCCAATCCAAGCCAGCTCTCAAGACTGACCTCTGTCACCCTTTCTGTCTCCTTGGTACTGCAGTCCCCTCCTCAATGATGTCTGGAATTGTGTCCCACTATAATCAGTTCTCCACAATGCAGTCAGAATGAACTTCTAGAAATATGTAACTAAAGAATTTTATGTGCTACTTCCTCACTAAAAAACCCTACAATCACTTCCCATTTCCTATGAAATAAGGTCTGAAATTTTATTGTTCCTTTTTCTGCTGGAACAGCCCCAACACACACATACACACAATTTAGCTAACGACTGCAAATTTCAGCTTAACTGCCACTTCTTCACAGAGACCTCCAGACTGGGTTAGGTCCCCTTTCAAATTCTTCTAAATACCTGTCATCACACTTACATTGACTTGTTCAATGTTTGTTTTCATCTTTAGAAAATGAATTTCATGATGATAGAGTGTTTATTTTGTTTACTGCTGTATCTGTGGCACTTCAACAGTGTGTGGTATGGGGCAAGGCATTTAGTACATATTTATTGAATGGATAAGTGCATATTTACTAACAACTTGCAATCCACTTCACGTGGGTTACAACACTGCAGTGGAGAATCTCTGGTTGGGAATTGCTGAACTTCTTAACTGGTGAAGTAGTGAAGTAGTGGGAGGAGTCGGGGCTCTGATCTTTGCCCTGAGTTCAAATGCCCCATAGCTATTGACATGGCTGACTATGGGCCAGTAACCTAAATGCTCTAATGTTAATCTTCTCATCAGGGAACTGGGAGGAAAGAGGGCCTCACAGAGTTGGTCTGGAAACTAAGCCACACTATGCTAGTTCCCTTCTTAGGCTATTGCCCAGGAGTCTTGTAGCAATCTCAACTCCTGGACCTTTACAACTTCATCTTTTGCTAAAGACCTCAAAATAAATAGCCTCTCTTCCAGAAATATCATCCCTATTTCTAATGCATGTCTGTTTCCTGAAAATCCAGCTCAAATCTCACCTTTTAAAATAAAATTTCCAATATGCTTCGTTCTGTTCCTTTAGCATTTCAATAGAAAGTTCACTCTATATCAGTTTGTGCTTGATCATACCTGGCTTTATGGATATTCTCCACCTGGTTACCTGGAAAGATGACAAATCTGTAGAAGTGGTTCTTTTGCTTTGTATGCTGCAGAGTGCCTTGTACAAAGTAGACCGTCTTGATCAATTGTCATTAATTAATTGATTTGCTCATCCTATCTAGGAAGCAGAAGTTGTTCTAATTATATCTGTTTCACACCGTGGTTGTAAGTTTTAGCCAGGAGTATTTTAAACAGAAAAGAAGGTGCTCACATTGACAGGTTATGCAGCTGCTTTTAGTCTCACTTTGTCTTATTTGACATATAGACTAACCCCGGAGTGGTTTTTTTGTATTTTTTTTAAGCTTGATTTTCTCAAAGAAATTATTCCAGTGAGACAGAAGAATCAAATTTCCTTAGTCTATTAAAAAAAAAACAATGAAAAAACCTTAAAAACCTCAAACTAATAGCTAAAAAATTAAAAAGAAAAAAATGCCAACTAAAGAAACCTCAGTAGAAAAAAAATAAATGGCACAGTCCTATTTCCACTAAATAAATTCGATCCATAGTTAACCTCTCTTCATCCCAAAGTCCCCCTCTAGGTCCAAATGGTATCACTGGTGAATGCTACTTAACATTTAAATTAAAAAAACAATGCTAGTTTCACTCAAAAGTCTTCCAGAAAATCAAAGAGAAGGGAATACTCCCCAACTCATTTGTGAAACCAGTTTTATCTTGAGAGCTATCCACTATTCCTTATGAACTCAGATACAAAAGGCCTTAATAAAGTATTAACAAATTGAATCTAGCAATACATAAAAAAGCTAATAAAGGGCACCTGGATGGCTCAGTGGGTTAAGCCTCTGCCTTCAGCTCGGGTCATGATCTCAGGGTCCTGGGATTGAGTCCCGCATCGGGCTCTCTGCTCAGCGGGGAGCCTGCTTCCCCCTCTTTCTCTGCCTGCCTCTCTGCCTACTTGTGATCTCTCTGTCAAATAAATAAATAAAATCTTTAAAAAAAAAAAAAGCTAATAAAGCATGACCAAATGAGGTTTATTTCAGGCATAGTAGGTTGGCTCAACATTTGAAAATCAATGTAATTCACTATGTGGATAGTCTAAAAAAAAACTGTATGATCATTTCAATAGATGCAAAAAAGACTGACAAAATTTAAGGTTCATTCCTCAAAAAACTCTTAGCAAACTAGGAATTGAAGGGAATGCTCCCAATCTGATAGACTGCATCTATCAAAAGAAATCTACAAAGACAACTTAATAGTAGTTGACTTTTAGATGTTCTTATGAAGATCGGGAACAAGGAAGGCTTTCCACTGCACCAGAGGTCTTAGCAAGTCCAGTAAGTCCAGAAAAGCAAATAAAAGACATACATTTTGGAAAGAAAAAATTAAAACTGTTTGTATTCTCAGATGACATGATGGTCTACACAGAATATCACATAGAAGCTACCAAAAAGCTTCTAAATATTATAAGTGAGTTTAGGATACAAGAGCAATACACAAAATAATTATATTTCCGTATATTATAAAGTCACAATTAGACACCAAATTTTTTAAGGTACCATTTAAAATAGCATTGAAACCATGGACCACTTGGAGATAAACCTAATAAAATATGTGCAAGATTTCTATGCCAAAGATTAAAAAGCACTGATGACAGAAATAATAAAAGACCAAAATAAATGGAGTACACTGTGTCTTGATAGATCAGAAGACTCAATATTGTCAAGACCTCAATTTCCCTCAAAGTGATACATAACTTAAATGTAACTTCAACCAAAATCCCAAGAGGCTTTTTGTAGAAATTGATAAGCTGATTCTAAACATTATATGGAAAAGCAATGCGAAAATAATTCTGAAAAAGAACAAAGAGGACTAACCCCAGCTGGTCAAGACTCACTGTAAAGTTACAGTAATCGAGACAGCCTGGTATTGGCAAAAAGACAGACACATAGATCAATTGATCAACAGAGAAGAGAACAGAGAAATAGACCTCACAAATGTTAACTGAGTTTCAGCAAAAGTATCAAGGCAACACAGTACTGAAACACTAGTCTTTTCAATGAATTGTACTAGAGTACCTGGAAGTCCATTTGTAAAAAGTGACATCCATACAGATGTGTGTCACCTTGTATTCAAAAGTGAACTAAAAATGGATCAAAGACCTAAATTCAAATGTAAAACTCTAAAGTCTCTAGAATGAAACACAGGCAAAGAATCTCTGTGACCTTGGGTTAGGCAAAGATTTCTCAGAAAGGACATGAAAAGTACAATCCAGAAAAGAAAAAAAGTTAATAAATTAGATTTCATCAAAACTTCTCGTTAAGTGTAGTTGTGAGGAGAATGTAAGGACAGTCCACAGAAAGGGATTAAATACTTGTAGAACATCCATCTGATAAAGGATTGTAACTAGAAACTATGAAATTCTCAACATTCAGTACTAAAGCCAACAAACTATTATGTGGGCAAAAGATGTGAACATTTTCTTTATCCAAGAAGAGATATATACGGCCAGTAAGTATTATGAAAAGATGCTCAGCAGCATTAGTCTATAGAGAAATGTAAATTAAGAGCCCAATATGCTGCTACTACACCCCAGTTATAATGGCTCAAATAACAACAAACTGACAATACGAAATGCAGGTGAGACTCCTGAGTAACTGAGTTACTGGACTTTTCAGACATTTCCTGGTAGGAATGTAAAGTGATAACAGCCACTCTGGAGAGTCTGACGGTTTCTTATAAGTCCACACAATAACCCACGTATGAATGTTTATGGTACCTTTATTCATAATTATCCCAAACTCAAGACAACAAAACAAATACTGAATGGATAAACTGTGGGACATCCCTGTAATCATAATAGAATATTATTCAACAATAAAAAGGAATGAACTCATACACAGCATTGCGGAATTCAAAAGCGTTTGCAAAGTAAAAGAAGTCCGATTCAAAAGGCTGTATACTGTTTGATTCCATTTATATAGCATTCTGGGAAAGGCAGAAATAGAAAGCAGATCTGTGGTTGCCAGGTGCTATGGGCTGGGGTTGGGGTAGGGGATTGACTACAAAAGGATGCAAGGACATTTTTAAGATGATGAAAATATTCTCTACCTTGACTCTAGGGGTGGTGGTATGCTTTACATGACAGGAGAAATCTCTCAAAATACATAGAACTGTACATTTTATCTTTTTTTTTTAGAACTGTACACTTCCAAAGACAAATTTTACTGCTTGTCAATTATAGTTCAATTAAAAAAAGAACATTTTACAAGCCTCCTATAGAAAGTGGATATGGATGGAATTATGAGAGAATGAAAACCGGCTCAGTGTCACTGTTGCAATGTCTCTTCTGCTCCAGCTGCTGCTCCAAACGCTGTCCCACCTGGAGCTGGGCTTATGGGCATGAGCAGGTGGATTCAGGAGGGAAGGAGGAAACTCTGCTTTCTGAGCATTAGCTCAGTACTCTTTGGCTGAGAATACCTTGTTTCATCCTGGGAAGATAGCACCAAAACCAACCAAACCAAAAAACTCCTCTGCTTGAAAAAAGTAATTAAAAAAAGAAATTGTCTATCAAATTTATAGGGACCTGTCCAACCTTAATGCTTTTTGATTAACCCAATTGCTAATGAGTTAATGCCATATTCAGAAGGGGTGTTCGTCTTCTCCTAATTTTCACATTTCATCAAACCCATAAATTCCACATTCTCTGTCTCAGATACTTTCTTCCCCACATCTCCATGTGTTCATTTCAAAAGAAATTGTCTTATCCTTAAGGTAAGAGGAAAATTTCCAGCATTTTTTTTGCCAAAAAAACAAAACAAAAATAAACTCCCCAAAGCATTTATTTTGGTAGGGAACGATTACACAACAATGAAACATTGTGAGGTAGCATGAAGAGATTCCTGCAGCTCTCCAAGCTAACTTAATAGCTGTGAAGAGCTCTAAGGAAAAGTGTGCACGGTCAAATATTATCCTGAATATGACATTTGGGAAGATTTGTTTTTTTCCCTCTAATGGTCTCAGTAGGAGGTCTCATCAAACACATTGCATATCCATTTTTGCCAAACACTTCTGAAAATTCAAAGAACAGCACCAAGGTGTTTTATTTCAAATGTTGGGCCATACCACTTCCCATGACACTTGATTATTTTCCCTTCTGTGCTTGAGGCTTGACCTTTTCCAAAGGGATGTGTGCAGTTTTGGGTGAGCTTCCCATGCCTGATGATATGGCATAGAGATACATGACAACCAAATTTTTGATATTTTCTTTTCCCCAGCTGTTAAGCCTCATGTCCCACACTTTGATAAAGTTTAGAAGGCTAGAGAAGATGGTCTTAATCAGATCTAACCCCAGAAGTTCTGTTTCAGAGCTCATCAAATTATACCTTACCCACAACAGGCTCATTGTTTTGTTACTTTTGTGAACTCAATATGCAGTGTTTAATAGCATGAATGTGGTTGTGTGAAAAAGAAGTTTTGAAAACATGTAAATAATAATCGTGGGATAGGCTTAGCTGCTCAACTAAAGAACAGGATGTCTTCTCAAACCATTAGAAAACTTTTATTTTCTTCTATTTGCCCCTATTTCTTTAACTTTTATAATTTTTTATTAAAATAGACTGAATTGAATTATATTTGGGAGAACTTTCTGTACAGAAGAATCAATATGCCAGAGTAGGGTGATTTTTTTAATTTAAATTGAACTAGCAAACATAGTACATCATTATTTTCTGATGTGCATTTCAGTAATTCATCAGTTGCATGTAATACCCAGTGCTCATCACATCACGTGCCCTCCTTAATGCCCATCATCCAATTACCCCATCTCCCCACCCACAGAGTGTAATGGTTCTTACCAAGTGGAACTGATTACAACATGGAACACACTTCCATATTCTAACAAGAGAAGGGCAATGATATTAATACTCTCTCAGTGTCTCTAGGATATTTAAACCCAAGAATGCCTAGACAGAACGTATGAACTTTACTCTCTAAAACCAACATGTCCATCTTTTTAGGTGCTTATGTTTAAAAGTCACTGTTCATCTGTCTCTTCTTCTGCTCCTGAATGTAGCCCATCAGCAAATCTCAAATACAACTTAAATCACGCTACCTTTCTACATCTCCGGGGAGCTAGTCTAAGCCACCGTCTTCTCTCGTCTACAGCAGGGCTGGACAAACTTGCTTTGTAAAGGGCCAGATAGGAAATACGTTTGCCTCTGTGGGCCATGTAGTCTCTATGGCAACTGCTGAAGCTTTCCACTGCAGCATGAGAGCAACTGTAGACAATACGTGAACAAATGGGTTAGCCAAGTTCCATTATAATTTTATTTATGGAAGCAGACCCTTGAAAGTGGTTTGCTGACCCCTGAATTAGACTACTTCAAGGAGCTTCTTACCCCCTGCATCCAGTCTTGCTCCTCTCCCATTCCTTCATCCCGTAATGGCAGTTCTCTCTTTAGGCCTGAAATCGGATCACTTCACATCGACCAGTGACTTTCTATTGCTCGAAGGACTAAATTTCTTATCATGGCCCTGCATATTCTGATCTGACTACCACTCCAGCTTCATGAAGAATTAGTTCCCTCAGTCTCTGTATTTTAGTCACAGAGACGATTCTTCCCTCCTGGAAATGCTCTTCCCAACTGTCATTGCCCAGTTAATTCTTATTTATTTGAGCCTCGGTTTACATGCCACTTACTTTGAAAGGTCTTTTCTTTTTAAAGATTTTACTTATTTGACAGAGAGAGAGAGAGAGAGCAAGAGCCCACAAGCAGGGGGAATGGCAGGCAGAAGGAGAGGGAGAAGCAGGCTCCCTGCTGAGTGGAGAGCCCGGTGTGGGACTCAATCCCAGGACTCTGGAATTATGACCTGAGCCAAAGGCAGTGGCTGAACCACCTGAGCCACCCAGGCACCCCTGAAAGGTCTTTTCTGACGATCACCTTCACCCAGACTAGTTTAGATACCTCAGTATTTACCCTTCATAGCAGTTGTAATTACTTAATTTTATAATTATTTGTAGAATGTTTCTCTCATTAAATAATAAGCTCCCTGAGGCTAAGGACTGCATCTTGTTCACTGCTATCCCTCTTAGGTCTAACATAGTGTTAGATAACCTAGCGCATAGGTCAGTTAGTAATACATCAGGCTGCAATAACAGAACTTGATTGCAATAGCTGAACCAAAAATGGGTTTATTTTTATCACATAGTAAAAAAGTTGAAGATAGGCAGTCCAGGGCTGGTATAGTATCTCTATAGAATCATCAAACTTGTTGGTCCATTTCTTTTTCTGTTCTCCTCATGATTGCAAAATGGCTGCCACAGTTCCAGGAATTACATCTGCATTTCAGACAGAAAGTCAAAGACACTACGAAATGAGTTTCTTGCCTTAAACACACACACACACACACACCCCTCTTTCATATATGTCTTTTTTTGCTTTTTTAAGAGAGGAAGAGAGAGGGGGGAGGGGAGGTGTGGAGGTGTAGAGGGAGAGAGAGAGAGAGAATGTTAAGCAGGCTCTATGCTCAGCATGGAGCCTGATGTGGGGCTCATTTCACAACCCTGAGATCATGCATGACCTGAGCTGAAATCAAGAGTCAGATGCTTAATCAACTAAGCCCCCCATGCACCCCAACTGACACATGTTTTTGTCTAGACCTGGTCACATGGCAACCCCTAGCTGCACACGTGTCTGAGAAGTTACACAATGATATCTTGAAAAAGATGGGATTATATTA
Organism: Martes martes; assembly: GCF_963455335.1. Lineage (NCBI taxonomy): Eukaryota > Metazoa > Chordata > Mammalia > Carnivora > Mustelidae > Martes > Martes martes. The sequence continues at coordinate 81,397,300 of NC_137895.1, read as the reverse complement.
GTAAAGAGTAAAAGGAGAATGACTATTGAATAGTACTGGTGTCTGTCCTACTAGGCAGGTTCAATAAATATTTTTTGAATAGCTAAATGAAAATGTCAAAACTTATTTGAGGTAAAATAATTCTACATAAAAAGAATGTGAATAACAATGGCACTTGAATCTATGTTAATTTTCTTGTGGTTTTTTTTTTTAAACAAATTTCACTCTTATGTTTAATGTTATTGGTCATCATTTGCTGTAACAATTTTGAAGGGTCAGAAAAAAAGGCGTTTAGGTGGGCAAATCCAAACTTATAAAAAATTGTTTGGTGTTTTTAGTTTTTGCTTCTGCAGAGATTTTTCAAACAACGCTACGCAGGAAGGGCTTTAATAACATGAGCATTTTAGGCCAACATTGTTTTCTTCAGAAATACCTTATTACAAAATTACAATATATAAATATTTTAGCAGTAATAATATGGGTAATGGTTCTTAATGGCCTGATCTGCCTATGGGCTTCTAATTCAGTATAAGGTATTTTTTTTTTTCAGACAACACTGTAAAAATCTGATTTTATGTTGCCCTGCTGTGAACATCTTCAAGTCAAATAGTAGAAGCAATGCTCTTCTCTTATTTAATGTTTTAATAGCTCCCTAACCTATATTCAGAAGAAGTTATATATAAAATGTAACCAGAAGACAGTCTTAATAGCAAAACCATCTAATCTTCTGCTGTCCATTTTTTTAGTGTAAACTTTTCTTTACAGTTCTGAAAAGTGAAAATTGGATTTTTCCGAAGTATTAAAAAATTGGAGCAAAGATGTGTTTTTAAGATCAAGGTACAATATTAAGAATTTTACAATGCTTAATAGCACTTGAGAACTTGTCAACTGGAAAACTTAAATCTTTTCACAAATATCAGCCCCTCGGCCAATACCCTGGCCCGGTTGTGTTGCTCAGCACCCTGCTCTTTCTTCTGGGTAAGCACTCCCTGACTTCCTTTTGAGGAGTCATCTTTCCCATTGTGTGCAGACTTGGTGGGATTGCTAGGACCCAAGGTAGCACTTGGACTCTTCTCCTGAGTCTTGGTACCACTTCTTCTGTGGTTGGGTTCGTCTGTCGGACCGCTGCCACCAGATGAGACCACTCAGAGGCTGCCCCAGTTCTTGTCCTTCTATGACCTGACCCTTCCATTTCCCTTTGATTCTGTGAACTGGTTTACATCCTTCCAGCAAATTCCTGTTCTCCTGGCTCCAGTTGCTGCAACCGTAGAGCCCTAGGGATATACTCTGCTAGCCAAGAATATGAGCTCCACGATACAGAGGCTATGGCAGAGACTGCTAGAGAACTCCACAGTGCCCTTTCTTCCTTACAGATTGCAGGTTTTATTTAGGGTGGAAATATGTCCAGCTAAAAGTGCTTACTCTCACATTCTGATTTGCATCTAGGGGGTTGTGTACAGCTGTGTACTGTAGCTCTGGTCAGTAACATGTGAGCAGAAGTCTACAATCCTATCTGCATTCCAAACAAGCAGAAAGGGAAAGGGAAGAAGGAAGGAGCAATGCCTGTGTTAGGAAAATAAAACTTCCCAGAAGTCCCTGGCAGACTTCTGGAATAGGTGTCTTGTGATCATGGAATTACAAGTAGGAGCATAAACCCTAGCCCTTTAAGGAGGCTGAGCAGAAAGAGAGAGAGAAACTGGGTCCCTGATGCATCTCAGCATGTCCTACCAGCCCTGGCTGCCTCCCTCATGATTTCTTGTCAAGTGAAAATCATGATACCCTCTTCAGTAAAGCCACTGGAGTGGGAATTTCCTTTAATTTGAGCCATGTTGGTTCCTAACTGATACAGGTGCTTGGTCTATTTTATTACTTTAACCGCATGCCTGGCATGTAGTAGACATTAAATATATTTGTTGAATGAATGGATAGTAATCACTAGCAAGAGAATCCTCATTGATGCACATGATTCCTCAATCATCGCCATCTCACAGATGGGGAAAATGATACACGTGTGTAATGTACTTGTGGTTAGTAGCTGTGTCACTTGATTTATCCATTCTGATGTATGGGCTTTACCCAGGTAAGTTGCAGAAGAGAAAATGAATCTCTGAAAAGAACATATGTGGAGAAGATAACAAATCGTTATTTAATAATAAATTCTGACCTAGGAAATATGGCAAACAGATATTTCAGAATGTCGCCAAAGAGTCACCAAGACCTAAGAGATTTTTTAAAATCTAAAGCTGTTATCTCAGCATCCTCCTAGCTGGTGGCAAGGCTTTCAGTTTCTACTTTTGCCCCATGAAAACCCTGATCATCCCTTTGAGACCAACCCTACTCCCATTCCCCTTCAGAGAGCCTTCCCTAACCACACTAGCTAGCACTCCTCTCTCTTTTGTAAATTCATATGTCACAAGGTCAATTTACTTAATCCAGTACAACACCATTCTTGATCGTTGATGATAAGAGTCCTTACAGAAGAGAGCAAGGACTGATCATTTGCATTTCCTGTTCGAGGTGGTACTTGGTCCTATCCAATTAAGCAGCAGAAAGTAGGGGAAAGAGTGATGAAGGGGAAATGAGAAGATCTGAATTCATGCTTGAGGTCTAATCTCTGGTAGGTCATTCAGTTCATGCACATTCTGGAAGCACCCTCCTGCTGTGACCACTTTCTTGAGTCTCATTTGCATTGTCTGTGAAGTGGAGAAAGTAAATAACACCCAGATTACAGGTTCCACTGGGCTCCAATGAGACAGTAGATGTGAAACTGTTCCCTGTTAATTGCTATGTCATAGTAAGTGGTCCAAACGTACCTGTTGAATTAAATTTTATATGGTCAATACTCTCAAGGCAATTTTACATGAAAAGGCTTGAGTGTTTTCTCTTGGTCACTTGATCTCTTTCAGGTTTTATGACATTCCAACTTGGTTGTGTCACTCATAACAATCATTAAGGGCCTTAAGTATTCCAACAAATGCTGGCTATTACCCCCACATCATTGGACATGCAGCCAAATGCCCATGATATGGTCGCTACAAATTATCCATTAGCCTCTGGAACTTTGCCAGGACCTCATTCAGCCAAAGAGCTCAGGCTTGAATTAATCAGACATCCAAGTAGTTACCCAGTAAATGTTCTTAAGGCCTTGCATCAGAAAGGACTGAACAAGGGCCAATGATCACCTGGCTCATCCATGCAGAGCATGGGAATATTGATCGAAGTTACTGAAAACATTCGTTTTTCTCTTCTTTTTGTCACCTCTAATTCTTTACATAATTATGTTCCACAACTTCTTTATGGTTTCACACAGTAAAACATTATGAACTTTGTTTTGCAAAATATCCTATCTAATAAGGCTCTCTCTTCCATTTAAAATATTTTTATTCCAAAAATCTGATGTAGCCTTGTGTTGGGGAACAAACTACTTCTACTTTATATTTCTGGAAATCACCTAGACTTAGGGAATGAAATGCTTTAATTTGGGTTCTTTTAAAAGCAGAGCCTGAGACAAGGATTTGGGTGCAAGTGATTCATTTGAGAGGTGGTCCTGGGAAGAAGGAGTGAGGGAGTCAGTCGAGTAGGACAGGGGAGGAATAATTGGCTGGGAGCACTATGGGGAAGACACTTCAGCTGAGATCACCTGATTAGTTCACAGAACACTTCCTGGAATTGTCCTGAAAGACAGTGGCACCTGCCCCCACCAATTGAGAGTTTCTTCACAAGCTTTCCCTCCCCTGTATTTCCAGGCTTGTTTCTTATGCCCAGATGAGTAAACTCCAAGGTGTGGTGAAGAATGCTGAATGCAGTATCCCATTTGAGTTGAGATATTGGTAGTGTGAGGTGGGAGGGCTTGAATTTAACTGTCCATTGTAGCCATATCTGACATTAGAGATGGGCAGAGAACATGTGACAAGGACACCAGAGGCACCTGCTACATGGAGTTCTGCTTTTATTGGTATACATTATCCTGATTTTGAGGTATTTACATGTAATTGTAGTAGATAGATATCTTCAACAATAACAACAACAACCATAATATCACCTAATCTTTACTGAGTGTTCTATATGTCAGGCTCTGTTGTAAGCATTTGAAAAGAAAGATTTCCTGCAAGTGACTGCCGTTGTTATGTTTATTATTATGAAAATAATGATAGTTGCATGCAGTTAATTCCCAACTAATAATTTTGACCATCTTTATTATCATTACTAGTAACAATAAGTGCATATTATGAACACAGTCAAAACAGCTTCAGCTTCTTAAAGAGGACCCAGACTCCTGGGTCAGATTTTATTCTGAAAAATCCAAATATTATCCCAATTATGGTGTTTTTTTCAGGTAGGGAAGACAGGGAGAAGTTATATCCAGCAGACCATATTCTGTGCAGAAACTCATAGCCCGTTGTGACTGTTACAGATGGGACATGTGTTATGTTGGAGAAAAGTCAAGAATTTTTGCTCTAGGCGAAACTAACTTTTCTCCTTTATAACTTTTTTTTAACCTTAAACTTAAAAAAAAGTAAAGCCAAAAATGTCCCTTTTAATGTCATTTATTTTTAATTTGCTATTCAGAAGGTGTTAGATCTGATTGTGTTGAACATTTTTCACTTGGCTGTTAACTACAAATTCCCTCAGAAGAATAGTGTTGAAGGGTCTTCTACCCTGGGGACACGAATTGAAGAAAGAGGCAATCAGAGCAGGCCACTCCTATTCAGTGTTGGCACCAGGAAAATGGCAGCCTATAGTGCTATCCTAGGAACGTAGGGCTGTGGGGTGAGCTCCTCTCCTGACTTCACCTGGTATCTCCTTTTCAGAGAGTTTCCCATGTGAACACTGAAGGCATAGGACAGCCAGGGGACTGATCGCTGTTTGAGCAGTACTCAAATGATTGTGGTTACACGTCTATACATAGATTTCATCTTGCTGCTTCCCTGACTTGATGCGTAAGTCATGACCACGAGGCACGTGAACAAGTGTGACCGTGTTCTTCATTTGTAATGTTTTTGTGGCAGGCGCCCTGTGCTAAGAGGCAGGAGATCTGCATTTCCTGGCTCAGCTGTTCACTGACTGACCTTTAGCAAGTCACTTCTCTTTCTCTGGCTCAGTTTTCCCAATGTTACATACTGGAGTCCGACTGGCTGAGTTGTTAATTTTCTTCTAACTTTGCAATCTGTGGCGTATTGTATACAGTTTGATTATACATTTCTTTACATTTTCTTGTTTGGGATGGGTGTGGAAGACAGCAATGGTAGAAAATCCCCAAATCATAAATAATATTCTATACTCATCCTTAGACTTTCTACTACTCGTTTTTTTGTCTTAAGATTCTAGAAAATCCTGAAATGGAATGATTTTTGATTTATGTCTGTCTCTTTCCAAAAGAGCTTGAAGGCAAGGCTTCTTCGTGTGTAGGTGGTGGTGGTATTAATAGAACTGGCATTGTTACCCTATTGATCCTTCACCTGGCTGCTGGTGCTTCAGGATTTTCTGATCCTTCCATCTGGTGGTTTCACCTGTGCTCTCTTTACTGCTTATTTTTTAACTTCTGAACTCTTCAATTCTGAACTCTTTCTAGCTGATGCTCTTTGGAAACATAATTTCTAAACCCATCAACTGCAGTTCTTTTTTAAAGGTAGCTTCAAGTCTTCTGTTCAGTTCAGGGGTATCTCAACACAGCCACCCAGGAAAAGCCAATGGATCTTCTTTTCCTCTCCTTATCTGATTTTTAAGCAAGTAATTTTAGATGCTGTTATGATGGAACAAACATACTCGAAAATGAGTGAGCTCCTTGACAGAGTACAAAATGTAATCTAACAAATGAGAGGCAGCATCATGGCATCTCATCTTCATAGCAAGAAATTGAGGATAATATAAATGTCCGAAACAGGGATTTGATTAAACAATTTATAGTACATTTATACATTGGATTATTGGGTTACTGGATTATTCCTGTGTTACTAAAAATATGTTGTAGAGAATTATTTCATGATGTGAAATATTCTAATTGTATTGTTAAATAACCAAAGCAGGTTACATAACAGAATTTACATATAATCTTTAAAAAATACTTTTTGGGTTATGTGCAATGCATAGAAAGACAGACTGAGGGGCACCTGGGTGGTTCAGTGGGTTAAAGCCTCTGCCTTCAGCTCAGGTCATGATCTCAGGGTCCTGGGATCGAGCCCCGCATCGGGCTCTCTGCTCTGCAGGGAGCCTGCTTCCTCCTCTCTCTCTCTGCCTGCCTCTCTGCCTACTTGTGATCTCTGTCAAATAAATAAATAAAATCTTAAAAAGAAAGAAAGAAAGAAAGACTGAAAGGATATAGAAACATTCACAGGGCTACATATTGGCAGGTGGGGGATTAAGAGTAATTTAGGATTTTTTCCCTTGTTTACTACCTGAAGTTTCCTAAAACGTCTACAAGAAACATGTATTATTTTGTGATAAGAAAAGAAACAAAAATAAAAAACAAATTTCAGATGGATAAAACAGTACATGTAAAAATAAAATAGTAAAAATCTTAGAAAAAAATTTAGGAGACTCTGTTTAAAATGAGGCAACAGGGAGATCAAACAAAAACAAAGAGAAGTGACTCAAACTATAAAAGAAAAGTATATTTATTTGACTTTATAAAACCTAAAATATTTTATCTGATAAAAGAGACCATAAAAATGGCCCCAAACCACTTTGTAATGTATGCAAATGTTGAATAACTATGGTGTATACCTGAAACCAATATAATATTGCATGTAAGCCACACTTCAATAAGAAAATATGACCAAAAAATATATAATCTGAAAAATATTTGCAATACATACAGCAAATAAGAGGTTAATAGCTATCCTATACACACAACCTCTACAAACACATTAACAAAAGAAACCCAAATGACCGGACAGTAAAATGGACCAAGCACAACCATAAGACAGATGACGTATGCAAAGACGTCTCATCTTTCGAGCAGTCAGGCAAATGAAGATGTAATAAAAATGAAGTATCTGGCACCCATTGGAATGGCAAAATTCGAAAACATAGATAACGCTTCATGTTGTGTGAAAGTAGAAGGCGATCTTCTCACCATTCTTGGCAGATGTGTAAAATATTTTAGCTTTATTTGAAAGCAATCTGACCATAAAATGGATGTCATTTGTTCTAATAGTCTGACAGGAGGGCACATTGTTTCCTTCTTCTGCCATTTTTTTCCACGTGGAGAGAGTTCCATTTGGGGAGCAATCCTGGCTTCTGTCCATCTTCCAAAGTCTCTTCAACAGTTGAGGAGCAAGGAATCATCTGACGGGGGAATCTGAAGATCAGGTCTCCGGCATGTGTAGCTCCGCCCCTCTCTGCCTCTTGGATCTGCCCACTGGAGAGAACATAGACTCTCAGATTTTCCTGGCCATGTGGGAAGCCCAGGGGGTAAGGCCCTGCCCCAGTAAGGGACCTATGGTTCATTAGTGCTGCCTGGACTAGGGGAGTATGTTTTCTATGCAGATGAGCTCTTTAGATCTCCCTTCAAGATAACTTGCTGTGAGAAGTTTACACATCTACCACAGGGCTCATGCTGAGGCCACATTCTCCGTGGGTGGGACAGCTTTCATGGTAGGGCCCTCCAATGACCAGGATGGGACTTCTCCAAGCTACAGGGCAACTTGAGGTTTTTTCCTTCCAATCTTCCCTTCCCCCTTTCCTTGCACCAGTGCCAGACCTGCATTATCATCTGTAACCTACATCACGAACATGGGTGTTCCCTCCCGAAAATTGTTTACAAGTCTAATTCTGTCTTGACAGCTGCTTCTCCGAGGATTTAGACACTTCACTAGTACTAGGAGTGGTCTGAGGAAGCAGTAAGCTGTGGTTGGGCTGGGTCATTTGCTGCTGGCAAGGAAGACCTCAGCCTACGTGTAACTGTTTTCTATTGCTCCTGTAAAAAAAAAAAAAAAAGACTGCAAGTTTAGTTGCTTAAAACAACACAGACTTATTCTCTCAAAGTTATGGAAGCTAGAAGTCCAAAATGGGTTTCACTGGGTTAAAAACAAGGTGTGGTCAGGCCTGTGTTCCTTCTGAAGGCTCTAGGGGAGAATCTGTTTCCTTGCTTTTGCCATCCTCCAGGGGCTGCCAGTATTCTCTGGCTTATCGTCCCTTCCTTCATTTTCAAAACTGGTGACCTAACATTTTCCAATCCCTCTTTGACTCTGACACTCTCTCCCTCTTTAAAAAAAAAAAAAAAAAAAAAATATATATATATATATATATATACACACACACACACACACACACACACACACACACATATATATGTGTGTATATATTTATTTATTCATTTATTTATTTATTTTAGAGAGAGTGTGAGTTGGGGGAGGGACAGAGAGAGGGAACCAAGCAGACTCCTCACTGAGTGGGGAACCTGACATGGGGCTCAATCCCAGGACCCTGAGATCATGTCCTGGGCCAAAACCAAGCGTCTGTCTCTCAACTGACTGAGCCACCCAGGTGTCCCTCCCTCTTTCATTTTATAAGGACTTTTGTCATTACACGGGGACCCACCAATATGCAATTCAAGATAATCTCACCATCCTAAGATCCTTAGTTTAATCACATCTACAAAGTTCCTTTTATCATGTAAGAAAACATATTTACAGGTTCTGATTTTTTTTCTTTGTTTGGGTTTTTTTGGTCAGGGTGGGGAGCGTTATTCTTTTCTGCCTAATATCGTGTAATACGTATACCGATGGCATACAGTAGCAGCCCAATTGCTAAAAATTTCCGTGTTGATGACCTGGGTGGGTGGGAATAGCCTTGATGATTCAGATATTTGAAATGCAGTGGGGCGGGGTGGGGGGGGGGAAGGGGCGGGGGCGGGGAGGAACAAATGCATATAAGCGCCATGGTTTGGGTTGGTGTTTAGAGGTTGTATTAATGCCCTGCAGAGAGATAATGAAAAGCTGAGAGCTATTAATACAGCACTAAAGCCTAAATGGGAGAGCCGGCAGGGCTCTCTGTGGGAGTTTCCAAAGACGCCCTACCTCCTCAGGGAAGCTTGGATGTAGTTGAGGAGCAAGTGTGGGACTCGGTTTAAAGCTCTAGCTACCCCTAAATTCTCAAGCCAAGTCTAGAGTGCTAAGGGTCTGGTTGAGAAGGCTTGGCACCCCGATACAGGAGATGTGGGCATCAAGGTAGATGCCCACAGGCATTGTGACTCTGTAAACTCCTTTGAACCCACAGGCTTTCAGCCCATCCCCCTGTATGAAGATCGAACCTTCCTCTCATGTAGGAAGGCCCTGCAGAGGCTCGCCTCCCAGAGGCAGCAGGTGTCCCTCTAAGGAGTTAACCCTGCTGCCTCTCTTGAATGCCAGGACCATAACTGGGTTAACTCCCAGAAGAATCCAGCTGGGATGTGCTAGGGTTGATAAGAGAGGAAAGAGAGTCCTCTCTGCAAAGATGAACTAGCATGTGCTGGCAAAAGCAAGGACAGTATGTCTGGGAATAAACTTTGATGGGGCCTTAATCCAGGAGGCAGAACATAACACTAGATGAGCAAGAATTCACAGACTTTAGGAAACTATCTCAGGACGTGAGATTTAACACTGGCTAAGATCGCAGGGGATGGGGCAAGTTTACTGCTTAGGGAGGCTCTTAGAAACCTGGGCTGTGGCTGGTGGCCCAGCTGGCGGGTCAGGAACCTGGAAGGAAAAGAATGGGTACTATTCCTCAAGGAAACTACCAGTGCCTTGGTGGCAGTTCAACTACGTTGAGTCCCTTCCATCCTAGAAGGGCCAGTATTTTGTCCTCACAGGGACAGATAACTGATTCTCTGTATGGGTTTGCCTTTCCTATCTGCAAAGCTGCAGCCAAACTCATTCAGGAGCTTACAGAATGTCTGACCCACAGGTGTGGAAGCCTGTACAGACAGCATAACACCTGACCCCATTTTGTAGGAGATAAGTCCAAAACAGTTGACTTGAATATATTTCTGCAATGTATTGTCAAGTGCAAAAAGCATATAGACAGTGTGATCCCACTTTTGGAAAACCGACAATAACAACGCTACTTTATATATGTATTTGTGTGTGATTCTAGCAGCATGGAACTGTTATGAAATTATACATACCAGGTCATTAATGCTGGTTACATGAGACTTGGGATGGAGCAGAAGGAAGTCTGGTGGGGGAGGGGGTGGGAAACAGGGAGTAGGAGGAAGTTTTTCTTAAAAAAAAACCTGCATTTTTAGAAACTATTCATGATGAAAAAGAATATTATGGTATTATCCCATTTGTACAAGTTGCATGAAAGATGGCCACTAAAACAGGAATAGCGGTTATCTTAAAGTGATAGAATTCCAGAACATGCCAGCTTCTATCATCATCTGTTGCTTTTTGGCAATCCCTCAATCTTATCTATTGAAACCTCTTGTCCCTTAACCACTCTGGTTTTCAGTGTTTTCATCTGTGCGATAAGAAATTTGTGATATGCAAAGGCAGTAATAGAGTTTCAATATTTCAATTTAATTTAAACAGTTTAATTCAGTACAAAGTAAAAAAAAAAAAAAAGATTGAATGTGTACTATGTGCCAGGTAAGTTGCAGAGTGCAGGGATATGAAGATGACTAAGACATGGTTTTATAGCATAGAGGGTATTCTTAGTGCACTCATGCTGTTATAACAAAAACGCCATAAATGGGGCAGCCTCTAAACAACATACATTTTTTTCTCACAGTTACAGAGGCCGTGAAGTCCAAGATCAAGATGGTGGCAGATACAGTATCTGTTGCAGACCCACTTCCTGTTCATAGATGGCCATCTTTTCTCTAACGTCACGTGGTGGAAATGCCAGGGGATCTCTCTGGGGTCTCCATCATAAGGGTGCTAATCCCATTTATGAGGGCTCTTCCCTCATGACCTAATTGCCTCCTAAAGGCCCCACCTCCAAATACCATCAGACCCAGTAAAGAATCACATGTGAAAATAGATGAACTTAGCATATGGGAAGTGCTATAATACAGGTATTACAGGGTGGTATGGGGTCTCAGGTTGTAGTAAGGGGGCAGAGTTTGGAAAGGGTACGTGATACTCAACACCCCCGCCTCAAGAAATGTCCATTTTATGATCTCGACTATTTTAAGAAAAACAGTGCCTAAAATAAAGATGAAAAAGTCATATGTCAAAATCTTTACAGTTATTCCCCTCCTTTACTCTCTACTATTTTCTCCTATTTCTTTTCAGTGAGGGTTTAATAAAGTTTTATCTTATTTGGGTTGGATTATATCAGCTCAGAATGGTAATACTCCCGTCTTACATGTGTGAAATGCTCTTTAATGAATCTAAATGGAGAAAATGTATCAATTTTTACTTACATGGTCATCATGGTAACTCGAGTATTTAAAAGTAGAGAGCTCATGATAGACAACTGGTAAAAGGTATCCTTAGCAGCAAACGTTTGGAAGCTACCAGGCAAGAACCCAAAGATAACTTCTGGCTCTGGGATGCCATGGAGAAATCCCCTCACATTCTTCTATGTGCACCCCTTTGACATGACCTATCTTAAGAAAAGGTGTGTGGTTGATCTGACAGTTACCCATTGATCTCACTGCCAGGTTTTCACGCCCTCGTAGATGCTTCACAAATCATGGAAGCCCACACAACTATTTTAATTCCTTTCCCAGAGCAACTGTAAGGGACTGGCATTTTATGTGGATAGAAATGGAAACTCAGGAGTCAAATGATTTGTCCAGAGAATTTCAGAATTAGGATTAGATCTGGAAACTCTTAGTCTTCTTTATCCTTAAGCTGTGAAAAGAGCTTTAGAGTTGATGAGAACCTCTCTTTGCTGCTGCTAATGTTTCAAGGGCACCTGAGGTCCTGTTCAGGCTCTTGTGCTATCCATCACCTACCTGGCCCTAGCCTCTCTTTCTGGTGTGCTGTATGACACCTGCTTCTTCTGCCATAGTACTCACATGTTCATGAGAATCACATAGTGTTTATCTTTCCCAGTAAATGATAAGATTTTTTAAAAAGATTTCAAAATTTATTTATTTGAGAGAGAGAGGACATGAGCTGGGAGGAGGAGCAGAGAGGGAAAGGGAGGAACAGACTCCCTGCTAAGCAGGGAGCCTTACTCGGGGCTTGATCACAGGACCCTGAGATCATGACGTGCGCCAAAGGCAGATGTTTAATGGACTGAGCCACCCAGGCACCCCAAACTATAAGATCTTTTTCATTACTTTCCCCCAATGCCTAAGACGGTACCCGACACAGTGACTATTAAGTAATGTATACTTACTTTCCCCCAATGCCTAAGACGGTACCTGACACAGTGACTATGAAGTAATGTATAAATTAATAAAAAGGTCTGTGACTTTGGGTCACGTAATGGCTAACACATATTAAGGGCTTATTAAGTGCTAATCACTATTCTAAATGTTTTACCTGTATTAACTCATTTAATTCTCCCAACAAACCAAGTTGGGGGGTATTATGATTACTCAGTATTACAGCAAGGAAAGTGAGGTTCATTAGCTTGTGAGGTCATGCAGGCAGTGAGTAGTAAAGGTGAGACTTGAACCCAGTCATCTGATTCTGCAGTCTATGCTCTTAACCACTGTTCCATGTTGCTTTTCGATTCATTTAACCTCTCTACATCTCAATTTTTCTAACAGAAAAGTGGCTTGAAGTATCTACTCACTGGACTATTGGAAGAATTAAAAAACAAGTACACATGAAGATTTGTACACACTAAGGTATTATGTTTTATTGTTATCATTAATGTTAATATGCAATTGCTAATCTCGTTAGCCACCAAATATCACTTTTATGTCAAGAAAAATCAAATATTGTGATTACAAAAACATACTGCTGGGTAATTGATAATAGTAGAGGGTTACAAGCTATGGTTTCTTAATCTTAACTATCTTTAGACTTCCTGAATGACTTTAGGAAAATAATTTCTTGTTACCTTGTTGGGTTTCATTTCCCCATCGCATAAGGGGTCTTTGCTGCCTGCCCAGATCTGTTCATCAATTACTTGAAAGGAAGCATGAAGTGTTCTTAGAGTACTAGGGAGGTGACTGAGCAAGGGGACTTACGAATCTTAGCTGAGAAAGGAGAGAGTCTCCCCCTAGTGTTCGTCTTTGTGCAGAAGAATCTGAACCCTACCTAAGGCTTTTGGTTTAGTCTCATTCTCAAAATCAGAGTGTGATTTTTGGAGCTAGAAGTTCAGAGTTCCAATCCTACAGCAGCAGAAATGGGAATTTATGTAGCATATTAAGTGTTTTATGTAAAGTAGGGATGAATGTAAACATGCACGGCCAAGTAGCTGTATATTCACAGATGTGTCCCCCATTTGTCTTTGAATCATTTTAAGATATTGACCCTTTGCTAGTTCAAGATGATTACTCCATGATCCATTCCAGGGTTGACGAGCGCCCTGGGAATAAATAAAGAAACTAGTTTTCATTGGGTACATACTAAGTGACAAGTTCCTTAACAATCACCATCTTTTCAATTCACAGTAACTTTTATTTTATTTTTTTTTTAAGATTTTATTTATTTATTTGACAGACAGAGATCACAAGTAGGTAGAGAGGCAGGCAGAGAGAGAGGGGGAGGCAGGATCCCTGCTGAGCGGAGAGCCCGATGTGGGGCTCGATCCCAGGACCCTGGGATCATGACCTGAGCCAAAGACAGAGGCTTTAACCCACTGAGCCACCCAGGCACCCCCACAGTAAGTTTTAAGGCAGGTATTAGTTTACCCAGAGATAGGAAGATGAAGGCTCAGAGATCTTTAGGAGCTTGCTCAAGTATTACACACTGTATACATGGTAAGTGTACTATTCAAACCCAACTCCAAGACCCATGGCTCTGTCCTTTACACTTTGCGGCTCAGCCTATGGACCCTGGCTTCTCAGGGGACCCCTTAGGGTGTCTCAACATTTCCAGTCCCCACTGAGTAGAGGTCAACACTTCTGTTTCTCTGAATTCTTTCCTTGGTTACCTCATCAGTACTTGTATCCATAGCTTGATGGTTAACCGGATAAATTGTTAATGTTACTATTCATGGATAACATTTTGGTTCATGGATAATAATTATAGGGAGTATCTTGACCTAAGAGAGTGGTACTATAAATAGAATTGTAGGAAACTAGACCTGGGCGTGGCATTATTTAAAAACATCCTTGTTTTAAATAACCTTATTATTTGGAGATCAAATCTTTCAAAACCTGGGTTTATGGTGGCAGAATAATAAAAGTGATGTTTCCTGGTTAAAAAAAAAAAAAGAAGGACTCTTATTAAATCTTAAATCATGGCTTTTTCATTCGACATGTGGAGCCTGCCAGGCCAGTAATTTATGACAGGCCTATGCATTATCTTATATTCTCTTCACAATTTCGTATTTAACTGGAAGTAGGGGAGTGAGGGGAAGGGAGAGGAGGGGAGATGCTCTTTGGCAAATGGCCAGTTCTGTGAGCAAGTTTTGGTTTTTGTGGTTCTGTAGTTATGTCGGTGAATGAAACATCCCATTCATATAGCCCCGACTAGTTATAAGCTGGTATTGAGTGATGGCCAATTACAAGTTATTCACATTTGGATCGATATCCCAGACGTGATCTCATTAACCCCAAATCCTATTATCTCACACATGTGAAGCAGATTGTTTTTAATGTGATGACATTTTCACTGTCTACAAACCTGAGTTCTGATGTAGTAAAAAAGCCTCAGCAGATAGAAACAGAAATGAGCAGCTGCGTTGATATCCACACAACCTGTGAAATGACATGTGTGAATTAATACATGTCTGCTTGTGCTATTTAGGGGTTCAGCCTCAGAGTCGATGACCTTGGTGAATTTCCTAGACTTTTTCTTCTTATTCCCCATCTCCTTGGGATTCCAGCTCTTCCTCGCATCTAGAAACCTCTCCTCTTTTAATGTCTATAGATGACGAGTCCCTGTCTTCAGGCAGTTTCTTTATTTTCCAAGACAATGGTCTTTAGGCCTGTTGTTGCTACAGCTTTTATCTATTTTAATCCTCTCCGAGTCTCTCCATAACAATTTTAATTAATGGGCAGATTTTCTTTATGGAGGGAATGCTCATACCTCTTAAAGATATATCATTGCAGTCATTAGAATCATTTATTCATATGCCGTCCCATTTTCCACCTGTGCAAGAGCAGTCAAATTTTTCTTCAAACCCTTATCTCCGCAGCCAATGAATTGAACCCCAAATTAACTCTGCATTACGTGGCTGCATCTTACACTTATCTTTTGTTTAGGGGTCCGCTTTGAGGCTGGCTGCCTGAACATCCCCTCTGTGGTCTTCAAGTAAGAGGGTGAAAAGCTTTGACTTTTTATTAAATATACTAAAACAAAAAACCAAACAAGAAACATTGACTATTTTCTTCTGGTCTGACTCATGATGTCATCTCAGTGGTATAAAATTTAAATTTTGATTTCACAACATTTGATACAAGATCACATTTTCCCCATCTGTAAAATGGAGACTACCTTTCCAGTTTACTCACACAACAGCTGTAAATATTAAGTGCATTTGCAAAGTGTTTCATGCTATATAAAAAATAAGTACATATGTACTTATCAATGGCTCTCTTTTGTCCCCAGGCAAACTTATCAATGTCTGGAGACATTTTGGGGTGTCAGACCTGGTGGGGGGAGATGCTCCTGGCATCCGGTGTAGAGGTCTGTGATCTGCTGAGTATAATGCGAGGAATAGCTCCTACACTGAAGAATTACCTGCCCCCAAATGTCCATAATGCCAAGGTTGAGGAACCCTGAATGAAAAGACTGTGATACAAAAAGCAGAACTTGATCCTTGTTCAAAAAGCACCCTCTTTCCTGCTCCTCTCCCATGTCCATTTTCCTAACTAATCTTTCTCTGTGGTGGGCAAGCTGAATGAGGTAATGAAATGCTGCTTGGAAGTGCCACTCCTTCTACAGGTCATTAGATGGAGGAAGCCAATTTGATAGACACTATTTTTAACCTTTCTTATTAATTAAAAAACATCATGTAGATAATTTTTAGTGGCCGGAAGGGTCAGGGTGAGTAGTTATTCTACGCTTTTATTTCTGTTCTCTAGTTTATCTTTCAGTATAATACCTAGTCATTAAAGAATAAAATTCTAGAACCTGAGACAGTTGCCAGAGACATGACTTAGGTCCGTGACTAAGTCTCTGAAGACAGAGAGTGTCTAGATTCTTCCCCTGTTAATTGCTGTCCTAGTAACAATGATAGGCAGCAACTATTGAGCATTTATATGGGTTCAGGCCCTTTGTATGCATTACCTTATTTCGTCTTCACAACAATCCTGAAAAATAGTTATGTCATGCTAGTCAAAACATTTTTTAGAGCTTTTTAAAAAAAAAAAAAAAAAGTTTAGAGGGATGCCTGGGTGGCTCAGTCAGTTAATCGTCTGCCTTTGGCTCAGGTCATGATCCCGGGGTCCTGGGATTGAGCTCTGCATAGGGCTCCCAGCTCAGTGAGGAGCCTGCTTCTCCCTCTGCCTGCTGCTCCCTCTGCTTGTGCTCTCTTTCTCTGACAAATAAATAAGTGAAGTCTAAAAAAAAAGTTTAGAAATAGAACTTTCTGCAGTTAAAGCTTGTGTCTGCTGCCCGTTCAGTTCTCCTAAAATGGTCAGTCAGGCAGTCAGTATACACAGAATTTCCTATCTGCAGAGCTCTTTGGGAACTCAGTGACATTTCTTTCAAAAAACACGAGCTTTAGCTTGAACAGTACAGCCCAAATCTTTGTGAACACTATAGTGTTCACCAGTAAATGGTCTAATGTCTGCTAATACAATAATGGTTATGTAAATCTTGGAATCAATCTTAGTATATTTACACAGATTATCTCAATACGTTGAGTTTTATGAGTAGGCTCTCAGTGGAACAGTGTGTATATTATAATGAAGTTATGTTGAAAATATATCTACACATTCTTCAATGCACGAATTGCTATGTGGAAGGATTTTTGCCAAATTGTGAATTATGGTTATCTTTGGGGGTAATATTATAGAGAAACATTTTCTTTCTCTCTATGATGTAAATCTTTTATAACTATGTATCATTCTAAAGAGCAATAAAATATTTCTATTTAAATATACAATAATAAAAGCTAGTAGCTCAAGATATGCATACAAAATATAATCTATAGCAAAGTGGGAATAATAAAGCACATAATAGCTAATATTAATTGCATGCTTAGCCTGTATCTGGTATAGTTCTAAGCATTTTACATACATGAACTCATTCAGTCATCACAACAGCTGCATGAGATTCGTCCAGTTTTTATTCCTATTTTTATAAATGAGGAAATGGAGGTGCAGAAAAGGTAAATAAGTCACCCAAAGTCACAGAGCTAGTACTTGGTTGAGTCAGGAGCGGAAATCAGGCAGATCAGTTCCAGAGCCCATAAGTTGAATCTTTATCTGAAAGTGCCAGATGAATGACACCAGTGAGGATTCTGGAAACCCTTTGGAGGGGAAAGGGCTTCAGGTCATTCTGGGTTCTCTGAAGGTGATCACTAGCTTCCTACCAGATGAGAAGCAGGGCAGACGCAGAGGCTAGGGTACCTTTACTTTGTCCTCAGTACCTGAAATAGTGTCTCCCCCCTTACAGACAGTGGGTATTTGACACGTACTTACTGTATGTAAAGTTTGTAGATAAACTAAGATTGATCTGTTTTCTGGTTGTGATTAGAACCATTTCCATGCCATTTCACAGACCAAGTCTTCATGTGGAAAGAGGGTTTGACTGTTCTGTGCCTGGTCAGAGGTGAGAGGGCATGAGGTTTGAGAAGGTGTGCATTTTGTCCATCATGCATCGTGCATTCCTGAGCACCTGCCACGCTCAGGCAGTGTTCCAGGGACACAGGACACACAACATCTTGCCTTTCACAGTGTTTACATCTCAGTGGTGAAAGCTGTCAGAAACAAATACATAGGAAGACACCAGGAACACAGCGACCAACCCTTGGGGACATCACAGCGCCGGGGGTTTTGAAAGTTACATGAAATGTACATTTTGTAATAAATTAAAGTGTTACTCTAATAGATAACCAGAAGGGAAAAGTTCTTATATCAGGCAAGTTACTACTGTTGTATTATTAAAACAAGGAAATTAAACTTAATGGCACCAGAGGGAAAATGATAAAAATGATTTTCTGGTCACGTGTTATTAACCATAATAAAATAAATAGAGGAATGGTAAGTAGGGAAAGGCCTGGGTTGTTTGTCCCCTCAAGGCAAGGCACAGTTAGAGAAGAAAGCTGCTTCTCCCTCCCAGCTTAACTCTTTCCTGGGCTTTCCATAACACCCAAAACTGTGTTTGCGGCTTTGTATTCCAAGGGGCACTGGAGTCTACCTTAACTGATTCTCCCGCAAGCTTCAGAGTTACTTTATGTTGTCCTTGGAGACAGAAAATAAGCTTTTACCTCTCGTCTGGATTCATTTTCAAAAATGATTCTTGGAAATGAGTTTTCCTTAGACACATTTATATATAATGACAGGCTAATATCTTACACACCATTACTGTATGTAATAACAGTGTGACAAAACTGACAAGAACTAGACTATAGATGTAAGGCAATTAGCTGTGGAGGGAGAGTTATCCAGCAGAAAAGATGAGCATCATCACACAGTGTGGTGACTTAATGGTTACTAAGTGATAAATGTGGCCATCTCCTGAGGCAAAACTTCAAATAAATGAAATTTGTCCTCACAGCCCCACTTTTCTTCTTTGGCAAATGCTTTCCTGTTGCCAAGTCCTTCCTACCATGGAGGAAAGTCCTGGCCCCGAGCCTAACGCCTAGTCGGTGATCGATAACTCGTATTGAATCGATGGATGGACTCACTCGCCAAAAGGTGGAAGGAGCTTTTCACATCACCCATTTAAGTCTCTGACAGTGCTTGTGACAGGAATGAAGTGTTAATGATGGGATTTTAGGGATTAGTGAAGAGATGGTTTTAGATAGAAGAGACTTCTCTCCGGTGCTCTTCAATTCCTTGTATAGCCCAGGATGTGGGGAGGGTCGGGGAGGGGAAGGAGCAGACTCTGGAGCTGGACTGTCTCAGATTGTATCCCCGTCTGCCACTTTCCAGCTGTGTGGTCTTGAGCATTTTTCTCACCCTTGAAATGGGGCTAGTCACCCTATTGACCTCACAGGACTGTGTAGAGGATCATAAGAGATAACTCAGATAGCTAGAGTATAACAAACTCGAGCTCCCCCTCGGTGATGTCGCATGTGAAGAGGAGTCATGGGTGACTAAGGTTCCAAAGAGAGTGAGTAGCCAGGTGTGGATGGAGCTTTTCCCATCTGTGACCAGGTACAGGGCTTACGCTGCTCCTTTTTTTCTCCTCACTCTCCTCTTCTTGTGACAGCCATTTCTCCCTGATGGATAGGAGAAGAATAACGTCCTCTTACTTGTCCTGCTGCTCATTCTGCTTGGTCACACTGCCTCCTTGCTTTTCCTCAGACATCCCAGCGTGCTCCCCTGGTCAGGCCTCTGTACTAACTGTTTCCTCTGCCAGGGGTGCATGTCCCCAGATGTCTCCAGGGATGATTCTTGGACCTCCCTTAGGTTTTTGTACAGATGTCACCTTCTAACTGAGATTCACTATGACCATCCTGTAGGAGTTGCACCCCACTTTCCCACACTCAGGATTTCTGCTACCACTAACCCTGCTTTTCCAGTAGCTCTCACCACTTTTTAATATGCTCTATACTTATTATGTTTATCATTTATGTATTTGTCCCTTAACTGGGAGGTAAGGTCCTAGAGGGCAGGAATTTTTGTGTGTTGGGTTCATTGATATAACTCAAGTCCTACAATCGTAGGCACTGAACAATATAATGGGCACTGAACAAATGTTTGGTCAGTAAATGGATGGTTGAAACAAATGAATGTATTGCAAAGCAATTGTAAGTAGAAATGTAAAGAAAACCACAATCCTTGCAATTGCTTAAGCTAGGAAATCTAGGATTCATCTTTGGGTCCTTTCTCTTCTTCCCTCTCCTTATCCAACTGATCATGGCCCTGAGGATTCTCCCTCTGAAATATTCTTCAGCTACTCCCTTTTCTCCATTTCTATAACTTCCATATCATTAATTCTTACTGAATTCTCTAAAGCCATTATTTTTCTTCTCCTCCAGTTCCTTGCTACATTCTGAGCCAAGGATTGTTTATGTAAAGTACAGACCTACTTGAGGCCAGTCCAGTATTGAAAAGCCCATTAATGCCTCCCTATCAACCCAGGATGAAATCCAAATTGACCCTAATCTAACAGCTCTGCCATTAACAAACCCCGTGAGGTAGGCAGAATAAGTACCCCTACCACCTCTGCCCACAAGAGATGTCCATGTTATCATCCCAAGAAACTTTGAATATGCCAGCTTACATGGCAAACGAAAATAGGGTTACAGATGGAATTAGGTTGATAATTGACCTTAAAATAAGGAGACTATCCTAGGTATCTGGGTAGACCTAATATAATCACAAGGGTTCTTAAAAAGTAGAAAATAGAGTCAGAGTCAGAAGGAAGTATGACTACAGAAGGAGGCCAGAATGATAATATGTGAGAAGGACTTGAACAGCTGGTTTTGAAGATAGAGGAAGGAGGCCACAGGCCAACAGTACATACAGCTTCTATAAGCTAAAAGACAAGGAAATGGATTCACCCCTAGATCCTCCAGGAGGGAACATAGTCCTACTGACACTTTGATTTTAGCTGGGCAAGATCTGTGTCAGACTCCTGACCTCTAGAATTCTAAGATAATTTGTTTTGTTTTAAGCTAATTTGGGGCAATTTGTTATAGCAGCAACAGAAAACTAATACACTGTGTAACTTTTTTGCCTCTTTGGGCTGAGCTCTTTGAGGTTATGCTGTATAATGGGGAGAAATTATACTAACCTTCTGAGGCTACTGTGAGGATTAGAGACAATATTTACAAAATGCCCTGTTATGCCGCACACCTAGTAGGTACTGAACAAATAACAGTTGTTAGCTTTTGTCATCATGTCCTTCTAAGCCACAGGTCATTTCCGAGGACAATGAATCACTCACTCTTTGCTATGTCCACAGGGAAGAACCCAAATCCTGCCTAGTAGATTTCTTCCTACCTTTTAAGGCCCAGTCTGTAGGCCCTCCCTAGACAAGTTTCTCAAATGCCACACTTATGCCAGGCAAATGTAATTATCCTTTCCCTGTTTCCTCAACTCTATGATTCATACAATAACTATGTGAAGTAGGTATTATTATTCCCAGAGGCTGGGATGAGGGTGAGGCAAGCAAGATGCCTCGGGTACAAAACTTAAGGAGGCACTCATTCTTAGGTTTATGCAAGTGTTTTAATGTACCTTATCCTAGTTCTGGTCCTGATTTGTCCCATTTTATTGAAAAGAATCCAGGTTCAGGGAGATAAATTATCTTGCTGGTAGGTGGCAGGGGGAACAAAGTCTATATTCTTATTTTGCTATCTATAGGTTCCTATAGCAAAGCCTGGTACACAAGCTTTTGTCAAATGAATGAACCGAGCTGGTAGGGTGGGTAGCACGTTGGCCTGATATTTGATGTAGTAGTGGTGCTGGTGCTGGTGCTGCTGCTGATCATGATGATGTCGGTGGTGGTGGTAAATGCTGAACCTTTGCCATCTGTACACTGTGTGCTAGACACTGTGTTAAGTGCTTTGCATATAATTCTCCTCACAGCAATTCCATGAGTTAGGCACTATTACTATCATTTTCATTCTAATATGAAGAACTGAAACTCAGAGAAATTACCCATATGGCCTGAGGTCATACAGCTAGTAAGTTTTCATTAAATCTGGTGTGTGAACCTGAGCAGCCTGGTTCAGAAGCCCTTAAACTTGATTTTGTCAATCTCATTTCAAAGCATTGATCAAGTATTTTGTCTATCTCAGAATAATCAAAGGCTGGTTACCCATCTAAGGGTTAGCTCTGAACCTTCGAGGGTCTAAAGGTGTTTCAAAACCTTTCTAAGGAAGACAGCTCTGTCCTATGTCAGCAGGGCTTATACGGGAATGAGATATTTAAGGAGGCATTGAAGCTGAAGGAGACAAACTCAGGATAGCAGACATGCCAACCCTGTTCTTGTGAAGTGTGTTTACTCATCTGTTATGAGCTCACTCTAATGCAACTTTACTTTTGGTGTAATAAATTGTATTAACTTTATGCTTGAATGAGTTACCTCTCAAAATAGAAAAATGTGTATTTCCAGGAGTCTTCTTTCATTTACACATGGAAGTCTATGGGAGTTTAAAAAATGGATTTTAAGAGCCTCAGTGATGGCTAAGAAATTGCTATTTCAGTCTTGAAAATTGCCTTTTCTACCAGAAACACTGAGCAAGGAAATCAGGCTATCTGATCTTGCTGGATTGGAAAAAATTACTCAGGTGCTGAGATGGCCTCTAAAATTTAATCCCTTCCCCCTGGCCCCTGATGTTATGAAAGAAATTAAACCTCAGGTTCCCTCATCAGAATTCCTAATAAATAGGATAATACAAGAAGCTAAATTATTTCTTTTAATGAAAAATGTCTCCCAAATGTTCTAAGCCTTTTTTCTCTGTCGTGGTGAGATCCCAATAACTCTATTGAATAGTCTATTAAAAATTGGGAGCCTAAATAAACTCATGAGTTTAGTGTTATCTTTCTGTATACAAAGAACGTGATCTCCCATCTTTGGACCACAATTACTTTGCTTAGGTTCAGTGACAAGCAACTGTAATGATTTGGTTTTAGCCCTGTAATTCAAGTAGTCCAGGTCCAATAGCAACACTCAGTCATTCTTTTAACAGCCACCTAAAATTAGTTGAACTCTCCTTTACACACAACTGTGAAAAGTCAAAGATCTTCTCCAAATTCTCTCCAGTGTGAGAAAAAGTGTTTGGATTCTCATGGTGACTGCCTTTCACCCTTGATTACAAATGTCTGCAGTCAACACAATTTTTGATCTCTTCTTAGTCATCTGTCAGCTATTGTCCTCTCTTTCTAGTGCTCCATTCCTAGCATGTTCCTTTTTTCCTCCTTTACAAAAGGCCCTCTAACAATATTATAGAATGTAATGGACGTTTACTCAAAGTTAGAGACTCAGTGGGAGATTTTAGTATAGAACAAACAGTAAGCAATCCAAAAGTAAATCTTAGAATTTCCAAATAGGATGAAGAAAGCTTAGAAGAGTGTTAGTCTCACCCTACCAGTAAGAAACAAGTAATTGACGAAGTCATAAATTTTCTTAAATCTATCAGAAAATTCTGATTGATAGATTGGGTTCATCGGATAAACAATTGGCCTGAAGTCCAAGGAAAGTAGAGGGCCCCAGGGAGGGGCATTTGATAAGAAGAGTTTAGTTAAATATTTTAACAAAGTGCTAAAGGCTAGGGGTGGACTGTGTGAGAATATAAAACACTTTGGGTGTCACCTAAACAAGGAAAATCCATATCTACCCATAGGCCCTTTACCAATGCTCACAGAGAGATTAGGGGCAGGGTGGGAACCTGTAGAAAGCCTACCTCAGTGATATAGGCTTAGAGAAGGGAAGCAACTGCTTTTGTGGAAAAGCCAGGAAGTTTGCTTGGATCCTCTTCTCCTAGAAGGATGAAAGCCTTAAGACAATGTGGGGACAGCAGCAAGCCCTGAAACCCCTAAAGTATGTGAGGACCCAGGCAGCTGAAGAGTGGGTTAAAGGGGAAACAAAAACCCCTCCATTTGAAGAGAAGGGGCAAGAAACCATCATGCACTCAGGACAGGACGTCAGAGGTCCTTCTGCTGCTATACCTGGTGAGAGGAATGATCATTAAGAAAGTCTTACCTCGGGGCACCTGGGTGGCTCAGTGGGTTAAGCCTCTGCCTTCGGCTCGGGTTGTGATCTCGGGGTCCTGGGATTGAGCCCCACATCGGGCTCTCTGCTCTGCGGGGAGCCTGCTTCCTCCTCTCTCTCTCTCTGCCTGCCTCTCTGCCTACTCATGATCTCTGTCTATCAAGTGAATAAATAATTTTTTAAAAAATTAAAAAAAAAAAAGAAAGTCTTACCTCTGAGATCCTAAGACTGGGACTTAGGACTAAGATAATAAACAGTGCCCCTCTCTACCACTACCACTCCCATAGACGGAAAAGCACGAGTAATGAGCAGCAGCAGCCTTCTGGGGGAAGGCAAGTCCTTTAGGATGGAGCAGGAATGTTGAGAAAATCATCCCATAAAGTCACCTTCTCCATAAATACAAGGTAGTGCCAGAGGAGTCTGAAGCAAGTGGTGTATTGAAGATAACCAGAGCAACATCGGAACCCAAACCCAGTTCAGCTCCTGACCTGACTGACTACCCTTCCCAGCCATCTATCACTCCTCTGCCCACCAGACACATACACAGACTAGCAGAAGAAAAGGTGTATCCATTTCCACTTTCCAAACACAAATGCTATTTACCTCAGGCTATAGTGAGCTCCATTGCTGTCTGGCATTCAGTGAAAAATTACAAACATGCAAGAGAGAAAAGTTACTCTCAAGAGACAAAATAATAAACACAGTCAGACTCTGAGGTGACTCAGAACTATTGGATGGGGAACTTAGAGCAACTATGATTAATATGTTAAAGATTCTTTTGGAAAAAGGGTATAATATGCATGATCAGAAGGTGGATATCAGGAAAGACATGGGAACTACAAGAATAGTCAAATGAAAATACTAGGGGGAAAAAACATAGTTCCTGAGATAAAGAATGCCTTTGACAGGCTCATCAGTTGACTTAGTACATCTGAGAAAAGAAATGGTGAACTTGAAGATAGGTCAACAGAAGGTCCCTAAACTAAAATACAAAGAGAAAGGAGGTGGAGAGAAACAATAAGAACTGAGCATCTAAGAGCTGTAGGACAATAACAAACAACTTAACATGTGATTTTTGGAATCTCAGAAGGAGAAGAGAGTGAGGATGAGACAGAAGAAATATTTGAAGAGATAATGGTTGAGAATTTTCAAAAAAATAGTGAAAGACATGAAACCAAGAAGCTCACAAAATGCCAAGATGGGTGAAACTGCATCTAGACCATAATATTCAAATTACCAAAAAAAATCAATGATGAAGAGAAAAATCTCAAAGGTAGCCAGGTAAATAAAACACACCTACATACAGAAAAATAAAACTAAGAATTCATAGATGTTTTCGTTTACTAGAGCTGCCATATTGAAATAGCACAGACGGGTGGATCAGAAACCAGGAATTTATTTTCCCGCAGTTCTAGAAGCTGGAAGTCTGAGATTAAGGTGCTAGTAGAGTTTGTTTCCTCTGCAGTCCATCTATTTGGCTTGAAGATGGTTGCTTCTTGTTGTGTTCTCGTATGGTCTTTCCTCTGTGTGTGTGCATGTGCATGCATGTGTGCATCCCTGGTGTCTCTCTGTTTCCACATTTCCTGTTCTTAAATGAAACCAGTCAGATTGAATTCAGGCCTACCCTAATGGCTCATTTTAACTTCATCATCATTTTAAAGGCTCTGTCTCCAAATATGGTCAAATTCTGAGGTACTATGGATTACGGTTTTAACATCTGAATTTTGGAGGGATGCAATACATCCCCGTAACACTAGACCAGTTATCAGAACTATGCAGTCTAGAAGACAATGTAGTCTTTAAAGTGCTAAAAGACAAAAAAGTCAACCCAGAATTCAATGAAAATAGCGATCAAAAATGAAAACAAAACAAAGAATGAGAGAATTAATTACCAGAAACCTACATTATAAGAAATGTGAAAGGAAGTTCTTCAGGTTGAAGGAACATTGTACCAGATAGAAGCCCGAGTTTTCACAGAGAAAGCAAGATCTCTGGAAATGTTAAAATAAAAGTAAATGTGAAAGCCCTTTTTTCTTTTTTTAAAATTGTTTTAAAGGTAAAGGACTGTCTATAAAGAAGCAGCAATGTAGTTTGGCTTAAAAAACAGGTGGAAAAGTCAGATACATGAACATAGTAGCACAAAGATGGGAGGAACAAATTAGGAGTATACTATTGTAAGGTTAGTTTCTTCTACTATACATGTAGCAGTATTGTTTGAGCTTATATATAATAACTCTAGGGTAAGCACTAACATTATTTAGAAGGAGATTTAAAGAGGGTGCCTGGCTGGCTGAGCTGGTAGAGCATGTGATTCTTGATCTCAGGGTCATGGGTTCAAGCCCCACATTGGGCATGAAGCCTACTTAAAAACTGAAAAAAAATTTTAACAAGAGATTTAAAAAGGCGAATTGTGGAGTTATAAAGCAAAAGGAAAAAAAAACAGGCAAAAATAGAAACAAAGAACAAATGGAACAAATAAAAAACAGCAAGATTGCTGACTCTTACCCAATCATATAATTAATTAGATTAAATGTAAATGGTCTGAATATACCACTTTAAAAACAGAGATTGGTAGAATGTTTTTATTTATCTAAATTAATAAATTTAAATTGAAGTATAATTAACAGTGTTAGTTTCAGGTGTGCATTATAATAATTCAACAATTATATATATATTACTCAGTGCTCATCACCATAAGTGTACTCTAAATCCCCTTTGTTTCACCCAATCCCCAACACAACTCCTCTCTGGCAACCACTAGTTTGTTCTCTCTTTCTTCATTGATTTGTTTTGTTTCTTATATTCCACAAGTGAGTGAAATCATATAGCATTTGTCTTTCTCTGCTTGATGTATTTCACTTAGCATTACATCCTCTAGGTCCATCCATGTTGCAAATGGCAAGATCTCATTTTTTCTTATGACTGAGTTATATATATATATGTATATTTATATTTATATACACACACACACATATATATACACACACATATACACATACATACGTACATAAAACACACACACATATATGTATGTCACTTTTTAAAAACTTTTTAAAAAATATTTTATTTTATTATTATTTTTTTAAATTTCTTTTCAGAGTAACAGTATTCATTGTTTTTGCACCACACCCAGTGCTCCATGCAATACGTGCCCTCCCCAATACCCACCACCTGGTTCCCCCAACCTCCCACCCCCTGCCCCTTCAAAACCCTCAGGTTGTTTTTCAGTGTCCATAGTCTCTCATGGTTCACCTCCCCTTCCAATTTCCCTCAACTCCCTTCTCCTCTCCATCTCCCCATGTCCTCCATGTTATTTGTTATGCTCCACAAATAAGTGAAACCATATGATAATTGACTCTCTCTGCTTGATTTATTTCACTCAGCATAATCTCTTCCAGTCCCATCCATGTTGCTACAAAAGTTGGGTATTCATCCTTTCTGATGGAGGCATAATACTCCATAGTGTATATGGACCACATCTTCCTTATCCATTCATCTGTTGAAGGGCATCTTGGTTCTTTCCACAGTTTGGCGACCGTGGCCATTGCTGCTATAAACATTGGGGTACAGATGGCCCTTCTTTTCACTACATCTGTATCTTTGGGGTAAATACCCAGTAGTGCAATTGCAGGGTCATAGGGAAGCTCTATTTTCAATTTCTTGAGGAATCTCCACACTGTTCTCCAAAGTGGCTGCACCAACTTGCATTCCCACCAACAGCATAAGAGGGTTCCCCTTTCTCTACATCCTCTCCAACACACGTTGTTTCCTGTCTTGCTAATTTTGGCTATTCTAACTGGTGTAAGGTGGTATCTCAATGTGGTTTTAATTTGAATCTCCCTAATGGTTAGTGATGATGAACATTTTTTCATGGGTCTGATAGCCATTTGTATGTCTTCATTGGAGAAGTGTCTGTTCATATCTTCTGCCCATTTTTTGATATGATTATCTGTTTTGTGTGTGTTGAGTTTGAGAAGTTCTTTATAGATCCTGGATATCAACCTTTTGTCTGTACTGTCATTTGCAAATATCTTTTCCCATTCCGTGGGTTGCCTCTTTGTTTTGTTGACTGTTTCCTTTGCTGTGCAGAAGCTTTTGATCTTGAGGAAGTCCCAAAAGTTCATTTTCGTTTTTGTTTCCTTTGCCTTTGGAGACATATCTTGAAAGAAGTTGCTGTGGCTGATATCGAAGAGGTTACTGCCTATGTTCTCCTCTAGGATTCTGATGGATTCCTGTCTCACGTTGAGGTCTTTTATCCATTTCGAGTTTATCTTTGTGTATGGTGTAAGAGAATGGTCAAGTTTCATTCTTCTACATATAGCTGTCCAATTTTCCCAGCACCATTTATTGAAGAGACTGTCTTTTTTCCACTGTATATTTTTTCCTGCTTTGTCGAAGATTATTTGACCATAGAGTTGAGGGTCCATATCTGGGCTCTCTACTCTGTTCCACTGGTCCATGTGTCTGTTTTTATGCCAGTACCATGCTGTCTTTGCGATCACAGCTTTGTAGTAAAGCTTGAAATCAGGTAACGCGATGCCGTCAGTTTTATTTTTGTTTTTCAACATTTCCTTAGTGATTCGGGGTCTCTTCTGATTCCATACAAATTTTAAGATTATTTGATCCAGCTCTTTGAAAAATACCGGTGGAATTTTGATCGGAATGGCATTAAAAGTATAGATTGCTCTAGGGAGTATAGACATTTTAACAATGTTTATTCTTCCGATCCAAGAGCATGGAATGGTCTTCCATCTTTTGTGTCTTCAATTTCTTTCATGAGTGTTCTGTAGTTCCTCGAGTACAGATCCTTTACCTCTTTGGTTAGGTTTATTCCCAGGTATCTTATGGTTCTTGGTGCTATAGTAAATGGAATTGATTCTCTAATTGGCCTTTCTGTATTTTCATTGTTAGTGTACAAGAAAGCCACTGATTTCTGTACATTGACTTTGTATCCTGCCACGTTACTGAATTGCTGTATGAGTTCTAGTAGTTTGGGGGTTGAGTCTTTTGGGTTTTCCATATAAAGAATCATGTCATCTGCGAAGAGAGGGAGTTTAACTTCTTCATTGCCAATTTGGATACCTTTTATTTCTCTTTGTTGTCTGATTGCTGTTGCTAGGACTTCTAATACTATGTTGAACAATAGTGGTGAGAGTGGGCATCCTTGTCGTGTTCCTGATCTCAACGGGAAGGCTGCAAGCTTTTTCCCACTGAGGATGATATTTGCTGTGGGTCTTTCATAGATAGATTTTATGAAGTTCAGGAATGTTCCCTCTATCCCTATACTTTGAAGTGCTTTAATCAGGAAAGGATGCTGGATTTTGTCAAATGCTTTTTCTGCATCAATTGAGAGGACCATGTGGTTCTCCTCTC
Source organism: Martes martes (assembly GCF_963455335.1). Classification (NCBI taxonomy): domain Eukaryota; kingdom Metazoa; phylum Chordata; class Mammalia; order Carnivora; family Mustelidae; genus Martes; species Martes martes. The sequence continues at coordinate 81,368,114 of NC_137895.1, read as the reverse complement.
TTCTCTTATTGATTTGTTCTATCACATTGATTGATTTGCGAATGTTGAACCATCCTTGTAACCCAGGGATGAATCCCACCTGGTCATGGTGGATAATCTTTTTAATGTGCTGTTGGATCCTGTTTGCTAGGATCTTGTTGAGAATCTTAGCATCCATATTCATCAGTGATATTGGTCTGAAATTCTACTTTTTGGTAGGGTCTTTGCCTGGTTTGGGGATCAGGGTAATGCTGGCTTCATAAAAAGAGTCTGGAAGTTTTCCTTCTGCTTCAATTTTTTGAAACAGCTTCAGGGGAATAGGTGTTTTTTCTTCCTTGGAAGTTTGGTAGAATTCCCCAGGGAATCCATCAGATCCTGGGCTCTTGTTTTTTGGGAGGTTTTTGATCACTGCTTCAATCTCGTTACTAAATATCGGTCTATTCAGGTTGTCAATTTCTCCCTGGTTCAATTTTGGGAGTTTATAGTTTTCCAGGAATGCATCCATTTCATCTAGGTTGCTTAGCTTATTGGCATATAACTGTTGATAATAACTTCTGATGATTGTTTCTACTTCCTTGGTGTTAGTTGTGATCTCTCCCTTTTCATTCATAATTTTATTAATTTGAGCTTTCTTTCTTTTCTTTTGAATTAGTGTGGCCAATGGTTTATCGATCTTATTGATTCTTTCAAAAAACCAGCTTCTAGTTTCATTGATACGTTCTACTGTATCTGTAGTTTCTACCTCATTGATCTCTGCTCTAATCTTGATTATTTCCCTTCTTATGTGTGGAGTTGGTTTGATTTGTTGTAGATTCTCCAGTTCTCCATTGTTAGATCATCTTGGTGGATAGTCCCTTTAAGAATTATGTAGTGTCCTTCTGTATCTCTGACTGCAGTCTTTAATTTAAAATCTAATTTATCTGATAGGAGAATTGCTACCCCGGCCTTCTTTTGAGGCCCATTGGCATGAAAGATGCTTCTCCATCTCTTCACTTTCAGTTTGGGTGTATCCTTGGGTTCAAAATGGGTCTCTTGTAGACAACATATGGATGGGTTCTGTCGTTTTATCCAATCTGCAACCCTGTGTCATTTTATGGGCTCATTTAGGCCATTCACATTGAGAATGATTATTGATAGATACGTTTTTATTGACATCGTGTTACCTTTGAAGTCTTTCTTTCTGTAGATTGTCTCTATATTTCTGTTCAATGATATTCTTAGGATTTTTCCTCTTTTATAGAACCCCCCTTAATATTTCCTGCAGTGTCGGCTTGGTGGTCGCATACTCTTTTAAACCTTGCCGGTCTTGGAAACTCTTTATCTCTCCATCCATTTTGAATGTCAGTCTTGCTGGATAAAGTATTCTTGGCTGCATGTTCTTCTCATTTAGTGCCCTGAACATATCTTGCCATCCCTTTCTGGCTTGCCAGGTTTCTGTGGACAGGTCTGACATTATTCTGATGGGCTTTCCTCTGTATGTAAGGAGCTTCTTTGTCCTAACAGCCTTCAAGAGGGCCAGCCTACAATTATAATTCTTCATTCTTACTATTAGGTGTCTCAAGGACTTTCAAGAATCTATAATCTTGGGGGGAAGCCGTTCTGCCTCTAGTACACGAACGCTGGTTCCATTTGCGAGATTGGGAAAATTTTCATGGAGAACTTGTTCCACTATATCTTCTAGACTTCTTTCTTTCTCCTCCCCTTCAGGGATTCCAATAATTCTGGTGTTGGAACGTTTCATGGCATCATTTATTTCCCTGATTCTGTTCTCATGGCTTCTAAGCTGTTTGTTCCAGGCTTCCTCCTGATCCTTTCTCTCTATCTGTTTGTCCTCCAGATCACTAATTCTATCTTCTGTCTCAGTTACCCTAGCTTTTAGAGAATTTAGATTAGATTGGAACTCATTGAGAGCATTGTGAACATCATCCCTGGTGGCTTTCAGTTCTGCCCTAATCAATTCTGTTTGGACATCCATGGCTTTCTCCAACCTAGGTATTGCCTGGATAATTGTTAGCCTGAATTCCCTTTCTGACATATTGCCTATGTCGATAGCCATTAGCTCTGTTGGAGAAGGCCCATCCTCTGTATTTTTCTTCTGTTGGTCATTCCTCCTCCTAGTCATTTTGGTGAGAGATGGCTGAATGGATGTAGCTGGATGTATCGACCATGGTGCAGTCAAGGTGCACCCTGGAACGCTTCTGAGCAATCAGGATTCCCCACCCAAATGAGAGAAAAAAGAAAAGAAAAAAAAAAAAAAGAGAGAGAGAGAGAGAGACAGGAAAAAAAGGGAAGATAAAAGAGAAGGCTCAGCCCAAATGGGCCCCAAGGTAAGATTTATAAAGTATACAAACAAAAACGGACCAACAAAAAGACTGATAAAAGTATATGACAAGAGAAAAAAAATACATACATATATATATATATATATATATATATATATATATATGTAAAAGCAAAAAAAAAAAAAAAAAAAAGAAGAATCTCATCAAAAAGAACCCCAAGTATAAGATTTATATACTATCAGGACAAACACAAATACACAAACACTGGGGGAAGAAAAAGGTGGGAGAGTGGTTATAAATTCCCAGTGTGGGCAAGGAATGTTATTTTGATTCTTCCTGGATGTATCTTGATATCTTTGTTAAAGGACTCAACTTTCCTAAGATAAATGGGGATTAAAAATTGGTTTACCTATAGGGGTAGCATTGATTGGGGAAAGGGGATTACCTTGAAGTTCGACTCTATATGAATATTAAAAAATAAAAATAAAAAAAGAATAAACTAAACTAAACTAAACTAAAATTTAAAAAAAATTAAAAAATAGAAAAGCAAAAGAAAAACACGGGTATATGTATCAAAAAGTTCAGCTTAAAAGTTTATTATGTAATTTGATGTACTGGACATCTCACTGTGATGGTAAGTAGGTTAAAAAATTAACTATATTAAAAAAAAATGAACCAGAATAGTATGAACGAACCAAAAACAAAAGTTGTATCTATGAAGTAGTGGTGGTGGTTCTCTTGTCGTCCTTTTTTTTTTTCCTGGTTGGTTTTATGGGGGAGGGGCCTGCCGCATGGGTTTTCAGGCAATGTTCCCTGAGTTAAGTCCTCCTGCCCCCCTCAAGGGGGTGGGCTCTGAGGAAACTGGTTTTTCAGGCTTTTGTTCTCTGGAGGTTTTTATGTTCGTTTGTTTTCTCTCGCCTTGATAGCTTTGATGGTTTTTGGAGGTTTAGAGGAAAACAAACTGCACCCCGACCTCCCTCTTAGAGAGAAGCCTCAGTCTGTTCCCCTCTGGGTGTTCCAGAGCACATAAGTTCCCCCTCGGCCGCTGGCAGAGCAGGTTCCGAGTTGCGGTCCCTGGGGACACAGGAACTTCTACTTGTTCCCAAAACCACGACAGCGGCGGCTGTCTGGGCAGCTCCAGACTGCCAGAGAGGTTCCAAGCAGTGATCGCATGCTGAGATTTTCCCGCTGGCCCGGGCTGGGAGTGCCCGGTCTTTCGAGAGCACCGGGCTGGCACCTTTGCGCACCTCTCTCAGGGGAGGGTGTGGGGCGCGCGTGTCTCAGGGTCTGATAGTACGGCGCAACATTCTGCCGGCTGGCGAGGGTCCCAGCCCCTCACGGGAGCCGGACCCCACACGTTCTCAGGCACGCTGCTGGCTCAGGGAACAAGACCTGGTTTCTCTGCCGCACTCTCTCTGGCTCAGCCAGGACCCTGTCCTGGGTCCAGGGACTTAAGCCCCTGTCCTTAACCGCCCTGATTCTGACAATTTCCCCCCACAATCCTTTGCTCTTTTTGAGTGCTTTCAACCAGACTCCAAGTTAATGCTGGTCCCCAGATGCAGGGCACTCTCGTATTGGGGTATTACTTTCCAATAGGTCACCTCTGGTGGCTCCCTCCCCCTTTTGTTTATCTTCCGATATCAGACGTTCCCACTCTGCTTTACCTGCCCACTGGTGTCTTCTGCCCCCGTAGAGATCCAGACGTGTATAATTCTGATCTTAGGCTGATTTCATGGGTGATCAGAGTTCTTTGGTAGGTAATCAGCTCATTTAGGGTACAGGTTGAAACAGTGCCTCCTCCTACTTCCCTGCCATCTTGTGTCCCCCCATATGTCACTTTTTAAAAATTTTTATTTATTCATTTGTCAGAGAGAGAGAGAGAACTCAAGCAGCAAGGGGGAGCTGCAGGCAGAGCAGGCAGAGGGAGAAGCAGGCTCCCTGATGCAGGACTTGATCCCAGGACCCTGGGATCATGACATGAGCTGAAGGCAGATGCTTAACTGGCTGAGCCACCCAGATATCCCTATACCACTTCACCTTTATCCGTTCATCTATTGATGGACACTTGAGCTGCTTTCAGGTCTTGGCTATTGTACACAATGCTGCAATAAACATAGGAGTGCATATATCTTTTGAATTAGTGTTTTCATTTTCTTTGGGTAAATACCCAATAGTGGACTTATTGGATCATATGGTAATTCAATTTTTAATATTTTGAAGAATATCCATATTGTTTTCAACAGTGACTGTAGCAATTTGTATTCTGACCAACAGTGAATGAATGTTTCTTTTTCTCCACATCCTCACCAACATTTATTATATCATGTCTTTTTGTTTGTAACCATTCTGACAAGTGTAAGGTGATATCTCACCATGGTTTCAATTTGCACTTCCCTGATGATTAGTGATGTTGAGCATCTTTATGTGTGTCTGTTGGCCATTTATATGTCTTTGGACCAGTGTCTTTTCAAGTCCTCTGCCCATTTTTATTAGGATTATTTGTGGGTTTTTTGGTATTGAGTCGTATAAGTTCTTTTTATATTTTGGACATTAACCTCTTATTGGATATGCCATTTGCAAATATCTTCTCCCACTCAGTAGGTTGCCTTGTTGATTTGTTGATGGTTCCTTTTGCTGTACAAAGGATTTTTAGTTTGGTGTAGTCTCAATAGTTTATTTTTGTTCACACATTAATTGACCATATAGGCATGGGTTTACTTCTGGATCTCTATTCTCTTCCATTGAGCTATGTGTCTATTTTTGTGCCAATACCATACTGTTTTGATTACTACAGCTTGGTTGTATACCTTGAAATCTGGGATTGTGATACCTCCAGTTTTGTTCTTCCTTTTCAGGATTGCTTTGGCTAATTTGGGGTCCTTTGTGGTTTCATACAAATTTTAGGATTATTTTTCTAGTTCTGTGAAAAATGTTTTTGATACTTTGATAGGCAATGCTTTAAATATGTAGATTGCTTTGAGTAGTATGAATATTTTAATAATATTGGTTTTCCCAATCCATGAACAAGGAATATTTTTCTATTTGTCTTTTATTTTCCTTCATCAATGTTTTATAGTTTTCAGAGTATAAGTCTTTCATCTCTTTTGTTAGGTTTAGTCCTAGGTATTTTATTCTTTTGGCATTAATTGTAAATGGGATTGTTTTCTTAATTTTTCTTTCTGCTACTTCATTATTAGTGTACAGAAATGCAACAGATTTCTGTATATTAATTTTGTATCCTGCAACCTTACTGAATTTATTTATCATTTCTAGTGTTTTTTTTTTTGTTTTGTTTTGTTTTGTTTTTGGTGGAGTCATTAGGATTTTCTATATATATAGTATCATGTCATCTGCAAATAGTAACAATTTTACTTCTTCCTTAACAACTGGGATGCCTTTTTTTTTTTTTTCCCTTACTTGATTGCTGCAGCTAGGATTTCTAGTACTGTGCTGAATAAAAGTGGTGATAGTGGACATCCTTGTGTTAGTCTTGACATTAGAGCAAATGCCAACAGTTTTTCACTGTTGATTATGATGTTAGCTGTGGGTTTTTCATATGTGACTTTATTACATTGAGGTAATAAAAAAATTCCCTCTAAAGCTACTTTGTTGAAAGTTTTTATCATGAATGGATGTTGTAACTTGTCAAATGCCTAGTTTCATTGATCTTGTCTGTTGGGTTTGTTTGTTTGTTTTTTAAGACTCTATTTCATTTCTGTCTTTCTAATCTTTATTATTTACTTCCTCCTACCCACTTTGGGCTTTGTTTGTTCTTCTTTTTCTAGCTCTTTTAAGCATAAGGTTAGCTTGTGTGTTGGAGATTTTTCTTGTTTCCTGAGGCAGGCTTGTATTGCTATAAACTTCCCTCTTAGAACAGCTTTAGCTGCATCTCAGATTTTGGATTGTTGTGTTTTCATTTTAATTTCTATGCATGCATTTTTTTTTCATTTCCTTTTTGACTTATTGTTTGATCTATTGATTCTTTAGCAGCACATTATATAGTATTTATGATTTTTTTGGTGTATTTGTATATTTGTGATCTTTCCAGGTATTTTTTGTGATTGATTTCTAGTTTTATGCTGTTGTAGTCAGAAAAGATGCATGACATGATTTCAACTTTTTTGAATTCATTGAGAATTGTTTTATGGCCTAATATGTAATCTATTCTGGAGACCATTCCATGTGTATACACATACAGAATGTGTATCCTCCTGTTTTGGCATGGAATGTTCTGTATATAACTGTTAGGTCCATCTGGTCCAATTTGTCTTTTAAAGACATTGTTTCCTTTTAAAAAAAACATATATTTTATTTATTTTAGAGAGAAAGAGCACAAGGGGAGAGTGAGAGGGAAAAGCAGAACCTTGCTAAGCAGAGTCCAATGTGGGGCTCAATCCCAGGGCCCCGAGATCATGACCTGAGCTGAAGGTAGATGCTTAACTGACTGAGCCACCCAGGTGCCCCTAAAACCATTGTTTCCTCGTTGTTTTTTTGTCTGGATGATCTATCCATTGATGTAAGTGGGGTGTTAAAGTCCCCTACTATGATTGAATTATTGTCAATTTCTTCCTTTATATCTGTTAATAGTTGCTTTATGTATTTAGGTGCTTCCATATTTGGTACATAGATATTTCAATTGTTATATTCTCTTGTTGAAGTGTTCCCTTTTTGATTATGTAATGTCCTTCTTTATCTCTTAGTACGGTCTTTGTTTTAAAGTATATTTTGGCCAATATAAGTGTTGTTACTCTGGCTTTCTTTTCACTTCCATTTGCATGGTAAATGATTTCCTACTCACTTTCAGTCTGCCTGTGTCTTTAAGTCTGAAATGAGTTTCTCGTAGGCAGCAGATAGATTGGTCTTGTTTTTTAATCTACTCTATCATCTTATGTCTTTTAACTGGAACATTTAGTCTAAAGTATTTATTGGTAGGTATGTCATTGCCATTTTGTTACTTGTTTTATGGTTGATTTATATGCTGTTTTCTCTCTGTTTCTTCTTTTTCTCTTGCTCTCTTCGCTTGTTGGTTTGATTTTGGTTTTTTTTGTTTTTGTTTGTTTGTTTGTTTTAGGGTTATACTTGGATTCCTTTCTCTTTATTTTTCATATGTCTATTTTTTATTTTGGTTGCCATTAGGTTCATATATAACATATATATGTTATATATATTTAGGTTCATATATAACATCTTATGCATTAAGCAGTTGATATATAACACATTATGCATATATAACTTCTAATGCATATAGCAGTATATTGATGGTCACTTAAGTTTGAACCCATTCTAAAAACACTAAACTTTCAACCTCCTACCCTTTTTCTGTATATGATGTCAGACTTGACTGATTTAATTGATTTTACTGCTTTTGTGGTTTAGCCTCCATACTAGTTGTAATAGTGATTAATCTACTACTTTTATTATATGTTTACATTTATCTTTGAAATTTTTTTCCTTTAATAATTTTTTTACTCCAATTATGGCCTTTTCTTTTCATACAAAAGATTCCTTTTAATGTTTCTTATAAGGTTGCTTTAGTGGTGATGAACTCCTTTAATATTTGCATGGGAAACTCTATCTTTCCTTCTATTCTGAATGATAACCAAGTAGAGTTTTCATGATTGCAAGATTTTTCTTTCAACACTTTGAATATATCATGCCCATTTCTTCTAATATGCAAAGTTTCTGCTGAAAAATCGGCTGATAGTCTTGTGGGGTTTCCTTGTATATAACTGTTTTTCTCTTCTCTTGCTGCTTTTAAAATTCTATTTATCACTATGTTTTGCCATTTTAATTATTATGTACTTTGGTGCAGACCTCATTGGGTTGATTTTGTTGGGGGCTCTCTGTGATTCCTGTTTTGGATGTTTGTTTTCTTCCCCAGATTAAGGAAATATTCAGCTATTATTTCTTCAAATAAACTTTCTGACTCCTCTCTCTCTTCTCCTTCTGGGATCCCTGTAATGCAAACGTTATTACACTTGATGGCAATGTTGATTTCCCTTAGCTTATACTTATTTTTTATTCTTTTTTCTTTTTGCTGTTCAGCTTGGAAGATTTCCATTACTCTGTCTTCCAGATTGATGGTCTGTCTTCTTCTTCCTCTAATGTGCTGTTGATTTCCTTTGTTTAAAAACAACAACAACAACAACAACTGTTATTGGGCTCTTCATCTCTGTGTTTTTTTGTTTTTGTTTTTGCTGTTTTAATTTTCTGTCTTTCTATTGAAGGTCTCACTGAGGTCCTCCACTCTTTTCTCAAGTCCAGTGAGTATCTTTATGACAACTACTTAGAATTCTTTAACAGGCATTTGCTTATCTCTATTTCATTTAACTCTTTTGCTGTGGTTTTATCCTGTTCTTTCATTTGGGACATATTCCTCTACCTCCTTATTTTGTCCAGGACTCTGGGTTTGTATCTTTGTATTAGGAATGTCAGTTACATCTCCTGATCTTGAAAGTAGTGGCCTTTTGAAGAAGAGGTCCTGTGGTGTCCTGTAGTACAATACTCTTTATTTACCAGACCCACACACTCCAGGGGTGTCTCCTATATGAGCTACATGTGCCCTACTGTTGTGGCTGAGTCATATTTGCCATCAGTCCAGCTGGTTGCAATGGTCTGCTTTGCCTGTTGTGGGCACACCAGGCAGCGTTTGGTCCCTGTGCTATTATGGGAGTTGTCTGGGGCTGCTATGGACTTGTAGTTGGGCAATGGCAGCAGTCAGATCAGATATCTTTCCTTAGTCCTTTTGCCAGGGTTGTGGTCATATCAAACTTCAGACTATTCTCTCTGTGTTGTCCCCTGAGATGATTTTGCTGGTGGGGGGCTGGAAATCAGACCAGATGCCTGCCCTCAGTCCATCTGCTGGGGTAGTAGTTGCACTGATCAGCAGGGTGGTCTCTCTGCACTGCTGGGGACCATGGGCATACTGTGTGTGGTTCTTTTCCTCTCTCCAGGACAGCAGTCACTTTGGAGTCATGCTGGTCCCTGCTGGGTTTGCTTGTAGGGTCTGTTGGGCAGGAGTAAGTACAGCAAGTTGGATGGGGGTAGATTCAAAGGGCAGTAGGGGATTGGGGCACATGTTGCTAGAGTGTTTATACTAGTTCACACAAACATCTGGTTATCTAGGCTGGAGTTATGGGAAGAAATGGTACCCCCCAACATTTTTGCTATGGAGAAGTTCTCCTAAAGATTCCTGCTCCTCCAGCATATATTTTGATATTCATGAATAAATCTTCAAATGTACCCTGGGCACTTTCAAACTGCTGCTTCTATGTTGTATCTTGGCTGGGTTATTTGTTATCTTGGCTATTCAAGGACAGGGATTCAGTTTCCTATCTCTATCCAGCTACTTCTTATGAAATATCTGGAGTTAAGCCCCACTGGTTGTAAAAATTCACAAAGTTAAGCCCCACAGGTTTGCAAAGCCAAATTTGTGGAGTCTCTCCAGTGTAGCTCCCTTATGCATGGGGTGCTTGGTGTGGGGTCTGCTCCTCTCACTTTTCTGTGGCCTCCTTTCCATTTGCACAGTTCCATGAAGGGTTTGGTTCACATCCATGTCTTGGCACCTCCTACCCTTTTCAATGTGATCTCAGTTCTACAATTAACTTTGGAAAGTCTGTTCTGCCTGTCTGCAGGTCATTTTCAGAGTAATTGCATAGATAATTGTTACCTGGGTGTGTCAGCAGGATGAGATGAGCTCAGGATCTCTCTACTCCACCACCTTCCTAGAAGTCTCTGGTAGAATGGATTTTAAAAATGACCCAACTGTCTACAGGAAATTCATTTCAGTAATGATGACATAGGTTGAAAGCAAAGGAATAGAGAAAGATAAATCATGTAAACACTAATTAAAAGAAAACTGGAATAGTAATATTAACATCAGATTTAATACAATTCAGAAAAGGATTAATACCAGTGATAGAGAAAGGTATTGCATAATGATAAGGTGTCAGTTCACCAAGAAGACATGACAATCCTAAATGTGGATGCACCTAACAATAGAGCCTCAAAAACTGATAGAACTGGAAAGAGAATTAGAAAAATCCACAATCATACTTGGAGGCTTTAGCACTCCTCTTTAAATAATTGATAGGACAAGGTGGCAGAAAAATCAATAAGGATATAGGAGACCAAAGAACTCTATCAACTAACTTGACCTAATTGACATTTATAGTACACTAAACTCAACAAGGGCAGAATACACATTCTTTTCAATTGCACATGGAACATTCACCAAGATAGACCATATTCTGGGCCATAAAACAAACTTCAACAAATTTAAGATAACTGAAATCATACAAAGTAAGTTAGTTCTCTGATCATAACAGAATTAAATGTGAAATCAACAATAAGAAACATCTGGAAAATTCCCCAAATATTTAGAAATGAACAAGCACACTTCTAAAGAATCCATGCTTGGGTCAAAGAGGAAGTCATGAGGAAAATTAGAAAATATTGTCAATTGAATGAAAAAGAAAATAAAGCATACAAAAATCTGTGGAATGCAACTAAATCAGGATAGAAAGGGAAATATATAGCATATAATTATCAACAGACATATTTTCTTTATGTTTCTTTCATTATGATATTGGCCCTGACCTCCAATATTATATTCAACAGTATAAGTAATAGTGGTATCTTTATGTTGTTCCTAATCTTAGAAGGTATGTATCTAAGTTCCTTTATTAAGCATAGTATCAGCAGTTTTGTTACATAAATTTTACCAAGAATATTTTTTATTATTTTTAGTTTTTTTTCCTATTTTTTAAAATCTTAACAGACTAACCCTCATCAGATGGTTTTCTGTGTCAATTCAGATGACATGATTTTTCTCCTGTAGTCTAAAATTTTAATATTAAACAAATTTTAATAATACCTATATTTTTAGAAATACCTTTTTATTGAGATATAATTGATATGTAACATTATACTAATATCAGGTATACAGCATAAGGATTTGATATTTGTATATATTGAAAAATGATTATCTAGTTAATATCCATCACTACCCATAGTTACCAGTGTTTTTGTTTGGTGAGAAATTTTAAAAGTCTACTCCCTTGGCTACTTTCAAATATACAGTATGGTATTATTAACAATAGTTACTAAACTATACATTCCATGTTCAATAATGTATTTTCTGATACTGATTTTCTGATGATGTTCCCCACATTACTGATTAGGATATATTATTTTAAATTTATTTTATTGTTTATTTTATGTTTATCTAATATATTTAGCCAATTAAATAGCAATTCATTTTATGTATTAAATATATTAAATGTTTAGCATTTGTTTACTAATATTTTACTTAGGATTTTTGAATCTACATGCATAGCTAAAGTAGGACTATAATTTCCTTTTTGTATTCTCCTTATTCTCTCCCTTTTTCGCTGCTACCATATTTTTGTGCCCACTTTCCTTCAACAGAGATATTTCCCCATCTTCCTGCTACCTCAAGTCTAGAAGTCTCCCTTTTTGAAACTTTGGTGCAAACAGAAAATTTTTGTTAGTTTTTATGTTGAGCAATTGCATTTCCTTGGCCTCAATAGTCTCATTCCAGGATAAACTCATTGTGTTGTCATTCATAGTCAAAATCCCATTAATGTGTTTCCCTGGGTTTCTTTTTTAAGCTCTACAAAGGACCAGCAGAAGCTTCGAAATGACAGCTTTTCTTTAATACTTCAAAATTCTAGATTACATTTTAGAAAGGGCTCAGGCCAGAGAACCTTTGCTTCTCATACCAACCTATAGTCTCTGTAAATGGAAGGGGGCACCAGAGTTTTTGTGCATTTCCAGAGCAAGTCCTTGGAGGTATGCCCCCGCCGTTACATCACAAAGTAGTTAATCATTCAAGTGGAAAGGGGGTATAGATGAAAGCACTCAAAGGGCTGAGTTGAAGGTTTCATGTTTCCATTTCTTTAAAAGAAAAAACAAAAATACTGGTTTTTCTATTCCATGAAACTGGGAGTGCATTAATCCATTCTTCCATTCAGAAAATATTTTAGGGCCTACTGTGTGTCATGCACTTTTCTTTTCTTTTTTTTTTTTTTTAAGATTTTTATTTATTTGACAGAGAAATCACAAGTAGACAGAGAGTCAGGCAGAGAGAGAAGGGGGAACCAGGCACCCTGCTGAGCAGAGAGCCCGATGTGGGGCTCTATCCCAGGACCCTGAGACCATGACCCGAGCTGAAGGCAGAGGCTTTAACCCACTGAGCCACTCAGGTGCCCCTGTCATGCACTTTTCTAAGGGCAAGGATATAAGGCTAAAAAGCAATGAACAAAATGATAAAGAAGCTGGCTTCATGGAGCTCATCTTGTAGTGAAAGAGACAGACCCGAACACATAAACATATAATTTAGTATCAGTAGTGGTAAGTGCTCGGAAAGAAAATAATTCAGGTAAAGATATAAACAAAAAACTGGCATGGGATGCTATGATGAATTAGTCTAGAAAGGACCCTCTGAGGTTTCTTTTTCTGTCCTTATTCTGTTCCTTATTCTACATCTTCCCTTCATCTCTGAGGGGTTGACATTTGAGCAGAGACCTGAATGCAGTGAGGTAGCCAGCCATGCAGACATCTGATTGAAGAGTCTTCCAGGCAGAAGGAAGGACAAATTCCCTGGTGCAAGTATATGCTTGGCCTGTGTGAGGCACAGCAATGTGGCAGGCGTGGTGGAACAATGTGAGAGAGGAGAGAATGCAGGCTGATCGGGTCTGAAACACAGGCTGGCGCCAGATGGTGTAGACCTTGTAGGCTGTGGTAAGAAGTTTCTGGAATGCCTATTTTCCCTGAAATGCCATAAGGGAATTATTCTTGGACACACACACACACATACACACATACACACATACACACAAACAAACACAGTCAAATGTAGCTTCCAGTAGAATTTTTGGGTGGACATTGTTGTTGTGTTTTTTTTATTGTGAAAAGGACTCCTTTGCACTGGTATAAGGGGAAATTACATGGGCTGAATGGGTGCCGGAATCTATTGCAAACTTACACCTGCAAATACCACAAGGAGCCTGATGAAGTCTGGGTCAATGGAAATCCTGCTTCAGGGGGATTTAGATGAATATTATATGGTTTAATTCTGGGTGTAGTAGCAATAATGGGGTCACTCTGGCTTTAAAAAAAGACCAACATTTTTTTCCACCCAGATTACTACTGGCATCCCTCTCCTAGCAAAAGAGACATCTGCTTCTATGTATAGCATAGGCTTCGGGCCCTGAATTAGAGTGTGGTAATTCATGCTTAACGGTTTGAATGGCTGCATAGCCCTCAGCCCTGCATCTCCTAATGCACAAGATACTAATTATTAGACTATAAGTCACACTGTGTGAGTTCTTATTGCTTATCTTTCTTGTAGAATACAGATAGCTAGGAACATATAGTGCCTGTGAATGACCAGTATGCTCACTCAAATAACATTAGGCAAGCGATTCTGCCTAACACCGAAGAAGGTAAGAGTAGACAGAGAAATAACAAAAAGGCCTTTGAGAGAAGGATTGTTTTTCACAAAGTGCATTAACTAATTGCCAGTGGTAGCAATGGCATGCAGCCTGCTCATCGGAAAACTATCAAACCTTTCATCTGTCTTGTAAGACAAAGGTTCTAGAAACTAAACATGCAGCCTTTTAAAGAGATTGTAAAAAACACTGACATTTGCCTGTGAATTCACCTATAGATCTGGTGAAAGCTTCGCGATGGATTTGGGAAACCTATTATTCTGTCATAGCTTAAGGAAAAAGCTGTGGTGTCGTTTGATGGTTCAAGAACTAGAACTTGTGAGACCATGGGAAAAATATAAATTGGTACAAAACAATAATATTCTCACAGCTGGACCATCTGGTGGGTTATTCAGACATAACTGTGTATATCACTGAATGACTGCCATAAAACACCAGATGAAGATAAGAGCTGGCATCTACTTCTAATTTCCCAAGACTTTAATTGCCTTTAGTTCCTTAAGTTCTGGAAATGAGGACTTCATTTACAATAGTCTCAGCATCCTCCAAAATGTGATCTTTTGAAACGAATTATGATGGTCAGTTCTGGGCTAGAAAAATATGTCCTTCAAATAATTGTCATGGGCTCTACTATACACTGTCCGGTAGAAAGGACACCTTCTGTTCTTATTTAACTTATTTTTTAAAACTCTCCTCTCTTTAGCATGGCTCAGTGTGTATAAGAACACCTTCAATGCCACATTGCTGGCATGGGAATCCTGGTTCCACGGACTGGGTATGTGTTGTGTTATGCATTTTCGGCTTCCTCATCTTGAAATTGGGACAATAATAGCACTTAACCTATATGGTTGTTGAGAAGAACAAATGAGTTAAAAGCTTAGAATACTCACACAGGAAGCACTATACAAATGTTAGTCCTCGTTGCAATAGTAGTAATAATCATCGTTTTCATTGCTAAGTTGAATTGGATGTAGTTTCACCCTCTAGTTCTTTCTTAATGGCCTATAAAATGGTTTACACATAAAGAGGTCTCAATAGTAGTTAATTAATGAATCCACATCATAGTATATAAATGTGAGGAACAACTTAACAAAGCAACTCATTGATTGTGCTACTATTATGTGGCAGGCACTATTGTAGATGTTTTCCATAGTCAAGAAGTGTTAAGTCTCTCCAGTGACTGAGATATTGGGGATGTAGCTATGAACCAAAGAGACATGGCTCTGATCCTATTAAAATATTAGTATTATTTTGTAGGTGGAAAAATGGAAGCTCTGTGGATTTAAATAGCTTGTTTACTGCTACACTCTTAGTAAGTGGCAACTTCCTGAAGAGCCTTTTAGTTTGAAACCCATGTTCTGCCCACTACATTTTTCTTTCTCCCTTGGGGTAACTCCTAGAGTCTTTGAGATACAATAACACAAGCCAAATTTGGGACGTTTTGAGTACCATAAAGCATAATATTTGTAATGGATTGCAACATGTTGAATTAAAAAAAAAATAGAGAGTCATAAAGGGATGTGGGATGGAAGAAAAAGAAAGCTCTTCTTTAAAGTAGAATGCCAACTAATATGTAGATGAAATTAGGAAATCACCATTTTGCAACTCCTAATTTAATAATTAACTGAAGCAAGATCCTATAGATAGAAAGATCTTAGTAGATCCTAAAACCCCTGGGTGAAATTTATTGGGGATCTGGTTATTCACACTCTCTCAAAATATCACCTCAGAGACTACCTACTAGGTTAAAAAAGGAAAAGATACCTTTACAATGGATCAAATTTAGTATCTCTAGTAATAAGATAAGCTTATCTTATGCAATGCAATGAAAAATGTAGAGCATCAACAACAGCAAAAAAAGGAATATAGAGCACTGTTGGTAATATTCTTGCAATATTCTGACTAATTGTGAGAAAACAACCAGAGAAATTCAGACTGTAGGATGGACAACTTACAAGACGACTAGCTTGGACTCTTAAAAAAACAATGTCATGAAAAACAAAAATAAAAAAGCAAGTTATTCTATGTTAAAACAAACGAAAGAGATATAACAGCCAAATAAGATGTTTTATTTGATTGGATTCTGGACCAGAAATTAAAAAACAGTTTTAAAAGACATTTTCACATCAAAGGGGAAAAATTGAATATGGACTATATATTAAATGATAATTAATGAGTTTCTTGGTTATGATAATTTTACCATGGGGTTACAAAGAAGAATATTCTTAAGATAAACACGCTGAAGTATTTAGGGATAAGGTGTCATGTGTTGTGATATCTGCAATTTAATTTGAAATGTTTCAGTTCAAAATGTGTGTATGCATACATGTGTGTATGCATACATATAATATATAACATATATATATATATTTATTTACCTATGTATATAGAGAGAGGAAGATTAAGCAAATGAATGTGGTAAAACATTAATAATCTAGGGGAAGGGTATATAGGTGTTTATTTTTTCAATTTTTTGTGTGTTTTAAAGTTTTCACAATTAAAAGTTTAGAGAAAAAATACAAACACTGAAGTTCTTTACGGTCTAAATGAAGCTCTTCCCATGATGCTTCCAGGAGCAAGTGAAGCAAAGATGAAACACTTTCCTCTGCTCCTAGAAGGAAGGGGCCTATCCCATAGGTTCCAAGTTTATATGTCTTTGCTTCTATTGATAAACAGTTTCATGTCTCTGAATTTAAATTTCTGAGAGATAGAATCTAGTTTAACTTTGGTTCCAGTTCAGTCTAGTGTGGGGTCTGTCCCTGTGAGTGCAGGGGCAACTGAAGGTACCTGCTGGCCAGAGTCCTTGGAAGGGCCCCTTTATGGCAGAGCGGGGCTCCCGAGCTACACTGACATGAAGGTTGAATACAAGTTTGTCAGGAAAAAAAAGGATGGGGAGTAGCACACTCAGGGAGGACTAGACTCTGCTCAGGCATTATTCTCCAAGGTGGTAGTAGCCTGCATTGAAACAAACTCCCATATTTATGGATTAATAAATTTCACATTTATTCTATTTCACTAATAGTTCACATTATACAACCATATAGAAATTAACATGTGTGAGATAAAATTAAATATAAATGAAAGCTTATATGTATTTTTCTCTCTTTCCAATGTTTTAGGCACTCCATTTTGCAACTTAATATTAGGTCTTGGGCCACTTGGGGAGCTCAGTCAGTTAGGCATCTGCCTCTGGTTTTGGCTCAGGTTGTGATCTCAGATAGAACTTGCATGGGACTTGTCTCTCTCTCTCTGCTCCCTGCCCCTCATTTCTCTCACTCTTGAATAAATAAATAAAATCTTTAAAAAAATAATATTTGGACTCATTTATGGGCATCCATATATATATTTATTTATCAATACCTCAAGGTACTTTTAATTCAGTTTTATAAACAAAAAGAAAAAAACAATTGAAATCTTAAATTCATGTCCTTTAGAATAAATTACAGTTTATATATTTTATATAAATTATATACCATGTTTATTATTATTATAAATAATGCTTATCTTCCTCTGTCAATATCTTAAGTTTATAAATGTTTTCATCTTTCTTTAAAATAAAATAGACGCCATAGTTTACATTCCTTTCCGTTGGTCTCCACTTCTCTCTCCCACCTCCCCTCCATTTTTGGTATACACTATTCTTTTCATCATACACTTTTATGAATATGCTTTGCAGTCATTATTTAGACTTGTGATATATAAACTTTTTTGATCATGTGCCTGTATTAGGAAAAAAAATGGAAGCATACCTATACTTAATTTTAAATTATATGACATACACTGTATTAATAGATTATGCACATTGTAAAAGTTCCACTATAGTAGATTTTTTTTTTAGAAAAGAAATTTAAAAATAAATATAAGTAGGTGTTTTAATACCTTTCTGTAGCACATCACCTATATTAGTGAAGGTTTTCTAGACTGACTGAGAGAGAGAGAGAGAAAAAGAGATTTTTACAGAATTAGGGTATACCACTGTGGGGGCTGGCAGGTCCACAATCTGCAGGGAGGCTGATAGGCTGGAGACTCAGGGAAGAGTTCATGTTGTGGTGCAAGTCCAAAGCCAGTATTCTGTCACAATTTCTTCTTCCTCAGGGGAAGTCAGTCCTTTTCTTAAGGCTCACCCCCTTTATGGAGGCTAATCTGCTTAACTCTGTCTCCTTATGTAGATTTTAATACCACCTAAAAAAATACCTTCACAGCAACATTCAGATACATTTGACTAAAATACCTGGGTGCTGTGGCCTGGCCAAGTTGACACATAACCATCCTGCCACCACCACTGCTTAGGTTGGCCCAGCTTTCATTTGTCACACTTTGGAGTCTACTGGTGTAACAAACAACAATGTTTAAGTGATCAATGCTATTTCTTGGCCCCTCTTGAGGCTTGGCTTTGTTTTCTGAATTTATTTGTTTTTCATTGGGTTATTTCTCCTGAGGGTGCTCTCCAAGGAGGTCTTCATATGGTAAACTTCTTGATTATATTTAAGAATATCATTATTGTGCCCTCCCATTCAAACAAAATTTAGCTGGATATAAAAACCCCAGCTTCAGGGCGCCTGGATGGCTCAGTGGGTTAAGCCTCTGCCTTCAGCTCGGGTCATGATCTCAGGGTCCTGGGATCGAGGCCCGCATCGGGCTCTCTGCTCAGCAGGGAGCTTGCTTCCCCCTCTCTCTCTGCCTGCCTCTCCACCTACTTGTGATCTCTCTCTCTCTCTCTCTCTCTGTCAAATAAATAAATAAAATCTTTAAAAAAAAAATCCCAGCTTCAATAAATGTTTTCCAACATTATTCCATTATCTTCTAACGTTGAATGTTGTTTTTGAGAAGTCTGATACCAATCTGATTCTGTTTGTATTCAAGTGATTTGCTCTTCTCACTGGGAGTCCTTTTCAAATGTTCTCTTTGTCTTTGATCTTCTCAAATTTCCCTGGAATGAATTCGGTTGTAAGTTTTTTCTTGAGTTTTCTGTGAGTCCTATTCTCTGTGAGTTCTTTACACTGGGGTCCTACATCTTTCGTCCATTCTTGGTCAATATTTCTTCCAGTATTTCCTGCCCTGCCCTCCTATTCCAATCTACTTTTATCTTCTTTTAGAGCTCCTAGTATATAGATCCTGACATTTTTACTACTTTCCTCCATATCTTTTAAATTCCTTTTTTATGCTTCCTCTCTTTAGTCCTTTCTGATACTTTTCAACCTCGTTTTTCAGCTCACCAATTTGTTCTTTGGATCTGTTTATTCTGCCATTTGGTTAATTGATTGAGTTGTTTCTTTTAATGGTGTTTTTTATATCCATTGTCTCTGGTTGGCTTTCCTTCCAATTGCTTTTTCTCCTTCATGTTTTCTAATGTTCCGCCTTATATCTCTAAGGATTTTTATTTTATATATTTTAAATTCTTGTTGACCAATTAATTCTGCTTTCTCTTACATAGGTTGTTTAATTTGTTTCTTTTCTTTTACAGTGCTTGCACTCCTCAGGTGTCTTATTTTATCCTCCTGGGAGTTCATGTTCACTGTGGCCTACCAGATGGCTCAGCTGGGACTGTGTCCATGGGGCGATAGACCCGCAGAAAGTACACGCCTCAGCTTGTGTCCACCTAAATGAATGAGGGAAGGGTATGAATTGGGATGTATATCTCTGGTATTGTAATCATTCCCTTTTATCTTCCCCTACACACCTGGGGCCCTACCCCTCAGGGAACCTTCCAGTAAAATCTTGTGTATGCTTTGTCCCAAGGCTACCTCCCTATGTGGTAATAGTCTGGTTCATAGTGGGGTGGGGAGAGAAGCTGCTCATGGCAGGCCCCACCTGCACCTATTAACATCTACTTCTCATCCCAAGTAAAGTTCTAATACTGTCCTGACCTTATTCCATCCTCTGGCTAGGCATTGTTGTTTGTCTCTCTCAAAGTGGCCATAGGACAGACCAAGGAAAATGTGGACCATATAAAAAAAGCACAAATAGAAAATGCTACTTCCAAACCATTGCTATCCCTGCTACTTGGCTCTATGTGCCAGGAGGTCATTTCCTCACCAAACTGGGATCCCATTCTGTCTGTCTCCCCAAATATTCCTCCCTGGAGACCTACGAACAAGTCTCTTGCTTTGGTGACATATCCAGAGTTGGGGGTTCAGAGGGGTGAACCACTACTGCTCTGCCATCTTGCTTCACTGGCAGTAAATCATAAACAATCTGCATTTATAAGCAGGGCATAGGCCAGAAATACTATGCGCATGTCAATCTCGATGCCAACCAGATTCTTTTCCTCCTACGTTGTACTGGCTCTGCTTCATTTTCTTCATCCTACGTTATGCTGGCTGTTTGGCATTCCATGCTGGTCTACTCAAGGCTGATCACTTCCTTTCATAGTGAGAATTGTCAGTCTCTGTAGCCACTGTTGCTCGAAATCTAGTTCTTAACAGGGAGCATTCATCAATTGTATTCACATTTGTCTGGTTTAAGGGTTTCTTTTTTAAGATTGATTTATTTATTTGACATGGGTGAGGGAAGGGCAGGGGGAGAGGGAGAGGGAGAACCTCAAGCAGACTCCCTGCTGAGCACGGAGCCCACTGTGGGGCTCTATCCCATGACCTCAAGATTAGGACCTGAACTAAAACTGAGAGTTCACTGCTCAACCAACTGATCCACCCAGGCGCCCCAGTTTAAGGGTTTTTTGGTTTTTTTTTTTAAAGATTTTATTTATTTATTTGTCAGAGAGAGAGAGAGAGAGTGAGCACTGGCCGACAGAGGCAGAGGGAGAAGCAGGCTCCCCGCCGAGCAAGGAGCCCAATGTGGGACTCGATCCCAGGACGCTGGGATCATGACCTGAGCCGAAGGCAGCTGCTTAACCAACTGAGCCACCCAGGCATCCCAGTTTAAGGGGTTTTATACTGCGTTTTGGTTAGGCTGTGAATCGCCTAAAGTTGTAGGTAAAATTTGTGACTATGTTGAGAGGATTTGTAGCTTTCATCAGATATTGAAGGGAACTTGTATTTTCTGAAAAGATAAGAGTCAATACTCCAATTATTTCCACTCTTATTTAGTAACTCACAGATGTATTAGCTAAAACTCCTGGAGGCGTATCTTTTCTCTATAAAATGTGGGGACAGATTAGCTCTGGAAGTAGGGAAAGGGGGAGGAAATGAATAGTGAGGCAGATAACCTAGTGATGAAGAACACCAACTTGGGCACTAGCTTCTCTGGATTTTGAACCCTGACTTGGCCGTTTGTTAACTGTATGATCTTTGACAAGTTGCTTAACCTCAGTTTTTGTAAAAGGGGAATTATAATGGTAATCCTTTATACCTCACAGGGTTGTCTTAAAAATTAAAGATAATTTTAAAATAAAAAGCATATAGAATGGTAGCCGGTATCAATTATATAATTACAGGTATTTTTATTATTATTAAATCTCCAAGGTTTCTAACATGGGGAAATGGGTGGTAATAACGTTGCCATAGATATTCACCTGAGAATCCTGTTTAGGTCTAGCCAAGTGACTTGCATATCAGAGAAATTTTGTAAAGATTTGTTGAATGTGATATAACTGAATCTCCATGTCAAAATTCTGAAAGTCTAGTCCTATCCTCTGATTCAACTTGCCTACCCCCTTCTGGTTTACTCTCTGTACTTTGGGGGACTTCATTGGATCTGGAAGAAAACAGAAATTTGGGGACCAAACTGGTGCATTCTAGGAGAGGAGGAGAAAAACTAGGGAAGTCCATATCTATGTGTTAGCAAAACTGCTTTTTTAAAAACACCTATGGAGTAGGAGGGGAGTAGAAGTATTTATCAGCAACAGTTATATCATGAAAGTCTTAAGTATTCTAAAAGAAAATGTATTTATTTGTAATATTTACAAAATTTAAGTCTATATATAAATAAGCATTATGAATACTTCTTATGTTCAGAAATTGCTATGGGAACAAGGGATTTAAATAAAGAATCTCAAAGAAATTCAGAATGTGGTTTCTGCCATATGAGGCAGGGTTTTCCAGAGAAACAGAACCAATAGGATCTGTTTATAAGAGGACCAAGATAGAGAGATTTATAAGGAAATCACTCATGTGATTATAGAGGCTGGCAAGTCCAAAACCTGTGGGGCAGAGAAGGGCCATTGCTGTGGTTCAAGTCAAAAGGTTATCAGGCTGAAAAGCCAGGAAAGGGTCAGTATTACAGTTCAATTCCCCCTTACTCAGAGGAAGTCCATCTTTTATTCTATTTTGGCTTTCAACTGATTGGATGTGGCCTGCATTATGGAGGGCAGTTGACTTTACTCAGAGTTCACTGATTTAAATGTTAATCTCATCCAAAAACACTTACAGAAACATCCAGAATGATATTTGACCACTATCTGGGCACTACAGTCCAGTGAAGTTACACATAAAATTAACTATCACACTATTGTAAAGTAATATAAAGAGGAAACCTGGAGTCACATACTAAGCAGGAAAGAAGAGTAAACAAGGGCAGGTTTTAGATTCAAAAGACTTCAGTTCAATTTTTGCCTCTGCCCCTTGATAACTGGGTGGCCCTTGAGGAAAATACCACACATACTCAAATTAGGCAAACCTGGAAATGAGGTGAGGTTTCTTTCACTTTTACAGTCAGAGGACCTCAAAAATATGTTTTTGGTCAACTTAAATATGTAAACAGAAGAAAAAAGATTCAGTTGAAAGATATAATTTGTAATGTATGGACATATTTAAAATTCTATAATGCATGAAATAACTTATTAGTTTACAAGTATTGCTTTTTTTTTCAGTCTTCCTGAAATATTTAGATTTCAAACTCTTCCCAAGCCCCTTTGACATCAGTGTCTGTTGTTTTTCAGCTGCTTTCTGAGTTCCTGCACACAATTTTTTGGGCTATACCTTCATGTCCATCCAAATTACACAAGAATCCAAATTTTCTGAATCTGTTTCTTGATGTCACTGGAAATTTTATCCCATTCTGTAAGTATACATTGGCATAACATTAGGAAAGTGGATTTTAAAATTCATTAGGTGACTAATCATTATGTTTACAACATACTCTTAGAGTGATTTAAAAAGACTTGAATAGGGAGGTTTATTAGCTCCCTCTGGGAGTAACCAATTCTACCACCTTACTTTCAAAACTAGCACAAATTATGATCGGGTAAAGTGTCTTCTCCTCAATATGGCTTTCTCATACTATTCTGATGTTCAAAATTTAGTAACTAAAATAATGTCTTTTAATATGAGAGGAATTTCTATAGAATTGCACATGAAGCAACTTTTCTGATGGATAATTCTGGGAAAAAAATGTAATGAACATATGTAGTATTTATTTTTTCTTTTAGGAAGATAATGGCAGTAATTACCTCACTGGGTTGTAATGAAGATTAAATGGGATAATTTAAGTAAATCCATGTGGTACAATGCCAGTAGATCGTAAGGACTTTCAAAGGTTAATAGCAATCATATTATTATTGTTGTTGTTTTGTTATTAGTGTTATTATTATTAAGCAATGTGAGAATATGTTGTAGATGCCCCCTTCTTACTCCATAGTAAGTGAGAAAGAAGAGAAAATGGGCTTGGAATTTCTTTTCTCCTTTCTCCAGTCGGGGATTAGATGCCTGGCTTGTTTTGACTATGCAACCTTCAGCAGTCAGAGGATTTCACTGGGGTCCATAATGCATCATGGATGTGACCACCAGTTGCGTCCTCCTGCTTCTATCCCATTAGGACTCTATAAAAACTGGTTATATCTATGTCCTTCCTTATCTTGGCATATTCGGGCAGCTATATTGCCTAAGTAACAGCTGCTGCTTGTAGACAATTTAGTCTTCTCACATAATCCAACATCAGGATCCTGTGTGTATGATTAGTTACTGTGCAATAATCTTGCCTCTTTCTGAAAGGGTGTAGACTCCTTTCTTTCATTCAATTTAGCCCCGTAGGCAAAATTGAGCTAGATAACAGCTTCAGAAGTCACTTTTGTTAAAACTTCTCAAGACACAGATAAAGAGAAAAAGACAACCCTCAAACCTCCTTGGTAATAACAATAGTAGCAGAGTCATTATTCTAGCGCCTCTGTGATTTGCATTTCAAGGGAGGGGGGGATATTTGTGTCACCCTGTTGTTCTCCTTATTTTTATCCTGAGACTATGAAGAGACCCGCCAATTATAAGAATAATAGCAAACTTGGAATTTTTCCCTTTAACTGGTTATCTTCTTCATCCCATAAATTTAAAGATCAATCTGAGAACAAATAATGTTGCAGTATGAATCAAGTAAATGCAATTATCAGGGTGAATCAGGAGAACCTAACAATGTGATTTCTCATCCCATTAGGAGTACTATCCTTATGGTTCATAGAATGAAGTGTACTTTAAGGCAATTTGGCTCAAGTTCAGAGAATATTTCACTATGAGAATGGATTTTAGTTTGACATGGACAGCAGGCAGACAGATGTGTATCAAATAGCATTTGCAGCATATGAAAATTAATTTTTCACGACCAGTGAGATATAAATATAGTAATGTTTCTCATTTTAAAGTGTCATTTACATCAACCAGAAATGTGATATATTAGGGAAAAAATTCACAGTCTATAAATAGTGCTGCCTTGGAGTCCTCATTTGTGGGTAGATGGACAAGGGTGGTAGGGATTCCTTTCCTTGGATGTGAGCTTAAATCCCAACTGTCCATGCAACTTTTACATTTGGTTGTCTTGAAAGTGTATTTTACTCTTCATTCTCCCTCTCAGACTTGGTCCTCTTCCTGGATTTCCTCTCCTTGTACATGATGCCATCATCCATTTAATTGAAAAAAGCATAAACCCAGAAATCATCCTAGATACCTCTCTCTTCTTCACCCCCTTATCCAATTCATTTTGTCTCTTCTATAACTATCTGTTTTTCTTTCTCTGCACTGAGACCATCCTAGTCTAAACTACCATCAGAAGTCATGTGTCTTACCACCATGGCCTTGTGTTTGAAAATGTACCTAGGATTTGTTTTAATCAGGTATGGTAAGACCTGTGACTAACATGAATGAAGAAGTTTATAGTCATAGATCTCTAAGAACAGGATACCTGGCATGCCACTGAAGGGCCCCACATGGGGAAACCCTAGGATTGATCAGGAGACAGAAGGGAGCAAGGGGACAATGGAGGCAAGAGCCTTTTTTATGGTTTCTGTGTGAAAAAATGGGTGAAGTGGTGTAAGCAGACTTAGGATTGGCTAGTTGGAAAAATTTCTGTGGGCTCTGGGGGCATAGAGGCTGTCTTTATTGTCTAGTACCTGGTCTTGGGGTGATTAGGTCAGATGGATAGGGACTGGAATATAAGAGCTCAGTAAAGGAAGTGGTTAGGTGCTTGGCCTTTGGATTGGTTGGTTTGGAAGTGACAGGGACATTTACAGGCAAGTCCTTTATTATCTCTAAAAGTTGGCTACTTCTGGGAGGGGCAGCCTCTCCAGGGTCAGAAGCTCCAAGTGTCAAAACATCAGAAACACATAATTAATACACTTATAACCAGTCTCTTTGAATCCACTCCCCAACACCAAAGTAAAAGATCCTTTAAAAAGACAAATAGGAGATCTCCTCAGTCCAAATCTATCAATAGCTTCCTCTTGCTCCTCCTAGAAGGCTCTGGGTGATCTGGTCCTTACCTACCTATTGGGCCTGCCTTGTTTTGCACCCCCTTCCCTTTATGAACCTTAGCCACATTAGTTTGCTTTCACCTTTTTAAATTGTCATGTTCCCTCCCTAGACCTTTACATGTATGGTTCTCTCAGAGTGGAACCTTCTTCCTGAGTTCTTTCTTGTGTTAGTACCTGATAGCACTAGAACTATCAGCATAAGCATCACTTCCTCAGGGAAGGCTTCTCTTCTTTCTCTGACCAGGTCATGTTCCATTTAGACTCCCATAGCATTTCATGATTCTCTAGTGTACTTACCAGAATTTGTGATTATATGTTTATTTGTTTGATTAATTTCTGCTGCCTGGGATCCATAAAGGCAGGACTGTGTCCTTGTGACTCACATTATGTTTTTAACTCCTAGCAGAGTGTCTCAATAAATATGGAGGCCTTTAATAACCATGTGTTGAATAAGTGAATAAATGCCAGTCTTGGTTTAGGATATAGACAGTATTTTCAACTTAAAGACTGAATTGGAAAAACAGAAATGGTTTTCCTGAGACAGCCTTTTAAAAAAATCACTTGGAGCTAATGCATAATTGCTCTGAGTGATGTGTTATCAGAAGTGATGGGAGCCATACCAAACTGTCTCTACTGGGCATTGTGTGTCATGGCAATAAGATATCTGACATGATTTGAAACATGAAGGAAATAGATTGTGAAAAGTCATAAATATATGGAAGTTTTTCCCTTCTCATGAGGATCATCTGAAAATTGCTCTTAGTGGTCAGTGGAAGTTTGATGACTGTCTTTTCAGAGAAGATGAGAAAAGATGCTCTTTAGGAAGATCTTTTTAGATTGTATATAGAAAGGGAAACTGACTTGCTTTTCTTTAAATCACTCTTTTACAAAATATATTTATAAAAACTTGGGAAAAGAATCCTGAAAAACCAAGCATCTTATTTGTTAAATTAGACTTGAGCTGTGGGTACTCTGGAAAGAGTGATCAGATTTCAAATTTTTAGTAAGATAGAGGATGTCAAATGAGTAACCTAGCATAACAGAGCAGACAATTCCCTGTCAAGAAGACTCTATAGTCTTAAGAGGAGATGTCAAATCTCTTTCTTTACACAATTTCTGAAGGTATAGTGGATTTTAAAAATCCTTTTTATAGTACAACCCTCTACTTCCCCACTTCTCCATTTCTTCCTCTTGAGGGCTTAACTTCTCTATGCATAGAGGAAGCCATACAAAAATTTGATCAGGGGGCCCCTGGGTAGCTCAGTCGGTTAAGCGGCTGCCTTCAGCTCAGGTCATCATCCCAGCGTCCTGGGATCGAGTCCCACATCGGGCTCCCTGTTTGGCAGAGAGCCTGCTTCTCCCTCTCCCTCTGCCTGCCACTCTGCCTACTTGTGCTCACTATCTCTCTGTCAAATAAATAAATAAAATCTTTAACAAAAAAAATTTGATCAGTTGAAGCAGAGAATTGATGTAATAAACTAGATCAGATGTTGCAACTGAATGGTCATGGTGACGGTGACATATATTTGATCAACATAATATTTTTGTTTGTCTTGCAAAGGGATTAGAGTTTTTTGAGTAGTTTGCAACACTTAAAATTAAAGTACTATACATTAATAACCTTTATTTTAATTGAAACATGGGGCAGTCTGGGAGTCCTGAACCTACATATCTCCATGGCCCTATTGTTCTTGCTGAGCAGAGCCCTTAAACAGGGCACATGTTCTCCAGTGTACCAGCATCCCTACATGGTCCTTGTCACATTTTTATATTACCTGCCTGGTTCCTGCAGACGTTTGACTTTGATTCTTAAAATATAAGACACAAGCAATTACATTGATTTCTCCATTTGCTCCAACTATAAAGAGGGTATTTTTACAGTCCAGTTGACATAAAGAGATCCTTTCTGAAATCCAGAAGTCTAGAACAATTTACAGTGAGCAGATTTCAACAACATATCTTGTGGATTACTTCCCTGTGAAGCTTTAAATACGTAATTCCCTTAGATCTTATTTTCTCAAGGATTTAAAGAACTTCCTACAAAATTATCAGGCATTTCTCTTCATTTTTGTGCCGTAGGAAGAAAGGCTACTGGGCTATTTAATTCCTAAGACCTAAAAGATGGTATGTAATGGTTATTTATAAATGTCAATGGGCCATTACCCCCCCTTTTTTGGAATACCCTAATACTCTAAATACCTTAGCTGAATACCCTAAGGTTGTCACAGGAAAAATCATAAATGGGCATGATGTTTATCTAGAATTTGGTTTGTTATTGTTTGCTTTACCTTTCACTTCAAGATACATACTCAAATACTGATATAAAATTAGAATAATTAGGCAATCTAAAACAACAAAGAAATGGAAACAAAACATGGATTAGGAAAAAAATAGATATATAAATAAATCAAGAAACACACCATATCTACAGCATGGCTTCTTTGGGGCAAAAGTTTTCTAATGTTATTGTGTTCCCTGTTGTTCTTATTTATTTATATGGTGATGAAAAGTTGAATTCACAAAATTGGAAATTAGATTGTTTTCCATTGTATCTTTAGCATGGAATATAGAAACTAGCACATAATAGGTACTCAATAGAGTAGAAAAGTAAATTAAAAATGACTTTTTAGACACACAAATGTACACAAGTGAATTATAGCCATTTTTTTCATAAAGGACAGATCAAGGTTATATATACTTTAACAATGTGGTAACTTAGAATACTTAAACACAGGTGCTGGGGTGGCTCAGTCGCTTGACCATCTGCCTTTGGCCATGATCCCGGGGTCCTGGGATTGAATCCCACATCATGATCCTTGCTTAGTGAGGAGCCTGCATCTCCCTTAGCCTCTGTCCCTGCTTGTGCTCTTTCTGTCTGTCTGTCTCTTTCTCTCAAATAAATAAATGTATCTTTAAAAAAAAGAATAATACTTAAAAACAAAACAAAACCTCTGAATTTAATGATAGTATAAATTGGCTGGTTTGTGTCCCAAACTCTTAGGCTCCCAAAATGTGCATTAGTCTGCCCACGTCCATGGACCCATGACTCTATGGAAAACCAAAATATTTTTACTTCTACCTTAGAGCATTGCTCTACATTCAATACTTTCATCTTAGTACTTACTGATGGCAAACTATTCCCAGCATTTTCTGTCACCAAAAACAAAACAGAACAAAACAAAGCTTGCATTGGAAGGGCTACTGACTTGATTAGGTTCTGCACAATGCAGCCACAAATGCTACAAGAGCATTTGACATCTAGTATCTTGGTGGTTATAGAGAACTTACCATCAAATCCATCCTAATTGACCAACTTCCTCTACTCCTATTGTTATTTTTCTTGCACATTGACTAGCCTGGTTGCCTCAGTCTATTTTTTTAACTTATTCGCTGAAGTGTCTACCATGGACTTGAACTTTCTTCCGTGTTTCTTGGTTAAGAACAGAAAAAAGACTTCTGATTTCTGGTTCGCCATATAAGGAGCTTAGAAGTCACCACTTCTTTCTAATAACAAGTACAAACATAACAGATTGAAAAATCAACTCTTCTAGAGTCTATAAAAAAGAGAGGACACAGGGGAAATTGATGCCTCCAAGTTTGGAGATATAGACAGGTGAATGTTGGGAGACATAGCTTACTGGCATAGAGACTCGTAAGCAGAAACTGCCAGAGGAACCAGTGTTGGGGCAGGAAAACTTGAATGGCAATTGATAGATATAAATCTAACTGCATCAGAAATCACTTTAACATCAGTGTTCTAAATGCATCAATTAAAAGTGAATGTCAGTGTGTATTAAAAAGAGATCTGACTACATTATCTATAAGAAACTACCTTTAAATATAAAGACACATATAGATTAAAAGTAAATTAATAGAGACAGATATGCCATGATAACACTAATTAAAAGGAAGCAAGAGTGGCTATATTAATTTCAAACAGAGGAGACTTTAGAGCAAGAAAAGTTATTGGGGATAAAGGAATTAGTTCTCTAAGAAGACATAATAATCTTTAACATGTATACACCTAATAATAAGATATCAAACTACATGAGAAAAAAACTAATAGAACTGCAAGGAGAAATAGATGAATCTACTGTCATAGTTGGAGACATCAACACTTCTCTATTAGAAATGGACAGAGACAGCAGACAAAAATCAGTGAAGACATAGTTGAACTCAACCATACCATCAATCAACTGGACATCTATAGCTATTTTATCCAACAGCACATTATTCTAAACATTATTCTCAACTCACATGGAACATTCACCAAGACAGACCACATTCTGGGAGATAAAATATACCTTAAAAATTTTTAAAGAATAAAAATTATGCAATGTCTTCTCTCAGATTACGATGGAATTAACCTACAAAGGTAACTGGAGAACCTCAAGGAAGTGGAGATTAAACAACACATTTCTAAATAACACAGAAGTAAAGGAAGAAATCTCAAGAGAAATTTAAAAATATATTGGCAAAATGAAAATAAAAATAACATCAAAATTTGTAGGATGTAGTGAAAGCAGTAATTAGAAGGAAATTAATAACAGTAAGTGTATATATTAGAAAAAATATCTAAAATCAATCATCTAAGTTTCCACTTTAGAAAACTAGAAAAAGACAAATAGATCCAAAAATAAGCAGAAGAAAGGAAATAATAAGAATCTGAGGAGAAATCAATGAAATTGAAAACAGGAAATCAATAGGGATAATTGATGAAACCAAAAGCTTGTTTTTTTTTTTAATTTTTTTCTTAAAGATAATAAAATTGATAAGCCTCTGGCCAGGCTAATTAAAAATATAGAGAGGACATAAATTGCTAACATTAGAAATGAAAAAAGGAATATCACTATAGATCCCACGGACATTAAAAGACCAAGTGACCAAATGACCAAGTGACCAAATAGAATTTATCCCAGATATGGCGGCTGATTCAGCATTTGAAAATCAATAAATATAAGCCATTACATTAACAGACAATGAAAGAAAATCCACATGATCATATAAACAGATGCAGAAAGGGCATTTGACAAAAATACAGCACCCATTCATGTAAAAACTTGCAGTAAAGTAGGAATAGAGGGGAACATCCTCAACTTGATAAAGAATATCTACAAAAAGTTACAGTAACATAATGTAATGGTGTAAAACTTGAAGCTCTCTCCCTAAAATCAGGTAGAAGGCAAAGATATCCTTTCTCATATACCTTTTCAATATCATACTGGAAGTCCTCACTAATGCAATGAAATAAGAAAAGGAAATAAAAGTGATACATATTGGGAAAGAGAAAGTAAAACTGTCTTTGCAGATGACATGGTTATCTATGTAGAAAATCTGAAACAATTAACATAAAAACTCCTAAAACTCCTAAGTGATTTTCACAAGGCCTCAAGATACAAGATTATTATACAAAAGTTAATCACTTTTCTATATACCAGCAATGAACAGATGGAATTAGAAATTAAAAACACAGTACAATTTACATTAGCACTAAAAAATGAAATACTTAGTTATAAATCTAAGAAAATATGTATGAAATTTATATGAAGCAAAGTATAAAAATCTGATGAATGAAATTAACTAGAGAAATGAAGAGATATTCCATGTTCATGGATAGGAAGACTCAATATTCTCAAGATATGTTCTTCCCAACCTGATCTAAGATTCAATGTAATTCTAATAAAAATTCCAGAAGGTTATTTTGTGGATATTAATAAACTGATTCCAAAGTTTATGCAGAGAGGCAAAGACCCAGAATAACAACCCAACACAATCTTGAAGAAGAAAAATGAAGCTGGAGGAATAACATTACCCAACTTCAAGTACTATAAAGCTGCAGTCATCAAGACAATGTGGTATTGGCAAAGGAATAGATAAATAGATCAATGGAACACAATAAAGATTCCAGGAACAGACCTACTTACATATATTCAAGTGATCTTTAACAAAGGAACAGGGCAAAACAATGGGAGAAAGATAGTCTTTACAACAAATGGTAGTGGAAAACTGGACATCCACATGTTAAAAGAAAAAAAATTGACACTGTTCCAGAGTTCCAGGGAAGATGGCAGAGTAGGAGGATCCCAAACTCATTTCATCCCATGGATGTACCTAGATAACACCCAGATCAGTGTAAGCAGAAAATGACCCAAAGACTGGTAGAACAGATTCTTCACAACTAAATGTAGAGAAGAGCTCATATTAAAGAGGGTAAAAAGGATGGAGATGCTGTCAGGAGGAGTACTGACCTATGGGACCATCTCTATGAGGAAGGGACAACATGGGCATGGAGAGGGGAGAGGAGACCCCACACAAGGCACCCCAGACACTGGGGGCCTGCACAGGGAAGATGAATTCCCATAACATTTGCCTTAGAAAACCAGAGGGGCTTAACACATGAAACTTTAAAAATCAGTGGGCTCAGTTCTGGGAGAGCCTGAGGGCATTAGGAACTGAAGTCCCTCCCTAAGGAGACTGCATGACAAATAGCTATGCTGAGGTACAGCAGAAACAACATTTTGAAAAATGCCTTGGGTATACAGGAGTGAGACTTGTTTACTAATCTCAGACTGTGTGCCGGAGAGGAGCGATCTTTGGGAGACTTCCCCAAGAACGAAAGAGCTGGCAGGAGTCACTTCCCTCCCCTGCCACTCAGACTAAATACACAGACCCTACAAGAACCAGCCCAGCAGGAACACTCTCCACCTAGCTGGTAATAGCACACCCTTCTCCCACACTCTTCTCTGGACCTGTTTCCACCAACCTAAGCTCAGTAGGAGTTTTCCAAAGTGGCTCCAGGTCCTCCCTCACAGCAGATGGTACAAACCTTGCTAACACCATGTGCCCTGCCCTTGCATTCTCCTACAGGTACCTCTCCCCTCCAACCCAGGCTCAGCAGGAGTCCACTCAAAACAGTGTCATAAGTGTGGTAGTGTTCAAGCAGCCCTGACAGGGGTCATCACCACCCCAAAGTGACTCATGCCCTCATGTGCTGTGGGCAGACATCTGGTCTGACTGCAGGTCCTGCCCACTAATGAAAAGCTCTCTGGGGACAAAACAAGGAGAGACCTCCTTGCAGTTCAGTGTACTGCAGCTCTGGCAATGCCTGATCTGATTCAACTCAAGCAAAAAGTGGCCGCAGACTGGTCCTCTAACAACACAGGGCCCAAACCCAGCTCATAACAGGCAAACAGATCTATTGCAGATGACTGGATTAAGGCAAGTGAGGCTCAACCACAATAGTACAGCACATGCAGCACACACAGGAGACACTTTTGAAGTGCTAGGTTCTGGTGTACAGGGACATTGCACTGCAGGGTGCTACAGGACTTCTTCTTCATAAGGCCACTATTTTCAAGAGCAGGAGAGCTGACTTTTCTAACACATAGAAACAGACACAGAGAGTTAGACAAAATGAGGAGACAGAGAAATATGCCCCACGTAGAAGACCAGAACAAAATTACAGCAAGAGAGCTAAACAAAATGGAGATAAATAATATGCTTGACAGAGAATTTAAAGCAATGGTCATAAAGATATTTATTGAACTTGTGAAAAGAGTGGAGGACCTCAGTGAGATCCTCAACAAACAGATAGAAAACATAAAAAAGAACCATTCAGAGATGAAGAACTCAAAAATACACCAGAGGGAATAAATAGGAGACAAGAAGATGCAGAAAAATGGATTAGCAACCTGGAGGACAGAGTAAAGGAAAGCAGTTAAGCTGAATAGGAGAGAGAGAGAGAGAGAGATAATAAATGAAATAGATTAAGGGAACTCAGCAACACCATCAAGTGTGTTCTATAATACGAATGTAATAACATTCATAGAACATAAAGTGTGTTCTATAATATGAATGTAATAACATTCATATATAACATTCATATGAATGTAATAACATTCATATTATAGAGATCAAGAAGAAGAGATAAAAGGAGGCAGAAAAATTTCTGAATCTGGGGAAGGAAACAGAAATCCAGATCCAGGAGGCAAAGAGAGGCCCAACAAAATCACCCAAGGAGCTCTACATCAAGACACAGAAATTAAAATAGCAAAAGGTAGTGATAAAGAGAGAAATTTTAAAGCAGCTATACAAGAGAAAACAGTTATATATTATATGCTATATATACTATATACTTCTATATACGAGGGAAATCTCATAAGGACTTTTTAAGTAGAAACTTTGCAGGCCAGAAGGCCGTAGTATGGTATATTCAAACTGCTGAAAACAAACAAACAAACAAACACAAAAAAATCCTGCAGCCAAGAATATGCTATCCAGCAAGGCTATCATTGAGAACAGAAGGAGAGAGAAAGAGTTTCCAGACAAACAAAAGTTAGAGAAATTCATCACCACTAAACTTATAAGAAATGTTAAAGGGGACACTTTAAGTGGAAGGGAAGACTACAAGCAGAAATAAGGAAAGTAGGAAGCACAAAAGCAGTAAAATTCAGTATATCTATAGAAATCAGTCAAGGATTCATAAAATAAAAGGATGTAAATTATGACAGTATATACCTAAAATGTTGGGGGAGAGAAGAAAACTTTAGTGCTTTTAGAATAAGTTCAAACTTAATTGACCATCAATTTAATATAGACTACTGTATGTATACAATGTTATATATAATCTAATGGTAAACACAAAAAGTAGTAACAGATATGCAAAAAATAAACAGAAAGGAATCCAAATATAATACTAAAGAAAGCTAGCAAACTAAGAGAGAAGAGAGCAAGATAGAAAAGGCATAGAGAAGAATTACAAAGTAACCACAAAACAGGTAACAAATGGCAGTAAGTACTTACCTATCAATAATTTGAATGTAAATGGACTAAACGCTCCAATTAAAAGACAGGGTGATGGAATGGATACAAATCAAGACCTATATGCTGCCTACAAAAACTCATTTCAGACATAAAGAGACATGCTGATTGAAATTGAAGGGATGGAAAAGCATTTATCATACAAACGGAAGTATAAAGGAAGCTGAGGTAGCAATACTTATAAGGGACAAAATAGACTTTAAAACAAAGACTGTAACAAGAGACAAAGACACTGCATAATGATAAAAGGAACAATTCTACAGGAAGATAGAACAATTACAAATATTTACACCCAATATGGGAACACCCAAATACATACAGCAGCTAATAACAAACATGAAGGAAGTAAATAGTAATACAATCACAGTAGGGGACTTTAACATCCCATTTACACAAATGGATAGTTCATTTAAACAGAAATTCAAGAAGGAAACATGACTTTGATATATTAGACCAGATTAGTCTAACATATATTCAGGATATTCCATCCTAAAATAGTGGAATACACATTCTTTTCAAGTGCACATGGAACATTCTCCAGAATAGATCGCATGTCAGGCCACAAAACAAGTCTCACCAAACTCAAAAGGATTAAAGTTGTACCATACATCTTACCCAACCACAATACTGTGAAACTAGAAATCAAGCACAAGAAAAAAATCTGAAAATGACATGGAGGTTCATTGACATGCTACTAAAGAATTAAAGGGTCAACCAAGAAATCAAAGGGAAAGTAAAAAAAAAAAAAAAAATACATGGAGACAAATGAAAGTGATAACTGTTGTGTTATTTATATCATTTATATTTTTTATTTTTTATGTTACATTATACATTACAATTACAACATGATACATTATATCATTTATATCATTATAGATATCATTTAGCTCAAAATCTTTGAGATATAGAAAAGCTGTTCCAAGAGGGAAATTTATAGCAATACAGGCCTACCTTAAAAAACAAGAAAAATCTCAAACAACCTAACTTTACACCTAAAGATGCAAGAAAAAGAACAAACAAAATCCAAAAGCAGAAGAAGGAAGAAAAAAATTAAGTATTAGAGCAGAAGTAAAAGAAATACAAATGAAAAAAGGAATAAAACAGATCAGTGAAACCAGGAGCTGGTTTTTTGAAAAGATCAACAAAATAGATAAGTTGTTAGCTAGACTTAACAAAAAAAAAAAAAAAGAGAGAGAGAGAGAGAGAGACAACTCAAATAGACAAGTTCAGAAATTAAAGGGGAGAAATAAAGAACACTACAGAAATATGAAACATTGTAACAAAATACTATAAAAAATTGTATGCCAAAAAATTGAACAACCTAGAAGAAATAAATAAATTCCTAGAAACATATAACCTCCCAAAACTGAATCAGGAAGAAATAAAAAATTTGAACAGACCAATTACCAGCAATGAGATTGAAGCAATAATAAAAATCTCCTAAAAAAACAAAAGTCCAGGACCGGATGACTTCATAGGTGAAGTCTACCAATCATTTAAAGAAGAGTTAAGATCTATTCTTCTCAAACCCTTCCAAAAAACAGAAGAGGATGGAAAGCTTCCAAATTCATTCTATGAGGCCAGCATTACTCTGACACCAAAACCAATTAAAGGCACTACAAAAAAAGAGAACTACTGGTTAATATAGCTGATGAACATAGATACAAAAATCCCCAACAAAGTCTCAGTAATCTGAATCCAAAAATACATTAAAAAAAAAAAATTTCACCACGATCAAATGAATTTTATTCCTGGGATACAGGGTGGGTTCAAATTAGCAAATCAATCAACAGAATACATCACATCAACAAGAGAAAGCCAAAAAAATATACGATCATTTCAATAGATGCCGAAAAAGCGTTTGACAAAGTACTACATCCATTCATGATAAAAACCCTGAATTTCTTAGTCATATAGTGTCTAGCTGTGCCTATGGATCAATGCCTATGGCCTTCCTGGGGAAGGCCAGGAGAAACCTCCACATGTACCATGTCTACCTACCACAGAGTTCGGCAAGACTTCAGTTTTAGCAAAAATAGCTTTAGGTCTCATTTAGCAAGCAGACAAGTGTACACCTAGCTAAAATTTGCCACACTCTGGTTAAGGTCCAAATACTGCCCACTGCAGGCAAAAGAACCTCTGCCGATGACTGACTTGAGGGATAAAGCAGCCAAAACATAGCAGCAGAGTACATGCAGCACACAGCAGACACTCTCTGAGCATTCATGACCTGGACACTGTATGACCTCTTCTTCATAAAGCCATTACTCTTAGGAGCAGGAAACATAATAGGCTTTTCCAACACAGAGAAGACACAAAATGTCTCTAGACATTTTGTCGGGAGACCTAGACAAAGTGCCAAAACTGAGGAATTCATACCAAAAGAAAGAACAAGAAAATGTCATGGCCAGAGATAAAATCAAAACAGATATAAGTAATATCTCTGTTCCAGAATTTAAAGCAACAATCATAAGGATACTTGCTGGTCTTAAGAAAAGCATGGAAGACATCAGGGAGACCTTTACTGCAGAGATAAAAGAACTAAAAAACAATCAGGAAGAAATGAAAAATTCAGAAACTGAGATTAGAAACAGACTGGATATAATGACCACAAGGACAGAAGAAACAGAGGAACAAAGAAGTGATAAAGAAGATAAAATAATGGAAAATAATGAAGCTGAACAAATGAGAGAAAGAACTATGGATCATGAGAATAGACTTGGGGAATGCAGTGACTCTATCAAATATAATAACATTCATACCACAGGAGTCCCAGAAGAAGAAGAACGAGAAAAGGGGGCAGAAATTTTATTTGAGGAAATAATAGCCAAAAACTTCCCTAATCTGGAGAAGGAAAGAGACATCCAAATCCAGGAGGCACAAAGAACTCCCATCAATTTTTTTAAAAAGCAGGCCAACACTAAGACATATTGTAGTTAAACTTGCAAAATATAGTGAGAAAGAAAAAATCCTAGAAGCAGCAAGATGAAAGAAGTCCCTAACTTGCTAGGGAAGACATATAAGGCTAGCTGGAGATCTCTCTACAGAAACTGGCAAGCCAGAAGAGAGTAGCATGTCATATTCAATGTGATGAATGGGAAAAATCTGCGGCCAAGAATATCCAGCAAAGCTATCATTCAGAGTAGAAGGAGAGGTAAAGGGTTTCCCAGACAAACAAAAACTAAAGGAGTTTGTGATCACTGAACTAACCCTGCAAGAAATATTAAAGGGTACTCTGAGTGGGAAAGAAAGTCTGAAAGTGCCAAAGACTAGAAGGGAACAGGGAAGATCTCCAGAAACAATGACAAAACAGGAATAAAATGGCTTTAAATACATATCTATCAATAATTACTCTGAATGTAAGTGGACTTAATGCTCCAGTCAAAAGACATAGGTTGTCAGAATGTATAAAAAAACCAAGACCCATCTATATACTGCCTACAAGAGACTCATTTTAGACCTGAAGACATCTGCAAACTGAAAGTGAGGGGATGAAGAAACAACATTTATTATGCAAATGGATGACAAAAGAAAACCAGAGTAGCAATATTTATATCAGACATAATAGACTTTATTTTTTTTTTTTTTAAGATTTTATTTATTTATTTGACAGAGAGAGAGAGAGATCACAAGTAAGCAGAGAGGCAGGCAGAGAGAGGGGAAAGCAGGCTCCCCGCCGAGCAGAGAGCCGGACGTGGGGCTCGATCCCAGGACCCTGGGATCATGACCTGAGCCGAAGGCAGAGGCTTTAACCCACTGAGCCACCCAGGCGCCCCTTGACATAATAGACTTTAAAACAAAAACTGTAACAGAGACAAAAAAAAGAGTACTATATAATAATAGAGGGCACAAAGCAACAAGAGGATATAACAATTGTAAATATTTATACACCCAACAGGAGAGAACCCAAATACCTAAAACAGATAATAACAAACATAAAAGAAATAATTGACAGTATTACAAAAATAGTAGGGAACTTCAATAGCCCACTTACACTGATGGGGAGATCATCCAAATGGAAAGTCAACAAGGAAACAGGCTTTGAATGACACACTGGCCAGATGGATTTGAAAGACATATTCAGAACATTCCATCCTAAAACAGCAGAATACACATTCTTTTCAAATGCATATGGAACGTTTTCCAGAATAGATCATATGTTAGGCCACAAAACAAGTCCCAACAAGTTCAAAAAGATCAAAATCATACCATGCATCTTTTTTTTTAACCATAATATTATGAAACCAGAAATCAACCACAGGAAAAAATCTGGAAAAAAGACACACATGGAGGTTAAATATCATGCCATTAAACAATGAATGGGTCAACTAAGATGCGAAGAAGAAATAAAAAATTACATGAAAATGAAAACACAATGGTCCAAGATCTTTGGGATGCAGCAAATTTGCTCTAAGGGGGAAGTTTATAATACAGGCCTAATTCAAGAAGCAAGAAGAGTCTCCAATAAACAACCTAACTTTATACCTAAAGGAGTAAGAAAAAGAAGGAAAAACAAAACCCAAACCAGTAGAAGGAAGGAAATAATAAAGGTTAGAGTAGAAATAAGCAAAGTAGAAACTAAAAAGCCAATAGAAAAGATCAGTGAAAAAAGGAGCTGTTTCTTTGAAAGGAAAAAATTGATAAACATTTAGCCAAACTCATAACAACAAAAAAGACTAAGGACTCTAATAAACAAAATCAGAAATGAAAAAGGAGAAATAACACCCAAGGCCATAGAATTACAAAGGATTATAAGATAATATTATAAAAAATTACATGCCAAAAAATTAGACAACCTAGAAGAAATGGATAAATTCCTAGAAACATATAAACTCCCAAAACTGAATCAGGAAGAAACAGAAAATTTGAACAGACTGATTAACAGCAATGAAATTGAATTAGTAATTAAAAAAACTTCCAACAAACAAAAGTCCAGGACCAGATGGCTTTACAGATGAGTTGCTTATTTTTTTTTTAAATATTTTTTATTTATTTATTGAAGACACTAGAGAATTCCTTTCTGGAGAAATAAAAGAACTAAAATCTAATCAAGTCAAAATCAAAAAGCTATTAATGAGATGCAATAAAAAATGGAGGCTCTAACTTCTAGGATAAATGAGGCAGAAGCGAGAATTAGTGATATAGAAGACAAAATGATGGAGAATAAAGAAGCTGAGAAAAAGATAAACAACTACTTGATCATGGGGGAGAATTTGAGACATAAGTGATACCATAGTGAAACAATATTAGAATAATTGGGATACCAGAAGAAAAGGAAAGGAGGGGCAGAAGGTATATTGGAGCAATTTATAGCAGAGAACTTCCTTAGTCTAGGGAAGGAAACAGACATCTCGGTCCAGGAGGCACAAAGAACACTCTCAAAATCAATTTTAAAAAGTCAACACCTTGACGTATAATAGTGAAGGTGTTGACTTTTTTAAATTGATTTTGAGAGTGTTCTTTGTGCCTCCTGGAGGCACATCTCAGAGATAAAGAGAAATTCCTGAAAGCAGCTCGGGACGAGAGGTCCATAATTTATAAGGGTAGAAATGTTAGACTGGCAGAAGACCTATCCCTAGAGAAGTGGCAGGTCAGAGAGGACTGACATGTTATATTCAGGGTGCTAAATGAGAAAAATATGCAGCTAAGAATACTATATCCAGCAAGGCTGTCATTCACTATAGAAGATGAGATAAAAAGTTTCCAAGGTGAACAGAAACTAAAATAATATACGATCACTAAATTAGCCCTGCAAGAAATATTAAAGGGATCCTTTAAGCAAAGAGAGAGCCCCAAAGTAATACAGACCAGAAAGGAACAGAGACAATATACAGAAACAGTGACTTTACAGGTAATACAGTGGCATTAAATTCATATCTTTCAATAGTTTCCCTGAATGTAATTAGGCTAAATGCCCCAATGAAAAGACACAGGATATCAGATTAGATAAAAAAAAAAAAAAAAAGAAAAAAGCAAGACCCATTGATGTGCTGCCTACAAGAGACTCATTTTAGATCCAAGAATACCTCCCGATTGAAAGTGAGGGGATGGAAAACCATTTATCGTGCTAATGGCCATCAAAAGAAAGCTTGGGTAGAAATCCTTTTATCAGACAAATTAGATTTAAACCAAAGGCTCTATTAAAGGTGAGGAAGGACACTATATCATAATTAAAGGGTCTACCCAACAAGACGATCTAACAGTTGTCAGTATTTATACCCCAACATTGGAGCAGCCAATCATATAAATCAATTAATAACAAAAATAAACACATTGGTAGTAATACAATTATAGTAGGGGACTTCAGCACCCCACTCACTGCAATGGACAGATGATCTAAGCAGAAAATTAACAAGGAAACAGTGGCTTTGAATGACACACTGTCCAGATGGACTTAACAGATACATTCAGAATATTTAATCCTAAAGCAGCAGAATACACATTCTTCTGGAGTGCACATGGGACATTCTCCAAAATAGATCATATACTAGGTCACAAATCAGGCCTTAATGAGTACGAAATGATTGAAATCATACCATGCGTATCTTCTGACCACAATGCTATGAAACTTGAAGTCAAACACACAAAATTTGGAAAGACCACAAATACACGGAGGTTAAACAACATGCTACTAAAGAATAACTGGGTCAACCAAGAAATCAAAGATGAAATTTAAAAAAAAATACATGGAAACAAATGAAAATGAGAACAATGACTGTCCAAAACTTTTGGAATGAAGCAAATGGGATCCTAAAGAAGCATATATCTTTATAGGCCTACCTCAAGAAGCAAGAAAAGTCTCAAACAACCTAGCCTTATACCTAAAGGAGCTAGAAAATGATAACAAATGAAGCCTAAAGCCAGAAGAATAGGCGAACACAGAGGATTTTTAGGGTAAGCATTATACTCTCTATGCTATTATAATAGTACATGTCATTACATGCTTATCAAAACCCACAGAATGTGCAACACTAAGAATGAACCCTAAAGTAAACTATGGACTTTGAGTGATTATGACATTTCAATGTAGATTTATCACTTGTAACAAATATACCACTCTGGTGTGGGACATTAATAATGGGGAGGCTATGCATGTGTGGGGGCAGAAGGTATGTGGGAAATCTCTGTACCTTTTCAATTTTGCTGTGAACCTAAAACTGTTCTAAAGAATAAAATATTTAAAACAACAATAGAACAGAACAAAGGGATCTAATTGGCTCAGATTATTCTGTGAACCCATCTTTCTTTAGGTCAAGGGTTCATTTCTTACCTAATGGATTGTGACGGGAAGTCATGGAGCCCACTGCCCGTTCACCAGGAGTTGTGTGTGAAACAGAACATAATGATGTCTCAGTCTGTTTGGTTTATAATAAAATACCATAAACTTGGTAGCTTATAAACAACAGAAATGTATTTCTCACAGTTCTGGAGGCTAGAAGTTCAAGATCAACATGGTTTTTGGGTGAGAGCTCTCTTCCTGGTCACAGATTTGTGTTCTACCCTCCCATGGCAGAAGGTGGTAGGGAGCTCTGGGAGGTCTTTTTTATAGGAGCATTAGTCCCATTTATGAAGGTTCTGTCTCATGACTGAATCACCTGCCACACCCTCTATCACCTAATACCATTACCTTAGGGATTATGTTCTATATGAATTTTAGGGGGACACAAACATTTAGACCATAGCAAATGATACAGGTGGAAGTTTGAGCAAGGTGATTACTCTGAGTCTAGCCACAGCTAAACTGTTCCTCCAGTGATACAGTTGATGGAGAACTCCATGAATCTAGCCCTGCATAAGGTTTGTGGGACAATGGAAATTCAAGTATATAGCTATCAAAATTTGGATGAGGTTTCCATTCACTAGCACAGATGGAGCTATAATATTCAAGTGGTGTGATGAATAATGGCAGCGTCATGGCAAATTAGACCATTACCACCCAGAAGAGGTAAGAATCATTATCGATAAAGGAAAGGCTCTTCTACTGTAGCAAAGTAAATGGTGACTGAGGGGATGGAAATTTGAAGCTCTGCAATTCAGATGCTGCTGTGACTTAAAGCAGATTACTCAAAACAAGATTTGTGAGCTTGATGGAAATGTACGTTCTCAGACCTAGAGCTGGACTTAGTGAATCAGAATCTCTGGTATCAAGGTCCTAATTTTCCAGGTGATTTGGTGCACACTGAAGTTTGAGAAGCACTGGCTTGAGAGTCTTCTCTACCTGATTGAAGTCTGCATAAAGGAGCGGGGAAATAACAGTTATGGGAAGGGTGTGTGAGTGGTTTAGTCCTGGGATTGAAGAGTTAGAGATCTTTGGGGAGAATGGCAGTTTAACAGTGGCATCCCCGGATTAATAAGGGGAAGACCATTTACTCTTTTTTTTTTTTTAAAGATTTTATTTATCTATTTGACAGACACAGATCACAAGTAGGCAGGCAGAGAGAGAGAAGGGAAAGCAGGCTCCCTGCTGAGCAGAGAGCCCGATGTGGGGTTCGATTCCAGAACCCTGGGATCATGACCTGAGCCGAAGGCAGAGGCTTTAACCCACTGAGCCACCCAGGCGCCCCAAGACCATTTACTCTTTTTTTTTTTTTTAAAGATTTTATTTATTTATTTGACAGAGAGAGATCACAAGTAGGCAGAGAGGCAGGCAGAGAGAGGCCGGGGAAGCAGGCTCCCTGCTGAGCAGAGAGCCCGATGCAGGGCTTGATCCCAGGACGCAGGGATCATGACCTGAGCCGAAGGCAGCGGCTTTAACCCACTGAGCCACCCAGGCGCCCCAAGACCATTTACTCTTGAGAGGATGTTGGTGTACATAAGGAGCTGAGCTTCTAGAAAATGAGAAACTTCTGGAAAAAGTACTTCTTGCCTTATACATTAGGAAAAATGGATTGACTCATAAGGCCCACCTATGTGTCAAATCAAGAACATGACTAAGGGTTCACAGACCTATAGGCACAGACCTCATAGATACCACATTTATCGGATAATATTCTAGAGGGTTCCCAAGCAGAATTTGCCAGATGTAGCAAATGCTTAAGAGTTTCCTTTCCGGGGTGTCTGGGTGGCTCAGTGGGTTAAAGCCTCTGCCTTCGGCTCGGGTCATGATCCTAGGGTCCTGGGATTGAGCCCCGAATCGGGCTCTCTGCTCTGCGGGGAGCCTGCTTCTTCCTCTCTCTCTCTCTCTGCTTGCCTCTCTGCCTACTTGTGATCTCTGTCTGTCAAATAAATAAACAAAATCTTTAAAAAAAAAAAAAAAGAGTTTCCTTTCCAACACGATTCTTGCGGAAGGTGTAAAAAGTGAGGCTACATTTTCTTTTATAGTGGGTGATTATCATGAAGACCTTTCTGATTACCTCTATCTGGGAATATGTGGATAAATAATTGTTTCATGACCAGAGTAAGTTTTTTTGTTTTTTTTTTTTTTAATTTGCACTGGTTTATCAAGTACAGTGTGATGATGGCTATGAACCAGGCTGGGCACCTTCCCATGAATCTAGGCTACTTGACAGTAAAAGCTGCTGGTAACTGCTATTCTCTATTTATATTTCCTAATCTACCTTACTTTTAAAATATATAGAAAGGACAACGGATAATGTCTGGTTACCCTTAATACCATGGAAATAGACAAGATGACCCAAAGGCTTCCTATGTTGTATAATTACATGAAGATTAAACTGAATCAGAGTTTTGTCATTTATTTCTACAAGTTACAGTTGTTATAAGTATCTTCATTAGTTCTTCAGTAACATTCTATCATGGCCTGGCTAATAAAATTGATGGA
Organism: Martes martes; assembly: GCF_963455335.1. Taxonomy (NCBI): domain Eukaryota; kingdom Metazoa; phylum Chordata; class Mammalia; order Carnivora; family Mustelidae; genus Martes; species Martes martes. The sequence goes on along the minus strand of NC_137895.1, from coordinate 81,324,149 downwards.
CTTGGGGTGCCTGTGTGGCTCAGTGGGTTGAAGCCGCTGCCTTTGGCTCGGGTCATGATCCCAGGGTCCTGGGATCGAGCCCCGCATGGGGCTCTCTGCTCACCAGGGAGCCTGCTTCCTCCTCTCTCTCTGTCTGCCTCTCTGCCTACTTGTGATCTCTGTCTGTCAAATAAATGGGTGGAATCTTAAAAAAAAAAAAAAAAAGATTATCAGCTTCTACTTGTTCAAAATATGTCTCACAAACAGAACATTTTAAAAAATTGATGGACTTGACAAGTAATATTCATACATGCAAAAAAAAAACCCTGTTACTATAGCCATAGTTATGATAAATTATTTTTGAAGATATATTTTGGCCAGATGCTCTATTGGACTGCTCTATAAGTCCAGGTCCAGATCTGCCTGCAGCATGACCTCAGAAAATACTGATTTTATTTATTTAAGATTTGTATTTATTTATTTGACAGAGAGAGAGACAGGGAGAAAGGGAACACAAACAGGAGGAGTGGTAGAGAGAGAAGCAGGCTGAGCAGGGAGCCCAATGCAGGGCTCAATCCCAGGACGCTGGGATCATGACCTGAGCCAAAGGCAGACACTAAATGACTGAGCTACCCAGGCACCCCAGAAAATACTGATTTTAAATTAAATATGACATTTCACCTTTTATATCAAAACAGAAGACCAAATGAAAACAAAAAGGAAGATAGAGATTGGACTTTTGAAAAGAAATGTAAAAAGATGTGACAATAGCTCCTAGATAAAACAGGCAATATTTAAAAGGTAACTGATTCATAAGTTAGTGAATTTAGATGGCATATGTTTTAGAACATTAGCTTATAAATCTAACTTCTTAATTTTGTGAACAATCTTAGTTGACGAGGCAGGTTGTGGAGAAAAACAAATTGCATTTATAATTTATCATTTGTATTTTATTGTTCTTAAATGATGTTGTATATGAAAAGACATAGAATCCCACTATTTTCTCTCCAACACTATTTTCTCTCCTGTGGGATCTCAGGGTAGCCACAGACATGGGTGATGGCTGCCAGTCGGTCATAGTAATCTCCTCAAATCTACTTGATAGAAACCTGAAACAATAAGTTATTTTAAACAAATAAAAATTTCAAGAATCGTATTCAACTTTTTTTCTTAACCAAATAAAACTTTTTATTCTTTCAGTCAGATAGATCCACCCAACAACTTGCCTTTGGAAATAATGACCACTTTTTCAAGTCTTAACACTGAGCTAGAAGTGACCTTCATAGAGCGCCTGGGTATCTCAGTCAGTTCAGCACCTGCCTTCGGCTCAGGTCATGATCGCAGGGCCCTGAGATGGAGCCCTGCATCAGGCTCCCTGCTCAGTGGGAAGCCTGCTTCTCCCTCTGCCTGCTGCACCCCCGGTTGTGCTTTCTCTATGTATCAAATAAATAAATAAAATCTTTAAAAAATTCTAGAAGTGACCTTCATTAATAGTTTGATATTTTAATGAAATCACCTGCAACATATTGGAGCTGGCATGACCCTTATGTATCATGTTTTAGGCTGGAATCTTTTGTATCAGACTGAGGGCAGCTGGAGCTGGCCATTTTTGCTTTCTAGATAAAGGACACACGAATATGAGTCAGGGAACCATGGTACCAATCTCTAATGATCAATTTGTCAGCACTTGCCCAAAAATCTACCTGTCTTATGGCCACATTGGTTGGACTTAATTAAATTTGACTAAAAAAATTATTGCAAGGCAATAATTAAGTATAAGGTATTGTAGAGGAATCAGATGTGATAAAATATGTAATTCAGTATGGTCTGATATATGATTTGATATCATATAGACAAGTTATAGTTAGGTCTTCATTGTTTCTGGCACATTCATTATTTTATTTGATCTTCTCAACAACTCTTACCCCTTATGGCTGAGGAAACTGAGGCCAGAGGGATGGAATGATTTGCAGTGCTCATGGGTGACTGGTCTTTGGTGACAGAACACAGACAAGAACTAACTCCCACACCTGATAAGAGTTCTCACCATCACTCTTATCTCTACCTAACTTGCAACACAGCCATTGATTTGTTGCCATCACTCTTTATTGATGAACACCATGTGGTGGAAAAACATCATTGTACACAGCATTTCCTGGTTGCTGAGCCACTCTTCACCCTGGACGTGAAAGATGCTGCCTGCCAAGTGAACCTGACCGAGAAGGCGAGAGGTTTGCAGCTTTAACAGGTGCACATCAAGTCGTCATCAATCTTTGTAACAGTGCTGCTCTCATTCTTTTTAACCTTGCTCTGAAGTGTGATGCCTTTGTTAAGACTCAGGTTTGGATGGAAGAAAAAGAATATTTCTTTCCCGAAGAGCATGCTTACTTCATCAAATACATTTTAGGACAAGACAAAACCTACTCTTTCCTTGACTTTATGTGAAATTCTCTACCTAGAGCAGACTGGAGATTTTACCCAGTTCCATCAAATGTCAACATTCGGCTTCTCATGAACATTTAGCCTCAAACCTAGGAGAAATCCATGGTAGTCTCTATTCTTTCCCTCCCTTATCTAATCCTTCAATAAATAATTATGACTCTATTTCCAAAATCTATTCCCTCTGTGCAAACTTGTCTCTTGCTGTCCCCTGCTGCTCCCTGAATCCAAGCTACCAATGCTTCTGCCTGCCTTCTGTTAGCTGCCGAAGCTCTAATAGGTCCATTTCCTTTCATTCTTGCCCCTATTACTGTCCAGCCTCCACAAAGTGCCCAGAGAAACATTTTTTTAAAAGATATTTATTTATTTATTTATTTATTTATTTAAGAGATTGAGAGCAAGGGGAGTGGCATAGGGAAAGAGAGAGAATCCCAAGCCAACTCTGTGCTGAACAGAGCCTGACATGCGCTCAATCTTATGACCCTGATATCATGCCAGAGCCAAAATCAAGAGTCCAGCGCTTAACAGACTGAGCCATCCAGGCACCCTGAGGAAAGCTTTGAAAAAAGCAAGTCTTATTACTCTCTGTTTAGAGCATCTCACTGGTTACCCATTGACATTAAACTTAAACCTGAATCCCTTCTTGGGCCCACAGGCCCTGTCTACCTCTCAATCTTCATGCCTCCACTCCCTGCCTTGGTGCATGCTGCTTCAGCCACACATACCGGTTAGGACATGCCAGGCGGCTCCTCCTTCTGGTAGGCTGAACATTGTCCCCCTCTCCCACCAACCCACAAAATATATCCATGTCCTGATCCCCGGAACCTGTGGATGTCACCTTATATGATAAAAAAAAAAGGGGGGGTGATGGATCAATTAATTAATTGCAAATGTGATTACATTAAGTGTCATGAGATGGGGAGATTAATTATCCTGGGAGATGAGACCTACATGTTATCACAGGTATCCTTATAGAGAAGAGGCAGAGGGATATTAGTCAGACACTCACACAGGAGAAGCTTTGAAGATGCTGGCCTCGAAGATTGGAACAATTCCAACAAAAACCAAGAAATTCTGGCAGCCACCAGAAGCCAGGAGGGGCAGGGAGCAGATTCTCTTCTAGCGCCTCCAGAGGGAGCGTGGCCCTGCGAACACCTTGTTTTCAGACTTCTGGCCTCTAGAGCTGTGAGAAAATAGATTTCTGTTGTAAACCACCAAGTTTGTGGTGGTTTGTTACAGCATCCAGAGGAAATTAATATATCCTGGTTCCTGCATTTATGGTTCCTTCTGCTTGTAGCTTATTTTTATGAAACCTTCTTATGTCTGCCTCTTTCTTGTTCCTTATGACTCAATTGAAATAGTACCTCTTTGAGGAGACTTCTCTGACCGTCAGAGCTAAGATAGCCAGCTCCACTCAGACATTCTTTATCACATCACCTATTTTATTTTCCTCATCATTTAAAAATATAATTTATATTTATTTTTTCTTTGACTTGCCTATTTTCTTTGTCCAGCACAAAAACAGTATCTGGCATGCAGTCAATGCTTACTAAAATATTTGTTGAGGAAAGGAAAGAAGGAAAGAGTATTATTCGTTGCCTAACAATAAAGAAAAAGATTTAATACACATCTAGGCTTTTAAAAGACCTTTGGCTTCTATGGCGAATGTCTTCTACTATAGAGAGGGTTGCCTATTTATAATCCTATAAATAAATTACAGGGTACCCAGTTAAATATGAATTTCAGGTAAACACAAACAATATTTAGTGGAAGTGTGTCCCACAGAATAAGTATATGCCATCAAATATTGCATAGGACATACTTATACTGAGTATAGTGTTTGTTGTTCAAATTCAAATTTAGCTGGACATCTTGTTTTATTTTGTTTTTATTAAATCCGGCAACCCTAATTGTAGAACACTACAGCTGTCTGTTATAAACAGATTATTATTCTGTCAGGAGACGAAGGGGTAAACTAAAAAACAAAAAACCAAACCAAACAAAAAACCTTCCTCTGAAAATCTTTTCTCATGGAATTAGTCTTCAAAATTGTAAAACTATACACATATCGTAAGTGTAAGTGTACCCTTCTCTCTGAGGGAAAACTAAAGAAGTTCTTGTTTACACATAACACCCAGGGAAAGGAAAGCACCCATTCTGCTAAAAGCAAGCCCAGAGGGTATCACTTGTGATCTGGATAATGCTGGTACTGGACATATTCTACATAGTGGAACAATTTGTATGTATAAAGGCAAGCGAGATTCTAGGATACGTTTTGGTTCCCGGTTTAAAGTGCTTTTGGAGGGTTTGGGATGAGATTTTGTGCATGTGTCCTTTTACTCACCTCCCACTGCCCCTTATCCCCCAGGATACTGGCTGGTAAACAGACAAAAGATGGATGGACAGAGAGAATGAATGAAATCCTTAAGACTTTCTGGTCAGGGCCAGCCTGGAGATTGGGGTGTCTCAGCACCGATCCCGGTGGAAGACAGCAGACCATCAGAGCACACCCTCAGTCTTCATGCTGAGAGAAAATAGAGAGAGACCTGGTGACCTTGGCAGGGGCAGGCTCTGCTAGCTGTGCCCACAGGCCAGAGGAGCACTCTGAGGTCCTAAGAGTGAGAGCACATGTGTCTTGTGCACACTGGCTGTGAGCAGGCCACCGAGTAGAGAGCATGGCCCGACAACTGTCCAGTCTTCCCATCGGGAAGAGAGTCAGGAGTAAGTGGAGGTGGATGGCGCCTCTCTAGCGCTTCCTTGTCACAGAGGAAGTGTTTGCAGACGTTCCCTTCTCTCCAGCTCAACTCAGGAATACGAAAAGAGGAACATGATTACTTCTTCCTAAAATGCTGCTTCAGGGGAAGGGCTATTTGCAGGATGAGGTGGTCAGTACTATAGAGAGATGTGACCACCTTCAAGCCTATTAACATGACAGGTTCACTGTGAGAACCAAAAGGTTTCCACTGGGCAGCAGAACTGTTTGAAGGTCCTGTGAAGCATACTTGGATAGTTGTGTTCACCTTGAAGTCCCTTGGAAATCTAAAAACACGAAGTTCTGCCTATATGTACGGATGGCATCATGCATCCAAATGCAGAGCCCCAAACCCATGCCTCAGTTTACCCACAGTCATACAATAGGAGGCTCAGTTCTGCTCATTTCTTCTCAATGAACTTGCCCGTTACAATATAGGAAACACTCTACAAGAAGAAATTCAAATAATGACTAAATATTTAAATCCATCTCCAGGGCAATATTGTTTTCTTTTTAATATACAGACACAATTCCCCTCAATCATCTCGGGAGAAAGGGCAATGAAAGAAGTGTCTTCATGAAGGACCCACCCTCACATTTCAAAACTTCCCTGGAATTTTGTTTTGAGACCAGAGACTATCAGAAAAATAGTCTCTTTTCTCTTCAGTATTAATTTAAACTAAGTTTTGTGATTATTTTGTTTTCTAAAAATGCATTAATTTCACATTTTAAAGAAGACACTGAGCCCTAGTGGTTACCAATAGACTAAGTGTATTTTTCTGAGACTCAGCATTCAGGAACTGATCCTGGAGTAAACTTAACCTTCTAGAATATTATTTAATAATTTCCAGTCTGCAACTTGCCCTATATTATTCTGATGCCTTAAAAAAATAAATATAATGGATGAGTCCATGCAATTAGGTAATCTTAGTTGTTTTAAAAGTCGGAAGATCTGTATCAAATTGTGTATAAGGTTCTCAAGTTTAGCTTCACAATATTTTTTACATGTTTCTCCTATACATTTCTAGCAATATTTGAGTCTCAAAATTTTTTTACATTTGAGAAATATCTATAATGTATAGCTAACTAATTAAAAGAAGAATTAAATGTGAAAAAGCAATCTTATACACTTTAATTTTTCATTGTTTTTTCCTGATTAAAATGTGTGTTCACTGTAAGAATCTTAAAGTGTATAAAGTAAAAAACAGTAATTTCCCTTCCTTTCATTCCAATTCTCCACTCCATAGGTGAACATGATTAATAGTTTGATATATATCATTTATATTTTGTTTTCCTGTGGACATAGAAATGTATACGTAAATATATTTTAATTTAATCTTCATTATGAAAAATTATAATTTGAAGAAATAGAGTATTATATTGAGCAAATATTTACCTATTACTCAAGTGTTTTAAATTTATAGTCAGTCTTGTTTCATCCATATTCCTACCCACTTTCTTCATTACCTCACTGGATTATTTGTAAGCAAATCTAAGATATAATATTTCATTAGTAAATACTTTAGTATTTATTTCTACAAGATAAGAACTTTTAAAAACTATTACCACACTTAAAATTATTTTAAAGATTTTTAAAATTTATTTGTTAGAGAGAGAGAGAAAGAACACAAGCAGGGGGAGTGGCAGGCAGAGGGAGAGCAGGAAGCCTGGTGTGGGGCTCCATCCCAGGACCCTGGAATCATGACCTGAGCTGAAGGCAGATGCCCAACTGACTGAGCCACTCATGCATCCCAACACTTAAAATTTTTAAAATACATAACTCATAAATAACATCAAATAGTGTTCTAATTTTCCCAATTATACGTATGTAATTTTTTTTTATGAACGTGGAACTATACTAGGCATAATGCTATATAACTTACAGAAAAATTTAAGGGAAAATATTATCAAAGAATGTTGTTGGGATGCAAAGGGACTTTTGTGCTTATGCTTTACACCACTCCTATTTATAAAGTCCTACTCATCAAAGGCCAGTCTTAAGGCTCATTTCCTCCGTAAATGGCAAGGAATGTCAAACATCTTTTCAGGTGATTATTTTCCATCCATATATACATGGACAGTGAACTATTTCTTTATGTCTTTTGTCCATTTTGTAATTGGGGTTTGTGTGTGGGGGGGGGAATACTTTTGAGAATTCCTTCTACATAAAATGTAAACCCTTTGTCACCTATGTGGTTTGCAAATATTTTCTCCCATATTCTAGCTTGTCTCTTTATCTTCTTAGTGGGCTCTTTCACATAGCAAAAGCTTTATATTTTGTTAAAGTTCAATTTATTGATTTTTTTTTTCTTTATGGATCATGCTTTTGGTGTCATGTCTAAAAAAAATCACTAAGCTGTAGGTTCTAAAGTTTTCTCCTATGATATTTTCTAAAAGTTTTATAGTTTGTGTATTAAATTTAAGTCTATGATTAATTTTGAGTTAATTTTTCATAAGGTATGAGATGGATTGAGGTTCATTCTCTTCTGTGCAATTCCATTTGTCCTAGTATCATTGATTAAAAGGACTGTCCTCCACTATATTGTTTTTTCATCTTTGTTAAAAATTAGTTGGGTGTCCTTGTGTGGGTTATTTCTGTGTTCTCTATTGTTTCATTGATACATGTCTCTATGGATTAATACAAATTTTGTGTAATGTTTCAAAATATTTCCTACCATTCAAGGTAGTCACCTGTCCACTACAGTTCATCATTGTGCTCAACCAGGACCTCTTACTCATTAATGTCCTGAAATAAGTTTTTTCGGTCTGTCAAGGAGCTACAGAGAATCTTGAATATTATTGTCTTCTAATGGTATTGTGTGAATTTCCTCATAAAAACATCTAGTTTCTATATTAAAATATTTTTTGAAATTATCAAGAATAAGAAACTTTCAAGTTTATCTTTATATCATTTATTACTTGATGTTTATATAATCCAAATGTTTCACATTTCATTTCCCTTTAATGTGCAACTTTCAGCAATCTGAATCCTCCTTCCTATGGAAATTCCATTTCTTTCTTTCAGGTGTCTCTCAGAATACTCTCTCATGGTTACATGTTGCCCCCATGTATCCTGGTTGGCTGTCACTTTAGCTGGCCATCTGGCCTTGACCTCCACTTAGCTCCTCTGTAGGCCCTTCTCACTGCCTTGAGATAGGTCTTCTATGTGCTGCTGCAGTTTTCTCTATGCTACTTTGCTTCAGGTATGGGCAGAGATGTGCAGGCCGCCATCCCTAAATTCCCCATTGTAGTAGGTTGGACCAGGATGCCTGTTTAACAAGATTTTATTGAAGCCTTGAGTACAATTCAGAGGATTGAAGTGACTCGAAGTCGTATATGAAAATGTTTTCAGTGACATGACATGAAGACATGGAGTTTTAGATCTTTGCACCTAACTGCCATTGTCAACATGGAATAAATAGAAGTAGTAACCACAGAGAGAGGGAGTCTCAACCACGAAGATGAACACACAACTAAAACTCACTAACCACTTAGGAAAGCAACACCAAGAAAGAGAGACAACAAATAAATTCAAAAGTCAACACCTGAGCAAACAGAGTGAATAGGTAAAAAAATATCTTTACTGTATCCACCAAATGAGAAATCCTACTATAAGATAGAGCCAGTTGGGGATTCTAGAAATATGAACATAATTTTAAAAATCTAAATAGATACATAAATAACACAAATTATCAGAGGAATGACATAACTAAAGAACCAATTACAAAGTGGGAGTATTGAAAATTTTTAAGGAATTCTTCAAGATTATAAAGCAAAAGGGTAACATATGAGAGAAAAATAGAGAGACGTGGAAAATAAGTCCAGAAACCCCAACACCATTATGGTAGATGTTGCACAATAGCAGGAGTTGCAGAAGAGGAGAACACAAAGAATCGAGGAGAGGAAATAATCAAAAGAATAATGGAAGGTAATTCCCCAGACATAAATCTTTGGATTTATAGTGCCCACCAAAAGCTAAATAAATGAAAAAAAGACCTACACAGATGAATCATGGTAAAATTTTGTATATCAGAGATAAAGAGAAAAGTCAAAAACATTTTCAGGGAACAGAGAAAGCAAAGCAAAACAGAATAACTGAGGCTATCTACAAAGGAATAAGATCCAGGATTTCATGATAAGGAAGACTATACCTCTTCCAGAGAACTAATTTTCCCCCCTTTCAGTAAAGGAGTTATGAAACTATCCTATTTCCCTTTTAGCTCCAAATAACAGGAAGCTATGATGATTAAGCTCTGTAGCATGTTAATTAACATGATAGAATATCAGAATTTTTGTTCTTGGTTGTCACTTTATTTTATTAACTTTTTATATAATTTAAAATTTTTTAATTTTAAAATACATATAAATATTTATAAATACATATAAATAAATGTATTTATATGTATATTTATATTTATAAATACATATAAATAAAATTTACTATCATAACCATTTTTAAGTATACAGTAATGTTAAGTACATTCACATTGTTCTGCAACCAATCTAAAGAACTCTTTTCATCTTAAAAAACCACAACTGTACACCCATAAAAAAAAATTCCCCATTTCCTCTTCCCTCATTCCTTAGCTACCCCCATTCTACTTTCAATCTCTATGATTTTGACTATTCTGCGTACGTATAAATGGATTCATATGTATTTGTACATTTGTGACTGGTTTATTTTTCTTATATCTTTAAGTTTCATGCGTGTTGTACCAGGTGTAAGAATTTCCTCCCTTTTCAAGGCTGAATACAATTCTGTTGTATGTATATACCACATTTTGTTTATCCATTTAGCTATTGATGGAAACAGGTTGCTTCAACCTTTTGGTTATTGTGATTAATGCTGCTGTGAACATAAGTGTGTAGTTGTCTTTCCAAAGCCCTGCTTTTAATTCACTTTGGTATATAGTGAAAAGCTGAATCATATGGAAATCTCTTTTTAAATTTTTGAGGGATTGTTATGCTGTTTTCCAGAATACTAAACCATTTTAGATTCCCACCAATAGTGTACAAGAGTTCCAAATATTTCTATATCCTTGCCAACGCTATTTTTTTGGTTGTTGTTTGTCAGTAACCATCTAATGGGTGTGAGGTGGTATCTTGTTGTGGTTTTGATTGACATTTCTCTAACAATAAATGATGTTGAGCCATGTTCTCATACTCTTTCACCCATTCGGAAATCATCGGAGAAATGTCTTTTGCCTGCTTGGTAAGTTTATTCCCAAGTATTTTATTCTTTTTAGTGCCATCATAAATGGAACTGTTTTCTTAATTTCTTTATAAATTGTTCATTGAAATAGAAATGCAACTGATTTTTACATGTTGATCTTATATATGGTGACTTTCCTAAATTAGCTTATTAGTTCTATCAGGTTTTGTGTGTATGTGTGTGTGTGAGTGTGTGCAATTTTTAGGGTTTTCTGCATATGAAATTATGTTGTCTGTGAACAGAAGTAATTTCACTTCTTCCTTTCCAATTTGGTTGTCTTTCATTTCTTTTTCTTGACTAATTGTTCTGGCTGAGATTTTCAGTACCATGTGGACTGGAAGGATGAAAATAAATCTCTTGTCTAGTTCCTGATCTTAGAGGGAAAGCTCTCAGTCTTTCATCAGTGATGTTAGCTGTGGGCTCTTCACATATGGCCTTTATTATGTTGAGGCAGTCACCCTTTATTCTTAGTTTGTTGAGTGTTTATATCATGAAGAGGTGTTAAATTTTGTCAAATGCTTTTGCTGCATCAATTGAGATGATCATAATTTTGGGGCCTTGGCTTTTTGTTTGTTTTTTTGCCTCTTCATTCTGTTAATATGTTGTATTACATTGTTTGATATTTGAATGCTGAACCTTCCTTGAATTCCAGGAATAAATCCCCCTTAATCATGATGTATAATCTTTTTATGTGTTGTTGAATTCTGTCTGCCAGTATTTTCTTGAGAATTTTAGCAGCAAGATTCATCAGGGATATTGGTCTGCAGTTTTCTTGTATTGCAGTGTATTTGTTGGGATTTGGTAGCAGTGTAATGCTGGCATCATAAGTATTCCCTCCTCTTCAATTTTTTGGAAGAGCTTGAAGAGAATTGGTATTAATTCTTCCTGAAATATTTGGTAGATTTCACAAGTGAAGTTTTCTGATCCTAGGCTTTTCTTTATTTGAAGGTTTTTGATTATTGATTCAACTTCCTTATGTTTTATGTCTGTTCAGATTTTCAATCTCTTTATAATTTAGTCTTGGTACGTTTCATGTTCCTAGGAATTTATTCATTCGTATGGGATTTTCTTGGTGTACAATTGTTCATAGTATTCTACTATAATAACTTTTATTTCTGTAAAATGTATTATAATATCCCTTCTACAATTATAATTTTAGTTATTTGAGCCTTCTCTTTTTCATAATCAATCTAGCTAAAGTCTTGCCAAATCTGTTTATAATTTCAGTGAACCAGCTGTTAGTTTCACTGATCTTTTTCTATTCTCTATTTTGTTTATCTCTCCTTGAATCTTTATTATTTTCTTCCTTCTGCTATCTCTGTGTTTGATTTGTTCATCTTTTTCAGTTTCTTAAGGTGTAAAGTTAAGTTATTGATTTGAGATCTTTCTTCTTTTTTAAAATAAGCATTTACAACTATAAATTTCCCACTTAGCACTGCTTTTGCCAAATCCCAAAATTTGATATATTTTCATTTTCATTTGCCTCAATTTTCTAAATTCTTTTGTGACTTCTACAATGACTCAATGATTGTTTGAAAGTGTGTTGCTTGGGGGCACCGAAGTGGCTCAGTCAGTTAAGTGTACAATTCTTTTTTTTTTTTTTTTTAAGATTTTATTTATTTATTTGACAGAGATCACAAGTAGGCAGAGAGGCAGGCAGAGAGAGAGGAGGAAGCAGTCTCCCCACTGAGCAAAGAGCCCAATGCAGGGCTCGATCCCAGGACCCTGGGACCATAAACCCAAGTGGGGCTTTAACCCACTGAGCCACCCAGGTGTCCCTAAGTGTCCAATTCTTGATTTCAGCTCAGATCATGATCTCAGGGTCATGAGATCAAGCCCTGTGTTGGGCTGTATGCTGAATATGGAGCCTGCTTAAGATTCTCCCTCTTCTGTCCCTCTCCCATCCTCATTCATGCTCTCTCTCCCTCTCTCTCTCTAAAAAAAGTGTGTTTAATTTCAAAATATTCTTGAGTTTTCCAGTTTTCCTTCTGCTCTTAATGTATATTTTCATTGCATTTTAATTGGAAATATCACTTATATAATCAACTTTTAAAATTTATTAAGACATTTTTGTGGCCTAATATATAGCCTAATCTGGAGAATGTTTCATGTGCGCTTGAGAAAAATGTGTATCTTGCTGTTGGGTAGAGTGTTCTATATATGCCTGTTAGATCCAATTGGTCTATAATGTTGTTCAAGTTCTCTATTTCCTTATGGATCTTCTGTGTGGTTGTTCTATCTATTACTGATAATGTGTTATAGGTCTCCTATTATTATTGTAGAACTTTCTATTTTACCCTTCAATTTTGTCAATGTTTGTTTCATATATTTAGGAGCTCTGATGTTTGGTGCATATATTTGCACAACTTATTCCTTCTTGGTAAATAAACACTTTCATCATTATATAATGTCCACCTTTGTGTCTTATAACACATTTTGACTTAAAGTCTTTGTCTGAAATTAATATAGCCACTCTGCCCAATTTTTATTACCATTTATGTGGAATATCTTTTTCTATCTCTTTGCTTTCAATCTATGCATGTCTTAAATCTAAAGTGAGTCTCTTATAAGACAACCCATGGAATGGGAGAAGATATTTGCAAATGACACTACAGATAAAGGGCTGGTAGCTAAGATCTTACAGATAAAGTGTTGGTATCCAAGGTCTATAAAGAACTTCTCAAACTCAACACCCAAAAGCCAAATGATCAAGTCAAATAATGGGCAGAAGACATGAACAGACACTTCTCCAAAGAAGACATACAAATTTCTAACAGACACATGAAAAAATGCTCAATATCACTAGCCATCAGGGAAATTCAAATCAAAACCACACTGACATACCACCTTACACCAGTTAGAATAGCCTAAATTAACAAGACAAGAAACAACAAGTGTTGGAGAGGAAGTGGAGAAAGGGGAACCCTCTTACACTGTTGGTGGGAATGCAAGTTTATACAGCCACTTTGAAAAAAGTGCAGAGGTTCCTCAAAAAGTTAAAAATAGAGCTACCCTCTGACCCAGCAATTACACTACTGGATATTTATCCCAAAGACACAAATGTAGTGAAAAGAAGTGCCATATGCACCCTAATGTTCATAGTGGCAAAATCCACAATAGCCAAACTGTGGAAGAAGTCGAGATGCCCTTCAACAGACAAATGGATAAAGAAGACGTGGTCCATATATACAATGGAATATAACTCAGCCTCAGAAAGAATGAATACTCAGCATTTGCTATCAACATGGTTGGAACTGGAGGAGATTAAGTGAAATAAGTCAAAGAGAGAAAGACAACTATCATATGGTTTCACTTATTTGTGAAACATAAGGAATAGTGTGGAGGACATTAGGAGAAGGAAGGGAAAAATGAAGGCGGCGGGGGGAGGGGAATCAGAGCGGGAGATAAACCATGAGAAACTATGGACTCCAGAAATCAAACTGAGAGTTTTAGAGGGGAGCAGGGTGGGGAGAATGGGTTAGGCCAGTCATGGGTATTAGGGAGTGCATGTATCGCATGGAGCACTGGGTGTTATATGCAAGCAATGAATCATGGAACACTACATCAAAAACTGATGATGTACTATATGGTGATTAACAAAACAAAATAAATAAATAATAAAAATAATAAGAACATTCTCTTCACCAAAATGAAAAAATAATAAAGTGAGTCTCTTGTAAACTGCATATAGTTGAATCTTACTTTTTTCATCCTTTTTCTTAATCTATGTCTTTTGATTTGGGGAGTTAAATCCATTTACATTTAGATTTATTACTGATCTGGAAAGACTACTGGCGTTTTGTTATTTGTTTTCTGCATATGTCTTATAGCTTTATGCTCCTCATTTCCTCCATAATTGCTTTCCTTTTTTTTTTCTAAGTGATATTATTATCGTGATTATTTTTCTTTTTTTAATTGTAGTATACTTGACATGTAAAGAAGACATACAAATGTCTTCTTTGAGGTAAGTATAGCATAAAATTCATTTCAGGTGCAGAACATGGTGATTTGACAAGTCTATATATTATGCTATACTTACCGCAAGTCTATACATTATGCCGTAGTTACCATCTGTCACAGTGCTATTAGAATACATAAGCTAATTCTCTGTGCTGTGCCTTTTATCCCTGTGACTTATTCATTCCACAACTGGAAGCCTGTACCTCCCACTCCCCTTCACCCATTTGCCCATCTCCTACACACCTCCTCTCTGACAACTATCTGTATTTATGGGTCTGTTTTTGCTTTTTGTTTGTTTGTTCACTTGTTTTTATTTTGTAGATCCCACATATAAGAGAAATAATACAGTATTTATCTTTCTCCGTCTGACTTGTGTTCCCTTTTATTTTGTTGGTTTTTTGTAGTGACACATTTTTATTCTGTTCTCTTTGTGTGTGTGTGTGTGTTCTACAGATATTTTTTCCAGTTACCTAAAATTATAATAATTTCTTTTAAAGATTTTATTTATTTGACAGACAGAGATCACAAGTAGGCAGAGAGGCAGACAGAGAGAGAGGGGGGAGGAAGCAGGCTCCCTGCGGAGCAGAGAGCCCAATGCGGGGCTCGATCCCAGGACGCTGGGATCATGATCCAAGCCGAAGGCAGAGGCTTTAACCCACTGAGCAACCCAGGCACCCCTAAAATTATAATAATTTATTTTAAACTCTTACTAACTCAAATTCAATTGAATGCAAAAACTCTACTCCTTCATATCTCTGCACTTGACTTTGTTTTTGATTGATGTCACCAATTACATTTTTATATATTGTGTGCCCATTAATGTAGATTTATAATATACTTTACGCTTTTGCCTTTAAATCCTATAATAGAATAAAAGTAGAGTTGTGAATCAAAAATAGAATATACATGATTTATATTTATCCATGTATTTAAAAAATTTTTTTAAAATTTTATTTATTTGAGGGGGGCGGGGAGAGAGAGAGAACAGGGGAGGGGCAGAGGGAGAAGAGTGAAAGAATCTCAGACTCCATGCTGAGCATGGAGGTCTCCATGGGGCTCAATCTCAGGACACTGAGATCATGACCTGAGCCAAATCAAGAGTCAGATGCTCAACCAACTGAGGCCCCCATGTCCATGTATTTATTTTTATAAAAAAACTTTATAGGGGCGCCTGGGTGGCTCAGAGGGTTAAAGCCTCTGCCTTCAGCTCCGGTCATGATCCCAGGATCCTGGGATCGAGCCCCGCATTGGGCTCTCTGCTCAGCGGGGAGCCTGCTTCCTCCAATCTCTCTGCCTGCCTCTCTGTCTACTTGTGATCTCTGTTTGTCAAATAAATAAAAAAATAAAAAATAAAAATCTTTAAAAAAAAAAACTTTATATTTTTGTATGGTTCTGAATAACTGTCTAGTGTCCATTCATTTCAACCTGAAGGACTCTCTTTAGCATTTCTTGTAGGGCAGGTCTGGTGGTAATGAACTACTTCAGGTTTTGTTTATCTGGCAATGTTTTAATTTCTCCCCCACTTTCAAATTCTCGGTCAATGGTTTTTTTTCTTTTAGCAGTTTTAATATATCACCCTATTGCCTTCTGGCCTATGAGGTTTCTGCTGAGATATGCACTGAGAATATTATTGAGGATCTTTGGACGTGTTGAATTGCTTTTCTTTTGATACTTTGACAATTCTTTGACTTTCAACAGTTTGATTATAATGAGTCTTGGTGTGGTCTCAGATTTTCCTATTTGGAGTTTGTTGAACTTTTTGTATTTGTGTGTCTATATTATTCCTCAAATTTGGGGACTTCCTCATCATTATTTCTTCAGATAAGCTTTTTCTCTTGTTCTTCTGACCATTCTCTTAGTGTGGGTCTACCTGACACTGTCCCTTAGCCCCTACACTCTCTTTTCTCATTTTTTTTCTTCTCAGACTTGATTATTTCAAATGACTTGTTTTCAAAGTTGCTTATTCTTTCTTCTGTCTTTTCAAGTCTTCTTCTGAAACTTTCTGTTGAATTTTTCAATTCTGTTATGTTTTTCAGCTGTAGAATTTCTGTTTTGCTCTTTTCAATAATTTCTCTGTTGATATTCTCATTTTGTTCCTTTCTCATTTTCCTGATGTTGTTTGTCTGTCATGTTTTCCTTTAGCTCACGGGGCATTTTAAAGACATTTACATTTTTTGTGGAGTAAGTCTGAGGCCTCTGATAATTTTCAATTTCTGGAGTATTATTTTTCTTTTGAGTCGGCCATGTTTCCGTGTTTCTTTGTATGCCTTGTGATCTTTTGTTAAAAATTGAAAATTGGGCATTTGAAAAGAACAGTCTCTAGGTTTTTGTGGATTGGGTCTGTGCAGGGATAAATCTTCATTAATTAGTTTAGTGTGGAGTCTCAAGGTCCTCTCAAGCCTCTGAGGATGTGTCGTCCCATCTTGTGTGTGTGTGTTTTCCCCAAATTTCCCTGTACATATGTTTGCTTTTAGATGTCTTAATTTCCTGTGAGTCTTGCCCTGCTTTTCTCAAGGACTTAGATTTCTGTTGTATTCCTCTGCCCATAATCTCTTGACCCAGGTGTCCACAGGTCTGCAGCCTTCCTGCAGCTCTCATGTCACAGTGCTCACCACTGCTTCTGGATATCCAAACTATGCCACCATCCCATCTGTGTCCTAGAAAGGTGAGACAGAAATTAGTCCCCCGGGCATCCCCAAACAAGCCAGAATATGACAAACAAGTTCCACTTTTTTTCTCTCTCTTTCAAGGGAGGAACCAACGGATGGGCATTTTCCAATCTCAGAGCACTGGGGAGGAAATGGGGCAAGGATTGGCAGAAACACCCTGAAATTTCCTACCCTTTTGGGTGTGACTTTCTTTGGTTAGTCATTCACTGGTTTGCTACAACTTTTTAACTGATTTCTAGAATTCTCACAAAGCTACTTTTGTCTGTAAGTTGTATATTTGGTGTTTCTGTGGGAGAGTAGGTGTAGACTTTACTAGTCTGCCATCTGGCTGAAGTTACTCTTCTGTGTAAGTCTTCTGATGTAAGTAACCTTGTATCATTTTGGAAATATGTCGTGAAACAGTTGAATGAAATGAAACCATGTTGATTAAGAGAGAAGCAAATTATAGAATATTAATGTATTTGTGCTTCAGAGAATTGAGTAGAAGAAACTAAGTTTTTTTTAGACATTGGTGCTCAGAGTAAGTGCAAGGAAGTGCTAAAGGAGCCGTGAATGGCGGTGGTCTAAATAGTTATAGACCTGGGGACCAGAAGTTTAAAAAAGACCTCCAAATAACCTTTAATTGACCAGAAAGTAATAAGGTAATATTTAGTGATTGAGTTCTAACATATGGAGATTAAAGTACTTAGTTGGGGCTTAAAAGTTTTTATTTTGCAAAATAGGTTTTTCATCCGTTTAGAGTATGTTCATTTGTGAGACAAAGAATATAGTCTCTCCATGGTTTAATATATTTAGTTACTTTTTCCTCATAAGGAAAACCTAGAGGTAGAAAGAGTCAGGGGGTGGTTCAGCAGCTCAGTAATGCCAGAATGTGTGTGGGCATGCTTCTGGCCTTACACTCATGGTTGCAGATTGGTTCCTGCTGCCCCATATTCAGAGCAGAAAGAAGAGGCAAGTTGCTTCCAATTATCAGACTCTTTATCAGGAAAGCACTGAGAGACTTCAACTTACAGCTCACTGGCCATAATATGGTCACATGGCCTTTTTTGCTACAGAGGAGTCTGAGAAATTGAGTCTACATTTTTCTGCCTATGCTGTAGAATGTGGCAAGAGAGAAGGAGTGTGGGAATGGCTGTTGGGTAAGCGGATCCAGCAGTGTTTCCCCAGGCGTATTCAATGAGAGAAATTCTACATGGTTCGCAGGTAAGTAAGCAAGAAATTCTGTGCCTTAATTTCATCACAGACTTCCATTGTCTCCAGAGTCGTATTCTGATAGAGTGGTGCATGCACAAAGTGTATTTCTCAGTTTCTGTTTTAAGATAAGATTTTGTATTTTGGAACAAAAGCGTATGTTGCTTTTTTCCCCTGTTAACAATTTTAATAATATGTGACTTTTTTATTAACTCATTCAGACAACATTTATCAGGCGTCATCTATGTGATAGTAATTATAGTAGATACTGATAATTCAGAGATGAGTAAGATCCTTAGCTTCAAGCGGTTCATAGTCCAGAAGTTAAACACTTTGAGGTAAACAATTACATATATGCAATTATAATTTATTTTAAAAAGCATTGCTGTGCATATATGATGATATGTACATGCAGCTCTTGCGATGTGCATATTCTTAGTCTGCAGACAATCTTTTGAGTTTGTGGGTTTTGCTAGGAGATCCAGGGAAAACAGTTTAGAGATGACTTACAGTTCGTTAAGCAAATGCCACTGTGATGATACCACCTTTCTTTAATCTTTCTATTGTCCCTGAAGTCATTGAAATCTATAGGTCTTTTATGTATTTATTTTTTTAAAAGATTTTATTTATTTATTTGACAGAGAGAGAGAGATCACTAGTAGGCAGAGAAGGGGAAGCAGGCTCCCTGCTGAGCAGAGAGCCCGATGTGGGGTTCGATCCCAGGACCCTGGGATCATGACCTAAGCCGAAGGCAGAGGCTTAACCCACTGAGACACCCAGGCACCCTGAAGTCTATAGGTCTTTTATATGAGGCACGTTTACCCAACCTGATGATAATACAGTGGTTTGAATTTAGGTTCCAGTGTTATGCTTGAAAACTAAGAACGTCATTGATATTTAACTTTATGTCTAAAAAGAACTTGTGAGTGACTACATCTGGTTCTGTTGATGTACTCAGGTCCTGAGTAAGAATAAGAATATGAATCAACCGCACCTGGCAGCCTGAGGCATTCCATTTTCCAGCCCCTGAGATCTGCTGCTCCCAAGCAGACCACATGGAATGATTCCCCTTTCACTTCTGCTTCAGGAGCTCACAACTGCCTGAAATCATGAGAAACTTTCATGAGAAACTTCTTGGCTAGGAATCTTCTCCCTTTTTCCTCATTGGATTACAGGAGACCAGGCCATGGCATGAAAGCTTGCTTTCCTTTACCTCTACTTTATGATTCCGTGTCTCTGCAAAAGTCCCTTGTTTAGAAGTTCACAAACTCCAGTCTTTGGGCCAAATACTATAGCTGTAAAGTCTGGGAGCTAAGAAGGGATTTTATATTTTTAATTGGTTGAAAAACCCCAAAAGAGGACTTTTTTTGGTGACATGTGAAAATTACATGAAATTCACAATTTAGTGTCCACAAATACACTTTTATTGAAACACAACAATGTTCATTTGTTTACTCACTCTCTGTAGCTCGTTTTGAACTACAATGACCAAGTTGGATAGTTGCCACAGAGACCATATTATCTACAAAGCCTAAAGTATTTACCATCTGGCCCTTTACAGAGAAATTTTACCAACCTCAGATTTAGAAGAAAAATGTCTGCCTCTGGCTATAGAAATGAAATCCATAATCACATTAATAAACTACTCTAACCAGATTGGGATTGCCAATCACTTGCCAGTATACCGAGTTGTAGGGGCATTGACACTAGCGCATGGTAGTGGTGGGTGGGCATTTTTAGCAGCAGAACTGTTTTTTCAAGTAATTTTTATTAGTTTACTTGTTCAATATGATATGTATTTTTATAATTTATTTTATATAATTTTTATATTTTTATGTTATATATTATAACATAATATATATTTTTATATACAAAATTTGTATATTTAGATATACAAAAATGATATGAATACACACATTCTGGAGTGGTCTCTGGATTCATCTCTAAAGTCCCTCTGGTGGTCTCTAAAGTTCTGTGGCTCTAGGTTTGCCTGAAGTCTCAGCATCTATGCTCTTAGAAGGACTCTGTTATTGATAGGAGGAGCTCTACATGACTGGGGGTTTCCTGTTCCCACCTTTAGTAAGTGGTGCTGATAATCTCTATAAACCGAAAATCTGCATGTCAACTGTCACAACCTTTCCTCTCTTTATCCCCACATTCAATTTACCACTGAGCTCCATCAGTTCTAGCTCGTAAATATCTTGCGTGAGTATCCTTGTTTCACTTTCCACCACCACCTCCCTACCCAACATGCACTTGGACTCTGGGAAAAGTCATCCAGTGATGTCATTATTCACTCTTGCTCCCCCGAAATTACTCTCCATAAAGCAGGGTAGGCTTTTAAAAACAGATCTGGTAAGAGATTCCCTAGTTTGACCCCTTCCATGTCTTCCCATTGACTGCCTCTCCAGGCCCACCTCTTACCTCTGTCTACCTAGAACTCAATCATACTGGTCTCCTTTCACTTCCTTTACTGAGTAGTGGTCTGTTCAGCCTCAGGGCCTCCACGTCTGCTATTCCTTCCTCTCTTACTCCCTCTGTTCTTTAGTTCTTGGTTTTTGTTTACAAAGGGAAATGTTGAATATTTATCATATTCCAGATACTGTGTTAGTTGCTCAGAATACAGATAATGAAATGACATAATCCTGTCCAATATAGACCTTGTAATCTAAGAAGGGATACTTAGGTATATTAGGGATATACCCAAGGGATATATTAAACAAATAATCCTCAAATAATTACAATTGTGGTCAATGATAAGCTGAAAGATAAGCAGGAAGATTTCAGGGAGTAAAACGGGAGTATTGATTTCATCTTGGAAACATAGGGGAAACATTGTGGGAAGGATATTTAAGCTGATTCTCATAGGATGAACAATTATTCTTTTGGTAAGAGAGATAAGAACATTCTAAGCCAAGGAAAATAGCATGTACGAAGTCCTAAGGCTAAAAAGAATTGAAAAAGATCTAGTTCCAGAACATGAAGAGGAAGAGAGACATTGACTTAGAATAAGCTACAAATAAAGGGATGGCCTAAATCATGTAGAGTCTGGTAGGCCCTGTTAAGCATTTTAGCCATTGAGGAATTCAGATTTAAGTGTCTTTTCCTCCAGGAAGCCTTCCTTCATTCCCCAGCTGGATGAGGCAACCAGCCCCCACTCCCTGTTCTGACATCACACACATATGGTTCCACAGTCTCTCTTCTTTGTTGACCTTCTTTATTGCCTTGTCTCTTTTCCCTGCTAGCCTGAGAGCTCCATGAGGGTAAGAAATTTGCCTCCTCCATCGCTGTTCCTCTGTGCCTAGCACAGTGCTTGGAATACAGTTGAGAGTTCAATATTGGTGTGTTAAATAAATGAATGCCCCTCCTTTTCTGGCACTGTCTAACCATGGGCTCATCTGGTGCTTCCCAGAAGTGTGGAGGTCACCAGATATCTTGCAATGGCCCTATTTATGGATCATTCTCCTTGATAATTGGAATAGCCTCTCCCCTGCTCTCCTGACTTCTGTTCTCTTGCTTCTCATTACCATCCTTCCCGCTGCTGCCTGGAATACTATCCCAAAGTAAAATTTGGATCGTGTCTTTAAAAAAATGTTTTTTTACCCTAACAGACCCTCCATCACTTCTCCCTGCCCACAGAATAAACTTTAAGCTCCTTTGTTGCTGTCCTAAATCATCCATGAGTTGACCTTGACCTATCTTCCTGGTCTTATCTTTCAGTTCACTTATTCTGACCTCTGGTCATAGCCCAATTCCCCACCATGTCAGATGCTCAGATATGCTCCATTCCAGTTGTGGTACCAAGAAGGAATACCTTTCTCTTTCCTCTCTGTCAATGTTTGGCTAGTCCTTTGCTACCCAGAAGAATCCCAGCATACTGTTCTTTTTACTGTTTCTATAGCCCTGTGGTTCCCAAAGTACGGTCCCTGACCAGCAGCAAACTTGTCTGATGGGAAAATTCTCAGATCTTACCATAGACTTACTGAAAACCTGGAGTGCTGGGGTGGGTGGGTGGGAAGATGGGGGTACACGCTGGTTGAATGAACCTTCTAGGTGATTGTCATGCACATTTATGTTTGCCCAGTGCATAGCTGTACTTCTATTTTAGGATTTTAGAGTGCATTAAGTTCTGGCTAATTATTTACTTGTCAGTATCCCTTATTAGAATATAAGTAGCTTGAAGGCAAGAATTAGATCATATCCATTTTCTCTCCACCACAGTGGAGGAAATAAAATGGCAATGAAGTCCAGGGTAGTTATGGATAGTTGGTGCTGCTCCTTTTATTCCTAACGCAGTTTAAGGTTTCCCCCTCTGCAAGTAAATTTATTTGGAAAGGAAGATAAATTATGTTGCTATACATGATATTACATTACACCATATTTCATCACACACACATATATGTATCTATCTATATCTACCTATCTCTATCTATATCACTATAGTAATTAATTCACCTGCAACATTCTTTTTTTTTTCTTTAGATTTTATTTATTTATTTGACAGACAGAGATCACAAGTAGGCAGAGAGGCAGGCAGAGAGAGAGGAGGAAGCAGGCTCCCCGCCAAGCAGAGAGCCCGATGTGGGGCTCGATCCCAAGACCCTGGGATCATGACCTGAGCTGAAGTCAGAGGCTTTAGCCCACTGAGCCACCCAGGCGCCCCCACCTGCAACATTCTTAATGATGAATCCCAGACTTGAGTCTTAGGAACTTGCTAAGAAGAAAGTTCTCTAAGGGGAACCTGATTTGTCTTGCCTAGTTAGGATTTAGGATTTTTAGCCCTGCTTCTCAGACTTTCACATAAATATGAATCACCTGGGATCTTTTTAAACTAAAGTTTCCTGATTCAGTTGGTCTGTGGAGAGGCCCATGAGTCTGCCTTTCTCACAGGCTCCCAGGTGGTGCTGCTAGTCTGAGTGGGCCTCAGAGGGAAATTTTACAAATGACCTACCTTCTTGCAAACTAGCTATGTCGTTTTTGTCTGGCACGAGGAGATTTGGCATGAGTACAACTTCTTTGTGGTATTTTTATTCATGTATGGGTCAAAGGCCCTAGCCAGTGGTTCTCAACCTTGGTTACACTTTTGAATCACCTGGAGGTGGTTTTAAAAAATACCAGCGCCCAGGATCTACTCTCTGAGAGCCAGATTTAATGAACAACAGCCCTAGGCAATGAAGTAAAACAGGTGCAGAAATTACTGTTCTGTTCCACACAGCAGATCTATGACAAGTCTGCCCTTGAGAAGTTTTTCATCTAAATGGTAAGATGGTACAATGCATATTAGCAAGGACTTAACATAAAATTATTAAAAGGAAAAACAAAAAGCAAACTTTGTTCATGATATAAAATATGACAGACCACCTACAGGAATAGTTGGAAACCAAACCAAACAGTAGGCCTGCTAATATGTGTACCTTTCTCTGGAAATACTCCTAAGGAAATTGTTATTTGGGAGAATAGGAATCTTGCCTACTTGCTTGGATGATGAGGTTAGACCATCATTATTAGTGTATATGGCCCATTTGAAGATATTATAGCTGAAATATATTGGATTATATTCCAATTCTTTATCTCATACCTTGTTATAGAATTGTGAGACATCTACGCTCTTGTGTTGACTTTGCAATGCCTCCCACAAGAGCAGGAACAGCATATTTTCTTGTCTTATTGATGTTGGGATGGACCAATGGAATGTCACAATACAAAGACTTTAAATGTCACGATACAAAGACTTTAAATTTTTTTTTTAATTTTATTTATTTGACACACAGAGAGAGATCACAAGTAAGCAGAGAGGCAGGCAGAGAGAAGGGGAAGCAGGCTCCCCACGGAGCAGAGAGCCCGATGTGGAACTCGATCCCAGGACCCTGAGATCATGACCTGAACCGAAGGCAGAGGCTTAACCCACTGAGCCACCCAGGCGCCCCCAAAGACTTTAAATGTTTTGCTTGGCTTCTTGTACTTCTGCTGTTCCACAATAAGACCCCACTGAGGGGGGTGCCTGGGTGGCTCAGTCAGTTAAGTGTCTGCCTTTGGCTCAGGTCAATGTCTCAGAGTCTTGGGATCGAGTCCCATGTTGGGTTCCCTGCTCTCCCTGTGCCCCTACAGTGAGGAGTCTCCTTCTCCCTCTGTTTTCTCTGTTGCTCTCTCCTTCAAATGAATAAATAAAATGTTGTTATTGTTTTTAAAAATCACACCTAGTATAGCAGAGGTTCTGACTCACCTCCAGGAGACTGGGGTGCAGCTCAGAGATTTTTAAATATTAAACACATATTTAAATATTAATTCACTGACTTCTCCGTCTAAGGAACTACAAAGTTGAACAGACAATGTAGATGCATTTTGCCTAATACATTTGTTATCTTAATCAATGGCACATCTGAAATTACTTTATTGGATGATTTCTGTGATGAATCATCACTGTTTAATTGTAAAATAAGGATACAGTGGTTAGGGTTTTATAAAGTCAGAGTATTCAGTTTGGAAACTTCTTTATTTTGTTTAAATTGTTTCTTTTTTGAAATGATATGATAGTTGGTTAGCTATGTTTTTTTTTCCCTTACTTAGTTGGAAATTGAATGTTAGAAATCTTGCCTATGTTCTTAATTTTGGTGGCGTGCAGGAGGAGTTGCAGAATTTTCATGGCATATGAATCCAAAAGCTAGGAAACCACCTTTATAATCCATTAACCTCATCCAATGTAGAGAAATCAAATTTAGAAGATGAATATTAGCTGAGGATTAAATGAACCTGTAGGCAGAGGTCCTTCCTAGTTGCTGATAGGACAAACAAAACATGCCCTACAAGAAACCCATACTAATTAGGTGTTATACCAGAGCGCCGTGCGCCGTGTTTTGCCATCAGTTTTTGTTTTGCTTGTTTGTTTTGTGAACTTGTCTTAAATTGGTGAGGCTTCTCTGCAGAAATCAAGGATGGATAAAATAGATTTTAGCTAAGCAAATGCAGTATTTACAACAAACCACACCTAATCATATAAAAATGTCAAAATCGCTCTCCCTAATAGTGTTATGAGGTGTTCTAAAATGATAAGCTGTTAATTTCTCTTTCTGGGATTTCTAGCTGACTGTCAAAATAATGGTAATATCACCTGATATATTTTCAATATTAAAAAAAGATTGGCAATATCTTTATAAATATGCAGTACTGCAGAATTGAGACAAATGGTACCAGTTGGCTATGAATAAACTTCCCTGATTACTGTTTGGAGGGGCATTAACTCCTTCAACTCCATGAGGCAGCTATGATGGGGCAGAAACACAGGGACAGGCAAGACCTGGCCACCTGTGTGTGCTTGGACAAGTCATTTAATCTCTCTGAACCTCAGTTTATTTATCTCCAAAAGGAAGGATTTAGATTAGGTAGCTTTTAAGGACTGTACCAGATATGAAATTCTGTAATATATGTATTCATATAATTACATTTCCAAATGAAGAGGAAAAAAATGAGGTTAGTCTGGCCAAGTTATTCCTCAATACTTTCTTAGTAAGGTAGTATTCTTGCGAGTGAGGAAACAGAGCCACAGAAGGGTTAATTAATTTGCCCCAGATCACACAAAAACTTTATACTTTTGCATATGGTCTTTTGGATCCAATTTAAAATATATGTAGATCTATTTTTCCAAAAGAGTCTCAAAAAATTCCCATTATCTACATTTTACTTTAGCAGACATTAAAATTATTTTTACCCTCCTTAAGTGGATTATTAAATTCAGGGACATTTTCTGATTTACAATTATAAATAAACTATTTCTAAATACTAAGTGCCCTGACTTTTAAGAATCTTTACATTTTCCCTTTAAAAGATAAACAAAAACCAGGGGCCACCTGGGTGGCTCAATCAGTTAAGCATCTGTCTTCAGCTCAGTTAATGATCTCGGGATCCTGGGATCAAGCCCCAAGTCATTGTGGGCTCCCTGCTCAGTGGGGAGCCTGTTTCTCCCTCTCCCTCTGCCTCTCCCCCTGTTTGTGCTCTCTCTCTCTCTCTCTGTCAAATAAATAAATAATTCTTTGAAAAAAAGATAAAAACCAATTGAGTAAGCTGAAAAACAACTTGCTTTTTCCAATTATTATACATGTGCGTGTGTCTGTGTCTATGTGCCTGTGTGTCTATGTATATGTATGTCACAGGGAGGAAAATACTATGTCATTTTGTTTTCTCCTAACACTTTTTACTCCTATTCATCATAATATAGGAATTACTTGGTTATCTATAAAATGTGGCCCAGGTGAAACCCAGCTATCCTTAGTTTTCATAATGCACTCGAAGCACAGAGGTGTTCATTGACATCATCAAGGTCACACAGAACTTTACAATCCTGGCTGGGATTAGAATCTAAATTTTCTGACCCAGGCACTTTTCTCCCATGAGGCTGTTCTCTCACAGAGGGCTTAGACTACGGCCTCCTTCGCAGGCAGGATTTGGACACTCTCGTGAAGTGCTTCATTAACGGTCACAGCGCCCTTGGACATGGCTACCAATGACATCCCCAGGTAACAGATGATGGGTTTTGAACAGGAAATCAGGGAATTTAGAGCATAAATTCACAGGAAAATAAACTAAAGTGTGAGGACAGGCTGGACTTATACTAATAGTCAAGCCACGGCTTTCACGCTGGGAGTCCATTTTTTCCCTTGGCTCATCACTTCCACCTCCACAAGCATTTGGTTTAAATCGGATACTGTCCCTGGGACTAATATTCAACAGCCTAAGATCTAGTCTTTTCAGTTTGGATTTATTTTTTTCCCTACTAAAGCAGATTTCAGTGTATTTATAAGAACTCTGTCGATGATACTGTATAAATAGTATTCAAACAAGTTTCCTCAACCCTAATTAGAATATTGTTTTATTACGCTGCACATTTCCTAAATCGCACGCTAATTAAACGTATATTGTACTTCATTATTACCCATGAACAACTATCCGTACTCAGGATTTATGGCTGTGTACCGTGGTGGTTGATGACGATATCAGCATTTCAATTTCAAATGCGTTTCAGAGGTTTAGAGCTTATCTGGAAAATTAATTGCAGCTGAAAACCTGGCGTGGCCTGTTTTTACACAGACCAGCCTGGGGCTCTCCTGCTCCCGGCTCCTTTTTCTGGAACAGCTGCCTGGGGAGTGGGGTGAGGAGTGGAAGAGGGGCATAAAAGGAGAGTGGATGGTGGGGGGAGCAGAGAGCCACTCTTCTCAGACCTTTGCACCAACCGCTGGAGTCTGTCTGGAGGGGAAATGAAAACTCTCTTCTGCTTAATGAACGCAGTAAGTGGACGGAAGCCTGAGTTCCCAGCACTCCATTAGCAAGCCAGCCAGCCAGCCAGGTGTTGGCTGCTGTCAACGTTGGCAGATTTTGCCCTTTGTTTATTTTTTAAGCAAAGACTTCAGAGTTTCATGGGGTTTTCTGTTTGTTGGTTTGGTTTGGTTTGTTTTTAGTTGATCTCAGCTACAGGGTTTCAAGATATGGACGTGTTTGTTGGCTTAGAAGCAGATAGATGAAACTTGAAGGCAATTGGACTTTTTCCTGCCAGCTTGTCCCTCAACTTTTCCAAAGGCAGGTCAGGGAACAATAAAAGACAGCTACTCTGGCTGGTGGCCTTGCAACCCACGTCCTCAGCATTCTGCTTTGTGACTTTAATTGTACTCTGCCTAGCAACGTAAAAGAGCAGTTTTCCAAGGGAAAAAACAGGAGCATTTACTTTATTATTTATTTATTTATTTATTTTTAATAATTTAACAGGAAGATCCTGGTAATAGACTAGGAACTTTCAGTTTACCATGAACACTGAAAACCAAAACTCCCTGTTGAATTCAAAGGGCCATTTGGTTGCAAAAAGCAGCAACCAACAAACCCCAGGTTAAGTAAATGGAATGCAAGAACTGGAAGTGTAGCTGCATATTATGAGCGGTTGGAATTATAAGCTGGGAAGTCTTCAGGAACCAAGATTGCCATTCTTTGTCATCTCTCTCTTGCCCGTGCTTAGCTTCTCTTTCTTTCCATGGTGTATTTCACTTCTACCTCTTTTGAGACGTCTGCTTTACCCTCTGCTTTTTTTTTTTTTTTAATTTGAAGATCTCTTTATTTACAAACAATGCAGCCTTTCAAGTAATGTTTTTCAAGTTGGCATTTTTGCAGAAGGCAGAAGGGACTGAGGAGCCAATTTACATGAGGAGATAGTGGTCAGGATTTTGTTTTACCCTCTGCTTTTTACTGTGATCTGGTTCTCCACACAGTTTCCAAACTCCCAGCCTTGAGGGTCTACGTGACTCTCCATTTCCAGTGACTACCACTAATTACTACCGTTCTGCTATCTCAGTTTAAATTAAGAGACAGGCTCTGATTGACTCCACTTGGGTCAGCCGTCCAGCCCAGGTCTGATCGGTTTTGATGGGTGTGATGGCACCACGACCACTAAATACGTTACTTACTTTTGCAGAGTCTACGAAAGCGGCATTGCCAAGAAAGAGGGTGTTGGCTGGACACCTAGTGTATTGTACACACACCCTGGAAATGGCTTAATGGCAAGCAAGTGGTACCATATGTGAAAAACAGCTCACAGAAAAGAGAAAACAGTTTAATTCACTGGCTTCTAAGCATTAGAGGGCATACATATCTTCGCACTGCCTGTGAAAAATGCAGATGCCACAGCTCCCCCCAAAGATGATGGTGTAGGGGTAGTTAGCAAGAATCAGTACTTTTTAATAAGTCTTTCAGATAAGTCCAATGAAAATGGTCTGTATACCTCATTTTGAAAAGCCCTGGTTTCTCAGCTGATCCTTAACACATTCAGGTATAGCAAGTGATTAGTGGCAAAGAACATCTTTAATGATACTTAGTGTTGGTAATGTACAAGGACCCCTGATTTTCCCATAGTGACTGGAGCAAGTTAGGGAGTGGGAATGAACTGTGTCCTACATCTAAGCTTTGATTGTGATCTAGTGATTGGTGTGTATAAACAGTTCAGGATCCTATTCAGAGAAACTCCAAATGCCTTCGTTTTACGAGGGATAGTTCCTGTCTGAAAAATAAAAGGTAAATTAATTATGAAATAACACGGTCATATTAACAATGCCAGAGCAGTCAGCACTAGAGTGAAACATACCAGAGTTGATTACATTAGCTTGCCTGGGAGGATTGATACTAAACTGTCAGGAGTGACATTAAAGAACTTATAGTGCTGTTAGTCCTATCTCACAGGAGCATCAGAGAGGATAATTTAATTTCTTTCATCCTTGTTTCCAGGGTTTCATACCTTCCTGAAAACGCTCATTTTAAAGCGCACAGATTTATAATTTTTTCACCGGTCCCCCCCCCCCCCCGCCAAGTTAAAAATACACTGTACAGTTGCAAGCTTGCTGTTTTGTGTGTGTTGAAGAATGGTTTCAGGTTAGGTGGCGGGCCAAATATCTACCTTCCAACACTCAGGGCTCCGCCTGTTTTACTGGATGGAAAAACCAAAGCAGTGGAGGAAGAACAAAATTAAAAAGAAATTAAGATATGAGCTTTGTACAGCCAAGTACATCATCATCTTTCCACATGAAGCACAGAGGGTGGTTTTTCCAGGCGCACACAGGAGCGTGGCACCTGTGTTCATTTAAATGATTACACATTCAACAAAATTTGAATGTGTGATGTGCAATCATTTGAATCACTCATTATACATTAAAATAAACTGACACAAATACAACTTGTTCTCTGCTGCTTTTGAGAAGCTAAGTAAATTAAAGAACGAAACGAAGGTGATGCTAGGCTGAAGATTTGACACACAATAGAGTCAGAAAATTTCGAATTCATGGTTTTTGACTGTGATCAGATAACTGTGCTGGCATGTGATTAGAAACGCCACACGAGGAAGAACAGTGTCTGTTCCTTGTCCTGGATCTTCCCACCTAGGGCTCCCAGACCACTTCTCACTGGGCTTTGGACCGTAGCTTAGCCAGTGGAAAGAATGTAGTCCTCCAGCAAAATACAGGTGTTTCGCCCAGCTTCCCCCATTACAATTGTTTGTGATCACTGTCTCTTCCTTTTTACAGCTAATGATTCTTACATCCGACTTGAACGGGGCTTCTGACACTATCAATCCACTGAAACTATTTTCAAGGTTTACCACTTTGACAGATCCAAATTTCCTCCTTTCCTATCTTTCTTGACCTGTCAGCATTTGAAAGGGATGAGCCCCTGTCTCCTACCTGAAACTTCTTCTCCTTCCTTCCTCAATAACACACAGTTGTAGTTTCCTTCCTCATGGTAGTTCTGCTGAGCCTTCTCCCCCTCCTCCTCCATATTAAAATCTGAAATTTAAACGTGATGAAAACAGAACTCTTACTTTTTAAACATACCTCTCTTTAACAGTAGCATCTCCATCCCTAGTTGCTCTGGCAAAAAATGAGTTGTTATTCACTCCCATCTTTCCCTCTCTTCATCACATGTTCAATTCATTAGCAAGTCCATTCAGGACTGCACCCAAATGTTTCCCAATCCTTTGGGCTCCATTACTGTTCACCCTGAAGACTATTACAGCTATCAGGTTTCTCTCCTTCTAGTAGTAGGCAGTGTTCTTTCCCTCCAATTTTATCCATCTTTACTGATAACACCCTTGTCAGTCACCCATCGTATTTTGCCTGGCTACTGTAGTTACCTCCTAATTGACCTCCTAACTCTACAGCCAAAGAGATCCTCTAAAAAATACAGAGAAATTTTGACATTTCCTATAATAGCTTCCTATTATATTTAGAATAAACTTTGGGATCATCATAGCATACAAAGCCCTAGGAGATCTATTTCTGAATTCCATGACCATATTTTCTACGATTCTTCACTTCACAGAATGTTCTTTTAAAAACTTAAATCTGATTTTGTTTTTCCCGGATTAAAAACCTTCAAAGTTTAGTAATCTTTACCACATTGTACAATGTTATGTCTGTTAAGAATATTTTTGGCTCTAAGTAATGGAAAAACTAATTAATAGTGTCTTAAACAAAAAGGGAT
Organism: Martes martes; assembly: GCF_963455335.1. NCBI lineage: Eukaryota > Metazoa > Chordata > Mammalia > Carnivora > Mustelidae > Martes > Martes martes. The sequence goes on along the minus strand of NC_137895.1, from coordinate 81,292,945 downwards.
GAATTTTTCTTAAAGAACAAGAAATCCCAAGTAGACAGTTGGTGGTACTGGTGCAGCTGTTTAATGATTCCATGAAGTAATCAGATTCCTTCTTTTTTTCTCTTCCATCCTTAGTATGTTGGTGTTTGATCTTATGCCTATCACCTCATGGTCCCAAGATGGTTTGTAAGGTTCCAGACATCACATCTATATAATCCATGTTCAAGGTAAGAAAAAGGTAGAAGAGATACTCCTACTCCAGGGCCTTTGCACTTATTTCTCCAGCTGGAAAGAGTTTTCCCCAAATTTTCATATGGTTTGCTCCTTGTAACTACTGAGGTCACAATAGAGATATCTCAAAAGAGAAGAGTTACTAATCCAAAGTAGCACCTCTTAGTTTACTATAACTGTCTGGTGTTTTTTTTTTTTCTTCTTATTAAAATCTATATTCATTTTGTAGGGCTGCTATAACTAAGTATAAAAGACCAGGTGGCTTAATGTCTCTTCAGGCTTCTGTAACAAAAATACCATAGACTGGGTGGCATACATTACCAAAATTTATTTCTCACAACTCTGGTGGATGGAAAATCAAGATGCCTGCTGATTCAATTCCTGGTGAGAACCCTCTTCCTGGTTTGCAGATAGACACCTTCTTGTGGTATCCTCACATGGCAGGGAGAGAGAAAAGAAGCAAATTCTTTTGCGTCTCTTCTTATAAGGGCACTAATACCACCATGGAAGCTTTACTCTTAGGACCTAATTACCTCCCAAAGACCCCATCTCCGAATGCCATCACACTGGGGACTAGGGTTTCAACATAGGGATTTGTATGTTCAGTCTACAGGACTCAGACAATAGAAATTTATTGTCTCATAGTTCTGAAAACTAGAAGTCCATGATCAAAGTGTTAGGGTTGATTCCTTCTGAAGGCTGTAAGGCAAAGAGCTGCTCCAGACCCCTGTCCTTGGCTAGCAGATGGCCCTTTTCTCCCTGCGTCTTCACATTGTCTTCCCTTTGTATCTCTTTGTATCTACATTTCTTCTTCTCATAAGGATACTAGTCATATTGGATTAGGATCCAAGCTAATGACCTCATTTTAATGTGATTACCATTGTAAAAAACACCTATCTCTAAGGTCATGTTCTGAGGGATGGGGGTTAATAATTCATATATATTCATAATATTATATATATAATATATAGTTGTATATATAATTCATATAATATGAATATAGATATTCATAATACATATGGATTTAGGAAGAGGATATGATTCAGTCCATAAAACCTCAATAAATATGTACTAAACGGATGGATGGATTTGAATCACAGCCACCATTTACTGAATGTTTACAATGTGTCAAGTGCTACATGGAGTGCTTTACCCCATCTCCTTTAATTCTCACAGTAATCCAGTGAAGAAGGTTCTACGTGTATTCTCTTTTAGAAATGGGAAAACGATAGCTAGAGTTATAGTGAGTAAAAAGGCAATATAGTGGAGGCCAGGAAGACAGTAAAGTCTGGGCTGTCTCTAGCAAAATACTGAGGAAACTTCATTTGAGACATCTTCATTACCTTTGACCACCTTCAATCATAATTAGACAAGAAGACTGAAATAGAGTTTAGACAGGGGTCAGTAAACTGGTTTTTGTGAAATACATATTTTAGGCTTCTGGGTCACATGGTTTCTGTCATAACTTCTTTGTCATTGTAGTATGAAGCAGCCATAAAAAGTATATAAACAAATGACCATGGTTGTGTTCCAATAAAACTTTATTTATGAAAGCCAGTGACTAGCCTTGGTTAAAGAAATTTTTACTTTGTTTTTTTGTCCTTTCATTTTCCTAAAAGCAAATTAATTTTATGAATTTAGAAAAGCTATGCTGACCTGCATCTCTGAGATGCCCCTTTTACAGAGATTTGTACTATATCGTTCAAAATCTGAGAGATATTCAGAAGGTCTACAACTGTCCTCCCAAATGTTCTCTCCTCTGGAGAATATGTTGTCACGTCCTGTTACACGGTGAACTTATTTCTGAGTGATGACAGAAGAGAGCTGTGCGGACAGAGATGCAAAAGCTAGCAATCCTGAGTTTCATTCCTGGCTCAGGGATGGACAGAACTAGCTTCAGTGCCTATTACTTCAATTCTCCACGAGTTGTTTCCTTGCCTGAAGAGATCAGAAAACAAACCTTTATCTAAGGATGTAGTCCAGGGGTGCCTGGGTAGCTCAGTCATTAAGTGTCTGCCTTTGGCAGGTTATGATCCCAGGATTCTGGGATCGAACCCGCATCGAGCTCCCTGCTTGTTGGGAAGCCTGCTTCCCCCTCTCCTACTCCCTCTGCTTGTGTTCCCTCTCTCACTGTGTGTGTCTCTGTCAAATAAATAAATAAAACCTTAAAAAAAAAAAAAGGATGTAGTCCTTATTAAACCTTGGAGGTGACCTGAATAAATATACTTGATAAATAGGCAAGGTAAGGGTAACCTGATTAAGGGGAACTAAAGAATTCTCCCTTGTTGCCTGAGTATTTGTATATTTTCAACTTGCGCCCCTTGTCAGCTTTTGATGAGTTTCTTATATTTTCTCCTGATTATAAACCTCAAGGACTCAGCCTGTTTGTCTTTTTTGGTTTTTTTTCTCCCTCTTCTCACAACTGTCCTATTTCATTGTAGTCCATGGAGGTCTTCTTTTTTCAAGTCTAGAGAAGATGGGGTTTCCATGCCCCACCATTCACCCCTTCGTAGCAGGGTCCTTGTGGGCCCATGTCTGTTGCATTTTAAGCAGCCTACTTCTAAAGCAACCTGGGAAACAGGACCCAACAGAAGTGAATATGGGAGTTTATATGATAACCTCAAGATATTGCAGTAGCGGACCCTGATCTAAGACTTCTCCATGTCTTCATTTTCACTTGAGAATAAAATGACATTTTTTCTTATTACAACAGTGACACATGGCAATATGTTAGACTAAATGTCCTGAAAATCTGTCCAGTAGAAAATCCTAGGAATTCTAGATTAAATATAACAAATATCCTTTAAACACATAGCTGAAATGATAAAAATATTAGAGAAATCTCCAAGGGCCAAAAACAAAGAGGGAGCTGGAAACCTGTGTGGTTCTTCCCGAAATTATTCTTATTCTTATTCTCCTTCTCCTTCTTTTTTTTTTTTTTTTTTTTAAGATTTTATTTATTTATTTTCCAGAGAGAGAGAAAGAGCACATGAGCACAAGCAGGGAGAGCAGCAGGCAGAGGGAGAAGCAGGACCCTGGGATCATGACCTGAGCTGAAGGCAGCCGCTTAACTGACTGAGCCACCCGGGCATCCCCCGAAATTCTTCTTGAAGCACTGACTTCCCAGGGAGCATCTGTCAGTTCTAATAATCAACAAACTTTCATTTTAATGGTTGAGCAGTAGGTACAAGATGAGGTTTTAGAGCATTCAGGATGGGGAACTGGAACTTTGAGATCCCTCCAGAGCCAGGACCTCAGAAATACATTCTGAAGGAAGGAATGAACTAGAAAAAAAATCCACCTTGACACACACTTACTTATCAGGACCTAAGCTCCAGACTGAAAAAAAAAAAAAAAAAATGTAATCAAGGCCTTCCCATATGTGGGTTTGGGATTTGAATTTTAGATTACCTGAATGTCTAGGAAACCCTAGTCTGAGGAATTCAAGGGGTTCTTATTTGAGAGGACCCCAGGACGTGTGGCAAAAGCAAATGTACATTCCCCATGGAAGCTTGTCTTCTTATTCAGGTTCTGAAGGATTCTTATAGGTTAAACCCCAAATAAGGCTTCATAGGTCAAAATTTCAAAACACATAGGAAATGAAACATTATGTATGACAATGTTAGCAGATACAATAAAAGCAAAATTAGATACCCAATACCTTTTGATATTGAAGTATCACAAATAGATTATAAATAGATTTTAATATGTCTCTTTGCCAGTAACAGACTGGTTACTGTACCTTTAAAATCAAGAAGTATGAAACCTCTAACTTTGTTCTTCTTCAAGATTGTTTTGGCTATTGTGGTCCCTTGGGATTCCATATGAATTTTAGGATGGATTTTCCTAATTCTGAAAAAAAAGTCACTGGAATTTTGATAACGATCACATGAATTATTTTGAGTAGTATTGGCATTTTACCAATATTAAGTCTTTGAATCCATGAACACAGGATGTCTTTCCATTTATTAGTGTTCTATTTAATTTCTTTCAGTAATATCTGGTTTTCAGTGTACAAGTCTTTCATCCCTTAGATAAGGTGATTCCCAAGTATGTTATTTGTTTTGATGCGATTGCAAATGGAATGTTCTTAATTACCTTTCAGATTTTTCATTGTTAATGCATAAAAAAGCAACTGATTTTTGTGTGTTGATTTTGTAGTCTTTAATATTGCTAAATATACATATTCTAATGTTTTTGTGTGTGAAAACTTTAGGGTCTTCTACAAAATCATTGTTTGTGAACAGAGATAATTTTACTTCTTTCTTTCTAATTTGGATGTTCTTTATTTCTATTTTTTGCGTAATTGCTCTGGCTAGGATTTCTAGTACTATGTTGAATGAAAGTAATGATAATAGACCCACTTTTCTAATTCCTGATCTTAAAGGGAAAGCTCTCAGTCTTTCACTATTAAATGTGTTAGCTCAGCTAAACTTTTCAGAATATGGCCTTAAATATGTTGAGGTAGTTACCTAATAGTGCTAGTTTGTTGAGTGTTTATATCATGAAAAGGTGTTAAATTTCATCAAATGCCTTTTCTGCATCAATTGAGAAAATCATAGGTTCCTCTCACTCCCATTCTATTAATGTAATATATTACATTGATTAATATTTGTTTGTTGAACCATCCTTACATTCCAGGAATAAATCTCACTGCAGCATGGTATATAGTCCTTTTAATTTGTTGTTAAATTCTGTCTGCTAGTATTTTTCTTGAGGATTTTATCAGCAATATTCATCAGGGATATTGGTCTGCAATTTTCTTGTAGTAGCCTTTGTTGAGATTTGGTATTGGTGCAATGCATAGAATGAGTTTAGAAGTACTCCTTCCTCTTCAGTTTTCTGGAAGAGTCTGAGGAGAATTGTTCTTTTGTGTGTTTCTAGGAATTTGTCCACTTTATCTGAGATATTGAATTTGATGTACAATTATTCATAGTATTCTCTCATAATCCCTTTTATTTCTGTAAAATCTACTGTAATACCCCTTTGTCATTTCTGATTTTAGTTTTTGAGGTTTTCTATAAGTCATTGTAGCTAGAGTTTTGTCAGTTTTGTTGATCTTTTTGAACAATCAATTCTTGGTTTCATTGATTTTTCTCCATTAATTTTTTAACTCTCTATTTTGTTTATCTCTATTCTAATCTTCATTATTTCTTCCTTCAGCTAGCTATTGATTTGCCATCTTCTTCTCTTTTTATTCTATCCAGTATAATTAATATATGCTATTATATTAGTTTTAGGTGTATAATATAGCTATTGAGCAATTCTAGACATTGCTCAGTGCTCATCATGGTAAGTATATTCTTAACCTTCTTCACCAATTTCACCCATCCCCTCTGATGACCACCAGTTTGTTCTCTATATTTAAGAGTCTGGTTTTTTGTCTTCTTTTCTTTATTTTATTTAATAAATTCCACATATGAGTGAAATCATATGGTACCTGTTTTCTTGTCTTTTTCTGACTTATTTCACTTGGCATTATACCCTCTAGATCCATCCATGTTGTTGAAAATAGCAAGATTTCATTTTTTTTTAAGATTTTATTCATTTGACAGACAGAGATCACAAGTAGGCAGAGAGGCAGGCAGAGAGAGAGTGGGGGGAAGCAGGCTCCCCGCTGAGCAGAGAGCCCGATGCGGGGCTCGATCCCAAGACCCTGAGATCATGACCCGAGCCGAAGGCAGAGGCCTAACCCACTGAGCCACCCAGGCGCCGGCAAGATTTCATTCTTTATCATGGCTGAGTAATATTCCATCGTGTGTGTGTGTGTGTGTGTGTGTGTGTGTGTGTGTGTGTGTGACTATTATATTAATTTGACTATTATAAATAATGCTGCAATAAACATAAAAGTGCATACATCTATTCAGATTAATTAGTGTTTTCATTTTCTTTCATTAAATACCAAGTAGTGGAATTACTAGACCATATGATAATTCTATTTTTAATTTTTTTGACAAACCTCCATACTGTTTTCCACAGTAGCTGCACCAGTTTGCATTCCCACTGACAGTACAAAAAGGTTTCCTTTTCTCCACATCCTCACCAACACTTGTCTCTTGTATTTTTAATTTTAGACATTCTGACAGGTGTGAAGTGATATCTCATTGGGGTTTTGATTTGCACTTCCCTGATGTTGTGCATCTTTTCATGTGTCTGTTTGCCATGTATATGTCTTCTTTGGAGAAATGTTTGTTCATGTGTTCTGCCCATTTTTTACTTTGATTATTTGTGGGGTTTTGAGTTGTAGAAGTTCTTCATATATTTTGGATAGTAACCCTTTATTGGATATGTCATGTGCATTTATCTTCTCCAATTCAGTAGGTTGTCTTCTTGTTTTGTTGATTGTTTCTTTCATTGTACGGGAGCTTTTTATTTTGTTGTAGTCACATAATTTACTTTTGCTTTTATTTCCCTTGCCTGAGGAGACAGTGTTGCTGTGGCTGATGTCAGAGAAATTACTACCTGTGATCTCTAGTAGGATTTTTATGGTTTCAGGTTTCACATTTTGATTTTTGATCTATTTTGAGTTTAGGTTTATGTGTGGTTTAAGAAAGTGATCCAGTTTCATTCTTATGCATGTTGTCCTATTTTCCCAACACCGTTTGTTGAAGATATCATCTTTTTCCCATTGGATATCCTTGCCTCCTTTGTCAAAGATTAATTGACCATATAATCATGGGTTTATTTCTGGGCTCTGTATTCTGTTCCATTGATCTATGTGTCTATTTTTGTGCTAGTAATAACTAATTTCATTACAGTAGTTTTGTAGTGTGTCTTGAAATCTGAGACTGTGATACCTCCAGTTTTGTTCTTCTTTATAAAGATTGCTTTGATTATTCAACAGCTTTTGTGACTTGATAACATTTTAGTATTATTTACTCCAGTTCTTTGAAAAATGTTATTGGTATTTTGATAGGGATTGCATCAAATCTGTAGATTGCTTTGAGTAATATGAACATGTTAACAATATTTGTTGTCTCAATCCCTCAGCATGAAATATCTTTCTATTTGTTTGTGATATCTTCAATTTCTTTCATCAGTGTTTTATAGTTTTCAGAATATAGGTGTTTCACCTCATTGGTTAAGTTTATTCCTAGGTATTCTTGATGCAATTGCAAATGGGATTGTTTTCTTAACTTCTCTCTCTGCTGCTTCATTATTAGTGTATAGAAATGCAACAGATTTTTGTATATTGATTTTGTGTCCTGCAACTTTACTGACTTCACTGATACTGTCAAATTTTGTGTGTGTATGTGTACAGAGTCTTTAGGGTTTTCTATATGGAGTATCATGTCATCTGTAAATAGTGGAAGTTTTAGTTCTTCTTTACTGATTTAGATGCCTTTTATTTATTTTTGTTGTCTAATTGCCATGGCTAGGATTACCAGTATTATGTTGAATAAAAAAGTGTTGACAGTGGACATCCTTGCCTTACTCCTGATCCTAGGGAAAAAACCATTTTTTTGTTTTGTTTTGTTTTGTTTTGTTTTGTTTTGTTTTTATCATTTAGTATGATGTTGGCTATAGGCTATAGGTTTTTCATACAGGGCCTTCGTTATGTAAAGATACGTTCCCTCTAGATCTACTTTGTACAGGGTTTTTATCATGAATGTTGATGTTGTACTTTGTCAAATGCTTTTTCTGCATCTATTGAAATTATCATGTGGTTTTTATCCTTTTATTGATGTATCCTATCATGTTACTTGATTTGTGAATATTGAACTACCCTTGCATCCCTGGAATAAATCCCACGTGATTGTGGGATTTATTGGATCTGAGTTACTAATATTTTGCTGAGGACTTTTTTCCTCTATATTCATGAGAGAGATTGGCCTGTGGTTCTCCTTTTTATTTTGTGATGTGTTTATTTGGTTTTGATATTGGTGTGATACTGGCCTCATAGAATGAATTTTGAATCTTTCCTTCCTCTTCTGTTTTTTGGAATAATTTGAGAGGAATGGGTATTAACTTTTTTTAAAATGTTTTGTAGAATTTTCCTATGAAGCCATCTGGTCCTGGACTTTTGTGTTTTCCTTTTTTTTTTATTCAGAGTTTTTTGATTAATGATTCAATTTCATTGCTGGTGATTGGTTTGCAAATTTCTATTTCTTCCTGGTTCAGTTTTGGTAGTTTATATGTTTCTAGGAATTTATCCATTTCTTCTAAGGTGTCCAGTTTGTTGGCCTATAGTTTTTCATAGTTTTCTCTTGTAATTGTTTTTATTTCTGTGGTGTTGGTTATTTCTCTTCTTTCATTAATAATTTTGTTTATTTAGGGGTGCCTGGGTGGCTCAGTGGGTTAAAGCCTCTGCCTTCGGCTCAGGTCATGATCTCAGGGTCCTGGGATCGAGCCCTGCATCGGGCTCTTTGCTTGGAAGGGAGCCTGCTTCTTCCCTCTCTCTCTGCCTGCCTCTCTGCCTACTTGTGATCTCTCCCTCTCTATCAAATAAGTAAATAAAATATTAAAAAAAATAATTTTGTTTATTTAGGTCCTCTCTCTCTCTTTAATGAGTCTTACTAGAGGTTTATCAATTTTGTTGATCTTTTTAAAAACCAGTTCTTAGTTTCATTGTTTGTTTGGTTTGTTCAGTTTTTAGTTTCTATATCATTTATTTCTGCTCTAATCTAACATGTTAAATGGCATGTTGTTTAACCTCCATATGTTTCTCTTCTTTCCAGATTTTTTTCCTGTGGCTGATTTCTGGTTTCATAATGTTGTGGTCAAAAAAGATGCCTGGTATGATTTTGATCTTTTTGAATTTGTTCAGACTTGTTTTGTGGCCTAACATGTGATCTACTCTGGAAAATGTTCCATGTGCACTTGAAAAGAATGTGTATTCTGTTTTAGGATGGAATGTTCTGAATATGTCTTTTAAATCCATCTGGCCAGTGTGTCATTCAAAGCCACTGTTTCCTTGTTGATTTTCCATACGGATGATCTTTCCATTTCCATCAGTATAAGTAGGGTGTTGAAGTTCCCTTCTATTGTTATAATACTGTCAATTATTTCTGTTGTTTGTTATTACCTATTTTATGTATTTGGGTGATCCCATGCTGGATGTATGAATATTTACAATTGTTATATCTTATTGTATTGTACCCTCTATTATTATATATTGCTCTTTTTTGTCTCCGTTATAGTCTTTTTTTTTTTAAGATTTTATTTATTTATTTGACAGAGATCACAAGTAGGCAGAGAGGCAGGCAGAAAGAGAGAGAGGGACGCACGCTCCCTGCTGAGCAGAGAGCCCAATGCGGGACTCGATCCCAGGACCCTGAGATCATGACCTGAGCTGAAGGTGGAGGCTTAACCCACTGAGCCACCCAGGCACCCTATAGTCTTTATTTTAAAGTCTATTATGTCTGATGTAAATATTGCTTCTCTGGTTTTCTTTTGACATACATTTGCGTGATAAGTGCTTTCCATCCCTTTGCTTTCAATCTCCCGGTATCTTTAGGTCTAACATTAGTCCCTTATAGGCAGCATATAGATGAGTCATTTTTTTTTTAATCCACTCTATCACTCTATGTCTTTTGATTGGAGAATTTAGTCCATTTACTTTCAGAGTAATTACTCATGGCTATGTATTTGTAGCCATCTTGTTACTTGTTTTGTTGTTGTTTCTATAGATTTTTCTCTGCTCCTTTTTTCTCTTGTTCTCTTTTGTGGTTCGTTGGCTTTCTTTAGTGATATACTTGGATTCCTTTCTCTTTACTCTTTGTATATTTATTGCTGGTTTTTGATTTGTGGTTACCATTAGGTTTGTATATACATCTTCTGCACATAGCAGTTTATATAAAGATGGTCACTTAAGTTTAAATCCATTCTTTATTCCTTTTCCTCCTATATTTTAGATATATAGTGTCATGTTTTACATCCTTTTATGTTATGAATCCCCTGACTGACTTTTACAGAAATATTTATTTTTATTGCTTTTGTGTTTTTCCCTTTTCATACTCTTACTTATTCTCTTTTCACTCAAAGAGCTCTCTTTAATATTTCTGGTAGGACTGGTTTACTGCTCATGAACTCCTTTCGTTTTTGTTTATGTGGTAAACTCTCTCTCCTCTATTCTGAATGACAGCCTTGCTGGAAAGGGTATTCTAGGCTACAGATTTTTCTGTTACAGCACTTTGACTATGTCCTCCCATTCCCTTTTGGCCTACAAGATTTCTCCTGAACAATTTGCTTATAGCCTTAAGGGGTTTCCCTTGTATGTAACTGTCTTCTCTTCTCTTGCTGCTTTAAATGTGGTTTGTTTTTTTTTCTTCATCACTATTTTTTGCCATTTTAATTACTATGTGTAATTGCTGTGGAACTCCTTGAGTTGAATTTCTGGGGGCGGGGAGGGTGCTCTCTGTGCTGCCTGGATTTGGTTATCTTTTCTTTTCCAGATTACAGAAGTTTTCAGCTATTATTTCTTCAAATAAATTTTCTGTACCCTTATCTCTCTTTTCTACTCAGATATCTATAATGCAGATACTACACTTGATGGAGTCACTGAGTTCCCTAAGACTATTCTCAATTTGCATATTTTTCTTTCCTCTCCTTTGCTCAGCTTGGTTAGTTTTCATTACTGTCTTCTAGATCATTAATTTGTCCCTCTGCTTCATCTAGCCTGCCATTTATTTTGTCAAGTGTATTTTTTTAAAGACTTTTAATTATTTATTTGACAGACAGAGATCACAAGTAGGCAGAGAAGCAGGCAGAGAGAGAGGAAGGGAAGCAGGCTCCCCGCTGAGAAGAGAGCCTGATGTGGGGCTCGATCCCAGGACCCTGGGATCATGTCCTGAGCTGAAGGCAGAGGCTTTAACCCACTGAGCCACCCAGGCGCCCATGTCAAGTGTATTTTTAATTTCATTTATTGTGTTCTTGATCTCTGATTGGTAGTTTTTAAAAGAAAATCTCTGTGTTAAGGGTCTCACTGAGTTCCTTCACTCTTTTCTTAAATCCAGTGAGTATCTTTATCTAATGAATATAATTATTTTACATTCTCTATCATGCATATTACTTATATCGATTTTGCTTTGGTCTCTTGCTGTGGTTTGGTCCTTTTATTTCATTTGGGACATATTCCTGTCTCCTCATTTTGTCTGAATACCTGTGTCTATTTCTGTGTGTTAGGAAAGTTAGCTACTTCTCTTGTTTTTAATGGTAGCCTTATGAAGAAGAGGTACTGTAGTACCCTACAGTGCAGTATCCCCTGTTCCCATAGGCCTGGTGCTTCAGGGAGTATTTTCTATGTGTGTTGTGTATGCTCTGCTATTGAGTCTTGGCTTTGTTTTCCTTCAGACCAGTTGTCAGCAGAGGCTCTCTTTGCCTATTGTGAACAGAAGGTGTGCAGTGGTCTGACAGTGAAGCAAGACCTGCCCCTGCTGGAACTAAGGTCCCCCCAAATATGGGGGTCTTGACAGGGCTTGTTCGGGTCTTTGGAGGAGAGGCCCACAGCACCAGGACTGAGGCAAGCATGACTGGGAAGCACAGGTTGGGGGAGGGTACAAGCAAGTTAGATAAGGAGTGTTGGAGCTGTGTTGGTTCCCACAGGTGGCCATTGTTTATGCTGGGGAAATAGGGGAGGCGAATGGCACCTGCTAGCTCCTTTGTTCCTGGAGGAGTCTCCCCATGATCCCTGTCTCTCTGGGCCATGCTCTGAGATGAGCAAATCACTCTCCCTCACATCTGCCCCCCAGAGTTTTTTCAAACTGCTAGTTCTATACTGTATCTGCACAGTTTGTTTGTCATGCTGTCTCTTTAAGGGTGGAGACTCTACCTCCTAATACTTCAGGGCTCTTCCAGAGCCGAGCCCACTGATTTGTTAAATTTCAGACTTTAAATCTCACTGGTTTTGAGAATTCATGGAATTCAGCCTCTCTCACTTTCAAAGGCAAATATTATGGAGATTCCTTTTCCTGTTCATGGTCTCCCCAGTATAAAAGTTTGTTTTCTGCCCTTCTCTGTGCCACAGGTTCCCTCCCAACTGCAGATGAAATATGGCCATGTCTTTGCCCTTCCTACCTCCTTCAGTGTGGCTTCCTTCCCTTCATTTAGTTGGGAAGTTTATTCCATCAGTCTTCAGGTCATTTTCTTGGTTATTTATGCTGGAATGGACATTATCCAGTTGTATTTGTGGGAGGATGTTAGCTTAGGCTCTTCCTACTCTGCTGTCTTCCCAGCTGACCTCTAGAGACATCTTTTTTCCCAGTTGTATTGAGATATAATTGACATACAACATTGTGTAAGGTTAAGGTATACACAATGTAGTGATTTGATCAGCTAATATATTGCAAAATGATTACTATCACAACATTTGCTAACACTTCCATCATGTTAACATGATTACCATTTCTCTTTTATGTTGAGAGCATTTAAGATCTATTTTCTTAACAATTCTCAAGTATCATGTTACAGTATTATTAACTCTAATCACCATGCTGTATGTTCGATCTCTAGAATTTATTCATCTTATGACAGAAGTGTATACTCTTTAACCAGCATCTCCCCATCTCCCCCACCCCCAGCCCCTGATAACCACCATTTTACTCTGTTTCCAAGTTTGGTTTCTTTTTTTTTTAGGTTCCATATATAAGTGATGTTTTATAGTATTTGTCTTTCTCTGAATTAATTTAACATAATGTTCTCAAATTTCATCTAAGTTTTCACAAGTGATAAGATTTATTTTCTCATGGCTGAGTAACATTCCATTGTATTTATACATCACATTCTTTTTATCCATTCATCTGTAGACAAAGATTGTTTCCATATATTGGCTATTGTGAATAATGCTGCAATGAACATGGCAATGCAGATAGTTCTTTGAGGTCCTGTTTTAATATTTTTTGGATGTATATCCAGAAACTGAGTTGCTGGACCATATTGTAGTTCTATTTTTAACTTTGGAGAAACTTCCATACTGTTTTCCATTAGTGATTGCAAGAATTTACATTCATACCAGTAGTGCACAGGGCCTCTCTTTTCTCCAGATCCTGATCAAGACTTGTTAGTTCTGGTCTTTTTGATGATAGCCTTTTAACAGGTGTGAGGTGGTCTCTCATTTGGTTTTAATTAGCATTTCTATGATGACTAGTGATGTTAAGCACCTACTGACCATTTGTATGTCTTCTTCGCAAAAATATTCAGATCCTCTATCCATTTTTAAATTGCACTGTTTGTTTTCTGTTGAGTATTTTGGACATTAACCCCTTATCAGATATATGATTTCAAATATTTCTTCCCATTACCTAAGTTGCCTTTATATTTTGATAATAGTCTTTTGTCTTGCAGAAATTTTGTAAGTTTGATGTAGTCCCACTTACTAATTTTTGCTTTTGTTGCTTGTGCTTTTGGTTTCATATCCAAAAAATTATTGTCAACACCAATATCCAGGAGCTTCTTCCCTACCATCTTCTAGAAGTTTTATTGTTTCAGTTGTTATGTTTATGTCTTTAATTCATTTGGAGTTAATTTTTGTGAGTGATATAAACAGGGGTCTAGTTTCATTCTTCAGAGCATGATTTACAGTTTTCCCAGCATCGGTCATGAAGAAACTATTCTTTCCCCATTGAGGTCTTGGCTCCCTTGTCAAATATTAGTTGGCTATACATGCAAAAGCTTATTTCTGGGTTCTCGATTCTCTTTCATTCGTCTATGTGTCTATTTTTATTCCAGGACTAATATTGGATTACTGTAGCTTTGTAGTATAGTTTGAAATTAGTAAGTGTGATGTCCCCAACTTTGTTCTTTTTCAAGATTACTTTGGCTATTTGAGGTCTTTTGTAATTCCATACAAATTCAAGGATTGTTTTTTCTACTTCTATGAAAAATGTCATTGAAACTTTTTAAAATTTAATTTAAGTTTTTTTTTTTTTCATTTTATTTCTTTTCAGTGTTCCAGCATTCTTTGTTTATGCACTATACCCAGTGCTCCATGCAATATGTGCCCTCCATAATACCCACCACCAGGTGTCATTGAAATTTTGATAGGCATTGCCTTGAATCTATAGGTGGCTTTGGGTAGTTTTCTTTGAGTAGTGTTTCTTTCTTCTTTTCCTGCCTTTTTTGTTTTTAATTTTATTACTGAAGTATAGTTGATATGCAATGTTTTATTAGTTTCAGGTGTACAACATAGTGATCTAATAATTCTATAGCTATGCAATATTCACCATGATATATGGAGTTACCATCTGTCATTATATAACATTATTACAGTATTATTGACTATATTCCCAATACTATGCTTTTAATACCTGTGAATTACTTATTTTATAACTGTAAGCTTTTACCTCTTAACTCCCTTCACCTATTTCACCCATTACCCCTACTCCCCTCCCCTTTAACAATCACATTTGTTCTCTGTATTTGAGTTTGTTTCTGGTTTTGTCTGTTCTGTTTTATTAGATTTCACATATACATGAAATCATACAGCATTTGCCTTTCTCTATCTGACTTCTTTCACTTAACAAAACACCCTCTGGGTTTATCTATGTTGAGGAAAATGAGAAGATCTCATTCTTTTTTATGACTGAGCAATCCAGTTGTGTACATATATACCACATCTTCTTTATCCATTAACCTATCAACACTTAGGTTGCTTCTGTATCTTGGCTGTTGTAAATAATGTTGCAAAGAGCACAAGATTGTGTGTATCATTTTGCATTAGGGTTTGGGTGAATACCTAGTAGTGGTATTACTGAATCATGGTAATTCTATTTTTAATTTTTTGAGGACCCTCCATATTGTTTTCCATAGTGGTTTCACCAATTTACATTCCCACCGAAAGTGCACTAGGGTTCTCTTTTGTCCACATCTTTACCAACACTTGCTATTTCTTGCCTTTTTTGATTCTATCCATTCTAACTAATGTGGGATGATATCTCACTGTGGTTTTGATTTGCATTTCCCTAGTGATGTTATCTTTTCAAGTGTCTGTTGACGATCTGTATGTCTTCTTTAGAAAAATGTCTGTTCAGATCCTCTGCCCATTTCTTAATGGGATTATTTGTTTTATGGTGTTCAATTGTATACATTCTTTATATATTTTGGGTATTAACCCTTTATCGGACATATAATTTGCAAATATCTTCTCCCATTCAGTAGGTTGCCACATTGTTTTATTGATGGTTCCTTTAGCTGTGCAAGAGCTTTTTATTTTAGTGAAATTCCAATAGTTTATTTAGAAAAATGTGTCTCAAAAATGTTGCTAAGGTTGATGTCTGAGGTTACTGTGTGTATTTTCTTTTAGGAGTTTTATGGCTCCAGGTGTGTCTCACATTAAGTTTTAAATCCATTTTGAATTTATTTTTGTGTGTGGTGTAAGAAAGTGGTCTAGTTTTATTCTTTTGCATGTTGCTATCCTGTTTTCCCAGCACCATTTATTGAAGAGATTATCTTTTTCCCATTGTATATTCTTGCCTCTTTGTCAAAGATTAATTGACCATATAATCATGGGTTTATTTCTGGGCTCTGTATTCTGTTCCATTCATCCATGTGCCTATTTTTGTGTCAGTAATTTGCTAATTTGATTACTGTAGCTTTGTAGTATATCTTGAAATCTGTGACTGTGATTTTGTTTTTGCTTTGTTCTTCTTTATAAAGATAGATTGCTTTTGTTATTCAGGATCTTTTGTGGTTTGGTAACATTTTAGTATTATTTTTGCTAGTTCTATGAAAAATGTTATTGGTATTCTGATAGGGATTGCATCAAATCTGTAGATTGCTTTGAGTAGTATGAACATGTTAACAATATTTGTTGTCTCAATGCTTCAGCATGAAATATCTATTTGTGATGTCTTCAATTTCTTTCATCAGTGTTTAACAGTTTTCAGAATACAGGTCTTTCATCTCATTGGTTAAGTTTATGCCAAGATATTTTATTATTTTTTGTGCAATTGCAAATGGGACTGTTTTTTAAAGTTTCTCTTTCTGCTGCTTCATTATTAGTGTGTAGAAATGCAACAGATTTCTGTATATTGATTTTGTGTCCTGTAATCTTACTGAATTCATTGTTACCATTAATTGCTTTTTTGGTAGAGTCCTTAGGGTTTTCCATGTATTGTAACATGTCATCTGCAAATACTGGAAATTTTACTTCTTCTTTACCAATTTGAATACCTTTTCTTTCTTGTCTCATTGCTATGGCTAGGACTTGCAGCACTATCTTTTTTTTTTTTTTTAAGATTTTTAAAATTTATTTGACAGAGATCACAAGTAGGCAGAGAGGCAGGCAGAGAGAGAGAAGGGAAGCAGGCACCTTGCCGAGCAGAGAGCCGGATGTGGGGCTCAATCCCAGGACCCTGGGATGGAGACCTGAGCTGAAGGCTTTAACCCACTGAGCCACCCAGGCACCCCTAGGACTTGCAGCACTATCTTGAATAAAGGTGGTGAGAATGTACACCCTTGTGCTGGTCCTGATCTCAAAGGGAAAGCTGTTTTTCACCACTGAATATAATACTAGCTGTGTTGTTGTTGTTGTTTTTTCATGTACAGCCTTTATTGTATTGAGGTGCATTTTCTCTAAACCCACTTTGTTGAGAGCTTTATTAACAATAGATATTGGATTTTGTCAAATGCTTTTCTGCATCTATTGAGATCATCATATGATTTTTGCCTTTCATTTTTTAGTGTGATATGTCACAATGATTGATTTACAGATATTGAACCATCCTTTCATCCCCAGAATAAATTCCACTTAATTGTGGTAAATGATCCCTTTAATGTATTATTGAATTTGGTTTGCTAACATTTTGTTGAGGATTTTTGCATTTGTGTTTACCAATACTGGCTTGTAGTTTTCTTTCTTTTTCCTTTTTCTTTTTTTCTCTTGTAGCGTCTTTGGTTTTGGCTGGCTTCATAGAGTGAATTTGGAAATTTCCCTTCTTCTATTTTTAGGACTATTTTGAGAAGAATAAATATTAACTCTTTTTTTTTTAAGATTTTATTTATTTGACAGAGATCACAAGTAGGCAGAGAGGCAGGCAGAGAGAGAGGAAGGGAAACAGGCTCCCCGCTGAGCAGAGAGCCCGATGCGGGGCTCGATCCCAGGACCCAGGGATCATGACCCAAGCTGAAGGCAGAGGCTTTAATCCACTGAGCCACCCAGGCGCCCCTAACTCTTTTTAAAATAGTTGGTAGAACTCACCTATAAAGCCATCTGGTCCTGGACTTTTGTTCATTGGGATGTTTTCCATTTACCAATTAATTTTTTTTTTACTAGTAATCTCTTTGTTCATATTTGCCATTTCTTCCTGATTCAGTTTTCGAAGATGGAATGTTTCTAGGAATTTTTCCATTTGTCTAGGTTGTCCAATTCCTTGTCACAATTTTTTGTAGTAATCTCTTATAATTCTTTACATTTGTGTGGTTTTGGTTGTTACTTCTCTTTCGGTTCTGATTTTATTTAGAGTCCTCTCTTTTTCTTGATGAGTCTGGTTAAAGGATTATCCATATTGTTTATGTTTTCAAAGAACCAAATCTTGGTATCATCAATTTTCCTTTTGTCTCCATTTATTTCTACTCTGATCTTGATAATTTTTTTTTTCTACTAACATTGCACTGTAGTTGTTCTTTTTCTGGCTCTTTTAAGTGTCAGATTTGATTGTTATTATTTGAGATTTTTCTTGTTTCTTGAGGTGGGCCTATATCACTATACATTCCCTTTTAAAACTCCCTTTGCTACATTCCAAAGAATTTGGATATCATATTCCATTTTCATTTGCCTCCAGGTATTTTTTAATTTCATCTATGATTTCTCTGTTAACCCATTGGTTGTTTAGTAACATGTTGTTTGGCCTGCAGTGGTGGGGGTTTTTTTTCCAGTTTTTTTTTTTCTCTTGTAATTGATTTCTAGTTTCATATTTTTGTGGTCAGAAAACATGCTTGATATGATTTCAGTCTTAAATTTATTGAAGCTTGTTTTGTGGACTATTATGTGACCTTTCCTGGAGAATGTTCTATGTGCTCATAAAAAGAATGTGTATTCTGCTGTTTTGGGATAGAATGCTCTATATTTATCTGTTAACTCCATCTGATCTACTGTGTCATTCAAAGCCACTGTTTCCTTATTAATTTTCTGCATGGGTGATATATCCATTGATGTAAAAGGAGGGTTCCAGTCTCTTACTGTTACTGTATTACTGCCAACTTCTTCCTTTGTATATAATGCTTTATGTATTTAGGTGTACCTAAGTTGAGTGTGTAGATATTTATAATTGTTATAGCCCCTGGTTGGATTGATCCCTTTATCATTATGATGCCCTTCTGTGTCTCTTGTTACGGTATTTGTTTTAAAGTCTATTTTGTCTGATAAAAGTATTGCCACCCCAGCTTTTTTGGGGGGGATGCCTCCCTTTTGGAATTATGATTTTCTGTAGTTGTATGCTTTGATTCCTTTCCCTTTATCTTTTGCAAATATACTGTAGGTTTTTGTCTTGTGGATACTCTGTGTTTTAGATATAACATCTGATAGATTTAACAGTTTACACTAAAAACTTCAGTTGCATATAAATCTCTACCCTTTTATTTCCCCTCCTTTCACATTTTGATGTCACAGTTTTCCTTTTTTATATTGTGTATCTATCAAAAATTATTGTCACTGTCATTTTTAATGCTCTGTCCTTTAATATTAATACTCAAGTGGTTAACAGTCCATCATATTACAGTATTTGAGTATTCTGAATCTGACTATATACTCACCTCTACCAGTGTGCTGTATATTTATTCACATGTTTTCATGTTACTGATCAGTGTATTTTCATTTCAGCTTGAAGAATTCCTTTCAGCATTTCTTGTAAGGCAGGTCTAATGGTGATGAAGGCCCTCAGCTTTTGTTTTGTCTTTGAAAGTTTTTATCATTCCTTCATTTCTGAAGAATAGTTCTGCTCTGTGAAGTATTCTTGGGTAGCGATTTTGTTTTTTTCCTTTTAGTACCTTAAATATATCATCCCACTCTCTCCTGATCTGTAAAATTTCTGCTGAGAAACCATCTGATAACTTTATGGGGTTTCCTTTGTGAGTTATAAGTTATTTCTTCTCTTGCTGCTTTTAAGATTCTCCCTTTGTCTTTGATTTTAGACGTTTTTATCATAATAAGTCTTGGGGTGGATCTCTTTAACTTGATCTTGTTTGGTTACCTATGACCTTCCTGGGCTTGGATATCCAAATCTTTCTCCAGATTTAGGAAGTTCTCAGCCATTACTGCTTTAAATAAGTGCTTACTACTTCTCTCTCTCTTTATTTCTCTTCTGGGATTCTGTTAATTCTTCAATTGGTGTTTTGATGGTGTGCTATAGATCTCACATAGGCTTTCCTTACTTTTTTCCACTTTTTTTTTTCTTTTTGCTCCTCTGATTTGGATAATTTCCACTGATCTGTCTTGGGCCTCACTTATTCTTCTGCTTGGTCAAGTCTATTCCTGAAATTCTCAAGTCTGTTGCTGAAGTCTTCTTAAGTTATAATATTCTACAGTTCCAATTTCTGTTTGGTTCTTTTTTGTCTTTTTCTTGTTGTTGTTTATTATCTCCATTAAACTTCTCATTTTGTTGATTGTTTTCTTGATATTGATAATTATTTATCTGTATTCTCCTGTAATTCTGTGAGGATATTTAGGACAATTATTTAGTATTCTTGTTGGGCAGTTCCTGGATCCCTATTTATTTGGGGCCAGTTGCTGGAGGTTTACTGTGTTCTTTTGGTTGTGTCATCTTTTTTTGTCCTGATTCTTTGTAATTCCCATAGCTTTGCATAGGTGCCTGCACATTTGAAGAAGCAACCACCTCTTCCAGACTTTATGGACAGATTTGGGTAAGGGAAGACTTTCCCTTGCATGTGAGGGTACACTGGAGTGTTATGATCCCAGGTTTAGTAGTGCAGGGTATGAAATGCAGGGGTGTGTGGTAGCACTGGGTCTAGGGAGGTTTGGTGTATTTTTTGGCTCAAGCCATTGAGGTCTATAGCTTTGACAGCTATGTCATCATTGGCAAGTACTGTTGTTGGTCCACAGTGGCTGCAAGGACTGTTGGAATCCTCAGTGAGGCACCTTCATGTCCATGGCTAGAGGCCAGGGCAGACATCAGCTGTGGCTAAAGCCAGCAGTGTACACATACTCAGCTGTGGGGACCAGTTATAGGTGTCTATAAAGTGTTAGGGATAGGTTGCAGATATACACATAGTGATGGGTGCCAGACCAGGAAACAAGGGTCAGAGCCAAGGAGAGGTTCACGGGCAGCTGTGCTATGTATGCTGTCCTCTGATTATGTAATCTCTTCCTGGGCATATGCATTGCAGTGGAGGCCAGTGATGTGCATCAGGTCAGCAGTGTGCAAGAGTATAGCTGGAGGGGCTAGCCTCAGGGATCCTCTTGGTGGTGGAGGTCAACCAATGGGGTCTAGGCTGGTGTTCGGCATTCCGGTAGCTGCAGAGGCCTGGGCAGGGGAAAGGAGCAGGGAGGGACTCAGTTGACTGGCATCATTGAATCCAAACACCTGTGGGGAGAAAACTGGTGAAATCTGCAGGAGACTCGCAGCAGAAATGCTGGCCATTGGTTCCTTCTTCTATGTTGAAAGCTTCTGGGTTTATCCATAAAGAAAGTCACTGTGAATTGTGATCACTCCCTTTGTGTGACTGCTGCTGATTTTCTTCCTTGCTCCTAGCTGTCCCTTATAGCCCTTTCTATACCCCAGCTTTGTGGGGGTAAAACTAAAGTGGGACCTATATGTGGTGCTTCAAAAGCACCTTCTGCCTTTCTTAGTGAGGGAAACTATTTCTAGTTGTGAAATTCCTTCTTGGCATCGAGTAATGCTGGCTTGGGGGATGGAATGATATATAAACAAAATGTCACTGTCTTCCTTCACTTTTTGTGCAGGTATTCTTAGGATTTTTGTTCCACTGGATAGCTGAAGTTACTTGAATGGATTCCAGAGCTCACCCAGTGCTGGTTTTGTCCATGGATAGCTGTTTAATTATTGATGTTTGCTGGGGGGAAGGAGCCTGGGGTCTCCTTCATCACCATTTTGGTGATGTCACTTTCCTGTTTCTTTATATGCCTTGGGATTTTTGTTGAAAACTGGCATTTAAAAAAACAGCTACTTCTTCCAGTCTTTGCTGGCTAGATTCATGAAGGGGAAGATATCCCTTAATCAAGCCAGAGAAATTTACAGTCTTAAATACCAGCATTAAAAAATTAGTGAGCTGAGGAACACTACTCGCTCTCCAGTATGTAAAACAGTGCCTGTCATACAATAGACACAATTTGTTGAGTGAATTGTGAAATGAGTCAAAGTTAAGAAATTAGATAGAGGGGCATCTGGGTGGCTCAGTGGGTTAAGCCTCTGCTTTCTGCTTAGGTCATGATCTCGGGGTCCTGGGATCGAGCCCCACATTGGGTTCTCTGTTCAGCAGGGAGCCTGCTCCCCTCCCCCCTCCTCTCTCTCTGCCTACTTGTGATCTCTGTCAAATAAATAAATAAAATCTAAAAAAAAAAAAAAGAAATTAGAGAAAAATAAAGACTAAATAAACCCAAAGAAAATCACAATAAAAATGATATATTGAATATAAAATATAGACATAATAAAATGAGTCAGCAAAGTCAAAAGTTGGTCCTTTCAAAAGTCCAATGTCATGGGCAAACCAAAGTCAAATATAGCAGCAAAATCATATCTTGCATACCCTCGTACTTACTGTTTCCAATTAGCCTGAACAGAAATGAGAGTCAGCATTTGCCTTTGAGAGTTTGTTTAAAAGCCCAAATTCAAATTCTCACATGCCCAGAAAACTCTCCTTTACCATTTTCCTATGGATAGGGAATAACAGGGTGCTAATATCATGATAGCCTTGCTCAGGCTGCCTTCTGGTTGAATCTGTCTCCATTTGGAGGGACCAGGTGAGAATCAGTCATGAGAACCACACGGCAGATGAGTTCAGGAGTTTGCCCAATGCAGCATTTGTATATGGAGATTGATATCTTCTGAGATCCACTTCACTGGCTTTTTACATTGGCTTCTGTATGTCCTGTAAAAAAGTCTTTGGTGTCACCTCACCTCAGAAGGCAGCCGTAGTTCTGTATTGGACTATCCCTCATTTCAGTGGTAGGCTGGTGGTTGGTGGCCAACAGAGAGCTGGCAAGTGGTTGGGGAAGTAACAGCGTCTATAGCAAAAATATTTTCTCTCAGTTCATACTCAGGACTTCCACCCACTCAGCCATTGTATGAAGCCAACATCTCTAGCTCTACCCATCTTGATTTAGTAACTTGCACAGTCAACTGTCATTTCTATTTTCACCTATTTTATTTTCCTGGGTATGCTTTCTAAGTCTCTTGGCCAGAAGAATCTGATCTCAGGGAAGGTTAACACATTCATTCACTTATTTATTTATTTATTCAGTCAACAACTGTTGAACATCAACTCTCTGCCACGTCTGCTACAGACATGGTAATGAATAAATACACTGTCCTCTTTATCTGAAGGAAATCGCTTTAATGAGATTGCTTCCTGCATATGGTGTGCAGGTCCACTGTACACCGTATTTTTAGAGTGGGGCTCTAAACAGCATCAAGATTTGTAGTTCTGACCATTTTCTGCATGCTAGTTCACTAATATTAATGGTCGTATTTCCTTCCTTGAGACTCCAGAATTTCTAAGTAAGACAGCCTGGAATCCAACGTATATACACAAATCTATGCTTGATGTAGCAGGATACACTTAAGAGGCTGCAGAAGTCCTCATCAAACTGTGCAGCCCGGGACAGACAGCTGGGAAATAAAGATCAAGAATTAGCAGGCATCAGTCAGGGATGAGGGCTTTGTGTGAGCTGAAGCACCAATGCAGGCCTTATGTTGGGTCCTGAGCTTCAGTGAAGGTCATTAACATCCACCAGAAGATGAATTTCACATGCACTGAGAGTGGAAAGTTTGCATTGGTCTTTTTGCCCACCCCCTCACACTTGAAGACATATTGTCCAAGTTAAATGTGAATACCATGGTTGGCTCTGGTTCAAATTTTTACTGTTACAAAGCAGTGATTCTTATACTTTTTGCCCACCAAACCCCTTCATCCTCTTCAAACAGTATTGAGAACCCTGAAAAACTTTTGTTTGTGTGAGTCCTATCTAGTAATATTTAGAGTATTAGAAAATAAAACTGAGAAATTAAAAATTTTTCTTAATTTTAAAATAAACCCACTGCATGTTTTAATGAAAAATAACTATATTTTTCAAAATAAAGTGAGAAGAGTACAATTGTTTTATATTTTTAATGTCTGACTTAATAGAAAGCAGCTGGATGCTCATAACTGCTTCTGTGTTCAACCTGGAGCCATATGGAATGTTGTGTAGCTTCTGGAAACCCCATTCCACATCGAGAAAATGAGAGTGAGAATGCAGATAATGTCTTCACATTATTATGAAAGTAGTTTTGCCTTTGTAGACCTCCTGAAAAGGTCTCAAACTCTCCCAAGGGAACCTAGACCACACTTTGAGAATCACTGTTCTAGAATCTCAAGGCTGACAAGGTGCTTTTAACATATGTCAACATTTCTCAGACTTTTCCACCCAAGTTCCAATGAAGAGAGAAAAGGAAAGGCATAATAATCTGGGGGGTCTAGATGAAGCAGTTCAACATAAGCAGGCAATTCCTTTGAATTTTGTTATTTTATATTATGAATTCATTTACATTTTACATTCAGTTCCAAAATATATCTGTGTTTGGTTCGATATGATCTTTTCTCCCCTAATCATTGAAACCCACACCTCAAAGTAGATGCCTAGGATTCATCTGTGGTTTCTTATATTGCCTAGCACACTGAATTTAGTATGAAACATTAGGAACTCCATAGTGACATTATGCAGTAGGAACAAATAGCCCCATTTAATGGATCGGGAAGCTAGAGGCTACAGAGGTTAAATAACTCAGTGAAAATAAGGATCAATCAAATGAAAGCAAGCAAAACCTATTTATTCAGAGCTTGCTATAGTAAAGGAATCAGCCACTGTCCAGTGCATTTTGGCTGAGACTCAATGGTAGAAATAGGAGTGAGGAAGCTTTCCAGTGGAAAAATGGGAAGAGTCCAGGTGTGATCTAGTTGGAG
Organism: Martes martes; assembly: GCF_963455335.1. NCBI lineage: Eukaryota > Metazoa > Chordata > Mammalia > Carnivora > Mustelidae > Martes > Martes martes. Next base: position 81,268,663 of record NC_137895.1, on the reverse strand, counting down.
GCTGTTGACATGGGGAAACTGGAGGTGAGCTACCTAGAAGTGGGGCATCCTCTGTGATTGGTTAGGGTACATGTTTGGTTTTCCCTGATTGATCCTAAGTTGGATGGAGGGGTAAAAATTAGAGAAGCTGTCAGTTACTAATCAAGCCCCTGCCATGTGGGGCTGATTCTTTTACAGGTTGTTGTTTGGCTTCCTGGACTGTCACTAGAGAGAAAACGGTCTGACTTCCTACAAGTCTGGCTGGCTTTCTGGTCTGACTAGTGCAGTTAAGGGGTTGGTCACCTGGGCTGGTTGCTACAGGTTGTGGGTCAGGGTTCTATTTCTATATACCGTCTGACAATTTTCCACTCCATATTCAGTCTCTCAGTAACAAAGGGTAACAAGAGAGGACATGGCCTAAATGTCTTTGTGAAAGTTATCTTCAGAAGAGAAGAACAGGGAAGAGAAGAATTTGCAACTCTCCCGCTTGTGGCCTCTTGACCACGGCTGGTCAGAAAACTGGAGTACGTAGAGAGGAAATGGAATAAGCTAAATTTATAATTGCTCTTTCAGATATTTTAAAGCATTTCATTAAGTTTGCAAGAGGAGACAGACATTCAAAATTCCCTTAAAAGTGATAAAATTTGCTAAGTTTATGAAAAGAATAGGATTTGGGTTGAACTTAAAAGTAGAAGGAAAGAAGTAGCTTTTCTGATCTATAACCAAGACCAAAGCAAATCTCTGAAGTCTCTTTTGGGCAAAAAGATGACCCTGACGACCTCAGCTCACACTTCCTGGCCCTCTGGAGTGGGCTGGGCTGGGCTGGGTGAGAGCAGGACTTAGGTCTTTCTCACACAGCCTCCATGTACAGCTTCAGAAATTTCAACATGTTGTATTTCTTCTATAATCATATGCTTCCTTTAGAATCATTTTTTAAAAGCTACTTAAAATTCACCTGCAATAAAATAAAATGTTGGCAGTGAGTTAATATGTGAATAAGCACCTGGCACTGTGCATGGTATTTATCTGACCCCCACCAATTACAGGTGACCCTTGAACAGTGAAGGAGTAGGGGTGCCCAGCCCCTGCACAGTTGAAAATCCACATAGAATTTTGACTCACCAAAAAATTTACTACTACTACCCTGCTGTTGATCAGAAACCTTACCAAAAGCATACAAACAGTTAACGTATTTTTTTTTTTTTGTAATGAAGTATAGTTGGCACACAATGTTCTGTTAGTTTCAGGTGCACTCCATAGTGATTTGAGAAGTCTGTATGTTTTGCTATGCTTACCATAAGCGTAGTTACCATCTTTCCGCATACAGTACTGCTACAATATCATTGACTATATTGCCTATGCTCTATCTTTTTCCCTGTGACTTAGTCATTCTGTAACTGGAAGTTTGTCTCTCCTGCTTCCCTTACCCAATTTACCCATCCCCCACCCTCTCCCTATGGCAACCACCAGTTCTCTATTTCTGTGGGTCTGTTTCTGTTTTTTTGTTTGTTTGTTTTGCTTTATTTTTTATTCCACATATACATGAAATCATATGGTATTTATCTTTCTCTGACTTATTTCACTTAGCATAATACCTTCTAGGTCCATCCATGTTGCTGAAAATGCCTGATTCCATTCCTTTTTATGACTAATATTCCATTGTGTTTATACCACATCTTTTTTATCTATTCATCTATTGATGGGCACTAAGGTTGCTTCTATTATAAATGATTATTATAAATGATGTTGCAATAATAAACATAGGGGTATGTATAGCTTTTTGAATTAGTGTTTTTCTTTCTTTGGGTAAATGCCTAGCAGTGGAATTATTGGATCATAAGGGATTTCTATTTTGCATTTTTGAGACACCTCCATACTGTTTTCTACAATGGTTATGCCAATTTACATTCCTACCAAGTGTTCCCTTTGTCTACATCTTCAATCTTATTTCCTTTTTTTTTTTTTTTTTTTAAGATTTAGTTATTTTAGAGAGAGAAAGAGAACACACGTGCATGAATGAGGGATGGGCAGAGGGAGAGAATCTTCAAGCAGACTCCCTGCTGAGTATGGCGTACCATGTGGGGCTCAATCTTACAACCTGTGAGATCATGACCTGAGCCGAACCCAAGAGGTAGATGCTCAACTGACTGAGTCACCCAGGAGCCCCTATTTCTTGTCTTTTTATTCTAGCCACTCCCATGGGTGCTATCTTATTGTGGTGTTAATTTGAATTTCCCTGATGATGAGCATCTTTTCATGTGTCTGTTGGCCATTTGTATATTTTCTTTGGAAAAACATCTGTTCAGATCTTCTGCCCATTTCTTAGTTGGATTATTTGTTTTTTGGTGTTCAGTTGTATACATTCTTTATATACTTGGGATAATATTAGTGTCTTATCAGACACATTATCTGCAAATATCTTCTCTCATTTAGTAGGTTCCCATGTCATTTTGTTGGTAGTTTCTTTAGCTATGCAAGAGCTTTTTATTTTGGTGAAGTCCCAATAGTTTAGCTTTGCTTTTGTTTCCCTCACCTTAGGAGACATATCTAGAAAAATGTTGCTGAGGTTTATGTCCAAGATTATGGTGTAAGTGTTCTTTTAGGAGTTTTATGGCTCTGGGTCTGTCTCACAGTTAGGTTTTTAATTCATTTTGAATTTATTTTTGTATATGAAGTAAGAAAGGGTCTAGTTTCATTCTTTTGCATGTAACTATGCAGTTTTCCCAACACCATTTGTTGAAGACATTCTTTTCTCCATTGCACATTCTTGCCTTCTTTATTGTAGATTCATTAACTGTATAATAATAGGTTTATTTCTGAGCTCTCTATAGTGCACCATTCATCTATGTGTCTATTTTTGTGCCAATACCATAATGTTTTTATTACTATAACTTGGTAGTATGTCTTGAAATCTGGGATTGTAATACCTTCAGGTTTCATCCTTCTTTCTCAAGATTGCCATACCTATTCAGTCTTTGTGGTTCTGTACATATTTTAGTATTATTAACTGTAGTTCTCTGAAAAATGATATTGGTGTTTTGATAGGAATTCTGTTTAATCCAATTGCTTTCATTAATGTGGACATTTTAATGACATTAATTCTTCCAATCCGTAACATGGAATATCTGTCTGTGACATCTTCAATTTCTTCCATCAATTTTTCATTAAGCTTTTTATTGTAATTCTAGTATAGTTAACATCTAGTGTTATGTTAGTTTCAGGTGTACAATACAGTGATTTAAGAATTCTGTACATTACTCAGTGCTCATCATAAGTGTCCTCTTAATCTCTATCACCTATTTCAACCATCCATCTACCTACCTCCCCTTTGATAGCCATCAGTTTGTTTTCTATAGGTAAGAGTCTGTTTCTTGGTTTTTTTTCTTTTCTTTTTCTTTTGCTCTTTATCTTTTTCCTTTGCTCATTATCTTTTTCCTTTGCTCATTGTTTTGTTTCTTAAAGTCCACATATGAGTTAAAACATGGTATCTGTTTTTCTCTGACTGACTTATTTCTTAGCATTATACTCTTTAGCTCCATCCATATTGTCACAAGTAACAAGATTTCATTCCTTTTTATGGTTGAATAGTATTTCATGGTTATATATACCACATCTTCTTTACCTATTCATTTGTTGATGAACACTGGGATTACTTTTTATATTTTGGCTACTGTATATAATGCAATAAACAGAGGCATGTATTGCTTTGAATCGTTATTTTTGTACTTTTGGGATAAATACCCAGTAGTGCGATTCCTGGATCATAGGGTAGTTCTTTTTTTAACTTGTTAAGGAAACTCCAGACTGTTTTCCACAATGGCTGCACCAGTTTGTATTCCCATCAAGAGTACATGAGGTCTCACATTTGGTCTTCTTTTCCTCTACCTTCTTGTCAACACATGTTGTTTCTTGTTGATTTTAATCATTTTGACAGGTATGAGATACCTCATTATAGTTTTGATTTGTATTTCCCTAATGATGAGTGATGTTGAGCATCTCTTCATGTATCTGTTGGCCATCTATGTCTTCTTTGGAAAAATGTCTATTCATGTCTTCTGCCCATTTTTGAATTGGGGTTTTTTTTTTTGTTTGTTTGTTTGTTTTTTTTGGGTGTTGAGTTTTAGAAGTTCTTTATATGGTTTGGATACTAACTCTTTATCAGATGTGTCATTTACAAATATCTTCTCCCATTCTGTAAGTTGCCTTTTAGTGTCATTGTTTCCTTCATGGTGCAGAAACATTTTATTTTGATGTAAACCCAATAGTTTATTTTTACTTTTATTTCCTTTGCCTCAGGAGACTTATTTAGAAAAAAGTTGCTATGGCCAATGTCAGAGAAATTACTGTCTGTGCTCTCTTCAAGGACTTTTATAGTTTCAGGTCTCATATTTAGGTCTTTAATCTATCTTGAGTATGTTTTTGTGTGTGATGAAACAAAGTGGTCCAGTTTCATTCTTTTGCATGTAGCTGTCCAGTTTTCCCAAAACCATTTGTTGAAGAGATAATCTTTTTCCTGTTGTATATTTGTTCCTCCTTTGTTGAAGATTAGTTGACCATATAATTGTGGTTTATTTCTGGGTTTTCTATTCTGTTCCATTGACCTATGTGTCTGTTTTTATGTCAGTACCACACCATTTTGATTGCTGCAACTTTGTAATATAATTTAAAGTCTGGAATTGCGATACCTCTAGTTTTGTTTTCTTTTTCAAGATTGCTTTGGCTATTTAAGCTTTTCTGTGGTTTCATACAAATTTCAGGATTGTTTGTTTTATCTTTCATCAATGTTTTATGGTTTTTGGAGTATAGGCCTTTCACCTCCTTGCTTAAGTTTATTCTGGGATATTTTATTCTTTTTGGTGCAATTGTAAATGGGACTGTCTTCTTAATTTCTCTTTCTGTTACTTTATCATTAATATATAGAAATGCAACAGAGTTCTGTATATTAATTTTGTATCCTGTAACTTTACTGAATTCACTGGTTTACTGCTAATTGTTTTTTGGTGGATTCTTGAGGGCTTTTTATGGATATATGCCACTTGCAAATTGTGACAGTTCTACTTCTCCCTTACCAAGTTGGATGCCTTTTATTTATTTTCTTGTCTGGTTGCTGTGGTAAGGACTTCCAGTACTATTTTGAATAAAAGCCGTGAGAGTGCACATCCTTGTTTTGTTCTTAATCTAGAGCAAAAGCTCTATGTTTTTCAGCATTGAATATGATGTTAGCTGTGGGTTTTTCAGGGATAGCCCTAACTATGTTGAGGTATGTTTCCTCTAAACCCACTTTGTTGAGAGTTTTTATCATGAATGGATGTTGAACTTTGTGAAATGCTTTTTCTGTATCTATTGAGATGGTTATATGATTTTTATCCTTCATTTTGTTGATGTGGTGTATCACGTTGATTAATTTGTGAATATTGAACCATTCTTGCATCTCCAGAACAAATGCCACTTCGTTATGATAAATGGTACTTTTAATGTATTGTTGAGTTCGGTTTGCTAATATTTGTTGGGGATTTTTACATCTATGTTCATCAGGGATATTGGCTTTTAGTTTTCTTTTTTTGTAGTGTCATTTTCTGGTTTTGATATCAGGGTAATGCTGGCCTTGTATTTAGAAATTTTCCTTCTGTTTCTATTTTTTGCAGTAGTTTTGAGAAGAATAAATATTAACTCTTCCTGAAAAGTTTGGAAGAATGCAATTCTGAATTCATCTGGTCCTGGGCTTTTGTTTTTTAGAAATTTTAAACTGATTCAATTTTGTTACTAATAAGCTGTTTGTTTAGATTATCTATTTCTTCTTGATTCACTTTTGGGAGATGGTAGGTTTCCAGGAATTTATCCATTTCTTCTAGGTTGTCCAGTTTGTCGGTGTATGATTTCTTATAGTAGCTTCTTATAATCCTTTGTATTTCAGTGGCGTCAGTTGTTACTTCTCTTTCATTTCTGATTTTATTTATTTGGGTCCTCTGTCTTTTTTTGTTGCTGAGTATGGTTAAAGCTTCATAAATTTTATTTATCTGTTCAAAGAACCTGCTCCAGGTTTCACTGATCTTTTCATTTCTTTTTCTTTCTCTCTCCCTTTCTCTCTCTCTCTCTCTCTCCCCCGTCCTTCCTCTCTCTCCTTCTTTCTCCCTCCCTCCTTCCCTTTCTTTTTCTTTCTTTCTTTCTTTCTTTCTTTCTTTCTTTCTTTCTTTCTTTCTTTCTTAGTTCATTTACTTCTACTCTGATCATCATTATTTCCTTTCTTCTACTAACTTTGAGCTTTGTTTTTACTTTTTTTCTAGTTCCTTTAGTTGTAAGGTTAGATTGACTATTTGAAAATTTTCTTGTTTTTGTGTGTATGTGTGTTTTCTGTTTATTTGTTTTGTTTTGTTTTGTTTGAGGTAGGCATATGTCACTACAACCTTCCCTTTTGGAACAGCTTTTGCTGTGTCCCAAAGATTTTAGACCCATTTTCATTTGTCTTCATGTATGTTTTTATTTTCTCTTCGATTTCCTTAATGTCCAATTGGACATTTAGTAGCATGTTGTTTAACCTTGATGTGGTTGTGTTTTTTCTTCTTTCTCTCTCTCTCTCTCTTTCCCTCTCTCTCTCTCTCTCTCTCTTTTTAATGGTAGGAAAAGATGCTTGATATGATTTCAGTCTTCTTAAATTTATTGAAACTTACCTTGTGGCCTAACATGTGATCTGTCCTGGAGAATGTTCTATGTGTACTTGAAAAGAATGTTCATTCTGTTGTTTTGGGTAGAATGTTCTGTATATAAGTGTTAAGTCCATCTAGTCTAAATGTGTGATTCAAAGACACTCTTTTCTTATTGATTTTTTTTTTTGGCCTGTGTGATCTAGCCATTGATGTACAAGGAATATTAAAGTCTCCCACTACTACTATATTACTGTCAATTTCTCTCTTTGTATCTGTCAATAATTGCTTCATGTATTGAGGTGCTAATATGTTGGGTGCATAGATATTTACAATTGTTACATGTTTTGGTTAGATTGATCCCTTTATCATTATGTAATGCCCTTCTTTGTCTCTTGTTACAGTTTATGTTTTAAAGTCTATTTTGTCTGGTATAAGTATTGCTACCCTGTCTTTTTTCTTCTACAATTTGCATGGAATATCATTTTCCATCCCTTCACTTTCAGTCTATATGTGTCTTTAGGTCTGAAGTTCGTCTCTTGTACGCAGCATGAGATTAGTGTTTTTGTTGTTGTTGTTGTTTGATCCATTTTGTCACCCCCTGTCTTTGGATAGAGCATTCAGACCATTTGCATTTAAAACAATATTTATAGGCATGTACTTCAATTTTAATCATTTTCTGGTTGTTTTTGTAGTTCTCTGTTCCATTCTTATTCCTCTTTCCCTTCTGATTGATGACTTAATTTAGTGTTATGGTCACCTTTTTTCTCTTTTATTATTTTATATCTATTATAGGTTTTTTGTTTTTAGTTATTGTGAAGTTCATATATAATATCTGAAGTATATAGCAATCTCTAGTAAGTTGATGGTGTCACTGAATTTAAAATGCATTCTAAAAGAATTTCATTTTTACTTTTCCCTCCATTTTCATGTATATGTTGCCATATTTTACAATTCTTATTTTGTTAGTCCCCGTTCCTATTTTTTTAAGATATAATTGTATGACTTTTGTCTTTAACCTTTATACTAGCTTTGTAAGTGTTAGCTCTACTATCTTTACTGTGTGTTTGCTTTACTTATGAGATTTTTTTTCTTTCATAACTTTTTTACTTATAATTATGGCTTTTTCTTTTCTACTTAAAGAAGTCCCTTAAACATTTCTCATAAGGCTGATTTAGTGGTAATGAACTCCTTCAACTATTTTTAGGGTTTTTTAAAAATTTGTTTTTGTCTTAGAAATACTTTATTTCTCCTTTCACTCTTTTTTTTATTGTTATGTTAGTCACCATCCAATACCTCATTGGTTTTTGATGTAGTGTTCCAAAGATTCATTGTTTACATATAATACCCAGTGCTCCATGCAATGTGTGCCCTCCTTAATACCCACCACCAGGCTCACCCATCTCCCCACCTCCCTCCCCTCTAAAACCCTCAGTTTGTTTCTCAGAGTCCACAGTCTCTTGTGGTTCATCTCCGCCTCCGATTCCCACCTCCCCTTCACTTTTCCTTTCCTTCTCCTAACGTCCTCCATGTTATTCCTTATGTTCCACAAGTAAGTGAAATAATATGATAATTGACTTTCTCTGCTTGCCTTATTTCACTCAGCATAATCTCCTCCAGTCCCATCCATGCTGATGCAAAAGTTGGGTATTCATCCTTTCTGATGGCTGAGTAATATTCCTTTGTATATATGGACCACATCTTCTTTATCCATTTGTGTATTAAAGGGCATCTTGGCTCGTTCCACAATTTGGCTATTGTGGACTTGTTGCTATGGCCCTTCTTTTCACTACATCTGTATCTTTGGGGTAAATACCCAGTAGTGCAATTGCAGGTTCATAGGGTAGCTCTATTTTGAATTTTTTGAGGAATCTCCACACTGTTTTCCAAAGTGTCTGTACAAACTTGCATTCCCACCAACAGTGTAAGAGGGTTCCCCTTTCTCCACATCTTCTCCAACATTTGTTGTTTCTTCCCTTGTTAATCTTTGCCATTTTAACTGGTGTAAGGTAGTATCTCAATGTGGTTTTGATTTGAATTTCCCTGATAGGTAATGATGGTGAACCTTTTTCATATGAAGACTGTATGTCTTCAGTGAAGAAATCTTTCTTGTCTTCTGCCCATTTTTTGACTTGATTATGTCTTTCTTTGGGTGTTGAGTTTGAGAAGTTCTTTATAGATCTTGGATATCAGCCCTCTGTCTATAGTGTCATTGTGAATATCTTCTCCCATTCTGTGGGTTTCCTCTTTGTTTTATTGACTGTTTCTTTTCCTGTGCAGCAGCTTTTTATCTTGATAAAGTCCCAAAAGTTCGTTTTCACTTTTGTTTCTCTTGCCTTTGAAAACATGTCTTGAAAGAAGTTGCTGTGGCTGATGTAAAAGAGGCTACTTGCCTATGTTCTTCTCTAGGATTTTGATGGATTCCTGTCTCACAGTGAAGTCCTTCATCCACTTTGAGTTTATCTTTGTGTATGGTGTAAGAGAATGGCCCAGTTTCATTCTTCTGTACCTGGCTGTCCAGTTTTCCCAGCACCATTTATTGAAAAGATTGTCTTTTTTTCCACTGGATACTTTTTCCTGCTTTGTCAAAAGTTATTTGACCATAGATTTGTGTTATCTGGGCTCTTTACTCTGTTCCATCGGTCTATGTGTTGGGTTTTGTGTCAGTACCATGCTGTCTTGGTGATCACAGCTTTGTAATAAAGCTTGAAATCAGGCAACGTGATGCCCCCAGCTTTGTTTTTCTTTTTCAACATTTCCTTGGTGATTCTGGTTTTTTTCTGGTTCCATACAAACTTTAGGAATGTTTGTTCTAGCATTTTGAAAAATGCTGATGGTCTTTTGATCGGGATGGTGTTGAAAGTATAGATTGCTCTGGGGAGCATAGACATTTTAACAACATTTATTCTTCCAATCCATGAGCATGGAATGTTTTTCCATCTTTTGTGTCTTCTTCAATTTCTTTCATGAGTGTTTTGTAGTTCCTCAAGTATAGATCCTTTACCTCTTTAGTTAGGTTTATTCCAAAGTATCTTATTGTTTTTGGTGCTATTGTAAATGAAATTGATTCCCTAATTTCCCTTTCTATGTTTTCATTGTTAGTGTATAAGAAAGCAACTGATTTCTGTGGGTTGACTTTGTATCCTGCCACATTACTGAATTGCTGTATGAGTTCTAGTAATTTACGGGTGGAGACATTTGGGTTTTCCACATACAGTATCATGTCATATGTGAAGAGAGAGAGTTTGACTTCTTCTTTGTCTATTTGAATACCTTTTATTTCTTTTTGTTGTCTGATTGCTGTTGCTAGGACTTCTAGTACTATGTTGAACAATAGTGGGAGTGTGGGCATCCCTGTCATGTTCCTGATCTCAGTGGGAAGGCTCTCAGCTTTCCCCCATTGAGAATGATATTCTCTGTGGGTTTTTCATAGATGGATTTTATGAAGTTGAGGAATGTTCCCTCTATCCCTATACTCTGAAGAGTTTTAAACAGGAAAGAATGCTATATTTTGTCAAGTGCTTTTTCTGCATCAATTGAGAGAACCATGAGGTTCTCTCTTCTCTTATTGATTTGTTCTATCACATTGATTGACTTGTGAACCACCCTTACATCCCAGAGATAAATCCCACCTGGTCATGGTGGATAATCTTTTTAATGTACTGTTGGATTCTATTAGCTAGGATCTTTTCTTGTTGAGAATCTTGGCATCCATATTCATCAGGGATGTTGGTCTGAAATTCTCCTTTTTGATGGGGTTTTGCCTGGTTTGGGGATCAAGGTAATGCTCTCTTCATAGAAAGAGTCTGGAGGAGCACCTGGGTGGCTCAGTGGGTTAAAGCCTCTGCCTTTGGCTCAGGTCATGATCCCAGGGTTCTGGGATCAAGCCCCGCATCTGGCTCTCTGCTCAGCAGAGAGTCTTCTTCCTCCTCTCTCTCTGCCTGCCTCTCTGTCTACTTGTGATCTCTGTCAAATAAATAAAAATCTTAAAAAAAGAAAAAAAGGAAGGAAGAAAGGAAGAGAAAGAAAGAAAAAAAAGTCTGGAGATTTTACTACTGTTTCTATTTTTTTGGAAACAGCTTCAGGAAAATAGGTATTATTTCTTCTTTGAATGTTTGGTAGAATTCCCCAGGGAATCCATCAGGTCCTGCACTCTTGTTTTTTGGTAGGTTTTTGATCACTGCTTCAATCTCACTACTGGTTATTATCCTACTCAGGTTGTCAATTTCTTCCTATTTCAGTCTTGGAAATTTATAGGTTTCCAGGAAAGCATCCATTTCTTCTAGGTTGCTTAACTTATTGGCATATAGCTGTTGACAGTAATTTCTGATGATCGCTTCTATTTCCTTGGTGTTAGTCATGCTCTCCTCCCTTCCATTCATTATTTTACTAATTTGGGTCCTTTCTCTTTTCTTTTAGATTAGTCTGGCCAATTTTATTAATTCTTTCAAAGAATGATCTTCTAGTTTCATTGATGTGTTCTATCGTATCTCTGGTTTCTAATTCATTGATCTCTGCTCTAATCTTAATTATTTCCCTTCCTGTGTGGGGGGTAGGCTTAATTTGTTGTTGATTCTCCAGTTTTTTAAGGTGTAAAGAGAATTTGTGTATTCAGGATTTTTCTGTTTTGTTTTTGTTTTTGTTTTTGTTTTATTGAGGCTTGGATGGCTATGTATTTCCCCCTTAGGACCACCTTTGCCATATCCCATAGGTTTTAGACTGATGTGTCTTCATTCTCATTGGTTTCCATGAATTAAGTTCTTCTTTAATTTCCTGGTTGATCTAAACATTCTTGAGCAGGATGGTCTTTAGCTTCCAAGTGTTTGAACTTCTCCCAAACTTTTTCTTGTGATTGAGTTCCAGTTTCAAAGCATTGTTGTCTGAGAATATGCAGGGAATAATTTGCCTTTTGGTATTGGTTGAGACCTGATCTGTGACCCAGTATGTGGTCTATTCTGGAGAAAGTTCCATGTGCACTGGAGAAGAATGAGTATTCTGTTGTTTTAGGCTGGAATGTTTTGTATATATCTATGAGGTCCATCTGGTCCAATGTGTCATTCAAAGCTCTTGTTTCTTTGTTGATTATCTGCTTAGACGATCTGTTGCTGAGAGTGGTATGTTAAGATCCCCTACAACTAAGGTATTCTTATCAATATGTCTCCTATTTTGATTAACAGTTGGCTTATGTAGTTGGCTGCTCCCATGTTAGGGACATAAATATTTTTAATCGTTAGATCTTCTTGGTGGATAAAACTTTTAAGAATGATGTAGTGTCCTTCTGTATCTCTGACTATAGTCTTTAGCTTAAAATCAAATTTGTCTGGTATGAGAATTGCTACCCCAGCTTTCTTTTGAGGCCCATTGGCATGAAAGATGCTTCTCCATCCCTTCACTTTCAGTCTGGGTGTATCTTTAGGTTCAAAATGTGTCTCTTGTAGACAGAATATGGATGGGTCCTGTCTTTTCATCCTATCTGCAACTCAGTGCTGTTTTATGGGAGCATTTAGGCCATTGAGAGTGATTATTGAAAGATACGTTTTTATTGTCATCATGTTGCCTGTGAGGATATTGTTTCTATAGATTGTCTCTGTAAATTTCTGTTCTATATCACTCTTGGGGTCTTTCTTCTTTTATAGAATCCCCCTTGATATTTCTTGTACTGCTGGCTTGGTGGTCACATAATCTTTTAGTCTTTGCTGGTCTTGGAAGTTCTTTCTCTCTCCATCCATTCTGAATGTCAGCCTTGCCAGATGGAGTATTCTTGGCTGCATATTCTTCTCATTTAGTGCCCTGAATATGTCTTGCCAGACCTTTCTGACTTGCCAGGTTTCTGTGGACAGGTCTGACATTATTCTGATATTCCTCCTTCTGTACGTAAGGGATCTCTTCCCCTTAGCTGTCCTTAAGACAATTTCTCTGAATTTATGATTCGTGAATTTCACAAGCACATGTGTGGAGGTCTTTCTATTCTTGTTGATCTTGAGGGATGTCCTCTGCCTCTAGGACACAAATCCTTGTTCCATTCCCCAGAGTAGGGAAATTCTCATCTACAATTTGCTCAAATATATCTTCTAGTCCTCTCTTTCTCTCCACCCCCTGAAGGATCCCAATAATTCTGACATTGGAACCTTTCATGGAGTCATTTATTTCTCTAATTCTGTTTTCATGGTTTCTAAGCTGTTTATTCCAGAACTCCTGATCCTTCTTTTCTATCCGTTTGTCTTCTAGATCACGAAATCTATCTTCTGCCTCATTTACCCTAGCTGTTAGAGTATTTAGATTAGATTTGATCTCATTGATAGCATTTTTAAGTTTTGCCAGATCAGCTCTCACTTCTGCCTTTAGGGATTCTATGTTGCCACTAATGGTTTTCTCCAATGTAGCCATCGTCTTGGATAACTGTTACCCTGAAATCTATTTCCAACATCTTCCTTATGTCCATACCCAATAGTTCTGTGGCAGAGGTCACAGTCTGTGAATTTTTCCTCTGTTGGAGGTTCTTCCTCCTAGTCATTCTGGTGAGAGATGGTTGAGGGGATGTATAGTTGAAAATGTCAACCACAATCCAGGCAAGGTGCACTATCTCCACTGATGATCCTCTGACCCTGTAGAGATCCAGAAGTGTGTAATCTTCCATCTCAGGCTGATTTCATGGTTGTTCAGAGTGCTCTGGTAGACATCTAGCTCAATTCAGGGGACCAGTTGAAATAGGATCTTCTACTCCTCCACCATCTTGACCCCTCCTTTCATTCTTTTTTTAATGACAGCCTTGCCAGGTAGAGTATTCTTGTTTGTAATTTTTTTCCTTTCAGCGCTTTGAATACATCATGCCACCCCCCCCTCTGCTTTGAGGTTTCTCCTCCTTCTCTCTTGCCACTTTTTAAAATTCTATCTTTGTTTTTTAATCCTTGAGATTTTAATTTTTATAGATTGTAGTGTGGACTTCCTTGGGTTCATCTTGTTTGGAGTTTGCTGTATTTCCTAAATGAAGATGTCTCTTTTCTTTGCCAGTTTAAGGATGTTTTCAGCTGTTACTTCTTCAAATAAATTTTCTCCCTCTCTCTCTCTTTTCCTTCTGAGACCCCTATCATGCAAACGTTTGTTCACTTCATGTTGTCCAAGAGATACCTTAGCCTATTTTTAAAACTTTTTTCTTAAAACAATTCTTTTTCTTCATGCTGTTAGGCATGGACTCTTTTCACTATCCTAACCTCCAGATTGCTAATCTGTTCTTCTGCATCCACTAATCTACTACTGATTCTCTGTGTATTTTTTTTTTTTTAGTTTGTTATTGTATTCTTCAATATTTGTATTTTCTTCAAATATTTATATTTTCTCTTTGTTTAAGTCCTCACTGAGTTCATCCACTCTTCTCACTAGTCCAGTGAGCATCTTTATGACCATTATTTTGAACTCTTTATCAGACAAGTTGCTTATCTCCATTTATTTAGCTTTTGTCTTGTTCTTTCATTTGGAGCATATTCCCTATCTCCCCATTTTCTGTGACTTTCTGTGTTCATTTCTATAAATTAGACAGAATAGCTATTTCTCCTAAACTAAAAGGAATGATCTTGTACATGGTTGTCCCTGTGTAGACTGTATGCCTGCTGACTTTGGTGGGTTGGCTGGCTGAGGCTGTGACTGTTGTGGCCTGGGGATGGGGACCACCCTGGTGGAATGGCCAGAGATGGGCATGAGCCAAGGCAATCCTAGAGCTCTCAGCACAGTGCAACCTGGCCAGACAGCTGAAGTGGGTGCAAACTGGAGGGTCCAAGGACTCTCTGTGAAAAGGGCACCCTGGCAAGACAGCTGAAGATGAATTAGGTACGAGCTGGGGTGTCCTGGGGCTCTATGCACAGAGGACGCCCCAGCAGAATAGTTGAAGCTGACGCTGGTATAATCCAGGGTGTTCTGGGATGCTGCATGTAGGGGGTGTCATAGCTGGGCAGCTAGAGCCAGGGTGGGTGTGGACCAGGCTGTTCTGGGGTGCAGGGGCTCTCTGGCATTGTGGCTAAAGCATGGTTGTGGATGGGAATCCCCAGGGCTCTCCACACAAAGGGAGCTCTTGTAAATTGTCTGGGGCCAAAGTGAGAGCTGGGATGTCCTGGCAAGTCATCTAGAGCCAATGTGTTATGAACTGGGAGTGTTCTTGCACCTGTATGACTTTGGTGAGATGGCTGGAGCTATAGTGAGTGTTGAGCAGGGGTGTCCTGGTGTGCTTCAGGCAGGAGACCACTTTGGTGGGACAGCTGGGGTAGTGTGGGCTTGGGGCTCATTGGGTGGTAGGCTTGATTGTGTGTGCCCAGACCCTGCTCCTGTCCACATTGCCAGGTGGAGGAGAAGGAATGTAATCCAGTCCTTCCAACCTGGAGAGAGTTTCAGCAGCTCCTCTGCCATTTGGCAGAATTCTAGGGCAGGATCCTTAATATTCTAGTTGCTTTAAGCCATGGGTTTGTTTGTGTTTGTTTTGGGGTTTTTTTTTTTGGTCTTTTTTTTTTTTCTGTTCCCGGGGGCATTTGAGGCTGGCATGGGCTAGGGGTTCAGGTTTTGCTGAGGCTGGCTTTGACACCCTGACCCTGCTTTTGTCTGTGCTATCGAGGTAAAGGGTAAATGCAAAGTATGGGGCTCACCAGCCCTTCTGACCTGGAGTGAGTTCCAGTATCTTGCCTCCCATTTGACAGGGTTCTAGGACTGATTCCTATATATTCTGGTTGACTTTGTAAACAGTGGCCTTTTTCCTGTGTTCAAGGGCAGATGAATTTGCTCATGATCCCTCTGAATTATCGCTCCTCTCACTACAGTTTGCAATGGGGGTGAGGGTTCCCTTTGTTACCTTGTCTGTGTCTCTTGCTATTCCCTCTGTGGTCTTTCATTGTGCAGAAGCGGTTTGGTCAGTCCTCAGTTCTTCAGGAGGAATTGCTCTATAAATAGGTATTGGTTTGGTGTGTCTGTGGAAAAGGGGAGTTCGGGGTCTTCCTACATTGCTATCTTAGACCAGAAGATGAAGTCCTCAACATATATTTTGTATATTTTATACTCTATTCTTACAAAAAAGTAAGCTAGAGAAAAGAAAATGTTAAAATCCTAAGGAAGTGAAAATACATTTATAGTACTGTATGTATTTATTAAAATTTTATTATTAAAAAAAAATCTAGGGGTGCCTGGGTGGCTCAGTGGGTTAAAGCCTCTACCTTCGGCTCAGGTCATGATCTCAGGGTCCTGGGATCAAGCCCCGCATCGGGCTCTCTGCTCAGCGGGGAGCCTGCTTCCCCTTCTCCCTCTGCCTCTCTGCCCACTTGTGATCTTTCTCTGTCGAATAAATAAATAAAATCTTAAAAAAAAAATCTGTGGAGAGGCACATGGGTGGCTCAGTTGGTTCAGTGACGGACTCTTGATTTCAGGTCTGGTCATGATCTCAGGGTCCTGAGGTGGAGCCCTGCATCAGGCTCTCTGCTCAGCGGGGAGTCTTTTGTCCTCCCTCTGCTCCTCCCCCTGCTGCGTGCGCTCTAATAAAATCTTAAAAAAAGAAATTTGCGTATAAGTGGACCCCTGACGTTCAAACAGGTGTTAACTGTAGGGTCAACTGTATTTATGATCTCATCATTCCCTGCAAATGGGAGATGGTACTTAGCTTAAGAAATGAAATTCTGGTCAGTCCTTTGCTGGACTTAAAAGGCTTGAGAGTAAAAGTAACTTTAGTATTGGCCCCAAGGATATCACGTAAGGATCAGAAAAGGCTTCTTGTTGGGACACCTGGGTGGCTCAGTGGGTTGGGCGTCTGCCTTTGGCTCAGGTCATGATCCCAGCGGCCTGGGATCGAGTCCCACATTGGGCTCCTTGCTCAGCAGGGAGCCTGCTTCTCCCTCTGCCTCTGCCTGCCATTCTGTCTGCCTGTGCTCGCTCGCTCGCTCTCTCTCTCTGATAAATAAATAAAATCTTTAAAAAAAAAAAAAAAGGCTTCTTGTTGTTGGTCCGGTTATGGATTATATTTGATTTAGAGTTTTCTTGGAAGCCTAATGAGATTTAAGTTGGCAAAAATCAAAACCAAATGAAACCAAACCAAAAACCAGAAAACAAAAAACCTCCCCCAATAAAACAGAAAAAGTTAAAATCTGGATATGTTGTCCAGGATAAAAAGGTTGATTTTTATAATGACATTTTCCCTTCTTTTCTTATCCATAATTTCCCCTTTCTGTACCCAGTGCCGCAGCAGGTTCAAACAGAGCCTTTCTGGGATTATTAGAGACTTGCCCTCTCTGGTGGCACTGCCCCCTGCAATCATGTTTAGCGTGCAGAAGCCAACTTTGTGCAGTTGTAGAAAAGTGCCTCTTCCTCCTCGCTGATGCAGCCTGGCTCTGGCGCACTACAGCGGGGGGGGGGGGGGGGGGGGGCGGGGCGGAGGGGAGCTGGTTCTCAGCTCCCACCTGCTCTCTGGGCTTGGTGCCCTTGGCAGGGCTTGCTCAATCCCAGCAACTGGTTTTTAGCAGCCCTGGCTGAAACCCCACACCCAGTTTTTCCCAGAAAAATCATATTTCAAAGTAAGTGTAGGTGGTGAAAAATATAATTTTAGGTATCATCTACATAAAAGCACACATTTGTTATCTGGGTGATACATAACTGATAAATAGTGGATATATATGTGTGTATATATATTACATATATATGTATATAAATGTATACTCTCCTTAAAAACATGAAGACAAATATAGAGACCAGTGTTGTTTTGAAAAATGAATTTATTAAAATGCTCATAATTATAAAAGAATATTAAAATGCACAGAAATTCACAAAACATTACAAACTTTACATCTTATGCCACAGTGTATGAAATATTGAATCATGAATCAATCATCATGAATATTTCCGTTCTACTTTAGTTAAGCTGCTCATACATTTTAACTTTTCAAACATCTTATGCACAATGAGAAAATGGTACAAGAAGTGTTTCAATAACAGAGCACGTTCTGCCCCCCATTGTGAACTAATGTTTTCTGAAATTCAAGATGCACGCATGGGTAATTAAAAGGGAAGGCGTTTGGTGACAGTTTACAAGATGGCCTTGTTGAGTTTTCAAACAAAAATGGTAGCTAGCGTTCCCTATCTCTTGACACATCCGAAATATCTGAGGGATATTTAAGGAAAAATCCCCTGAGTATTTTGGTCTAATGCTTCAATCTGTTAAAATTCACAGGCATTACAAAAGGATACAAAACTCAGAGTTCTCTAGTGGTTAACACCGGGCAGGTGGAGGGCCAGATTTTCCTTTCATGGGGGCACAGTCACACCCACCCTTTTTCCTGGGGTGCTGTTTCTGCTCACATTGACAGATCCAGCCCGTGCCTGCCTGCAGACGCAGCCCCACATTTTTCTTCACAGCGGACAAGTCCGCGCTGGAGTTACATTAACACTGTCGCTGTCCTAGGTGACCCTAGCTCCCCGCACGTCGCCGTTTGGGGAATATTGGCAGTGTCATACATCCGATTTTCTGCCTTTAAAAATAGAGAGCTTTCCCCCCCTTCTGTCCACAAAAGCACATTTTAAACTACGATTGATGAAAGATGACTTATGAAGACGTAAATGCACAACTCTTTTAAAGTTTTATCGTATAATAAGGAGATAAGGCAAGAACATTTCCTTTTCTGTGCTCCCCTAAATGGTGAGTACTCGCCAAATCTAACACGAGCAGATAGTCCTCAGCTTCAGAGAAGAGCAGAGGTAAGAGCAGAGGAAGCGGCCCCACTGCCAGGAGCGGTGTCCCAGGTGAGCAGGGGAGGGACCAGACGCACCCAGTCTGGGCTGTGAGGAAGGAGCGGCAGCGAAGAAACGCCTTTCTTATTCCCTGTGCGGTCAGAGCTCCCATGGCTTGCTGGGAACGCTCTGTTCCCATTGTTCATGTGACCAAGAAGGTTAATGAAATGTTGTCCCTGATCCACTGGGCCAATTCAGAAGTCCAGAGCCCTGCTCCGATGGATCCTCCATACATACAATTTTTTGTTTTTCAAACCTTCATGGCATGCATCTAGAAGGGTGACCTTGAGTCAAACTGCTCTTACCACAAG
The DNA here is from genome assembly GCF_963455335.1 of Martes martes. Lineage (NCBI taxonomy): Eukaryota > Metazoa > Chordata > Mammalia > Carnivora > Mustelidae > Martes > Martes martes. The sequence goes on along the minus strand of NC_137895.1, from coordinate 81,249,984 downwards.
CCTCTGAATCTGCTCAGGAAACGGCTTTCCTTTCCCTCTGCCGCTGGGATTCTGAGTGGCTTGGCCGCTGGGCGTTTAGCAGCACCGCAGCGGGTGGCAGCCCACCTCGCAAGAACCCAGTGCCAGACACCCTCTCCCCCACCCAGTGCTGCCCTGGTACCGGTCAAGCGAGAGCAGTGCGACCCCGGGAGGGCTTTGCACCTGAAAGGCGGTCAAGCACAGTAAAGGCTGCTGAGCAGACAAACTGAAGGCAAGATGTGCGCAGCGCGGATGTTCAGCAGGAAGTTACCTCCCGCTGACCGCAGGGGTTGTGACCAGACTGTGGCTTTAGGGAGGCTCACATCCAAACCAGAGTCTCTTTTCTGGATTGGGAGTGATCTGGGTTTGCCCGTCTCTCTCCTCTCCCCCCACCACTACCCCCCCACCCCCACCCCGGTGCATGCAAGTTACAAACAAGTTACTGGGCTGGGACTGAGGGAATGGAGGATGTAGGGAAGCACCTTGACCATGGCAGATGCTTTGGTATGTTGATCACTTGGATAGGCAGGACCCGTGCTGGAAAGGCACTCCCCACGGGGACTCACAGTGAGGGCACCCACCTGCTGTTCTCTCAAGCTGCACAGCACCGTCCTGTCGGGCGGGCTGGGCAGTGAGCCATTCCCAGGGGTGCCAGCTGATCTGATGGCTGTAGGGCAACTGCTGGGTAAGGGATGAGCTTATCTTTCCAGGCCCTTACGTTGATAAAAATGTAATTTTAATCCCTTGATTTCATTTTTTTTCCAAAGAAACCACCTATCTTTAGAAGAGGTAAATTAATTATCCTGATCAATAGGAGTTCCAATTCTATTTGAATCTGTAACTTTCCCCACTTTTGTCATCTTACTCCCTTGAGATTTGCAAAGCAGTCAACACTGATTAGGCACAGAGGATTCCAGAAGTGCTCCTGGAAGATAAAAGGTGTCACTGTGGATTAGTCCAAATACACTTCAGAACCCTGCTATCTTTATTCCAATCCATTAAGAGTATTTCTTTGAGATGGAAAGATAGGCCAGAATGAAGACGGAAACTATTTACTCTTATTAAGTGCGGTTTCATTTCTGTAGGGATGTGCTAATACACCTAAATATTGTGAATTCTTGGGTCTATTTGCCGCTGAATACAGCAATTCAATCTGAATTCTGAGTTAGCTATTTTTAATCACACAAAAGCTAGTACGTCTAGTCTTTAACGAAAGTGCTGTAAGGAAAAGAACTCTGGGACCGATCTGGCAAAGTGAAGAAATGAAACACCGCCTAAAAGGGGAGCATGTGCCTGAGAACAGAAAGGAATGAAAATAATCAAACGGAAGGACAAAAATCCATTCAGCTTTGGAAGGGGTGGTTTTTAAGCACACTGCGAGACACTTTCTGTGTTACAGAAATTCCAATTTATCAAAAAAGGGTAACATTTCTGGTTTTCCAGGTGATTAGTTTTATGCACTTCTTGATCTAAATTTTGCATTTCCCAGGTCCTGCATGGCAGGCTGAAACTGAAAAATAATCTCTATGAAAATGGCAATAGCAAAGACGCCTATTTGCCAAAGTGTTTTAACTTAAACATTCTCATTAGTGATTCATAATATATTTTGACAGAGTTAAATTCTGTAAAGTGCTTCTCAGAACATAAAGCTCTTATTCTAATTTTGGTCGTAAATTGTTCTCTACCACTGCCCCCATCCTCTCAGCTATGACCCCCATATTTTTTGTCATATCTTTGAGGTGATTCTCCCGAAGAAGCTTTTGGGTTAAGTATTTTTCTCTCTTGATCTTGCTCTTTGTGCTTTTGGATACATCTGGGATGGCATAGGATACAAAGAATTTCACAGAGTAGATGAGATGCTGTGGGAGAGAAGAAGAAAAATGTCAATCACAAGGAAATGGTGGGGAACACAGAGCTCTTTTCGTTTTTGTGTTTTTTTGGTTTTTTGCTAGTCATCCTAGCAACAGATCTGGACGAGATGGTGGGCATTCTCCATATACAACCAGTCTCTCCTACACCATGTGGGTCTGCCAAAGAGCTACATTGTGTTGCTTTGACAATTTCAAGAACACTACCACTCACCCTGACCATGCTGTAGTATTTGTGTGTGTGTTCCTTTCCTATCTCATTTCCAGGCCTCTTCCCCCAAAGATTAGCACTAAATCCTATCTGTGTGAGTCTATCTGTATCATTTTATTTTTGAGAACTTGTTTAACAAAGTATGTATATAGCCCCAAATAATATATTGTTTAGTCTCCCTTGATTTGGGCTTTATAAGGAGGATACTGTATATGTACGGTCTTTTGAAAATTACTTTAAAAGATTTATTTACTAGAGAGAGAGAAAGGGTGCACATGAGCAGGAGGGGGGAGAGAAGGGAGAGAGAATCTCAAGCAGACTCCTCACTGAGCACGGAGCCCAACACAGGGCTCAATCCCATGACCGCAAGATCATGACTTGAGCTTAATTAAACCAAGAGTTGGATGCTGAACTGTGCCACCCACGCACCCCTAAAAATGACATTTTCATTCAAAACTAGTTTCTAACCCATCCATGTTATTGTGTATAACTGAAGTTTGTTCATAATTCTGTATAAGAGTCTCCTGTCGATTCCCCCATCAAAATGTACTGGGCTTGTTTCTAGTGTTTCTATTAGAAACAATGATGTTAAGAATGTTTTTGCATTTGGATTCTGGAAGACATCTGTGAGAGTTTCTCAAGGGGATGACCTAGAAGTGGAACTGGCAAGACTCTATTAAATGAATATTCAAATTTCCAAGATGGTACCAAAGTCTTTTCCAAAGTAGTTAATCCAGCTTCCACCTCCACGAGCAGCGTGTGGTGGTTTCAGGGGCTCTGCGTTCTTGCCAGCACGTGTGGTCATCGTTTTTTTTCTCACCAACATAGTGATTATAAAATGCACTTTCATTTTAGTATTACATTTCTGATGACTAACAGTGTCAAAGTTTTTAGTTGTTCGTTATGCAAAAGTCTCTGACCTACCGAGGAAATACATAGTATACAATGAACATCATTTAAAATCAATAAATTGTACATGGTGTTCGCGTGATAAGAGCGTGGAGAAAGCAGTAAAGCAGATTAGGAGTTTATGTCTTACATGGGAGGCCAATTTCAGATGGATTTTGTACAGATCAGACTGGCTATGCCTCACTTTGCCAAGGCTTTGAGGAGGCGAGGGAACTAGCCATGCAGACATCAGGAGGAAAGGCATGCGAGGCAGAGGGAACAGTCAGTACAGAGTCTGTGTGGTGGAAGCCTGCTGGCTGTGCATCAGGGACAGCAGGGGTGGAGGGATGTGAGGGCCAAGAGAGAGGTAACAGAGCATGCCTAGAGTGTGTCAGGCCTTGCACGGCACTGTAAGGACTCTGGCTTTTACTCTGAGTGAGATGTGAAGGCAGCAGAGAGCCTATTTAGGAGCCCATAGCCCTAATTCAGGCGAGAAATGATGGTGGCTCCAACCCAGTTATAGAAGCAGGGTTGGTAATGGTCAGATCTGCAATATACTGTCCAAGGAACGCCAACAGCATTGCATGTGGGGTAAGTGGGGGACTCTTAAGAATTTTGCCCTTAACAACCAGTGAGGTAGCTACAACTGCCATGACTGAGAGAGGGCAGACCCACTATGGGTGGAACATTTAGGGCAGCATGGAGAGGAGAACATTCCAAGTGGATTGAAGAAAATATGGGCATTTGGGGCGGTAGATGTATCTGTTAGCTATCCCAGCAGAAAGGTCAAGTAGACATTGGATTTGTGGGTTGAGTTCAGGAGAGAGGGGTTCTGGAGATACACATAGTGTTGAGTCACTGGCATATACATGGCATTTAAAGCCAACGGACTGCGTGAGATCACCAAGGCTGTGAGGAGAGAGAAAAGAAAGAGAAGGAAGGGACTAAAGAAATTATGGAGGGACAGCCTAGTGAGATAAGAGGAAAAGGGAAAAAAAAAAGTTTTCCTGGGAGCCAACTGAGGAGGAACTTCAAGAAGGAGAGAGTGATCAGCTGTGTCAAAGGCTTCTGATTAGTAAGGTAATGGGAGAGTGGAGAATATTTGAGATGAGAGTGTGTCTGAATGATGGAAATTACAGAGTAAAGGGGCGAAAGCTGATGATGGAGGAAGGAGAGGTTCTTTTATTCCCCCATCTATATTTATAGACATGGACTTTCTGTATTATGCTACCCTTGCATTTCTGGGGTAAACCAATGTGGCCTGATGTCATCTTTAAAAAAATATATTGCTAGATTCAATCGGCACATTTAAAAAAGATCCTTCCATCAGTGCAACAAAGGAGACAGGATTATAATTTTCCTCTTTCTATTCCTGTCTGATTTAAGGATCTAAAAGGAGTTGGAGAGCATTTCTTTTTCTGATCTCTGGAGGTAACTAAAATGATCTGAAAGTATACTTCTAGAAAGTGTGGCATCACTCGCCTACAAAATATGGGCTGGCATTTTCTTTATGGAAAGATTTTTCAGTTACTCAAAATTTTGTCATAATTCTAGGTTTATAGTTCCCTTCTTTAGTGTTTTAGAAGATATTTGACTACTCACTTCTGGCTTCCATGCTGCTGTTAAAGTCTACTCTCATTTCAATTTTATCAGTCATCTGTCCTTTTTCTCTGGTTGCTTTTAAGATCTTATCTTCAACAAGCTGCACTTTTGTTACAATGTCTGTAAGCCTGGATTTTTTTATTCCTCCTGATGTTTGCTGTGCTTTCTGCTCTGTGAACAGATCCCTTTCATTTCTTTGGGAAGAATTTTAGCCATTAATTCTTTAAATATTGTCTCTCCTCTAGTATTTTTTTTTTTTTTAAAGATTTTATTTATTTATTTGACAGAGAGAGATCACAAGTAGGCAGAGAGAGGGAGAGAGGAGCAGGCTCCCTGCTGAGCAGAGAGTCGGATGCGGGACTCGATCCCAGGACCCTGAGATCACGACCTGAGCCGAAGGCAGCGGCTTAACCCACTGAGCCACCCAGGCGCCCTCTCCTCTAGTATTTTTTTTTTCCTTCTGTGGATTTTTAAAAAACTGCTTAATCTCTTTTTCACATTTTCCATTTTCTTCTCTCCCTGTGATGTGCTGGGAGTAATTTTTTTCAGACCTATCTCCCAATTCATTCATTCTTGCTTCAGACTTCTGTTTAATCCATATACTTTGTCATTTCAACAACTATATATTTTTCAAGATAACCTTGTAATTTTTTAGTTTCTTATTGTTTGCTCATTTGTCAATCGCTCATTTTTTGTTTAAACATTTTCATACACAGTTTATGATTCCTAATGTGATAATGCATACTCTTTAAGTTATTGAGGGTCCAAATTATTATTTTCTTCCCTCTGAATCTCACTTGTGGTTTTTCTCATTTCCCCATGTTGTTATTGTTCATCTTTGGAAGCTCATATCTGATTATTTCAATCTGAGAGAAAAATGGGGTCTAAACGGAGGACATTCTTTTCTCCAGGGAATATATGCATTTCCTTCTGCTCTGAGACAAATTTAGCTCTTTGGGGGGCCCCTGGCTGAATCCAAGAGTCTCAACTTTAGCTGGTCCACCTTGGGGCTGACCCGCTGCTTGGCGCACTTGAGACTCTCGAAGGAGGAGCTGGTGACCCCCCTCGTCCTCAGAGGCCCCTGCGCCTCAGGGGGTGCTCACGGCTCGAGCTGAGCCATCACCTTTCTGCCCCTCTTCGTAGATTCTCCTCCCTTCCACTGAGCTCAAAAATGCAAAGGAAATTCTACTTTAAGCTGTGAATGTTTTGTAGTGAAATGGCCCCTTAGAGTATCTAGTCAGCCATGATTTCAGAAGCAGAAGTCGAAACACTTTGGCTATACATATCTGAATATAAACTGATGATTCTTGCTGATGTAGCAGATACTCCAGGAATCCTCCGATGATGGGGAGCTAAATGACAACTTGTTTCCTCTTCTGTTAATGTTGTGTTTTGTTTTTTTAATAAATACCAAACTAGAAAAATGATCAAAGCCACGCAGCCTATCCGGCTTTTTGCTTGCTAACAGATCCTCATTTTGTTCAGAGCAAACCTAACACGTCCCGCCTCAGCCTACTCTGTTGCTTGGAGGAGCCGTGTGCCCTGGAGGCCTCTGGCAAAGCATTTTCTCTCCTGACAAAAAGGAACGAATACGGCAAGCATCCCTTTTCTTTCTCCTTACTGTCTAGACCCTGTACGTGTTCCATCGGGAGTTGCAGCTCTCACCCTGCAGCCACACACACACACACAGAGAGAGCGAGCGAGCGAGCGCCTAGCGAGTCAGAGATCCCATCCCCGTCAGCGAGCTGGTCTTGACTCAGGAGCCGTCACCTACTATGCTATATGAGAAAAATCAACCTTTAAGTGTTACCCTAATTGGGACCACACCCATCAAGCAACTTCTGAGCCTTCACAGTTTGATAGTGGTTATTCCCTCTGTGTCAGAAGGTAAAGTTGCTTAGTTCAATTTCAAATTTATTGCTGCCTCAGTCATTTTAAGAGCTGGTTAATTTTAGGGATATAAAAAGACTATTCTAAGAGGTAGATTATGAAAATGTAATAAAAATACTTAATAGTAATACAAATAAAACTATGACAGCAATAAAGTTCCTCAGGGGCAGAGATCACATCTTAGTCGTCTTCAATAAGCCCCTTCATGGTCTAGAATGCAGCCCAGCGCCCCAAATTTTTAAAAAAGGCATTCAATACTGCAGTGAGAGGCACCGAATCCCCCTAGCACACAAAATGCTTTCACCTTGTCAAGCAGATAACCGATTTCATTTCATTAATGAGAGCATTATGGGTATTTGCCTGTTAAATTTCATTAATAGATGTCCTAAAATAATTGCTAGCAAGAGAAAAGAATGTATTTTAAGTCCAAGTTGGCAATACTTAATGCTAATGAAAGGACTGCAAATATACTGCCGTATAAGCTCTTTCAAAATATACTTCTTTTACCTCCATGACAATGATGAAAGCCAGCTTGGCTGCGATCACGTGCCAGTAGTAGATGTTGTGTTTATACTGCTGTTCATGTCCAGGTGGGTTCCGGAAATCACGATACCTGAAAAGTAAAACAGGGATATCAGGAGGTTCTTTGATTAAGTAGTGAAAGCAAGGACCCCTTTCAAAAGAGGTCATAATTAATGCACTGCTTTTTAAAACTGGACATCCTATAAATTTTTTCCAAGTGTTTAATTTGGCTACAGAATCCTGAAATAATGAGTCCAGTAATACTTCACATAAAATAGGAAGATGATGGTAATGACATACACCATATGTGTAAAAAGAAAAGTATTTAAAAATTTTTTTGTCAGTTTTATTCCTGTTTTCTCAAAAGAGTATAACACTAACGATGTGATGTATTTTCACAAACAGGATTATAAATTTATTTATCTCGTGGTATCAGCAGGCTTCCCTCAGCTATGGGCTACCTCTCCCTCTAGAGAGGAATGCCCAATTGCTTGCTGTAATATAATCAACCTAATTTCCTTTTTAGAGGTCAGCATCTACTGCTGTTAGTCTATTGCTCTCAGGTAGCACATCTCAAATTTTCTGCCTGTAACCTTTTAGACCTGGAAGAGTTTACCTACTCTATAGAATTACGTCAAGTAAGAGTAAGAAGATTTGATATGGGATTCTGAAGAGGCTCTAAAAATATTTATTTGGGGCTTATTTCTGGTTTCTTGGTTGTGCTGCTGAGAATCTGAACCAGAGAAGGGTTTGAGGAGTTGAACTAAATGAGATTTAAAATCCTCCTTTAGGGTTAAGACACTGAATAAAAAAAAAAACAAACTTTAGGACCTGTAGTCCACAAACTTTATCAAGTAGTGATTTACTTGTCTATTGTCCACAGCTGACCTCACCAGCCATCACAATGAATGCAGAGAGGCCTCATGGAATGCTTTCGAGAATGCTGCCAGGTGAGCATGCGGTCTTCACATTTCTCGTCTTTGTATTTCTTGGAGTGAGAGTGCTGTTTTGTTGTCACTCAGCACATCAGCTTGTGCCTGAATAACAGATTAGTCATTACAACTGAATTGACTTGTTTTGGGGAACTCCTTGAGTTTCTTCCTTTCTAAGAAACCAACAAGACTCTCCTCCTGGATCAGTTTCCCTGTGGTCATTTGAAACTCCCATCTTTAAATGATGCTTTATGTTCTGATTGGTAAATTCTGACCCCAATCTGTATTAAGTGTGGCTGAAAAGAAACCTGGGCGGGGGAGGGGGGAGGAATGTCTCCAGCATTCTAAATTTTATTTAGATTTCTAAAATTCTCAATTTTATTTAGGATTACATGACAGTAAAAGTCCTTTAAAAGAGGAAGTGCATTTTTAAACATGTAAGCAGAACTTGCCTGCATGTGGTAGGGATAACAGCCTTAGGGTCTGGATTTCCCTTGCTTTGGTTTTTGAAGTCTGAAACGTTGAAGATGGAGAGAGTACTGTTGATGTATCCTTCCATGGTGTAATGGGTGTGGTTGCCATATGGAGGGACGGAGAAGGACCAGTAATACACCAGGCGGGGGATCATGTCAGATGTGAAAGCAATGATCATGGCCTGTTTGGGGAGGAAAACAAGAAGGGGGTTGTTGATTTAGAGCCTCTATAGCTGTGGTTAACACACCAGAATTATGTGTTCATCGGTTGATTTTTTTTTTTAATGAAATATTCAGAAACTTTAATCCTTTCCTAACTGTCAAATGGATATAGATAGCCAATGTCCTAAAGTATTTGAGCAGCTGCTTTATAGGATAGTTACTTCCTCTTGGTCTTCAGTTCACATAAGGGCTGTCCAGAAGTCCATCTGCAGTCGAAAAGCAAAGGTCTGCAAGTTGCCTCTTAGGTTTCTTAAGTACAGTAAGAATAACTGTAGACCAGGGTATCCTGGATTAACTCAAGTTGCCTGCATATGTTGCATATAAATTAGGTTTTCAAAAATTAGAATATTATACAACTCAACCTTGAAACTCTACTTGATATAATTTTAATCTTTCTTTTATGATTTAGAAGGCCCTTTTGCCTAAGTAATATTAGGGCCAACATTATGAAAATAATGTGGCCTTCCATAATTCCTTTGTAGAGTTTACAATTGATAGAAAACTCATTTTTAAATCACTTGCCTCTTAAAATTAATTCTATTTTTATAAATTATAAATTGCATAAAACAGATTTTCCTTAATCTAATAAGGGTCTTCAAATTCATACTTTTTCCCCCCTAGAGTATCTTGACTTATTCACGTCAACCCACAGTCTGATTTTAAATTGTCAGTATATACTTACATATGTTGCTTCATTAGAGAGCAAAAATTTATTAATTTTAAAATGTAGGTAGCAAGAAACTCTTGGGGTGGCGCCATTCATATGGTCAAGTGCATGCCCGTTTTATTGGACCTCGTGTCTAAGCCTCCAAACTTCAGAAAGACTAACTGAAGAAAGTCTAGTGTGTTCCAAGATTAAAGGAATAAATTAAGATCAGTTTTGAACCTGAGTCTGTGTCTGGCAGCCCTCTATCAGGATAGAAAGGTATTATGAATTACATGAATTTTTCTCTAAAATTCTTTAATTTGGGCTTTCAACTCTCCAATGTATAAAATTGGTTTGAAAGAGGGAGAAAGTAAGGAATATACTTTAACCCAAATTCTATGTGAATAAACAAAGCTAAATGATTCAGTCATTTACTGAGGCAGAAAGACATGTTTTTGGCACAACATGATTTTTAATAGTGTTCATCTGAACATATGGTTTAGATGCAGTGAGACCACAAGTCAACAAACAAGATCTCAGCAGAGCAAGAAAAACAACAAAGGGTGCTTTCCTACTGCAAAATTACTCCCCCTGGTAGAACCAGCTTTGTCATTTCCTCCGACGTACGTGTGTGTGTTTGCCTCTGGGTAGGGTTGGGGGGGGGGGATGTAGGACAAGAATATTTTACTTTTTCCAGATTTCAATAGTTTAACATGTCCTGTTATTTAACTATAGCTTTTTACAGAATCACCTGCAGATGTGCTCCAGGAAGCTACAAAAATTCCAACAAGAGAATTCTCTTGTCTTCTGACAAGACCCTTGTTCCTCCTGAACTGGCCTGCTTTGGGACACACTGCAAAAGTGCAAGTAAATGCAGTGTGCTGCTTTTCCATTTCTGTCAAAATAAATTAAAATCGGTCTTCAATGGCAGATACTGGGGACTGACACAACCTGTCAATTCAGCCTATTATTGCACGAGCAGCTGGAAGATGAATGATTTCATACCAAACTCTTGCTTGATGTCCATTTTCATCCCTGGTGGCTATTCTCTTTCTCCTATAGTTGAAAGTTCTCCTGGTACAGAAAGTTAGCCCTCTCTCTGCCCAGTAGATGATAGAAGCCTACATTAGGTATGGGAGGGAATGATACACATGGGCCATTTCTATAGACACACAAACATGCGGTAGACCAAATCCTAATAATATGGGGAAAAGGATGGTCTGTAGTTCAATGATCTAAAAAGCAGTTTTCCTAGGGTATAATAAAACGATGCCTAGGTTATGAGAAAAGACAACTACTGGATAAGAACCAGTAGCACCAATTAGCAAGCACGCAGGTGCCTGTTTACACCCACCCCCCCACACACACACGGTAGCCTTAGAAACACAGCGAATACCCCATTTGTGCCAATGGAGTGGAGCCCTGCTGGGGATATCAGGAGAAGGTGCCTACGACAATCAAACCAGAGTGCTGGGAATGGGGAGTACAAATTATCTGAAGTTTCCGGTTAGCTGAAGGTCAAACAAAAACACTTTAAGTTTCAAGCTTTGTAGCTTAAATATTCCTAAAGTGCCCAGGTCCACATTCCTACATTGCTTCGTGCTGTACAGCATACTGAATGTTGACAGACTCATTCTTTTATGACTGTAGAACTTGAAAAGCCTCACTGTCCTATTTCTGCACATCAGTCTTCATTTCGTAGCACAGGGGATGTGGAAGGTGGGTTACTTGGGTAAATGGAAAATGATATAACCTAGCAGTTGTCTTTTGTGTGCAATTTGCAACTTTCTTCAGGAAGCAGGGATAGCATACGATTTGGATAACTTGAGGGTTCTTGGCAGGGGGTGACAGCTGGGTTCCAGAAAATTGGCTTGATTGTGTAAAACTGTAACCACAGCTCAGTGACACATTGTAAAATTCTTGTGCCTTTCGTTTAGATACCTGTCAAAGTCTACACAGTCACTGTTGATGGGTGATGAAGAGAATAACAATAGCTACCACTGCATGAGGACCAGGCTCCGTGCATTAACTCCTTGAGGTCCCTGGTTACTCTTTATGATATATAATAGTCTGAAAATATGCAGCAAGGAATTATTCAATTTACAAATGATAAACTGAAGCTCTCCAGTGTTAAGGTCTGGCCCAAGGTCATGCAGCTGGGAAGCTACAGCAGTGAGAGCTGGACTTTGGGTCTGACCTGTGTCCGCAGTGCTGAGCCTGACCAGGAGCCTGACCCACAGGCACTGCTGAATTCTGTTTCTACAAGTGCCCGTGGTCAAGAGGCTGCAGACTCCGGGCAAGTGTGGCTTGACAAAGAAATTAAAACTCGGATATCATCGTGTTGGGATTGTGACCTGAGAGTAAAATGGTTAGTGAAATAAGGGAGGAAATAGCCCCAGTTGTAAGGATATTTCTAGGGAAGGTGGTCATTCCCCTTTTGGGCTGGAATGGAACTTATTCTCCCTGAGAGCTCCTTGGTGGCCTTTAAAAAAAGGGAGAGGGAGGAGGTAGGGGGTACTGATTGTTCAGATTGGTCCAAAGTCTATATAGGTTATGAAGGACTGTGTTCTGTTCCCCCAAGCTGGGACACATCAGGGTATGAGGCTGCTTAGCTAATGACCAGTGAGTGGCAAGCAAAGGCCAAGGCTGGGGTGGAGAAGAGAGATGGGACCCATTCTAAAGCCCCCCTCCCTGAAGAACCTCTGTCCTAGGAGACAAGGAAGGTAACACGTGAATGGAATGCAAACTGCTTATACATGCATCATCATCAAATAGTTAATATTTTCAGTTAATAGTATGGAATATGTGGTAAAATAGGGCAGAAGGATAGTTCTTAATTTAGCACCCTCCCACTACAAATGGACAGATTACTATCTCTGTTTTAAAAGCACTATTGGGAAAAAATAAAATAAAAGCACTATTGGATAATAGAGAGATTTGGTACTTACTCATTACTATTACTGTGTTTCTTTTGAATAAAACCTTTAGCAAATGAACAATAATAGCATAATGGTCACTCTTAGCAACTGTTCCTGTAAGAGGTCTTGATTTATAAGTCATGAATAATAATATAAACAATTAAGAACATTAAAAAATAACAATCACAGTTATAACAACTGTTTTTATATGGAAGTTAGTATTGGCATCTCCCTCCCATTCAAAAAAAAATATAGCAAACATTTGATTCTTTAGGTAGCAATACTAATGCATTTTTGGACTTCTCGAGCTCTTTACCCTGGTAAGCCTAGGTGTACTCACATTGGTCACCACAGCCAGAATTGCTATTCCTTGCATGATGGGCTGCCACGCTCCGATGTCTTGGGCTTTTTCTGGAACCATGCGTCTATACTGGGTAGTCATTTTCCATGCGTCCACTCTTATTTCCAATATATTGTTCACCAGAGCCAACAGGGGGGCCAGTGGAAAAGAGGCCACAAATAAGGTGACGAACCCAAACTGAATAACTGTCAATGGAATGGACACGCATCATGGAGCGGTGGGTGGATGGGAGGACAACACACTCTCCTTTACTCTTATAAAGACAAAGGCAAACAACAAACTGAATCCCAAAGAGAAAAGACATCCATGGTAGTAACGATGTTCAACAGGGAAAGAACCCGAACCAAAGACAAAGGTGAAGCCTCTGGAAAGAAGACTGGTTAGAGCCGGTTTCTTTCATACATATACACTGAGTAGGAGTATTTAAATATTTAAAATCTTTAATCAACTAAAGTTATTTGCTGGCAGTAAAATTGGGACACTCGAAGTATATTATCCATTCTCTGTGGAAATAACAGAATGTTGGAAGAGGATCTTTGATTTAGGGTTTAAAAAAAAAAAAACCAGGAATATTACGGAAACATCTAACAAGTTAAAAAGAAATAAGAAATGGACTTTTGGGAAAACTATGTTTAGAGAATGTTAGAGGAAATATGCTAGAAACAGGAAAATGAGCGAGCTCCCCCGAGTCTGCAAATGCAACGCAGTACATTCAGAGAATTTGTAGTATTATTATAAATCGCAGACGTGCATGTGTTGAAAGTGGCCTAATAAGGCAAAATATCCCTCTTTAGGAATTTTTCTCTTGACATTGTTGCAGTCTGCGTGGTCACAGTAAATAAAAATTCAAGAGATGGCTTAGAAGTTCTTTTCTTCCTTGTCTGTAATTTATATGGCATCGCTATAGACGGACATCAGAGATTTGGGGCAAACTGTACCACGGCGGGGGGGGGGGCGGGTGTGTGGTAAAGTTTAGGAATGAGATGGCCAGAGATCTAAAAGAAACTCTTCAAGTAAACTAGTACAGATATGGAAATAAGGCTGTGAGTAAAGGGAAGATTTACAGCCTCTTTACAGCGACAGCTCAGAAAAGGGCAGGGACCAATCTGGCCAAGAAGGGCAAGACTCTGGAGGGGTGTGTGGCTAGAAGGAACTGGCATGTGCTTCTGGTCTGAGAGGCCAGGGTGTGTTGCAGAAGAAGAAGAGAGAGGGCTGGAAAGATCTGGCAGGTCCACAGGCCAGGCAGGAGCCATCACCTTCAGGAAAGACAGGCAAGGACCAGAGCTGGTGATGTCATAGATGTTGACACCAGTGCTTGGTGCTATGCTGCTGACTGTGTCTATGGACCACCTGCCCCTACATGAACTCATCTGCCCACAGGGGCCAGGCAAGAACAGAAATGCATGGAGTGGGTACAGTCAACTGTGGCATACTGGCAAGTCTGTAGGCTAATGAAAGGGACTACTCACAGTTGCCACATCGGAATGAGGGTCCAATGTTGCCAGATCTCCTCGTTATTCAAGAGAAGCCAGAAATTAGGACTATACTGGTAATTAACCCAGTTAGATAGCCCAAACAGAAAAGATGCCATTTAAAATAACAATAAAAGTTCAGACTATTTAGGAATAAATTAGTGAGAAATGTTAACATTGATATGATAATGGACTTAAAAATTAAAACAAATAATGATAAATGAATGGATGGTCAGATGTTCCATACTCTTAACTGGGCTGACTCAAGTTGGGGGACTCATCGGTTTTTTTCTCCAAAATAGAATTTCAAAACCTAATGCAAATTTAATTAATAATCCCCAAATAGATTTTTTTTTTAAGCTGAAAGGTGATGCTAAAGTTTTTCAAGAAACCTACATAACTACACAGGTAAAATAACGAAGAGGGATGCTTGAACTGACACCATGAGAGACATTCCGAGAAAGGCTAAGATGGGACCAGAGAGAAGCCAATGCACATTATCACACGAAGGCAACTGAAACAGTTCAGAGATAGTGCATTCACAGTACGATTCACAGAATAGAGGCAGATATCCATGAGATTTTACTATACTATAAAAACTGATACTTCAAATCAGTGGATTCAAGTATTAGAGCAATTAGCTACATCACTGGAAAAACTGGTATGGAGTCCTCACTTCTAACATCAAAATAAATTACAAATGGGTTAATTTTAAAATAATGCACCAGAAAAATCAACACGGTATATAACCTGTTTTGATGTTCAAACGAGAACTTTCTAAACTTCTGAAATCAACAACAAAAAAGACCTATGGATTCTGCAAGGCAAAAAACACACACTGTAAAAACCCAAATAATCCTTGACTCAAATTTTTTCAGGACCCTATATTGCTCTCTAGCACTCTGCTTTCTTCTTCACTGTGCAGTCAAGCTTCTCGAAATACCCCCTCAACTATTTCTCCACCACTCCTTCCTTCCTCAGAGCCACACCTCCTGCCTCAGCCCTTGTGGCGCTCCCTCTGCAGCAACAGCCTATTCCTAAGCCAGTGTGCATTTTCAGTCCTTATTCGTTGGATTACTGGGCTGTTTTTGATACGGCCAAATATTTCCCTTCAGTGGAATGCTTTTCCCTCTTGAGTTTTGTTTTACTTAAAGAATCTAAAAAGCCAAGGTGAGGGTTGTGTACATGTGTGTGCGTGCACCCACGTGCATGTGCACACAATTTTTTTTTAAAACAATACCTAGCTAAAGGGTGTGGCTTCTACTTAACCCCACTGTCCAGCAATGAGGCGTGGGCTTCGGCTCTCGCTTCTCTTGAGTATTTTGCATCATGCTCCTTTTATTTGGTGTTCAAATCCCTCTTAAGCAACGTTATCATGCACCCTCTCCGCTTCTATGTTGACACAACCCTCTTCTATGTCTCTTCCAAGTGTTCTGCTATTCTTCTTTCTCCTTGTGGATCTCTTTCCCCATTGACCCTTCACATGACCCCTCTCCCCAGGGCCTCATCATCAATTCTGTGCCTGGCAGGCCTGAATCACTCCCATGGCCTCACCTGCAGCTCCTCTGAGCTCCTAATGGATCCAGCTTCCTAATGTAGACGTTTCTATGGACACATCCTGCAGACCCCCTTACACACAAAATACCCAATGCCTAACCATTTTCTTGAAACCAACTTTTCTCCTTATATTCCACCTGCGTGTTCTATCTCCTGGAAATTATCTCAATAATTCCACTATATTATATGTAATTATATTATATATATATATAATTATACTAGTCATCTCTTTAACACTTATCAAATCTGTCTCCCTGATCTCTACTCCTATGCCTACTGCCTCTACTTAGGTGTGGAGATTACCTAATTGTGTGGGTTACCTGGTGTAGCCTCCCCAAATATCATTTTCATTCTAAATACCTTCCATTCTGCAGCAGAATGAGCTAATCTTTTTCAAAATAAACATTATATAATTCTTTTGCTTACAAATATTCCAAGCATGAGTTCATTAAGGATAAGTTCTAGGGATGCCTGGGTGGCTGAAGTTGGTTAAGCATTTGCTTTTAGCTCAGGTCATGATCCTAGGGTCCTGGGATCAAGCCCTGCATCGGGCTCCTTGCTTAGTGGGGGCCTGCTTCTCCCTCTGCCTGCCACTCCCCCTGCTTGTGTGTTCTCTCTTTGACAAATATTTAAAAAAAAAAAAAAAAAAAAGGAAAAGTTCTACTCCCCTGGCTAAGCAAGCATTATGACATAGCCCTTGCTTCCCTGATAGTCCTACCTATGGATCCTTTGTTCTTACCATACTTTGTTTACTTGCCACTCTTTGAACCGGCCAAGCTGTTTCATGCCCTGGTACTTTTAAATGGGTCTGCCTCTCTGCATGAAAGGTCTAGTCCCTTTCCCATACTTCCAATAGACAACTTGCACCCATCCTTCAAAGTCCAGTTCAAGTATCACCTGTTCTAGGAAGTCTGATCTCGTCCCTTGGCTCTGTGAGGGCAGACACCCTGTCTTACTTGGTATCGCCACCAATTGATACGGTGTTTGGCATGGCAGGTGCTCCATAAATGTTTATTGGATGAATGAATGAATGAATGAATGAGAAAAGAGATAGGAGGCATCATCAGGTGGTGGGCATCAAAGCAGGTGGTGGGCAGAAACAGTAGAGAGAGGGAGTGGGGGAAGACAGGCCTGGGTCCTAGAGAGTGTAGGGGTGCTTAGTGGGGTGAGCACTGGAGAGACAGGAAAAGGGGTGGGTACGAGAAGATGCTGAAGTGCTGACAGTAATCATAGTAAATTAGATGGAGAAAATAATAACTGAAGGTCGTTGTTTCAATGGATCTTTTAAAAAAGTCATTTGGAGATAGAGGACAAGGAGGTCAAGTTAACAAGGGTAGAAGAGGCAGGGCTAGAGAAAAACAGGGTCCACTCTGCCACTTTACTGCATTTAATCTGTGGCACCTGCCCCCGGAAGCCACCACTGAATTCTCAAGAGAGTTTCTACGCTGTGTAGTGCTAGGAGCACAGAATGGTTATCTTACGGCTTCCAGATTGTAGACTGACAGGCTCTTTCGCTGTATCCTGTGTCTGAATTCTCAGAAGGTAGGAACATACACCTGGGGAGGCAATTTTGGTTAACACACCAGGGTTACTTTAATCATCTCCAAGGATGGCGGACAGAAATAGATAAATAAAGTAGAAATTTCACCCCAAAATAAAACCCCGAAGATGTGCCATAAAGAACTTCACTGGGATGCTGGGGGCCATGTTAACACAAACTCAGACTAACAGCTGTATGTGTGTATTGAAATGCCAAGCTCAGGTCACTTAAATATTTTTGAGTACCAGGTCCAGACCGTGGTGCTCCAGCTGAGGCCTGAAAGATGCAAAGGTCTTGGTAGCCACCTTGAGGGGCATCAGTCTAGCCAGGGGGACAGGCACACACAGAGCCAGATGCCATCAAGGCAGGAAGCAAGCGCTGTTAATGCCTAGAGAAAAGAGCAGCAAATCTGTGTGAAAAGTTGAGTGTTACTGCTGAGGCTTGGTAGGAATTCCTCAGGTAGAGAAGAGAAGGGTGTTTCAGGCAGAGGGGAGTTCTAGTCTTCTCCATTGGACAGAGGGGAACA
Organism: Martes martes; assembly: GCF_963455335.1. Taxonomy (NCBI): domain Eukaryota; kingdom Metazoa; phylum Chordata; class Mammalia; order Carnivora; family Mustelidae; genus Martes; species Martes martes. Next base: position 81,232,338 of record NC_137895.1, on the reverse strand, counting down.
GAGCTGGTGGCGGGGTATAAGGCTCCAGGGTTGTCTGGCAGAAGATGGTTCCCCTCAACAGCTAGGAGGCATAATTAAAAAGGTAGACGGTGCTGTCATTCACAGATATGGGGAAAACCAGAAGGAAGGAGCTGTGGTGATGAGACCAAAGGCACTCTAGATTTATTTTGGAGAAACAGAAATAACTCAAAAGGTACTTGGCAATTCTATCTCCCACAAACTAAAATAACAAAAAGTAGACTTTGCTCTGGTGTTGAATACCAATCAGATGGCCTACTCTCAACAACAGATGAATTTTTCTAATTCATTTGGTATTAGATAGTAGGAAAACAATTTAATAATCTAAAAAAATTTGTCTTTAACAGTTATTATTCCATCCTTTCTTGTAGGGTAGGATGAGGCTGAATTATTTTGTTGGTAATTATTTTAATGAGATTATGAAACTCAAAGTCATGCCAACTTCTCCCCAAAGCACAACCTTTTCCTATAACTTCTTGCAACACTATCTATTTGACTAGTCAACCACAGAAAAATAACTTTTTCCAAGCAATGTTTTTGGTGCTAAAATAACAAATGATATTCTGTCCCAGAATGTTGTTGTTATTAATGCTGATAATAGCTCCAATAAGAAGTATTACAGTTATGACTCATTTTGGAATCAGAGGTAATTGTCTTATAGTCTTTTTGAAAATGAACAGAATAAATAAATAAATACAGCTTCTACATTATGTACTGAAGCTATACCCTTAACTGAACCTGGTCACGAAACATAACAAAAGCCAAAATGAAATTCAAATCAAACTCCAGACTGCAAAGTACTGTTGACTGAAGAAGCTATAAGACAAACCTTTCACTCACTGAAGGAAGCAGATGTGTTCCATGTATAATGTATATTTTTAAAAGCAATTATATATAGAACGTGATTTAATAAAACCATCCTCTATCTGCAGACTTGTAAACAGGAACCACAAAGGGATATCTTTGCAAACACACAAATCCCTGTTTAAAAGCAAGGCCCGTCAACCAAAATGTTGTGCCTCGTTTTCTATTCTCTTAAGCTTAAAAAAAATTGTAATTCAGGGCAGTGGTTAGCTGAAAGTGCAAAGATACAAAACATGTAAATAGTAAGCCATCCAACGGATACAAGTGTGTCATGCATAATAGAAAAGACAGTGCTTCCTTTGGAAATGTTTTGAGATGTGTCCATTTAAAGGCACCCAAGAGCTCAGAATCAAGTCCAGCGGAAGAGAAACAGAGCCTAGGCAAATACTACACAAATGGACAACAGCATTCAAGAAAGAAGGGGCCTGTCCTCAATCTTAATTCCAAACCAGCACAATGTTAGTTCTAAATTCAAGCCAGGGATCAGCCATGAGGCCACTTAAGGAACCACATAGAAAGGATGGGCCAGGAGAAATGGGTACACTGTCAAAAGTAGGTGGGGGGTGTGAAAGGGGGAACCCTGTGATCCTCCCTGCCTGGAGACAGTGTGCTCCTGCAGGCTGTGGGTGCAGCCTTGATTAAATGACTCACTCAGAAGTGTATCGGCCAACAGCTGTGCCTGTGTGGACTCCAGCCCACGCTGAATCACCTCTAGTAATAGCTGTGAGTTCGTTCTCAGATGGCATGGGTAAAGCACACTGAGAATGGTGAGGATGGACCTCAGTGAATGTTCCATCGGACTGCTTAGTAATAAACCTTTAGCTTTGTACAAAGAATATTGACAAAGACACACACAGTCATCTTAGTTTTAAGCCTGACTGTGTAATTTTATCTAGTGGAGAAAAACACGTTTTTTCCCATTTCACTATGCCAGGTAATTATTTGGGATCCAAAACATGTTCTAGTATAATTCATGTCACTAAGCACTTACTCATTTCAAGATATTCATAAAACAATCCCAGTTTGCCCATGAGCTGCAGGTGGTAGTCTTGTTCCCACCGCGGGGTTATTTTTTCTGCTCCGGAAACTGTGCGACATCGTCCAATCAGGTTCTTGACCCAGCTGCCAAAAAGATCGAACTATAAATTAGAATATTATCAATTATTTTGCAGATTTCTCAAGCTAACCACATAACCTCCCCAAGAAATTAATTGCTTCTTTTCATGCTAAATTTCTATTTCTGCTTCCCTACCCACAGATATTTTGAAAAACAGTACTATGTACCAGGCTTTATTAAAATTGTAACTGCTACTGTTTTTTCTCCCAGCTCCTTTTCATTTGGCAGTTTTTAGAAATACTTTTCTCTCATTTGATTAACTTTAGGTTTTTGTTTTGTTTTTTTTTGTTTTCCCCGTTTGGCTGCTATTATCCAAAATGGTCCTTCGAGTATGAAATCACCAGAGAAGAAAATACAGACAGACATGGTACGGGAGCTGATGATCCTGCTGTGGAGAAGAATGAGGGAGGGCAAGGAATGGAGATTGTCTGCATTTGTGGAAGGGGGAGGGGGCAATGGCAGAGAAGGGCTCAGGTGGAGGAGTGACATTTGAATAAAAATGTGAAGGAGGCAAAGGGTACAGTGACTACAGAGCACCAGAGGCAGGAGCAGACCCCTGACTTTCTTTCAACAGACAGCATGGCGCCTGGTGTGGTCCTGGGTTAGTAGGAAACTGCTATGGTAGTTCTGAGCTGTGGGGAGCCCAAGAAACCACCATGAGGATCTGGGCATTTTTTACTCTGGGGGAAGCGGGGAGCCATGAAAGGTTTCTGAGAGAATGGGGATATATTTTCATTTTAGATGAAACAGGTCCAAGACCCTATTTTAAGCTGAATAAATCAAGGACCCGAGAAGTGACAATGCTCCACACTCTGCTCTACTGGTCACCGGCCCCACTGAGTCGTCTGTTGTCTTTTATGTTACCTTCTTTCTTAATGCCTCCAGACAAATGTGTCCTCTCCCCCCCGCTTTTAGGACAATTTTTCCTGAAAAGAAATGGAAGTTGGCCGTGGCACGAAGCGTGCACCTGTAGTCTAAAGAACCGTTGTCCCCTCAAGCAACAGCTGGCTTGTGGTTTCCTCGTGGAGTGCACCGTAAGAGGCACGACAGCAGCAAACGACTTCAAATACAAACATCTGGGCTAAGCTGTGGACGATCCAGCAACATGCTCGCGTGGATTTTCAAATTCAGATACTGAGAAGGCTTCACCCTAAAGACAGCCCTAGTGGTGTTTCACGTGCACGTGTGCGGATGCTGCACAGGCACCCCACACGGAGAGATGAGCTACAAACAGCTTGTCATGCCAGACGTCCCACTGCTGCTGGTCTCTGTGGTAACCCGACCCACCACCCCCTGAGGCGCACGAGGGGGCGACTGCTCTATGACAGAACATGCCCCGGCTTCACAATCTTGCCCCACTTCTTTCTCTTCTGACATTAGGGACACAGCGCGAGGCTTGGGAAGTGGCGGGGACACGGTCTCAGACACCCCTGAATCCGAATCCACACTTCACTGCTCACTACCTGACTTCAGTCATGCTAAAATAAAATGGGATGCTGAAGCTTATCCTGTCCAGGGTTTCTGTCAGGATTAAATGATCCAGAACAAAGTATCTAGCACATTTCCTAATACATCACAACCCCCTCACAGGATTTTCTTTTGACCAATACAGGCTCACTGGCTGAGGCCGATGGTAAACCCAGCCTCAGTGACTTGGAATCTTGGCTTGGGGACACAATGCTGTCTGGATGGGTGGATCCCACTTCAGCACTTAGAATGACCTGGAATGCTTGTTGCTGTGTTCCTTCCTGTGCCCCAACCCAAAGCTCTGTAATCAGTCAAGTCTAAGGCAAGGCCGGGCACCTGCAGCTTTAGGCATGATGGGGGCCTTGGGACACTGGTGGCATCATCTATCACCCTTCAGGACACCCAGACTGGAGACTCCTGGTTTCTATTGTCTTATTTATTTTTGCTCACACTTTCAGTCTCAGACTCTTGATGGATTCCTCTCCACGCTCCAGAAAAGCATTCTTTTATGACTGGGGATCCAAATCCATTCCAATTTGGACTGAGGATGAAACTTCTGTCCTGGCAACCACTTGCATGACCAGCTCATCTACCCACTTCCCTCTGGCACCATACTGCCTTCCCTCACCCACAAGGGGTCATATTAGAAGTCCTTCCGACTAGCTTCCTTTTCTGAGCTACAGACTCTGAGCCTTTTGTTCCGTCTTCCTCAGTTGAACCACTTATCTGTAGCAGGAAATCTTGGGCTGTCATCCATCCATCACTGTCCTTGGTCTTTTGCGTTTTCTAGTGGGTTATGAATCTAGGGCAGAGATCTCAATCTTGACTGCACATAGAATCACCTAGAGAACTTTTTAAAAATACTGATACCAGACACTTCTTCCCCTGGCCAAGGCTGGAAGCTTCCTCCCTCTAGCAGAGGTTACAAAATAGTTTTCTTAGGAATTTTCCATGCATACTAGCAGTAACAGAACAGCATTGTAAAAAGCCACCCTTTCCTAAGTCCTTATTATGCATAAAGCAGGGCTTAAAGCACTTTACACCTCATTTTCTCTTTGTTTCTTCATTATCATATGTAATCCACATGGTACAGATAATCACTATTTCTATTTAAGGTGATTCCACAGTATTCCCACTTACTAATTTTGAATACAAGCACCCTTCGCTATCTGAATCTATTTTACTGTTCCTGAAAGTAAAGGGTCAGTGTGAACAGTGAGTGATAGCTTTATGTAAGGTTCCTTACTCTATGTCTTTGGTTCATCCTCTAGCCAAATCAGATCTTGAGAAGGGATATTTTCTCTTGTAATAGTTCAGTTTCTTTAAGTAGTGCATATCCATTGTGAAAAATACAAAAACATACAATGGATGAAAATTACAGTCATCCATTATCTACACACCAAAGAACAATGCTATTGGTATTTTGGATATTTAACTATAATTATGTTCCTTAACATTTTATCATAAAAATTTCTTCAGAGTGAGTAGCTTCATGCAGCAATTGTATTAGTCTTTTGTCAGACACAGTATAAAATTCCTGGGCATGCCTCAAATACCCCAGTGAGGCTGAGATGGCGAAAGGGCTCTGAGCTTGTTCTCTGGATCCAACAAACAACTGTGTCACTTTGCTGATGTTAAGTATCTGAAGCCTATGGCTCACTCACTCACTCATCTGGGGCTGGGGACTGGCTGCTAAATCCTTAGGTGACTTAGGTGACTTAGGTGCCAGGGGGACCCCAAAGGGACCTGGGTCATAGTGCAAGAGGTGCTTCTTCCTACGCTCCAGGAATCATCACTGAGGACCTCAAATGGGGTGGGGGTGGAAGGCGGCAAGTTTACGGTGACATTCATTTCGTTTCGTTATGCTAAATCCTTAGGTGACTTAGGTGACTTAGGTGCCAGGGGGACCCCAAAGGGACCTGGGTCATAGTGCAAGAGGTGCTTCTTCCTACGCTCCAGGAATCATCACTGAGGACCTCAAATGGGGTGGGGGTGGAAGGCGGCAAGTTTACGGTGACATTCATTTCGTTATGTTCCTTCTGACATACTTAAATGGTGTGAAAATAGCTACTGACCTACACAGTTTTTCTCTCCCCTCCTGCATGTTTTTGGGGATGGGGACAGTTCTGGGTAGCAAGAGTAACTGTGTTCTCTCTCACTTTTGTGGAAACAGAAGGAAAATGGCACCTACCATAAGGAAGAACGATTGGAAGAACCCGAGTCACTTGCTAAAGTGGCTAAAATTTAGCATTTCCAGTTTTCAGGCAAGGGGAAGAGAATTCAAAATGTACCGCCCTTAAGTATTTTAGGCCAGGCATAGAAAGATCCAAACAAAAAGCTGAGCTTACTAAAATTTTGCAACAATGGCCTCACTTGAAGTGCAGGTATAAAGTGGCCATGGACACTATATACATCCTTTATTTTTAAGTATTTCATGTGAACACATTTCATTGCATATGAATTTCTCAGTGCCAGTTTAGGAAATATATATCTCCCCTTCACCCACCCCCCCCAATAGCCACTATTTTTTTTTTTAATCAGAAAATAGCTCTCTGACAACCAATTAGTCATCAAAATTTGGTTTAAATAACCAGCCTACTTCCTTCAGAAAAATGCTTTTTACTCATCTCAGTTAAGCCTTTCCTCCGTTTGATATATTTTCATATCCAGTATTTGTGCATGACCTACTTCTACTCATATGGAAAAACCTGAATATGAACCCAGGGAAGGTAGGGGTTGTTTACTGTGTAGTAAGGCCGCCAAATATTAATTTTACAGCTAAGACCAAAATCCATTTTTCTATGAGAGGGGAGAGAGGTGAGGAGGGAGCCTGGGGGAAAGAGGAGTGTCTCGTTAGAGACAGACCCTGATAGTTTACGTGGAAGGTGGAGGACGAAGCCTGGTGAAGAGACACGGAAGGACACACTGAAACCTGGAGGTTTCTGCTCCACAAAGACGGGGGGAAAAGAGGTTAAATATTCTGCAAAGAGAATGAACAGGGACTTGGTAATGGGGAGGAGAGAGAAGTTAGTGGAGGGAAGAGAAAGAAAGGGAAGTTCTATGTGGTGGGAGGAAGACAGGCAGCAGAGTCTGAAGCTACAAAGAAGGGTAACAGGAAAAAACAAACAGTTATACAGTAGAAAAGACTTTAAAAAGATGGATTTTTTTAATTTTAAAATTAAAGTTGTTTGGGTTTCTGGCTCCTTGTCCCAAATGTCAGTGAAGGCTGCTTGTGTGAGTGATTCTGGAGGACACTGAGGAGAGGGGCCACAGCTGGCGTTAGGGTTGGCATAAGCAGAAAATATAGATGTGGGAGGCAAGACAGAAGAGATCAAAAGTTTTGTGAGAACAGAAACTCAGAGCCAGAAATTACCTTGAAAAGTTAAGTGAAGAGTCAGAAAAATGGCTCCCCAACAGATGTCTACATCCCCCGCCTAGGACAAACGAATATGTTCAGTTACCTGGTACGGGGGAAATAAGGTTGTGAATGAGCTGACAGTAAGACAGATTTTTCTGGATCATCCAGGTGGGCCCAGTGTAATCACCAGGGTCAATCAAAGCAGAAGAGGGAGGGAGGGAAGGAGCTAAGGGGATGTGACTACAGAAGTCAGACACACAGCCACAAGGCTGGCTCTGAGATGAGAAAAGAAGCCATAAGCCAAGGAATGTGGACAATCCTAGAAGCTAGAAAAGGCAAACAAATAGATTCACCTTAGAGGCTTCTGAAAGGGACATGGCTCCTGCCAACACCTTGACTGTAACCCACTGAAACCCGTGTCAGACTTGTGACTTCTGGAACTGTAAGGTATTAAAATCTGTTGTTTTGTGTGTTTTGTTTTTTTTTTTCCATTGTCTTCCCATTACCATTAGGTTGGTGGTAATCTGTTCAGCAGCAATAAAAAAGGAATATACTAAGCCCCCTGAAAATGTGCAGAAATTGAGACAGCACTGGACTCTTCACTTTGATATAAGACAGGGCTTAAGTGAAGATTTAAAAGGACAGTGTGACCTTGGCTAACATCTGTTGCTCTCATTTCTTAGGGAAAGAACAGTAAGCCAAAATATTTGTGGTTATTATTTTAGATGATTATATCTTAAAACATTATGTAATCTTGTGCCTGAGGACCACAAGAGAACTCTGGTTGAAAGCACATGGATTTGGAGTCCTGGGATCTTGGATTTGAATCCCACAGTAGCCTCTTATGGATAACGCAAACATGGGTAAGTCATTTAACTGCTTTAAGCCACAGAATCTTCATTTTTATAAAGGAGATTAAAAATAAGGATTGTCTATAAGATTAAATGAGAGTGATCTATCAAGCACATACTAGGAACTCAACAAATTACTATTGTTGGTTTTTAAAGCATGCTATAAGGGAGAAGAAAGTCATGAAAGTTGGGGAAATACTTAGTTCACAGCCTCAACAAAGGTCATCTCTCCAAGAACTAGGATCAGTTTGCTACCAATAATGAGCTAATAGGCATAAACTGCAGCAGATGGGGATTTAAGTTAAATATGATTTTTTTTCCTTTGTAACATAATTATTAAACACTGGATTCATTTATACCATTGGTTAGACCATCTTGTCTGGAGACCTGTAATAAGTAGTTTACTCCATTTTAGAGGTGGGCACGCAGCTGTGTGAACATACAGGCAAGTGATTTGGATGGGTGGGCTGTTCTCTCCTCAGTCCCAGCCCCGGGATTACACAGCTTCATACTCACGGGAGTAACACCTCTTGTATGTTATTCCAGATTGCTTTGCCTCCCATGATTATCGTCAGCTGTGTCGTCAGTTCAAGGAGACAGCCACCTGGGTCACACTGGAATATGACAAAGAAAATCCCATTTAAATTCTAGATGGGTCAAACATGAAATTGAGTCACTGATTTTATTTTTTGCTTTTGTGAAGAGACTCTCTAGACTATACAATGAAGAAACTCTTCACTGGGCACCCGGGAGGAAACAGGAAGCAGCTTAAATTGTCAAGAGAATCCAGTTCTTAGTTCGTACCTCTTCGTTTCTGTATTTTCCCAGCCAATAGACTGGGTCTCCTGGATAACCCACAAATTTGCCCTTAAAGAACGCGATGTAGAAGCATGAAGAATAGTAGTTGACAAACTGGAATAAGAACATCTTCATGGTCAGGCTGTTCTCATAATCTGTCTGCGTCCTTGGGAGTTCTGTAGTCAAATAAAGGTAAGATTTTAAAATTGTGAACAGCTTTGAGACCCTAACCAAAGACACGGATACATGAGTTAACATGTTTTTTTAAAAAATACAATTCACACTGTTTCCGTTTAAGCTGTTCTGAATTCCTTAATATAGCTACTGTGTTAATTCCAAGTTTACACATCGTTGTAAGAGTCCTCCCTCCCTCTTTTGCCGAGAATACAATATCCCATACGGCAAAAATATTCAAGGATTGCTTAATTTTTATGAGCCCAGTATTATCAAATGGACAAGGCCGTGCTCTCTCAGGTCTAAGTGGACAAAAAAAATTTTTTTGAACAACCCTGCTATAAATGATACTCTCTTGTCTTCCTGAATTGCGATAAGGTAGGGCTGTTGAAACAAACAAGGGGGAACTTGTTACAAGCAGTTGGAGAAGACAAAACAGGTCATTCTTCTAGTTTAGAATTTAAATCAGTCTGATCATTTTCAGAAGATGACCGCTGAGCAGACCATTCGGAAAATGACCCAGGCATATGCAGCATGTGGGGAGCGCTTAACTCTGACCACCAAGCAGCTGCCTGGGATACAAGCCAGGGAGAGAGAAACATTTATTACAAAAGCCGGAGCTGATGAGAACAGAGCTATATTAATATGAACAGCATGGGGGGAAGCCACGCAACAGTGTGATTACTTGTCCTCTCAGCAAAAGAGGAGCATATTTGCCACTGGAACCATGACCCTATTCCACTTATTTGCAATAAAGAGACTATTTACTTTCAACAATAGGGTACGTGATCTAACATAATTGAAAATATTATTCAGGGCTGATCTGTTTACACAGAGCTTGGACATTATAATGATTGTCTTTGCTTTGTCCCTTTTGCTAATGCAAAGCTGTAGATAATTCATTTCCCACACAGGTTAGATGAAATATGTTTACACTTGAAATTTTCAAAAATTTGTAACATGTTGAAATTGAAATGCCTAAAAGAGACAGGCTCTCTTTTTCACCAGGTTCTAAAAATGTCTTACAGATGACCGAAGCTGTACTAGGACCTTACCAAAATTCGTAATCATGATGGCTACTTTTTCATATATGATGTTCAGAATCATGATGATGACAAAGCTGATGAGGGAAGCTGTGATAGACGTGGCTGTCTGAGGGGTCAGGTACTTCTGGATTGAGTCTGTCCCGTTCAAGGTCTCGGGAAGTTTGGTAGAAAACACAATGAACACCGACAGCCTGTAGACAATGATCCCAATAACGGAGGCAATGATCAACAGGATCTGGAAGCACAACAAACAGCAACGTGAGCTTCATGAGGAGTATTTTTACGCTTAAAGATGAACCCCTGTGTGATTGGACAAGGTGCACGTGTGGGATGATGGGACTCTCGCACAATGGCCATGAGACGGGTGGAAACTGGGCATGTTAAATTTCCAAAAAAGGGGAAAGGAATGATGGAGGTCAAAAGAGCATGTATCCACTGAGGGAAAATGAAAGCAAGGGGAGAAACTGCACAAGGAGGGAGGAGTCCATGGGAAGCCTGTACTTTTGGGCAGTTTGTCTGCAAACCCCAACCTGCCGCCAAAATGAAGGTCTATTAAAAAAAAAAATATCTTCAGATGAGGAAAAACTGGAAGAGCAGAACCCATGAAAACATCTCTCCTACAGTTACGGCATTCTTGGGGGTACACGATAAAGTTTTTGCTCAATTATCGTCCATTAAGGGGATAGCTCTCCTTCCAACAGAGAACCGAGCACAGGTTCAAGGGTCAGTAGGTGCTAGCGGCCTAGTCACTTGCACGAGGTGAGATTCTGAACAGGACCCGGGAGGCTGCAGCGTGCCCACAGGGAATTTGGAAAGGACAACAAGGTATCTGCTGATGAAAGCGGCACATGCTTTTCACGCTCAGACCTTAAGATCTGAAACTGGCAGTTATTCATACCTGCCTTTGCACAAGATTCATTTCACTAATCTGTTGCATTTTTGATGGCACAGACCCCATGTCAGGGGCGAGGATGGGTGGGTCTGAAGCCTGGTTTGTACATGGTTAGTAGGACGTCGCTTCCTCACTAGGCAGGTTTTCTCTGGCCCCTGAGTAACACACACTGAAGGTTCCTTTTTAAAACTGTTTCCCCTACATCTACTTTCTTGGACTTACTCCAAAGCATGTACTCGATGTGACTGACTGCCCGCGAGGACTGCTACCAGAGAGAAAAGCTACTGACACTGTGCACTTCAGGGCCAAGCAAATCACTTGGTATTGTTTACAGCAACAGAGGGTGGCTGGTTTTCACCTGGGGAGAGATTATAGGTGAGGCCCTGGAGCCAGCTTCCTGCATTTGAATCCCAGCTCTGCCTCGAGCTGTGGGACCTTGTGCAAATTACTTAGCCTTTGGGGTTTCAATTTCTTTGCCCTTAGAGTGAGGGATCCTAATGGGAACTAACTTATAGGATTGTTGTGAGGCTTTAATGAGTCACTCCAGGTAAAAACATTTAGACCATTAAGCCCACGCACATGAAAAGTACTATGTAAATGGTAGCTGTGAATATGGCAACTGACATGTTGTTAACAAGAGGTTATTACTTTTAAAGCCATCAGTTTGTAGAGAAGGCATGATATTTCCTCTTCTAATCTCTTTCATTATCTCCTTCCCTTCACAGAAAGGGCTTAATACTTGTGAAAGATGACATGTTTGTGCGCATGAGTACATGTGAAAATTAGCCAAGGCGGAAAAAAATGTATTAGAGAAGGTATATCCAGCCTTCCTCTCCAAGCACAACAAATACTGGCCATTTAAATCATATATATTTAGGGGCGACTGGGTGGCTCAGGTAGTTAAGCATCTGCCTTCAGCTCAGGTCATGATCCCAGGATGCTGGGATTGAGTCCCACATTGGGTTTCCTACTCAGCAGACTCTCAGACCCTCTCTGCTTCTCCCTCCCACCCCCAATCATGTTCTCTCTCACTATCTCTGTCTCCCTCTCTCAAATAAATAAATAAAATCTTAAAAAAAAAATCATGTATATTTTTAAAAAATCTCCATAGTAATTTGAATTATTAAGTAATTATAATAGTTGAGATTCTTTAAATGCTTACTCTTCACCTCAGCACACATATTTTTAAAATCCTCAACAACAGCCCTGGAGATAGTAGCATGGTATCTTTTACAGTGGAAAAAGAGCCAAAGAGATTGAGACTTTGACCCAAATTAAGCCACTAGTAACTGAAAGAACAGAGATACTCAGAGACTCCAGAGTCCCACTAACCTCTACATGGCACTGCCTCCTACGTGGGTTAGGAAATGAATTCCAACTCATTTCAGAGTTTCTACAAACTTGACTTGTTTCCATACTTCTTCAGGGCACTTGATGTCAATATATCTTCCCAGGAGGAAGATTTTAATTCTCAAGCTCCTTATGAATCTTTTCTGATTATAACTTTAATATAGGATTATGGAACATTTGAAATTACACCACAGTGGACACTGGTTGCTCTTGCTGCCTTGGATCTGTTCCCAGTCTTAGCAGCAGACCCAGCTCTTGCTTTGGGGGAATAAACTCTCCTTCATTTTCAGTCCTACGGTTTGCGCTGGATTGTCTCCCCGCTCCCCCGCCTTTACAGGTACATCCTGACTGGTTTGAGACAAATAGGTATCTCATCCTGCTGGCCTCACCAATGATTCAAGGCCTGACAAACAACTTAATAAGAGCCAGTGGGATGTGAGGAGAGATCTGCTAGTGTCTATGGGGAAGAGAAGCTTGCTCTGTCAAGAGGAAGCTGCTAACAGAAACCCCTCTTGGCTTGCATGTGATGTGAGATCTGGAATCCTGCAGCCATTCTGAGATCATAAGGTCGTGCCCAAAACCACCGAGCCAGGAGACCACTGGACACAGAATAAAGGCAGAACAAAACACACAGCCCATGATGTCATCTGGGCTACAACTATCTACCCTTCATGGAAGCCATACCTCAGACCTGGGAGTTTTAGTTACAGGAACCAATAAATGCCACCCACTTTTTTGTTGTTGTTGTTGTTTAAATCAACTGAAGATTGATTTTCCATCACCTACAACTGAATGACTCCTAACTATAAAAATAAAGAATAAAAAAGAAAAAAAGAAAAAAATGTAGGTACCATCTATATGTAGGCACAATTCCTTCAGAATTATACATTATTTGCATATTAAAGATCATTTTACATATTTTATCCTTTTCTTAAGCCTTTCAAAACCATAACATTTTTACATGTAATAAAATATTTTCATGGACATACTTTCTCATGGCTATACCATATTCTATCGTATGAAGGATTAGATGTAGGATATTTTGGCTGAGATGTTTTTATATATAATAATGCATATAAATAAATCACATAAATAAATGTGTATATTTGTAATAAATACATGTGACTAAATCTTTACTTTTCTTACCATTTTGAAATACCTCCTTATTAAAGGTTTTTAAAAGCTGAATTAGTAGATTAAAGCACATGAATATCTGTGACTCATGATACTTACTACCAAACTGCTTTTTAAGAAGACCTGGGCAGCTTAAAATTCTCACACTCCAAGTAGGAGAGTAGCTGATCACTGCACCTCACGAACACTGAGCCTTCTCAGGTGAGAGGTGAAACACTGTATCTCATTTAAATGGGCACTGATTTAATTAATATTGACATCTGACATTTGCCAGGGTATTTTTCCTTTTGTGAAAGGGTATTCCTGTTCTCTGCCTCCTCAGTTTTTGCGATCTTTTAGTGTTACCTTACAAGTGATCCGGACATCTTATGTATTGAAGGTATTAACCCTTTGCGCTCATTGTTAACAAAAATTTCATCTGTTTTGTTTAACCTTAGAATGATACCGATGTGTGGGAATCTATAGATTTTCCTCTGAAACTTCTTTCACTGCTGTGATGTTTAGGAAGTTTATTTTTTATGCAGAAATTGCATATTCATCAATATTTATTTCCAGTTTGTACTGTTACCTTCCGAATATTTCTGGAATTACAATATGTATTCACAGTATGGTTTTAATCTCTATTTTTTTCCCTAAGAGCTAATAAGTATTCCATTGCCATGTATTTATTTTTTTAAAAAGATTTTATTTATTCATTTGACAGAGATCACAAGTAGGCAGAGAGGCAGGCAGAGAGAGAGGAAGGGAGGCAGGCTCCCTGCTGAGCAGAGAGCCCGATGCGGGGCTTGATCCCAGGACCCTGGGATCGTGACCCGAGCCGAAGGCAGAGGCTTAACCCACTGAGCCACCCAGGTGGCCCTCCATTGCCATTTATTAAATAATCTTCACTTATTCCATGAGTTATAATGTCTCCCTTCTCATATACTAAATTATTACTGATATGAGGGACCATATCTGGGCTTCACATCCTCTTTTCTAATTTCGCTATTCTTGAGCCAATAAAACTCTCAATATATTACTAATGATTATATTACGAATATGACTTTATTAATAATAAACCCCAAATTAATGTTATAAGTCCTGATATTTTAGAAATATTATTTTTTTATCTACAGTCATTTGTTTCAGTCTTTTTTTATATCCTTCAGTAGTTTTTATGTTTTCTTCGATAGTTCTATTACTTTTTAAGGCTATTCCTTGACATTGTGTTTTAGTTGCTCCTGTCGGAAAATTTTTAAAATTCCTAATGCCTCCCACTTGGTCTCTTCACCAGACACTGGAAAATCTGGATCCCCTCATCTGATTTAAACCAAGGAAGTAAAAACAACTGAAAGAGCCACCGCGAGTGGATACTGAGAGCTGCTCCACGTGGTGGCTGAGTGGTTCTCTGGAAACAATTCTATGAGACCACATGGTTTCCAACTTGCCTTGAGTTTCCTGGATATTTACAATTAGATATTAAAACATCTGTGACAGACTTACCCAGAAGAAGACAGCACTTGCACAGAGGGTTATACGGACGCATTTTCCCCAGGTAGTGAACGGAACACGCTCTTGTTCCTGAAAGAAAAAAAAGAAAAGAAAAGAAACAAAAAAAAGTCTAGTCAATCAAAGGAGGACCCTGGTGAAATGATTTTTTTCTCCTGACTGGTCTCTAAATCTTAGGCTTAATTTTTGGAAAAATTCATTTCCAAACATAACCCCCTCCCTCAGAACTGCATTTTTTTTTGGTCAATTTCAAACACATGCACAACAAGGCAACTGCAGGGCTCATTTTAGTGTTTTTTGAAAATGCAAGCATGAATGAGGAACTGTTTGTCTGCCATGACCTGAGCTCAGGAGCCTGGGTATGTGACAATGCTAAGTTGTAGAGCTACATTCCTGAGCTCATTGGAGATGTTAGCCATGGCAGCAATGACAGCATAGAGCCAGGGCAGGACAGGAGGTCTCACGGGTGTCTGCAAATACTAGGTATCCACTATGCGCTTCTTGGATGAGCTTTATATATTAATTTGGTATAGCTATGAATTTTCAGAGTTTCCATGGCCCATAAGAATACATTTAATTTTTAAGAGAAGAGAACAATCCTTCTCAAGATTTACCTGGATTATATGAGCAGCTGTAGCATAGTAATAGCTACAAATACTTCCACAACATTTACATGCCAGGTACTATTCTAAGTAGGTTCTACCCATTAATTCAATTAACCCTTACTACACTGTGTGAGGAAGCAACTCTATTATTCCCATTTTTATAGCTGAAGAAACTCTGGCATAGAGAAGTTAGATCATTTGTCAAAGACCACTCAGCTAGTAAGTTGTTGTGTTTGGTTTGCATGCCGTCTCATTCCCACCACTTCATTTCCACACTAAACCAATGGAGGGTGCATTAGCAACAAAAGGAACAGGAAGAAAAAGAGAAAGAAAAATGAACGTTCATCTTCAATTTTTTAACAAGCAATGTTTCAATGGAAATTTAACTTACTGGCTGGCAATTTTAAATACTAAGTTTTCTTTTCTTTAGTACTTTTTCTATGATGCCAATATTATAAGCTTTTTTTTTAAGTATTAAAAGGCGTTTTCAGCATCTAATTTTATCTAAGTTTCTGCTTTCATTTCTGAATGTATAGTCTTCCAACAACACATGGTTTGACCTCATCATCTTCCATAGAAAACAGTGAGAATGATACATAATGGGAATTATTTGAAGCTTGTTACATTGTAAAAGACAAATGTCACCTTCTGTTGATAATCGAACCTCATTTTTTTCCATTTATAAAATGAGGAGGTTGAACTGCTCCCTCCAGTCCCTTTTAGTGTTGGCATTCTATAAATCCGTGGTTCAATTTATAAAATCTATAGTTAGGGACATTTTCTGATGCTCTTGGTAAAAGCATTTTCTTTCCAAGAATTATTCGTATTCTGGATTGACTGTCCTTATGCTGATGACTGCAAGTATAATCAGCTCTACATTTTCTGTGTTGATGGAACGGAGCAATAATGCAGATGATTCAAAAATTATCTTTCACTGGCTTTGGAATATATATGTAGAGAGATACAGTTTCATTTTTTTATTTTTGTAGCAGCAGTAGCAGAAGCAAATCTACCTTTCCAATTATATAAAATGCAGAGCACAGGCCTAAACATAGTTGGACTTCAACGAATTCAACGAACCCTTCTCCCTCTACCTCTACCCTTTCTCCAACTTTTGGAATGAGAGCTGCACAATCTTGTGACCATCCCAACCAGAAGGTGGAGCAGTCCTGGAGGCTTAGAGCAGCACAGAAGGCAGCAGGCTCCTCTAGATGGGGTTGTCAGAAGGAGGGGCATGTGAAAAATGGAAAATCCACTATAAAATCCAATGTGTCCTTCCTTATACAACTATGTCGTAGAGTCTAATTTTTCTCGTTTGCATTTTTTTATAGATATGAAAGAAAGGACACAGACCACTGCATATTTTCTTCTACATTTCTGCTGCTTCTACATTTCTTCTACATTTTCTTTTCCCCAATTTTACTTTTATTATGAAAGAAGGCATCACATTTATCTCCTATGTCCACTGTTCTAAGCAATACTTCTTCACCTCAGCTACATATTACAATCGCCAGAGACGCTTTACAAAATTCCTGTGCCCAGGATAGACCCCAGGCCACTAAGGACCACCAGAGTATATAGTGTCGGGACCTGGGCATCGAGACTTTCCAAAGCCCCCAGGTGATCACAGTGCGCACCTCAGCTGAGAACCACCGTGTACACAGACTAAGTCGCATCTACCTAACGTTCTCTTTACCTGAGTGATCTCATTGATCACCACGTGAGTACACTGCGCTTCGTATTCTGGCCGGGGCTGCTCTTCCTGCTGTAACTCGACTGTGTCCCACTCGTACTCGAGTTCCGCCTGGCGCCGCTTCCAAAACTCCAAAAACAAGGTGACTAACGGAGAGAGAACAGGAGCATGTGGTTCATTGGTGACGACTGAGGTTTCAGAAATCTGTACCAAATTATTAATGATTATAATTACCCATAACACTTTTATACAAGGTCAGTAAAGTCTAACTTACAGGGGACACTAATGTTTAAAAGAGAGGAGTTAAGTGATTATAATAGTTACATTATATAACACAAGTTATATAATATAAGGCATCTGCGGGGCGCCTGGGTGGCTCAGTGTGTTAAGCCTCTGCCTTCAGCTCAGGTCATGATCCCAGGGTCCTGGGATCGAGCCCCGATTCGGGATCTCTGCTCAGCAGGGAGCCTGCTTCCTCCTCTCCCTCTGCCTGTATCTCTGCCTACTTGTGATCTCTCTCTCTCTGTGTCAAATAAAAAAAAATAAAATCTTAAAAAAAAAGCCTTTTTTTTTTTTAAAAAAGGTGCTACAATATAGTGCTACTAGCACTATATTGCCCACCAAAAAACACAAATAACTACTGTAATTCAAAAACCAGTTTATGGTCCATCCATCCTTCAGCCTGTTCATACCTACATCCCCCTCTTCTTTCTTGAAGGCCTGACAGGGAGCACCTTAGTAGTCCTCAAATCTCTACTTACCACCACCCAAGCCACCCTAAATTAAAAGACTATTCTTAAATATGGAAATCTGATATTTTTCTCAATCTTGTGTGAAGTATGAATGAAACTATTTTTAAAAGTCTTTACTATCTTTCAAAGCTTGGAACTTAAAATACTAAATAGAAACAACATGAAGTAGTGACTGAAAATGTAGGCTCAGGGTAAATCCCCTTCAACCCTTCTTTCGATCAGACTGGTACCCCTATGCCTTTCCTAGACAGAAAATTCTAGATTTACCACTGTTACATACCCAAGTACTTTTACGTGCCGACCATAAGGAGAAAAGACACAGGCCTGATTCAAGGAGTTCCTAGATGTGCAGGAATTATGGTGACGTGACAGCTACAGCAGACTAGGGAGGATTCCCATCAAAGCAAGCACAGGTGGCTCCGGGGGCACAGAGCCAGAATACGTGACCAACGTGTGGCCAAGGTTCTCCCAGAGGAGGGGACCACTACAGATGACTGACTTAGAGCTGATCAGGTGAAGTTGGGACATTAAGGCCACCTCCCCTGAAGAAGCCACACATGCAAAGGCAAGGAAGCCCGAGGATCAGATACTTCCCAGAAACAGCAAATATCTGGAAGTGAGTGTACAGTGTCATGAGGAGCGTGGGGCAGCTGGTAGAGAGAGAGCAGGGGCACGTCACCAAGGACTCCATGCCCTAAGTGACCCTTTTGTAACTTCAAGGTGGAGGGGACGCTGCAGGAGTTCTAAAGAGACTAGAAACAGGGAGACCTGCCAGCAGGTACATGATGAGGCCTGCTTGGGTGGGGAGGAAAGAGAACACAGCATGTTTGGCAGGTAGGATGGTCAGATGCAGAGGTGTAAGGGGGAGGGAGAGGTCTAGGATGCCAACCGTGTTTCTGGCTTAAGTGAGGTGATGCCCTAAATTCTAGGGCCATTATCCACAACAAGAAGGGCAGTAATAGGAGTGAAGTCAACAGGTTTGGTTCTAATCAGGTGCCTCTGGGCCACAGGAGAGATGTCCAGTAGGTAGGTCAACATCTAGAGCTTGGGAGAAAAATCTAGGCTAAGCTGGAAACTTTATAAAGCATTAACTCAGGCTGTGAGCAGATGAGATCATTAAATGAGGTGTAGAGGGGTAGTTCTTGGCGTGGCTGCACATGAAAAGCACTTGAGCTTTAAAAAAACAAAACAAAACACTGAGCCCAGGCAACACCCCTGAGTTTCTGACTTTCCTAGACTAGAATGAGGCATAAACACTGTGTTTTGTTTTTGCTTAAAAGGTCTACCATCAGGGTTGAGAACTGCGGGAGGAGAGAGCAGAGAGAGGCCGGCCAGCCGTGTACTGCAGAACGCCGGCCCAGGACAGCTGCCTGATGCAGGAGGACCTCCTGGGACGGGAGCAGCAGGAACTCTGCACTCCCCAGTGGCGAAGAGAGCTGAAATGTAAAGCACTCATTTCCCAGCAGCACTGATTGTGACTTTACTCATTTTCCAGTAACGATGAGTAGAAATAAGCTGGGTGTTGGAACTGAGGTCAAATCCTGGTTCCAACGATTATTAGATGTGACTCCTGGTCGACATGTTCCAACGTGCTGAGCCCCCATTTCCCATTCTGCGACACAGGGGCAGTGGAACCCACCTCACAGGGCTATTGCAAGCTTCATGGCATCATCTGTATAAAAGCCCTCCCACCCCTCAGTGGCAACTGCTATTACTCTCCTCATTTCAGACACAGATAGAGAGAGAGGCACAGAAAGGTTAAAACACCTGCCCGAGGTGACAGTGTTGGAGGCTGGGCATTCTGGCCGCAGAGCCCAAGATGGGCTTACTCGCCACGGGGTACTTCCTCAAGCCTCCTACTGCGAGGTGTAATGGGGTACTGGAAGGGGAGGTCTACAAAACCTTGGGTACTACTTTGCTGGGTGCACGTTGTGCACATAACCACCCGTGGTTTTAGAATGTTGCTGGATGATATCACTGCTGACTCACATGGCTCAGTGTCCCACCCCGAGGGCACCAGGAACTAGGGTGACCAGGTGCCATGTCCGACCGGAGTTTCCTGTTCTGTGTCTTTTGATCTTTCCCCGTTCTGGTGGGGAGCACTGCCCTTATGTTCTCCGGCAAACCACACACCATGAGGCTCGTGTTGATTAGAGAGACCCAGTTAGGACTCTTACTTACATCAACATGTAATGAGAGGAGAGGGAAAGCTGCCTTGGACCTTGGGAATCAAGAACAGCTTGTCCTCTCAATCATGGTATCATTACATCTAAAAGAAGGCTGCATCACATGAAGAAGACAGCCATCTACAGCGTGGGTGGTTAGATCCAGCACGGCCCAAGGACAAGGCGCACACACGAGCACATGGTAGCGTTCCAGCTGTTGTAAGTTTGCTGCTGGAGAGCCAGGCCACTTTACTGAGCCTTGAAACCATTCAGACCTCTTCAGTCACAAAGCTGAGTAGGGCAAATGAACTTGCTCAGCCTTTATTCCAACTTCTACACTAAAAGACCAGGTTAAAAAAAAAAATACATTTTTTCAGACTCTTGCTGTGCAGGTTCCTGGTGTGATTTTATAAAATGCCCATCAGGTGCATGTGTGTGTCACTTAAACCAGAAGTGGGGTTGAATGGAGGCAGAGGCAGTTGCAGGAACTATGTTATTTTGCTGGTGTGCATGCAGCGGGAGAAGTGTAGTTCTGAACTAACCGGCAAAAGCAGTTCCGTGATCTCCAAGTGTAGCTGGTTAGGGGACTGCCTTCCCGATTCCCCAGCTCCCCCTAAGCCAAGTATCTGGTGTTTTTCTGGAAATCACAAGGCCCAGCCTAGAACTCAAAGGTGAACATTAAAAATGCAGCCATGCTGCCAAGAGCCTGGAGCCAGGGAGAATCCAGCAGAAGTAGGTACGAAGCAACAAGCAGGAAGGAGAAGGGTATATGCTAAGAACTGGCACTTTAGCCTTGGGTTGGTGTTTAGGACTTGAGTCAGTATGAATGTGTGGACTGGCGGGGCCTGAAAGGGTAGACGTTATTCAGATAAGTACATGATATGTACTACATTTATTACAAAAGGTTTTCGACCTTCAACTTTTATAATTCCTAGGGAACAGAAACTTAGTAAAAATACTCAAATAGACCTGGGGACACAAGAGATGCTACTAGATTATGAATGGTGGAGGGGCATCTGGGTGGCTCAGTGGGTTAAGCCTCTGCCTTTGGCTCAGGTCATGATCTCAGGGTCCTGGGATCAAGTCCCGCATCGGCTCTCTGCCCCGCGGGGAGCCTGCTTCCCCGCCCCCCCTGCTGCCTCTCTGCCTACTTGTGATCTCTCTCTCTGTCAAATAAATAAATAAAATCTTTAGAAAAAACAAAAAGACTATGAATGGTGGTAAAATAAAAGACTTCACATGGTCCTCCCGCCTCTTTGGTTCTGCAATTTCTGATGTTCTATAACAAGGTTCACAGCAGTGGTTCTCATAACGCAGACGTAGCAGGAAAGGCAATATAAGACACTTAAAATAAAGACTTCATCATACATACATATCCTTAAAGATACACATATGGCGCTACAAGCAATGCTGAAATGTTTTCTGCCTTCTAAAATCTGATGACATAAAATCAGCTCAATATGCTTAAGTCAGTTCAATAAACCCAGTATAGTTAATGATCACAGAAAGCAAGGTTAGCTGGGAAATGGCAGGTTTGTCTTTCCAGTGCCAAAATTAGTTTCTATTTTTGATTTATTTAAAATGTTTTCAGGGGCCTGGGTGGCTCAGTTGGTTGGGCATCTGCCTTTGGCTCAGGTTGTGGTCCTGAGATCCCGGCCCACGTCAGGCTCCCCGCTCAGCAGGAAACCGTCTTCTCCTTCTCACTCTGCCTGCCACGTCCCCTGCTTGTGTTCCGTCTCTTGCTGTCCCTCTATCAAATAAATAAATAAAATCTTTAAAAATAATAATAATAAAATGTTTTCAGGGTGCCTGGTGGCATCTGACTCTTGATTTTGGCTCAGGTTGTGATCACAGGGTCATGGGATCAAGCCCCGGGTCAGGGACACTGCACGCTGAGGAATCTGCTTGTCCTTCTCCTTCTGCTCCTCCCACCCCTGCCCCCCCAGCTCATGCTCTATCTCTAAAGTGAATAAATAAAATCTTTAAAAAATGTATTTCTAAATTAGGGCTGTCAACATCCATTAGTAGTGGAGTTCAACAGATGTGTTAGAATTTTGTACATTACAAATCAGTGCTAAGCCAAAGGTTAGGATAATAGGTAAAGTGAGTGCCACCCATGTGTTCAGTACCTGTGCTCTTATAGGGGGCAGGAGGGGGGATAACATATTTTATAATAGAGGAGTACAGAGGATTTTAATCCTTGAATTTGATCTTTATTCTTCTATGTATCAAATATTAGCTAGTGTTTGGTCTCTAGCCAGAACACAGTTGCATGGGCAAAAGACAGTAACTTTATAGATAGGTTTGGCCATTATAAAGTTCTCTTTATCGAGGAGTGGCAACTGGACAATCTCTAAGAATTGTCCAAAACAGATGGATCGTCTGTTCTGTGATCTGGTGACTTCTAATAGGGACAGCCACTACAAAAGGGAAACACTCTCAAGGACACGTGAAAAGCACTGTGAGATGCTCACGTTCACGTGCTGTCTTCTTAAGAGTAAGAGATCGGAGTCACTTTGTTCCCCCAACTAGCTACAACCTGAGCTCTACTTCCCCCTTAACTTACACAGTAAAATTGGAAAGAATTTGTTTTTGAAAATGAAATTCTTTTCTTCTACGGTAGAATGCTTACATTAACATTTAAATATTTGCATTTAGAAAAAATGACAATTGCCTCATTACAATGATGCTATTCAAAGTAAATAATATAACTATAGTGTTAAAACATCCACATAAGAATTATATTTTTGGGGGGCGCTTGGGTGGCTCAGCCGTCAAGCATCTGCCTTCGGCTCAGGTCATGATCCCAGAGTCCTGGGATTGAGCCCTGCATCAGGCCCCCTGCTCCGTGGGAAGCCTGCTTCTCCCTCTCCTACTCCCCTTGCTTGTGTTCCCTTTCTCACTCTCTGTCAAATAACTAAAATCTAAAACAAAAAAAAAAAGAATTATATTTTTTAGGACTATATCTGTTTTACTTATTAAACAGAACTTATTATTTACTATTATAAGAATAACACATAACTTAATAAATACTTGCTCATATAAAAGAATATAAAGAAGAAAGCTTACCTGTAATTCCTGTATGGCTTCGCCTGAACCCCAACCCCATGTAAGTCAAGGTGGAACACAGCTGTGGGGACTGTTACAATAATGGCTCCCAGTGAACCATGCCTCCCTGCATCCAAGCCCCTGGGTAGTCCTCCCACCTCCTCACATCGTTGTTGGCTTGGCCATGACCTACTTTGGCTGATGGGACATTTACAAACTTGATGCAAACACAGGCTCAAAAAATGTCTGCGCATTGGGGCTTGTCCTCTCTTGCTTCTCTTTGGAAGCCTAAAGCCACCATGTGAAGAATCCTGGACTAGCTCATTGGAGGACAGGGCATCATGTAGAAGCAAGATGAGGCAGCCCAGGTGAGCCCGGTAGACCAAACCAGCCTGGCGACTGCCAGACCATCTCCCTCAGTGAAGCTGCAGGCTCACTGCATACATCAGCTGAGCCAGCACGTGACTGGAGGACCTCTCAGCTGATGCAGAGAATCATGAGAAAATAAATGTGTTTTAAGCAACCATATTTTGAAGGAGTTTTTTTTTATGTGGTAACTCGTAAAATGGCCTTATGGATTACAAATTGAGTTCTAAGGGAGCTGAAGCTTAGGCAATCCAAAGTCCTAAAACTGGGTTACTTTGATAGCATATATAAACCGAGAAATGGTATTAAGTTAGCTGATTGTATGATCTCAGGTGTTTTTGTGGTTTTTTGTTTTTTTTAGTATTAAGATGCAAAAGTAAACTTAAAAAAAAAAAAAAAGGAAAGTAACTTACCCCATATTCCCATAAATACTGCAAACACTAGGGTTCCAAAACTGTCAAAGATGCACAATTTCTGGAAAATAAAGTAATGACATATAAATAAGTCATGTTTTCTACTCACTAGCATTTAGCAAATATGCAATACTTTGTGTATTCTACAGTCTGAATTTCTTTTAAAGCTGATACCTAGTTTAACAATCACCGTATCTACTACAAATTTGGAGATGGGATTTCTTGTTGTTTTGAAAGCAAACAGCCTTCGCTGTATTTACCACAGTGCATTTTCCAATGGAATCCTTCCATATCATGATAAAGCAATTGGCCCAGCTGCCAAGATTCCATTCCGTTTAAAGTCTCTATCAGACCTTTGAATGATGGGCTCTTCTTATAAGCTGTCATAGTGAACTTGAAGTACTATAGCTCAACAAATACAAGGGACTTTAAGCAACTTTTGGACTTAAATTTCCATCTTATCATCATCTCATCCTGGTCAGAGGGTAAGTTACTGAATTCTTGCTTTTCTTGCTAAGAAGAGTATAAGGCTGGGGTTTATTCTGAGATGGTTCTGCCCAAGGAGAGCTCTGTTTCCCCAAACCCCAATGATGGCTTTTCTACCATCAATGACAGAGGCTACCATTAATTTAGGTAAGACAGGGGCTGTTGCTAACCTTACTATGGGTACAACCATGAATGAATCAATGACACACCTGTACAAAGAAGGCTTTTATCCACTAGTTCTGCTAAATTTCATTTTTTTGCTAGTATATAAATAACCTATCTCCCATCTCCCATTTGGGATTCCCAGAAAATCTTTAAATTAGTTACTAATTTTTCCTCTAGTGAGCATTTTAACATATTCTAAAAAAAAAATCTATAAAATATAAAGGTACTGGAAAAAGTGGCAAACTTGTAGAATCACACAGATCATACAAAGAGTAAAGAAGACAGTGTACAAAAAGAGGCTATAGGATTAAAAAAAAAACTTTTCAATTGCTAAAGAAAATTCAAAGTTGCTTCTAAAGAAAACTTTTTGTTTTAGGTAACTTTGTTGGTTACCCTTTATATACTGATATAAATTTGGTAAACTTTCACCTATGTGAAAATATTATTTTCATAAAAGAATATCCACTTAACCATAAAAGAAAATCCACAAAACACTTGTTCATGTGTTTTCCAAAGCATATAGATGCCCTTCAATCCTCTATCTGGAGCTGATCAGAAAGTACAATCCCAAACTGTGATCCGACTATTTATCTCAAAAATTAGCTCAAGGAAGACAGAATTAATAAGTGAGTGGCCAGACTGGGGAACACTGCCCCCCCACCTAATCCTCTAGTCCTAGAATTCCATGGACCAATATTTCAAATCTTCCAACCTGGACTCTTAGGGAACCAAAGCTTTCATTTAATGTTAGGCTTCATCCCTCAGTGAAAATTACTGTAAGGAAAGTCCTGTGCAGAACCGTCCCATGTGTTATTATGCTATTACTGAAAATTCTGTCTAACACTTCTCCTAGGAATCACTGCAAGCCTCTGATACCTCCCTACTTGCTCTGACACCCCTGAGTACCTACTCTAGAGAGAAAAAACCCTACCTATGAATTCTTAGCCCTACCATGTTGAGAAAAAGCCAGTGGATGCTTATCTATCAGTGTGAAAGAAAAAAAAAAAAGGAGCAGCAAGAAAAAGCAGGTTTACCACTAATGCCAAGATCACCCCAGTTGCCTGGCTCAAGGTAAAGGATGTGCCTTGAGCTCCTACAAGATGGAGTCAGGTGGTCTGGAGGAAGTTGCCATTTTTGCCACATTTATGAAGACTGAGGACTCAGCAGAGAGAACAAGATAGCTGGCTTCTCTACGTACCCCATAAGCAGGAATTGGGGAAGAAGGTGAGCAAGGGGCTTTCTTGATAAAAAGCTTAGCTTAATTTGCTTGGCTGGAGGGCAGAGATGGGGAAACACAGCTGTATTAAGAGCAGCCCCACTCAGCATCCTGCTCTAATCACAGGGAACAGGAAAGAAAAGAGAAGGCTGCATATGCAGGAAACCAGAGGAACCCATGAAAATCTAGAAAAGTGACCATTTGTTGTGTTTCTTCCTCCAAAGGAATAAAACCAAAATTTTATAACAATGTTTTCTGAGAACAAAATATTTTAAGTTAGCACATTTCCCTTTCATCTTGCCAGTCAAAAAATAAGAACCTTATTTAATGCTCAGTCACAAAAACAACATTAATCCTGATTATTTCCATAACTGTTCCCTCATTTCCTTGATCATGATTTTCTATTTCTACTTTATTAACCCTTTTAGCATTCATGTCCATACTCTTTCCAAAAGAAAGAGGCAGAAATGTACACATAAATGTATAAATGAAGAAATGATTGAATTAACCAACAGAAAGACATGGAAAGCTGCTTTTTCTCCTTTTTAAAATTTTTTTTTGAATGTAATTCTCTTACAAAGGGAAGAAGGCACATGAAAGAATAAATCACTCTAAGATTCAAAGGAGTCTTTAGGAAATTTGGATAAAGGATTCATTTTTTCCAAAACGGTAAAAAAAAATGTACATAGGGACACACTTTGAAAGTCACGTGTTTAAGGATGGGTCGGTGGAAAAGAGGAACTGAGAGGTGAGATGGGGGTCTCATATTTGAAAGAGAATTTCTTAAGGAAAATGAAATTTCCAATTACAGTTTGTGGAGTAGAGTTTGCCTCTGGTATTATCACTGGCATTTGCCTTAACCCCAGTGTCCAGGGATATGCACTAACCAGTGACCTTTATGAGTCAACATCACTGGAAGTCGGCTTCCCCTCCTGCTAGTTTCAAGTCCTTTACTTTATGTGATTTATGACAGATTTTTATAGTCTAGAATTTGTGTTGGTTTCTGGGGGAGAGGCAATGAAATCTACTTTAATTCATAAATTAAGAGTAAAAACCCATGTGTCGACAATACCCTGCAATCATCTTAATTAAGTAGCAGAACATTTTTCAAACACAGTGCTCAATTTGTGAGTGAAGTGGCTGCTACTACCGTCAGCTGGTGAGGAACACAGTAATGGCAAGAAACACAGATTGGCTGTCAATTTCTGGCTTCATCAGTTACTAGGTGGGTGACCTTGAGCAAATTATTTAAACTCTCAGACCCACAGTGTTTTAATCTGTAAAATGGAGGGAGTACCTGTTTTGCCTCCCTCACAGGGTTGTTATGTCAAAAGTAATAAGTTCAAGGATCTTTTAAAATATAAGTTCTAAGTAACATCATTATAACAGGAATGTATTTGGTTTAAATAAGACTTAGATGGAGCAGGTTAGAATATTCTAAAGTCATTTAAAGATTCCTAAACTTTCATGGTGGAACAAGGGGAGAGAGAAAAGATCACAACATGGGAAAACAGTAGGTCAAAGTTGTCAGGAAAATTCTCCAAAGTAAGATGACCACCTTTCTTTTTAGCCAGAGTTCGTGGCATGCCTTTCAGTAAGCTACCTCTAGTCTCAGTACTTGTCCTTGTACAAATCATATAGGTTGTAACAAATCATATAGCTCAAGATCATCAGCATGCTTAAGGGAGCCAGATGTATTTTTTGGGAATGTTCTGGGACAAAGTGAATATTTATTATCATTTATATACAAAGCCTTTCTTATGCATATTCATAGACACAGCCTAAATCTGATGACCAAGGCTTTTAAAAAACCAAACATAGTTTCAGCACACCTTGAAAGTGGAAAAACATAAGTACAAATATCAGGTTTCTACTCACTTGAAATAAGGAAAAGATTTATAGTAAGTAAACCTATTAAACAGTATTCATGAGATAAGCTGGTTTTGAGATTTCTGTTTGATTACTTCAAACACTCTAATAGTTCAATTCTGTAGTTCCTCACTGACCCACCTGAAGACTTTAGATAAGGCTTTTCATCTCAATTTACTACTTGTACAAGAGGAATAAACACATACATTCTATGTCTCCTTTCAGAATGTTTGGAGGTTTATTTGAAAATTACCTTTCTGAATTTCGCAGAAAAAAAAAAAGTAATTCCAGGCTGTACTACAATTATTCGAAGAAAAAAAATCTTTCATTATTTGCAAATGTTTAGAGTAACAAAAATTACCTTTGAGGACTCGCAAGTAATATTGAGATTCCAGAATGAACAATGTTTATCACACTGAGGACACATGATGATCTTGCCACCAATATCAGGATGACAAACTTCTTTGCTAAAGGACAAAGAAAAATAAAATTTAAAAATGTTTTAATGACTAGGACTTCCTTTCTAGCAGCATCATAAAATCACACATCCATTTGTGATAAGAAAATAACTAAATTCTTATAAAACTAGGAAAGGAATTGAACTTCCTTAACCTAACAAAAGCTTGCTATATAAAACCTATTAAAAAAATTATACTTAATGGTAAAATGCTAAAAGTATTTCCTTTAGATCAGGGTAAAGTATCTTGTTATCACTACTTCTTTTCAGTTGGAGGGGCCTTGCCAGCACAGTAAGTCAAGAGAAACAAAGATAGGATGCTGAACACAGAACCCATGTACAAAATATACATAGGGTCAGAAAAAGGAATTGTGCCCCTATAGATCTGCAATAATTAGAAATTAATTTTTTAAAATACCATTTTCCATAGCTTAAGAAAAATAAAGAGCCTAGCAATAAATCAAATTTCAGATGTATAAGCTTTATAGAGGAAATGATAAAACTGTTCTGAAAGAGTTAAGATCTAATGGATACATTATCATATTCATAATTTGGAAGAATCAATATATGAAGATGTCATTTCTCCTTCATTTGAGCCATAAATTCAATAAAAGAGCAAAATGGTCAGACCATTCAAGACATTCCTCGAGAACAAGAGGTTATTGGCAGAAGGAACTGAGCAAGAAAAAACAGAGTTTATGAAGAGACCTCTGCATATACAGCAACTGACTTAGGATAGGGCTGGTCCAGCAAATTAGTAAAGTGAGAAGTGACATTTGCTGCAATCGAATATCCATACGGAAAAATGTGAAATTGAACTCCTAAAGTTCAAACTCCTATTACATACAAACAAACTCCAAGTGGAAAATGGGAATGCAGCAGTAGGAACTTGTTGGGGTGGTTGGGGGGGAAGGAGGCTATTTAGATAACACTGGGGTAAGGAGAAACTCCACTAATGAGGAAATAAAAAGTAAAGGAAAATACTGATTTACTCAAAATCTTATAAAAGTGAGAACTTCATTAAAAGACCATAAAGTGAGAAGAAAAAATAGCCATAAACTGGTAGAAGTTTTGCAACACACGAAACCCATGACAAAGGACTATTCACTAGAGTATTCAAAGGACTCCTACAAATCAATAAGGAAAAAACAACAAACTTAGAACAGGGTGCAGACTGCTCCCTGGGGGCAGGGGGGGCGGGAGGGGGGAGCCTCTCAGATGGACTCCTATGTTAATGGCCCTGGAGTTGCAAAATTTATTAGCCTTGCAAATAACTCAGTTAAAAGCAAACTGGCAGGGAAAACACTTCTAGAATAGCTGAGTAAAGATCTTGGGAAAACTGCTCTTCCATAAAAGCAATGATAACACTGGCAAAATTTGTGAAAGGTAACCTTTGTAGTCATCTGTAGAACTCTGGAAATGAAACAACGGCTTACAGCAATCTGAGTAGTAAAAATAGCTAAATCTCCATAAAGAGAGTGAGCTTTGTGACATTTTAACTTAACCTATTCCCATCCCCATCTCCTAAGCCTAATGGTGGGGTTAAAAGACAACAGCCCCACAACCATGGTAGCCTAGCAGCCACTGAATGAGGCAGAAGTGATCTAAAGCCACCAAAAACCCATCCCTGGAGAATTGTCACTATTTGACTTAGTCTGGAAGCTCCCTGGAAAAGCTCCATTATCCGGATTTGTCATTTTTGACCCATCTCAGAGCTCATATGTACTGTGCAAATGGTCCTATCCCCAGAGTGTCTGCTGAAAGCATTAGGAGGAATTATTAACGTTACAACTGCCTGCGATGCAATACCAGAAGGGGCCGACGAGATGCTGATCAAAAAACTTAAAAGGAAACACTGGGGAATGAGATACTGATAGGGGGCTTTAAAAAGCTCCAGTAAATTCCTAGGATTGTAGAAGGCCATGTGCATGTGTAGGATAGGGCAGGTGGCCAGGAAAGACCTGCGAAACCTTAATTCCTCATCTCTGGGTGGCTCTGAGTTTCTGCATAAGTGGAAAGTAGAGGCTCAGGAAGACAGGCAAATGGCCTGTTAAAGTGTTGCAGGCATTTTCCATAGACACACACAGAGCAACTTGGCAAGGGCTCCGAGAATGACTGGGTCCCCGCATTTAGAGAAATCCTGTCTGATCATTAGCTGACAACTAACCTTATTGAAAACAGTCTTCATGGTCACATGCAACCAAAAACAAAGACTTTATAGAATTTGTTCAGGAAAATAACTAAATGAACAACAGCAGTGATGACAACAGAAGTCACAACTGTGAAGAGGGGAAATAGAATTTCTAGATCTGCAACATTATAATATTTAAAACGCCCAGTTCTCAACAGAAAATTACAAGATATACAAAGAAACAGAAAATTCTGGTCATAACACAGGGGCAAAAAGCAGTCAATAGAAACTGGTCCTTGAGGAAACCTAGATATTGGACTTACTAGACAAAAATTTAAATAAGCAATTAAACATATGTTCGAAGAACTGATAGGAACGCTGCCTAAAGAATTAGACTATGTGAACATCTCACCATGCAGAGAATATCCATATAAAAAATTGTTTAAAAAGAACCAAGTACAAATTCTAGAGATACAAAAGTATAATTAAAATGAAAAGTTCACTAGAGATGTGTAGATGACCAGCAAGGGGAAAAAAAAAAAAAATCAGCTAATTTAAAACTAGGTCTACTGTGATTATTCAGTCTGAGGAGCAGAAAGAAAAAAGGAATAAAGAAAAATGAACGCTGCCTCAGAGATAGGTGGGACACCATTAACAATACCAATATGCACATAATAGGAGTCCCAGGAGGAAGGGAAAGAAAGAAAGAAGGGGGCAAAAGAGTATCTGAAGAAATAACAACTGAAAAGTTCCCAAATTTGATGAAAACATTGTTTTGTATACCCAGGAAGCTCAACAAACTCCAAGAAGGATAAACTCAAAGATATCCAAACATAGACACATCAGGCTCCAAGTGTCCAAAAACCAAAAAGAGAATTCTGACAGCAGAAAGAGAAAAGTGATTCAGCATGTACATAGACTCCTCAGTAAGATAAACAGTTGACTTCATATCAGAAACCATACAGACCAGAAGGCAATGGGATGATATACTCAAAGTGCTGAAAGAAAAAGATGGTCAGGGTGTCTGGGTGGCTCAGTTGTTAAGCATCAGCCTTGGGCGTAGGTCATGATCCTGGGATCCTGAGATTGAGCCCCGCGTCAGGCTCCCTGCTCAGCAGGACGCCTGCTTCTGCCTCTCCCATTCCCCCTACTTGTGTTCCCTCTCGCCACCTATCAAATAAATAAATAAAAATCTTTAAAAAAAAAAAAAAGGAAAGAAAGAAAAAGATGGGTCAATCAAGTATTCTATATCTACCAAAACTGTTCTTCCAAAAAAAAAAAAAAATGGAGAAATTAAAACATTCCTAGATAAATAAAACCTGAAAGAACATGTTGCTAGCCGACCTGCCCCACAAGAACCACTAAGGAAAAGTCCTTTGGGCTTAAATGAAAGAACACTAGACAGTTACTCAAACTCACCTGAAGAAATAAAGAGCACTTGGTAGAGGTATCTACACAGGTAAATAACACATTATATATATATACACACACACACACACACACACACACACATACACACACACACATATATATATATATATATATTTTTTTTTAAAGATTAATTTGTTTGAGAGAGAGAGCATGAGCAGCAGGAAGGGAGAGGGGGAAGCAGGCTCCCCACTGAGCAGGGAGCCCAATGCGGGGCTTGATCCCAGGACTCTGGGATCATGACCCGAGCCAAAGGCAGACACTTAACACACTGAGCCATGAGACAACTACATAAAACAATAATTATAAAACTGTGCTGACGGGCTTATAATACATAAAGATGTAATTTGTATGAGATAAGAGCACAAAGGGAAAAGACTTGTACTGAAGTAAAGTATCTGCATAGCACTGGAAATTAAGTTGGCATTAAAAATGAATGAAATTGCTTTACAACAAGATATTAATTACAATCTCCAGGGCAACCACTTAAGAAAATAACAACAAAAAAGTAAGAAACAACAAACTGGAATTAAAATAGTATACTAGAAAATATCTATTTTACACAAAAAAAGGTCATAATAGAAGAATAGAGAGAAAAAGAAAACAGGTAAAAAATGACTTTAAATGTAAATGAATTAAACATTCAAATGAGAGGCAAAAGGCAAAAAAAATTAAATAGAGAATAGACAAATAGAAAAATCAGCAAAAACAAAAGTTGGTTCTTTGAAAAGAGCAACAAAATTGACAAATATTTAGTTAGACTAATTGAGAAAAAGAAAAAAAGTTTCAAATTATTATACTCAGAAGTGATAAGAGGGACACTGCCATTGACCTTAAAAAAATAAGGGAATACTATGGATAATTATATGCTAACAAATTAAGTAATCTGGATGAAATAAATTCCTAGAAAGAAGTAAATAACTGAAGCTGACTCAAGAAGAAACAGAAAATCTGAATGGACCAATAGCAAGTAAAGAGATTGAATTAGTAATTTAAAAAAATTTAAAAAAAAAAAATTCCCATGGGGCACCTGGGTGGCTCAGTGGGTTAAAGCCTCTGCCTTCGGCTCAGGTCATGATCTCAGGGTCCTGGGATCGAGCCCCACATCGGGGGGCTCTCTGCTCAGCAGGGAGCCTGCTTCCCTTCCTCTCTCTCTCGGCCTACTTGTGATCTCTGTCTGTCAAATAAATAAATAAAATCTTTAAAAATAAATAAATAAATAAATAAATTCCCATGAAGAAATGCCTATGCCCAGATGGCTTCACTAAGGAATTCTATCAACCATTTAAAGAACTGACACAGGGGCGCCTGGGTGGCTCAGTGGGTTAAAGGCTCTGCCTTCGGCTCAGGTCATGATCTCATGTTCCTGGGATCGAGCCCCGCATCGTGCTCTCTGCTCAGCAGGGAGCCTGCTTCCCCCCTTCTCTCTCTCTGCCTGCCTCTCTGCCTACTTGTGATCTCTGTCTGTCAAATAAATAAATAAAATCTTTTAAAAAATGAAATAAAATAAAGAACTGACACAAATGCTTCACAAACCCTTCTTAAAATAAAGAAGTGGGAACATTTCCTAATTCATTCTATGAGACCAATGTTACAGATACCAAAATCATGCCAAGATGTCAGAGGAAAACTAAAGACCATTATCTCTTGTGAATACAGATGCAAAATTCCTCAGCAAAATACTAGCAAATCAAATCTAGTAACATATAGAAAGGATCATCATCAAGTGGGACGTATCCAGGAATGCAAGGATAGTTCAACATACAAAAATCAATTCATATAATATGTCATTTTAACAGAGTAACAAATAAAAACTCAGAATAGATGGGAAATTCTCAACTCAATAGAGAACAATTATGAAAAACCCATAGCAAATGTTATCCTTACTGGTGAAAGACTGAATGTTTCCCTCTTAAGATTAATATTATACTGGAGAGTCTAATCATGGCAACCACACAAGGAAAATAAATTAAAAGCCTCCAGACTGGAAAGAAGTAAAACTATTTTTATTTGAGATGACAGGACAGTGTATATTAAAATTCTAAGAAATGTGTCAAAGAACTATTAGAATTAATAAGCCAGCCCATCAAGGTTATAAGACACAAAATCAATACACAAAAAGCAAGTATATGTCTATACACTAGCAATGAATAATCCAAAAATGAAGGAAGCAATTTCTTTATAATGGCATCAAAAAAAAATACTTAGAATTAATTTGAGAAAAGAAGTGTGAAACTTAAATAGTGAGAACTACAAAATAGTTTATTAATAGAAATTTAAGACAACCTACAAAAATGGAAAGACATTCTGTGTTCATAGATCAGAAGTCTTAATATTGATGTGCAGATTTAATGCAATTCTGGCTTTTTTGCAGAAATGGACAAGCTGATCCTAAAATTAACATGGAACGCAAAGGACCCAAAATGGCCAAAACAATCTTGAAAAAGAAAACACTGTGTGAAGATTTCAATTCCAAAACTTACTAACCAAGCTACAGTAATCAATATGGTATGTATTTGCAAAAAGGGCAGACATAGAGATCAATGGAAAACAATTGAGAGTCCATAAACAAACTCTTACACCTCTAGTCAACTGGCTTTTGACAACAGTGCTCAGATAATCCTATGGAGAAATATTTCAATAATGGTGCCGAGACCCCTGGATACATACCTGGTAAAAAATGAATCACTGACCTAAATCTATAAAACTTTTAGATGGTAAACACGGATAAAATCTTTATGACTCTGTACAAAAATGCTTTCTAAGGTATGATACCAAAAGCACAAACAATCAAAGAAAAAAATTAGGTAAACTAGGCTTCATTAAAATTAAAAACTGTTGTGTTTCAAAGGACAGCATCAAGTAAGTGAAAAGGCAACCCACTCAACTGTACTCTGTGAAAGGGCACACTTTAGGGTATGTGAATCATATCTCAATAAACCTGTTATATTTAAAGGGGGACATAAGCTTTAAACATAAGATTTTGAGGAAGAGGAAATACCTAGAGTATCCTCCACGTACACGTGCATATTTTCAAAAGCACACAAAATGAAATATATTTTGTAGGGAGGGATACAAATATATGTGATAAAGAATATATAGTCTATGTAAAGGAATGATAAAAAATCAAAATTTACTGTAGTTCTGATTTCCAAAGTGGAAAGTGAGGGAATGCAACTGAGGGAAGCATTTCCCACATAACAGTAATGCTGTTTCCCTGAAACTTGTGAGGGATCATTATTCCTTAGACCTTAAATACATTTTCTATTCCTGTGAATCCACTCAGCATGTAATAAACTTAACTGAAAATATTTAAATGCATGTATTTTTAAAAATACTTAATGTAAGTAATTAAAGCCCCAACAGTTCTGAGCACAGAGAGTACATCCCCAAGACCCTGCCCCAGATTTCTGTAAACTAATCAGTGTGAAATAGTAGAAAACATGGCCGTGACTGTCAGGGTGTTTGTATAAAATGACCTGTAATGAGGACAGCCACAATGCAAGAACCTTATAAAAATGCTAATTTGTACTTTAAAAGTATATTTTTGAGATGCTGTTTTATGGTTTTTGGTTTTTTGGTTGGAACAGTATACAAAATAATGGAGAAGCCAAAGACAAATTTAGGCAAAAGGTAGCAACATTCAGCCTCTGGCCCTGAACTCTTATTTTCAGTGAAGAGAAGAGAGTACTTCAAAGACCATCTGCAGCTTTCTAGCTAAGAAGCCATAATGGGTATAAAAATGCTCAGAATTCTCCGTTAAACAGAATGGATAATTATGCCTATACATCAGAGCTGCCATGTAAGCTTCCTGCCTCGGGAGCCAGACTGATATGCTTGGGGCTAGAAAAATCTGGTCATCAGCTCGCTCATAGCTGGTGCCCAGAAATTTTGATCTGGCTGTGACAGCTGGAGAGAGGCCAGGTGAACACAAGAAAATGCCTGCTTCAGTGTGGCATCCCTTCGAAAGGTTGAGACTACCAAAAGCAGAGGCATAATGGCAATTCAGAACAGTGATGGGGAAATTCAATGTTCTGGCATCCAAGCTTTTTCCCTTTAGACAGTGCAGCTGGTATTTTAATTCTAACACCAAGCACAAACTAATTGTTTATCACTTACTTTTTTTTCCATAACACTGTAAGGCCTAATTTTTTAAAAGTAGAACAAAAACAAAAGTATTGTTTACTTGTATTTCTAAACACCAATTTCCTAATATATATTAAAAAGTCATTTCTAAAAGTATAAAGATACCAATTTTATCTAGTTTTGCTTCTGAAATCTTGAAGAAATCAGAGCTGCTCTTGGCTCCCATTTGTAGGCCTGAGCGGAACATTCCTCTGGGGAGCAGAAGTTCAAGAACAATCCTCCCTCCAGACCGCCTTTCTTTTTCAAATACAGTATTGTCTTTAAAAATTGGAGTGTTTCCTAAGGGTAATATTCCTGTCAGAAACTGGGCTGCATTATCTAAAAAAAAAATTTTTTTCCACTTCACTTATTATACTCAGGACAAAAGGGATATATCATCCAAGGCAGTAAGTGTTCTGTGATGAGTCTTCTTTTTACTAAAACAGTCTAAGACCCTGAAAATAATTGCATGTCTAATAAAAATTTTCAAATTTTTGATTTTGGGAATTTTTGAATCTCTCATCAAAATTTTTCATCACGGTAACAAGGAATAAACAGAACTCACCTCCATGTACAGTTATTTTGATTAAAATAGCCATAGAGAAAGCAAGCCACTCCTACTACCGCGGCCAGCAAGAGCATCTGAGTATAGTAGCCCAGCCAGGCAAAGTAGATTCCAATCTTTTCTCCGTAATATTTCCTGAAGAAAGACAGAAATTGTTTTTAGAAGACACACCGAACCACTTTATATCTTCATTCTAACCTCAATTTCTGATTTTAAATACCAGAGGCTTTAAGCTTAGACCTCTTACTCAATTCATACTTAAAACATGTTCCTTTTCATAAAGATCCCAAATTCCACTAGGAAACAAGTATTTTACATATCCTAGAACTACAGATCACTGGTAAGCCTGGTGAAGCAAAGTCAGAACAGGGTGAAGGAAAGAACAATGCTACACAGTAACCAAATGGAATACATCACCATCATTCTTTGTAAAAACGAACACATCTGATACATTCTCCAAAAGACTGTAACATGCATGAGACAAATGAACATGAACAATATGCTCCCAGTTACTTGCTTTTGCTTGTTTAGAGAACTCCCTTGGAGCCAGTGTAATGTAAATCAGAAATAAATTAGTGTAAATCACAAATACAAGGACTGATGAGAAGTCACTGACAATGACTGAGGAATCCACTGGGCTGTATTCCTTACATCTAAGCACCTCCATTTTCTCTAAGTTGTGAAAACTGATCAAGGGAAGAGTCCAGGAGGCTCCACTGGAAGAAAGATGGTAGGGCAGGAAGCCGCACCAGACTATTCCTGAAAGGGAGACAGATACGGTTCAGGACTAGGAAAGAGTTGAGAGGTGAGGAGAGAACACTGGGATGATTGTTAGGGGACGGCTGCTGTTGTTGAGACTTTCCTAGACTGAGTCACTCCCGGCTCAGTAGCAGCCCACAGAAACTATAATTTACTTAGCTCTCTGCTTCCTTAAAGACCTCTATGAGACTTCCGGCTCAGTAGTATGGGGCTGGGTTGAGGTCCTTGGGCTTAGCCTGGTGGGAAGTAAGCTCTGAGGAAGGCCTGAAGTCCCTGGAGACTCCCTTCAGACAGGAACATCCCTGGGCTGAACCAGCCATCAGCTTCAGAGGTCATAGGCCTGGGTATAGGCTAATCCCTGGGGATAAGGGAGGATATGTCTGGCCCAGACATACAATCAGGAGTCAGGGGGAACCAAGTGCTGCATTTTTATGTGACTGGGGCTTTGCTGTCTGACTCATAAACTGTAGGCCAATGACAGGCTCAGGGTAGTGCTGAGAAAGAAAAGCTTGGCAATGGGTTTACAACATCCTGGCTGTTAGGCTTTCTGTGATATGTTCTTATCAACCATCCACACTGGAAATGCCACACTTAAAACCGGAAAGAATGTTAGAGGTTATTGGTCCAACTCTCCAACAGTAAAAATATTCCGCCTCATTTAGAGCTGGTCAGGCAGTCCCCGCTCGGATACTAAGCATGAC
Source organism: Martes martes (assembly GCF_963455335.1). Lineage (NCBI taxonomy): Eukaryota > Metazoa > Chordata > Mammalia > Carnivora > Mustelidae > Martes > Martes martes. The sequence continues at coordinate 81,194,837 of NC_137895.1, read as the reverse complement.
AGGGAGTTCATTGTTTCCAGAGATACCTACATCATATTGGAGGCAAGAAGATCAGAAAGAATTTTTGAATCCAGACAGAAAACTGCCTCCAAGTTGCTGCTGAAAGGCTGGGAATATAATAATTCTTTCAAATATGATATTCTGATCATTCTCTTTCTGCCAAGAACATTCCAATTCTTAACATCAATTTCTAAAAACTCAGCTTTTTGATCTAAGTTAAAAGTATATACTCAGCAAGGGGTCAGACAGTTCTAGTAATTGTCACGGTGGTTCACCGCTTAGTTTTCTGTATGCTTACCAACAATTCAACCCCAAACTTTGACCTAACATGTAATTTTCTCAGTACTTTCAAACACATGAGGTAGTCTATTGATTTCATCTCCTTGAATGAATCCCATCATATCAGATTAATGATTCTCTAGCCCTGCAGAGAGCTATCACCTGGGATCTCTCCATTTTTCTCTCACGTTGGGAATCCCTGTTTCCTGAAGCCATGTTTTCCTCTTCCTTCGTGGAGCAACACCTCCATTACTTTGCACGTTTAAATGGCAAAAGTTCCTCACACTTATTTAAACAGCTTGACCATCTGTGGAATTGGAAAGTAAGAAATCACATCCCTTGGAAATTTGAAGTTATTGCTCTCTTCTCTTCTACCTGCAGTGTCGTCGTTGCGGAGTTCAGTGTTATTCTGAGTCTTGCTCCTTCAAATGAAGGTTTCTCCTTCTGGAGGTTCTGTTTCTCCTTCTGGAAGTTCTCAGGATCTTCTTTTTGTCTTCAGTGTCCTGAGGCGTCATGTTGTCATGACTTGATGGCATGCTGAGGTGACTGGCCGGCTCTATTTTCATCCTCTGAGTGCTCAGTAGGCTCCTTCCATCTGGAGACCCAGCACATTCAGTTCCTGTCCCGAGTGTGCTATAAAGGTGTGTAGGTACAAGTTGTGTCTTTCCACAGTATCAGCTTTATTCACTCATAAAGCAAGATTTGCACAACAGTAACAGCTTTGGGACTCCAAACTCAACGACACTTCCCTACACATTTGATCTGGCTTCATACATGCCACACAGGACAAGATACAATACAAAGTCACACAACAGACAAGATACAATGAGGACTCAGTCCAGTCCGGGTCCACTCTCGGCACTTAGTGCTTATTATGTTCAAGCAGAGGAGGGTCTCTCTCATGTTCAGAGACCAATCTGGGGCCGCTGCCTTTCAAATGTGGTCAGACAAGGAAGAGTCCGGATCTGGAGAATCTGACAGTTTGCTGCAGAAGTCCTCCCTTTTTAGAGGAGTTTTATCAGTCTTTAGCCTTCCCAGGCCTCTTCCGGTTCTTCCATCAGCTCTTGGCTTTGCCAATCATCAGTTCTTGGTACCACCTGCATGTTCAGTGTTACCTGTTCTCAGCTCCTCACCTTTGGCTGCCTTCCTGATTCCTGACAGCACTGCTTGACACGAGTGACCCCTCATGCTCTCTATTGTTCTTCAATATGGTTCAGACACTGCTCTGATTTCTTCCCCATGTTGTCTCTGTTCTCATTCCTAGCACCCTACTATCGGTTCATTGCATCTCCTGGACCGACCTTCTAATTTTTATTTCTTCCTGTCCTTTTTATTTTCTATCTCTTTATATTTTTGCTCTGTGTTCTGTACAATTTCTTCAACTTTATTTTCTAATGCGATGATTAGGGTTTTTCTGTTCTATTACATTTTTAAGAATCACATTTTATCCTTGGAATGATCCTTTTTTTTATAGAACTCCTGTCCTTTCTTATGGATATCATAGTTTCTTTTCTCACTCTGAGGGTAAAAATGGGAGTTTGGGAGGTAGTTTTTCTTTCCTTCCCCCCCCGCCTTTTTTTTCTGTGCAAAATCTGTTTCCCCCAGTTGCTTTTTCTAGTTTATTTGGTTTGCTTTTTGGAAAAGAACTGATTTTCCCTTCAGGTAATCCCTGGGGCCCACAGATGAAGGTTTAACAGCACAAATGCTCAAGGGGTTACTAGTGGGAAGCAAGGAAAGGAACATGTGGACCAGGGACAGGGAATAGTTAGAAAAAAAATACATTTTCCTTAGCGAAATATACTTAAAATAGTGGGGAAATTGTTCTCTTTACCAAAAAATCAATAAAGGACGATGAAGAACCCAACACCCTGCCATCAGATGGTTTGGGTTTAACATAAAAGAAAATCACACGTGAGTATCAGCTTCAAATGTTTACATATGTAAAAAAACACCCTCTTTTAAAATTTTATCCTACAGAATACCTGGAGTTAATGAGAGAAAATGCCTCTTTATGATTGTAATCCAGTTAAAAAATGAAGAAATTGAGAGTATGACCAAATGAATCTTTAAAAAAAAAGAGTATGACCAAATGAAATAGCAAAATAAAATCCCTTATGAAATGACTCTAAGCAACGATCAATAATGGTTGCTATCATCACACGCAGAAGAAAACAGTACATTATGTAGCTTCTGGTAGAAGTATGAAACTCCACATCCTAAGTATTCTTGTATAAAGCTGAACCGCAATCAGATCAAACTTTCAAATGAGGAACATTACTTAGCTAAAGCAAATACACAGGACACAGCAACAAGTCCAACATCAGCACAAGGAAGAATGAAGTCAGTAAAATAGAGAATAGAGAAACTCCTCCACAGTCACAAGGAAGAAATAGAAGACAACTGAGAAACACATTAATTGCGCCACCTAGACCTTGTTTGGTTCTCTGATCTGAACTAAAAATTGTTAAAAAAAAAAAAAAAGTTTTTGTGATAATCAGGAAAAACCGAACATGGAATTTTGATGATTTTAAGTATTCAGATTGCATTTAAAAGAGAATGAAATATATGAAATATTAATGAAATATAATGATATTTGGGGTTTTCTTCAAAATGCTCCAATGGAAAGGGATGGGAAGGAGGCAGAGAGAAAAATGAAACAAGACTAGTGAGGAGTTCATCACTTTTGGAGATGGGAGACAGATATAGGCAGTTTTGTTGTACTGTTCTATTTTTGTATATGTTTGAAATTTCCCATAAGAAAATGTAAAACAAAGCAAAACAAAAACTCTTCAATGTTTTAAAACTCTCACTTTTAATGTCAAGTGGTTTTCCCATGTCAGTGGGCACTGAGGTGAGGTAGAGAAAACAAGCGCTTGGCTCCAGGCCAACCTGGGGGAACCTGACTCTCCCCTCCTCGCTCTCCACATCCAACCCATGACCAAGTCCCACGGACTCCCTTACCACCCATTCCAACTATGCTGCTAAGAGCTCTCCTCTGGCCACTCCGACAGCCTCCTAACCTGCTCTCCCTGCTTCTTGGAGAAGAAGCAGCCATTCCCCAAATTATCTTTGCAAAGTGTGAATGAGATAAAATTATTGGAGCACTTAAAGCATCACAAGTGCTTTTCACTGTCCTTAAAATCTAAGCTCTTTTCCGTGATCCAGCTACCCCTCTTCTAACCTGCCCCAGTCCAAGAATGACTTCTTCCTAATCCACAAAATCCTGGCTCCTTTTCACTATCCAGGTCTTAGTTCATCTGTTGCCCACTCAAACGTAACTTTCTTCACTTCCTTCCCCTCACCCCAACTCATCATGGCGTTTCTTCATTTCAATCAGAAACTTTGTTTACTTCTTTGCTTATTTTTATTTGTTTGTTGATTATTTTTGGTCTGTCTCTCTCTCCAGCAGCCTTGCCCAAACAACAAAAGTTTCTGGAGAGCAGCTGACCTTGGTGTTTTCAGAAAATAAATGCTGAGCTAGTCATCACACCTTATTAGATATAGTGAAACAGTATCTAACAGCAGATACAGGCAAGCAGTGAAAACCTGTATCTCTTACCATACAATTTAAGCTAAATCTAACATTTACTCCTGTGTAATGAGGACTATGGTGGGTCTTTATTCCCAATTTTGGGAGGTAACCTCTAAACCTTTGGAATGTCCCAAGATAAGGGTGTCTTTGTTACTCATGAAGAACCCCTGGGGCCCCACCCAACAGTTGATGCCAATGAGGTGACTCATGGAGGGCCCCTAGTCTGTGCTAATGGGATGACTCAGGATGGAGACTGGCCAGGCCAGGAAGACCAACCATGTGACTGGAGGACTGGGGGGCTTTGAGCCATAGTATGTTGGGAAAGGAAGGGGCTGGAGACTGAGCCACAAGAGCAATAATTCAGTGACTCATGCCTATCTAACAAAGCCTCAATAAAAAGCTGTGGGCAGGGGTGCCTGGGTGGCTCAGTGGGTTAAAGCCTCTGTCTTCAGTTCAGATCATGATCCCAGGGTTCTGGGATCAAGTCCCGCATCGGGCTCTCTGCTCAGCAGGGAGCCTGCTTCCCCCCACCCCCCGCCTACTTGTGATTTCTGTCAAATAAATAAATATAATCTTAAAAAAAAAAAAAAAAAAAAAGCTGTGGGCAACAAAGTTCAGGGGTCCGGGTGAGCTTCCCTGGGCGGCAATCCTCTTTGAATACTGTCACTTCGATGCCAGAGAGCAACCTGAGTCCTCCCACCGGCATGCTCTCTATACACCTCACCTGATAAGATCCAAGGGCTGCTTTTTGTATATACTTCGTGGATGAGCCCACTCCCTGTACAGAAGGTACCGTTCACTCGGGCAGCTGACATCCTCTGACTTATGGTTGAAGTTGCACTGCGAAACAGAAGCAAACAAGTGAGCATATAAGCACTAGGTGCTCACAGATCTGTTTATTCAATATGGTACTCGTACTTCACAGGAATAGGGGGCTCTCCTTTGCTAGAAGGGATGGATGGACCATCTAATTTTTAGTGATTTTCAACCAGTGGTATTATTAATCGCTTGTGGCCACTTGAAAATGTGGGTGGGGAGGAATACTTGGTTGTTATAATCCTAGAGAACACCTCAGGTACCTGGTGGGAGCCCCAGAGATGCTTTACGTCCCACAAGTGTGCCAACTCCTAAACAATTAAAAATTGGGCTGCTCAAGTGCAAAACAGCCACAATGGAGGAACACCTGCTAGCCCACACCCTCCCTGGATGCCTGGGGGGAACCAGGGCCTTAGCTGGTTAGTACCAAGGTCAATTCTAAAACCCAGGCATCTTTGTCCCCCCAACTCAGCAGTTATTCCGGGACAACATGCAGAATATGAACAACAAAGAAGTATGACATATTATACACTTTGTTTATTCAAAAAACAAAGATTCTTGCCGCTACGTAAACTCAGTCACTCTTCCCATCTGACTCATTTTTCTCCCTCCTGTACTAGAACCAGATTATCACCAGGTAAGCCTTAACATAGGTCCTGATCTCCGTTCACTTCCCTTCCAAATGCCACACCAGGTCACTCCTTAGGCTGGATGTGGGATCACTGCAATTGAAAGAGGCTTTAGCGGGAAAGAACTGGGCATGGGCGGATGACAACTGAACACTACTGAACTTTGGCACCCCACATTAATATTCATGACAGCTATTCTTAAGTATCCCTAAAGTTTGTGTCATGCTATAATCACTAATTTTGCCAGCAAATATAAAACGCATGAACCCTCAGGCTGGGCTGCCATACGGGGTCTCTTCACCAGGAAGTTCAGAATCTACTTCTCCGTTCAGCTCTCTGCTCTCTATTTACACATGTGCCTCAAGTAGCTCTTTTGTATCCTAGTTTATTATCATATACAATACATTTCAATAACATCATCATCCACACATACAGGTACTACCCAGTAGAATGATCAATCTCACTCTTGGCTTTCTTGGTCTTAGAGATTCAGAAAAATTGATAGTGAATGTGACAAAGCTATAGCACACTATAATATAGTATTTAATTTATTTCAATGACAGAATTTACCTAAAGAGCTTAGATACAATATCCCTGCATTTATGGAATCGTTAAGGGTCTGAAGCAGTCACATTTTAAAATTCTCATTTCATGAGAGATGTTATCGGCCACAGAAGTGCTCTTGAATTTGAGGAGCTGCTGTCATCTCAGAACGGAGTCCTTAAAAAATGTCAACACCCTGCAGTACTGCCATCGGGACGAGAACTCTGACAGATGCCTTTGTAAAAGCCTTATGATAGTCTAGGACACAGGAAGAAAATGGTATTTCAGGGGGAAAAAGCCTGTGTTCTAGAAAATTATGAGAAGATCTAACATGTATTTTGCTTAAAAAGAACCAATACTTTTCTAGTTGATAATAACATCTGTCAGTAATTATGAAGAGAGCTATTGCTTAGACTGCATGCCAGGGATGGTGGTAACATTTGACAGGGATTACTTTAATTAATCCTCATAACTCTATGGCATAACTCTATGACGTAAGTATGATAATTATCCCCATTTTATTGATGAGGAAATTGAGGTACTGAGAGGCTAAGTGACTTTTACGAGGTCATCCAGCTTGAAAGTGGGAGAGCAAGCCCCAGAGCCTATGCTCTTAACTGCTCACCAGCACAGCTCTATATGCGCACTATGAGATGGCTGCTGTTTCCATCATCCGTTCATTGACTGTTCAAACTGACGGCCTTCTCTATGGCCCAAAATAACCCAGTTCCTACCCTCAATGAGCTTGTAATCTTGTCATAGACCATCTTCATTTTATGGAAGAAGAAACTCAAGGTTAAAATGAGCCCTTCTCTATTCACAGTAAAGTACACCTTTGGTATTTTATTTCATTCTTGCCGTTTGACTTACATCATGGAGAGGGAAAGCTGCTTTGTAGATCCCAGAGCTGACAAGTTTGTTAATCCCAAACTTTTTAACATTGTCTCTTACTTGATACATGACCCGAGAGAGGATGAAGTAAACCTAAAAAAAATTATAAAACCGAATGAGTGCATTAATGTGTAACTAACCAACCATTGTTACTATTGTAACAGGAACCTGCTTTCTTTTCAGTGAGGGGGGGGGCGGGGGGCCAGCTTTTAAAAACGAAACTAAACCAACCACACCAGACCACTAATTATTCAAGCAGCAGGTTCCAAATTACTCAAAGACAGCAACTAAATTTGGTTTAGACTTACAATGCGGCTTCTGGTGGCTGGATTGAAGAAAGTATCTCTATCCTGAATATAAAAATCATTCATCCGGTTCTTCTCAAATGGGGCCGTGAAAAACTCTTGCTCTGGCTTGATGATACTTTCATCCACTTGGAGGACTTTGGTAAACCAGCTGAAATTACCGAAGGCTGAGGACCGGGTTTTCAGATCATTGGGTTTCAGAGGCAATTTGATGTGCATTATCTCAGCGTACGTACATAACACCTCCCAAGGGGCATGTACTTTCACAAACACAAGCTTATCATCCAAAACCTACAATGGAAGAATAAAAACACAAACCAGGAAACCAAACAATCCATAATTTTAAAACACATATGGATTGTTCTTACGTTGCTGGTAGTCAAAACACAGGACGCTGGTAAAAACGAAGATAAAATAAAAACAGACTTGCATGCCGTCAGATATTTTTGCCCTAAAGATAATTTCTTGGTTCAAATTATTGAGCAAGTAATTAAAGTCCTTTTCATACTTTCCGAAAATTACTATTATTTTAAACGAAGAAAAGCAAACTTGTTAATTTGCCTATCACTCCACCCAAACTGGTGACTAAAAATAAAAACATTAGACTATTCACTGCAGTGTTATTTTAGCGATAATTTTAAAATTTCTAACCCAGAGCAGGATTCATTAGTATATTATACATCTGTTAAATGTCATGTTATGTGTCCTTAAGAAAAAGATGTCAATATAGAAATGCATCTACTACATATTAGCAGAAAGAAAAGCAAATTATAAAACTGTGAAATAATAATCCCCCTTTGTGAAAGGGAAAAACAGATATGTTTTGAGAATAAAAAAGTTCAGTGGGACTACAAGGTTATTTATGCATAATTAGAATATAGAGGATTTTTATTTTTGTTATTCTTATATTCACTAATTTTTATAAGCCATTGTTTATAAAATAAGAGATCTTTTTAAAAAGCTCTTAAAAGAAGAAAACAATAATTTATACATGCATTCAGTATTACACTCTTTGGCTACTAAAAAAGGTATGCTGACTTTGATCAGAAACAAATATATTCTATATGCAGATTTTGATGGATGTCCCCCCCCCTTTCCGCCCAGCCTAGGGCATCACTAGAATTGCAAGTTTCAAATGCCAGTCTAGCATCCCAAATGACATGTAGCTTCCCAAGAGCAACAGTCAGCCCCGAATTGGGAAGAATCCAACACTTACCGATCTTGTTGCTTCTAAATGCAGGCCATCACAGATGAGGTTAGATTCATATGCTCGTCTTTTTCTCTGTCAAAAGAAATTGGAAAATATGTTAGGCCCTGTAGTTTGGCCAAGGACAGAAAAAGTCTTTTTTAAGACAAACCAAACCAAACCAAACCAGTTCGAATCTGATGAAAAGATAGATCTGCTCAAAATGGCACGTAAGCAACCAAGGTGTTCTCGCTGTTGGTGATTTGTGGGTGTGTTGGATTTCTGCGATGAAATGCAATGGAGTGTACTTGGATTCACTTAGCACTCTCGAAGGCCTTGGTCATCCCCATGGGTTTCTGGCCATTCGGGATGCATAAAAGTCTCTGGCTTTGGCTCAATTCCAAAACTTTTTTTTTTTTTTTTTTTTTTTAATTATAAGCAGTCTGGCACAAAAAAGGAGGTTTCTGAGTCCCATTCACTGATGTCATTTACCAGATCTGGCATTCTAGACATATCAGACATACAGATGGTTCCAATTTTAGATATACATATTTCATCTCTACATGCCTTGAACAAATTCAACAAACAAAATAAACAATTTTGGCAAAATTTGAAAGAATGTTTTTCTCTGCAAGATTAAAACATCAATGAAGGTATAAAACACCTATAAACCTACAAAAATAGGGAATTAATTAATTGATAATAGATCTGTCTGTGTCATGTGGCCATTTGAAAAGATGCAGAATGTACCATATTTATTGATACTAAATTCTATCTGGGCTCTTGTCCGGCTGTGTCCTAAGCTGTAAGGAAAGCATGTCAAGGTAGAGACTTAGTTAACCTTTTAAAAAAAGGGTTTTGGTGATGAAACAGCTATATTGCAGCATGAAATCAGAAAAACGAGTGAAGACAGGGGTTCAGCGTACAAACTCTAAAACCAGACTGCCTGTGTTCAAATTCTGGTGCCATCACTTATCAGCTCTTCAACCCTTGGCAGAAAACAAATTCTCTATGCCTCATTTTCCTTCTCCATTGAATAGAGAAAGCCTAATTTCCTTTTGAGGTTCTCATGAGGATTGTAGAATTTAAACCACATAAGGCACCTAAACTAGAATTTCCATTTCTAGTCATCACAGAAGATTAATTGGACCAATTCGCCCACTGAAGACAACTGAAAAAGTTGGAAGAAAAAATCCCCAAAAAACAAAAAATATTTGTCTTAACTTGAGAAGTTAACAAGCTAAAGGAATTAGTGGATCATGGCCTAGGTAATCCAGGGGACCCAGCAGTCAAGACCACTTTGCCCAGGGAGCGCCATTCATGATTTGCCAGTTGCCAAGGGGAGGAGGAAAGGCTGAGCTGCAGTGCCATCAAAGTGCTGAGAACACGGAAAGCAGCTAATAAACAGAAAGCAGATGGTGCTGCATGAAAAAGGCCAGAGGCCAAGAAGTGAAAAAATACACGTAGTATTTGGTTAAATATGAGTCCAAGTGGAATCCCTAACATCTTTTGTGGAAGTTTCAGAAACAGAATATTGGTATAATTTTTATTTATTTAATAAATGATGTGATACAGTACTTACAACACACCAGAGGCTGGTCTAAGAGCTTTACAAATATAATACATTTAATTGCTTCTTACAATTTGAGCATGCAATAGTGAGAGAAAAATCAGCAAGAGCTACAACTCCCTTAAACAGGAACAAGCAACCAGACCCGCCATATCCCCAACCTCAGCTTGGGAAGCTCCTTTAGACTCGTCCTGCTTCAAACTAGGTAGTATTTCTTCACTCCAGATCCTAACCTGCATTTTAATTCTTGCATGGTAGTCCAGTTCTCGCGCCTGATAGCTTCTTTCTTTACTACTGCTTAAAAGCACTTTTCAAGGGTGCCTGGGTGACTCAGTAGGTTAAGCATCCGGCTCAGGTCATGAACTCAGGGCTGCAAGATGGAGCCCCACATCAGGCTCCGTATACTGGACGTGGAGCCTGCTTAAGATTCTGCCCCTCCCTCTCCTTCTGTTGCTCCCTCCTCCAAATAAATAAATAACAACAACAACAACAAAAAAAATTAAAGCATTTTTGATCCTGCAAACAATGTTCAACATGGTGCTTGGCACAGAGTCTATACCGAATCCTTGCTCGTTCAAAGACTATACTCAACAAACGCTTATTAATTCCTTCTACAAACACTCCTGAGAGCATTCTTCAAAGTATTGAAAATTCAAAGAATTTAAAGTAGTTTGCTATGGGGAAACTAGACAGAAACTCAGCGTCCAACGACCTAAGACTTTCTGATACGGAAGGACTGAAACATTTATTCGTGTGTTTCATGACAGTGTAACAGGCATTTGCTGTTCTTTACGGCCCCCTCGACATTGCAGCTCTCCCCAGAGCCCATGCCCACTACACTGGTGAAAAACACATTCTCCTTCCTGGTCTCCTGTGAAGTTCAGCTATTTGCACATGAGCTAGGCCTTGTCAAGCAGACCAACCACTCCAGACCCTCTCTCAGAAGCCAGTGACATAAAGAAGCTGGGCCCAACAGAACTCATTCGAGGGTGGTTTGAAAAGCAAATGCCAGTTCCCAAGATGGCCGAAGTAGAGGTTACAGCAGATCTGGGCCACTGCCACTGACCAGCAACCATGCTTTCTCTCCCAGAATGGCTCTGCAGTGGGACTTGGGGCACTGCTCCCGGCTGCCTGGTTTCCAGGCTTATCTGTCCAACCCTTCAGAGGAACTTGTGAGCTCCCTAACATTCCCCTGATAAACTCCTTGTTTGCTTAAGTTAGAGCTCATTTCTGTCACTCGCTAGCAGGAATCGTGACTGGTTCAGTAACCGTGAACTAGGAAGAAGTTGTTAGGCTGAAACCAACATCACTGTACAGTGGAGGGAGCAGGTGCTCTGAGTACACCAGACACTCTGACTTCCTCTCCTTCAGGGAAGATGACTCATCCTGAGTCTGTACAAGGGGCAACCCAGACTGACCCATTAGCAGGATCCATGACTGTGTCTTCTCTAACCTTCTGAAGTCAGTCAGGAATAATTTCAGTTAGAATGTAAAGGTTCAGGCCCAAGGATATTCACTCTTGTAGACAAATGTCTTTCTCATTAGAAGACCCGGAGAATCAGTCAAAAGAGGAACTTCTCTAGTGGATAAAAGGCTATTTTAATAATTAAGTACTGGCAGAAAGAAACACATAACTGTGTTAACTGGCCTTATTATAAATTTATGGTTACTACTACAGTTCGGTCCACTAGGATACACCGCCATCTCCCTTCTGGCCCCTACTCATCCAGTAGGGAGCTGCTCCAAACCTTCCACACCCAACTCCAAACCAGCACACTCTGCTAGTGACCTTGCTTCCTTCCTTGCAGAGAAAACGGCAGCCACTCATGGGAACTCCTGCAGGTGTCTTTCTATCTACCTATCAATAGCTAGATACCATCTCTCCTCCTGGAGTCAGAAGACTGCATCCTTTTCACTTCTCCTCTGGAGTTTGCTTCAGCAATACCTTCTCTTTTTCTCTTTATTCTTTCCTCTTCATTGCTCTTACTCCCAGCCAACAGACACTTCAAATGTTTCCCATCCTTAGCAATATTAAATCCTTCCATGGCCTTACCTACTCTTTAATTACCATCCTTGCCTCTAGAGATGTCTTTTAATCTTGATATCCTTAGCACTTAGAACTATAATAGAATAAACATGCAGTAAATGTCTGATGAATGAACGAATAAATTGAGCGGATGGTGGATCGATGGCTGCCTGTTAAGTAGGAATGGACTGAGGAATAAAAGTACTGAGTGAAGCAACCAAGCTCGCCTGAGGCCCCCAGAATGTTCCATGAACTTTTGCTTACGGGTATTACAGGATATGACAGAGATGAAGAGATACAGTTTAAATCTGGGGCGTGCTAGCACCAGATAGCTCAGGGGCATTCAGAGCATGAAGTGTCTTCTAGATCCCTTGGAGCCTGAATTACTAGATGCCAAAGGGGGATGGTTGAGAGAGTTGGAAATGAACCAACCCCACAGGAAGGCAGTTCTGTCATCTAACATACGAAACACAAACTGCTCCCGTCTCGGTTGTATCGGCTATATCACCATGACGGTAACACGCTGAACACTCGACAGTAAGACATGGCTCCTTCTCTACGGAATTCCTAAACTGAGGCTACAACTCTTTGATGCCTTCATGGGACTCTCTCCTTTCAGATTTTAGTCTACCAAATAGCCCATTTAGTTCTTTCAGTTTTTGTTTTCCTTTTAGAAAATAATGGCATGATAGTTAGATTCAAAGTCAAAATTCAAATCCAGATTCTATGACATTGGGCAAAATAATGTAAATCATATAAGCACTGGTAGCTTCATTTCAAAATAGGACAAGAAATAGCTTCATCTTGAGGGTCTTTTAGGGATTAAATATGATCAGGGATATAAAAGTCCTCAGGATCATGTTTTATACATAATAAGCCATAAACATGCTAGCCATTACCATATTCTCTTTTTTTGCATTCAAACATGCCCAACTTCCCTTATTCCTTTTAAAAAACAAAAAACAAAAAACTAAACCCTCTCTCCCCTACAGGCCTTAGGGGCTCACCTCTTCTTTTTTAATGTGAAATATCTGAATAAGAACAGGCAACCCCAATCCACTTGCACCCAGTGACCCCCTAATCCTTCAGTGGGACACCGATAACACTGTTTTACTGTAACTCCAAGAACTGGTTCTTAATGCTGAGTTACTCTGTTCTCCCTCTTGATTCTTCTATACCACTTGGTCATCCTGGTCCTCGCACTACCTTCTTTGATATCTGATAAATGGGTATATCTGTGTGAGACAGAGTGTGTGTGTGTGTGTGTGTGTGTGTGTGTGTCCTCTTCACTCTCTGAAGGTTGTAAACACATCTTTTTATCTTCTCACTTTTCCCTCATTTCTGTGTATAATAAGGGAGGTCATTGACGAGTGTATAGCACACGGGGGTATCAAAGATGCAGAAAACCTTAGAAATACTTTTCTTCCATCTCATTTTAATGGCTTGGTAATAGTCTCTCAGAGAGATGTACTATAATTTATTTAACAAATCTCAAATTTTTGGATATTTACGTTGCTCCTAATTTTCACTATTATAAAAATCCTTGTAGAACAGTCTTTGTGCATCCATTATTATTTCCTCCGGATAAAGTCCCAGAAGCAGAACTGTTAAATCAAAGAGCGTATGCAATTTTAAGTTCTTTAATATGTACTGCCATACTGCCCTCCAGAAAGGTTGTACTAATTTGTCCTATTTTAGTTCTTATCTAGTTCTTTAGAAAGAACTCCTGAGATATTTACCTGATTTCTCTCAAGATAATTGGTAGACCTTGGAGTTGGTTTATAATGCCCTCTATTTTACCACTCACTATAAATACTTAAACAGTTGAATCAAGGATAGGACATTTTTATTTGCTTAAACATCTTAATCTATCACCTTGGAGTTACTTTAATAAGACAGTTCTTGTTATTTTCCTTTGGCAAGGCAATTCACAAAGAACTAGTGGAGTATTTTAAAAATTGATCAAACCAGTTTTCTTGGTTTGTCAGGTAGCTGAAGTAAATTAGCATATGTGCCGTATTTGTCAAACAAGCACATATCAGGGAAAGACTGATTACTTAAGAAAAGCTTGCTTCAATCTGTTTAATATGAAATCATTATTTTCACTTCCTTGTAGAATTTATACTTAGATAAGTAACAGTGTTCTTGACATTTAAAAAATTAGGGTAGAGCTATCTTCCATGTTAAAAACGAAAGAAAATTAATATTGCATATTGACTGACATAGCCATTGTTCAATATTTGTTGAAAAAAATAAATATGAGATCACACATTTTTTTTCACTAAAGATCATCTATGTGCCTTATTGGAAAAACTTTACATATATGAACCTAAACTATGTTCTATAGTCTATGGTCTGTATTTAGCAGCACAAAATAACCAAAGTAGGCTCTTTGGCTCTGAAAAATGCCCAGTCATACTTTAGATTGTGCTGTAAATTCTTCTGTCCCTAGGGGAACAAATTCATCGGCATTGCAACCTGGATCTTTTTTTTTTTTTTTTTAACCTAAAGTAAATCCAAAATGACCGTAATCATTGAGGACCTGTGTACATCTTGAAAAAGATGGATGTGACTATACTACTGTGGGTGGAGAACGGTGCTGGAGTTTCAAAGTAAAAAAGGATAAGAGTACCTATCTCACCCCAGAAACTGCAATTTTATTCATACCTCTTTTGAGAGGTTAATACAGCTGTCAGAGAAATAAAGAACAAAAGCAATCAAAATCACAAAGGAAAGACTGGCATAATTAAGGGAGCTTTCTGCCCCTAAGCACCTTAGATTACACATCTCATTTGGCGTAATAAAGTCATTGTGGGGAGGAATAGCTTGTGAATTATACAGCAATAGTACTGATTGTAAACACCAATCTACCATTTGCTTTAAGTCAACCAGCTTTCACAGGATAAGAAAAACAAGGATTGTAATGCCTATGAAGTAAAGTTACTGAACACAGTGTAACGATAATAAACCACGAATCAGTTGGGATTAATGAATATATGCATAGATTAATTTCAAGTATTCTTACAGCTTTGTTGGGCAAAGTACTGATGGTACTGTCATCGTATTTTTCAACTTGCCAATCTTTGTTAAGCCTACAAAGATGAATGAGGAATAAGTTAAACGTACTTAATTTGTACAAAAAAATTACTAACTACTCTAAGTACTATTTATTAGTTATACACCATGTGCTCAAAAAGGTTTGGTAAGCAGAATAAATAATTTAATTGGGACTTAATTTAAATTCACATGCTGGTGATAAAACATTTAATGTTAGTGGACCAATCTGATGAGGAATTTACTCAAGTAGATAATATGTGTTCTCTAGGGGACAGAAAAAGGATGTGTTTTGTTTTTTTTTTTAAGATTATTTATTTATTTATTTGACAGACAGAGATCACAAGCAGGCAGAGAGGCAGGCAGAGAGAGAGGAGGAAGCAGGCTCCCTGCTGCGCAGAGAGCCCGATGCAGGGCTCAATCCCAGGACCCTGGGATCATGACCCGAGCCAAAGGCAGAGGCCTTAACCCACTGAGCCACCCAGGCGCCCCATTTTTTTTGTTTGTTTGTTTGTTTTGGGAAGAAGAACTAAGTTTATTTGTTCATTTCTTGCATTTGAAGTATTCCTCGATGATATCCTTCGCCTGAGACTCTGCCATAGTCCTTAACCACCACACAGCTGCAACCAACCACTTTACGGGGTTTTCCCTCTCTGTCAATTTTACAGAGGCCTACCCACTCCCCTAGTTTCTTGTTGTCATCAACCTTGATTAGGTTGATTTGGTGTTCAGCACAAAGGGCCTCCACCAACTTGACATACATAGGCTCATCACAGTTGGATGCAAGCACACAAAGATGGGCTTGGCGCTTGTCTAAGGCTTTGGCATCTTCGCGAATTCCACGTGCTAGACCATCGTGGATGAGGGCGGTCTTCAGCATCTCTTGTAAAGCAGTATTAACATCCATTACACCTCCAGCAGCAATGCCTTCCTCGGCATTGGAATGGAATGGAAGTGAATATTAACTTCTGAATATCTATTTTAAATTAACATTTTAGGTGTAATTACAAAAGACATAAATGCTCTCTGTGGGTAACTTAGAGAAATTTTCTGAGAAGGGAAGAAAAAGCAACTTATAAAAAGTCACTGCTGAGGGCACTTGGGTGACTCAGTTGGTTAAGCAACTGCCTTCAGCTCAGGTCATGATCCTGGAGTCCCAGGATCGAGTCCCACATCAGGCTCCCTGCTCAGCAGGAAGTCTGCTTCTCCCTCTGACCTCTCCCACCTCATGCTCTCTCTCAAATAAATAAATAAAATCTTAAAAAAAAAAAAAAACAACTAATTTAAGACAACTAGTATAAACATTTTAGTGCAAGTAAGTTTTAAATTTTTATTAATTTTTTTAAATTTTACACTAAATTAAATTTTTAAATTTAAGTTTTAAGTTTTATTAAATCCTTTTTAAAAAAATCTGTTGAGGGATCACATGGCTTGACTTCTCATTAAGTCTTATGTGTATTAAATGTATGGTTATTTGTGGATAGTAGATGATAATTAACAGTATGGATAACTCAGAAATCATTTATTATTGACTAGCTTGCAATGTATAATTTTCCTAGTCATTAGCTCCCTACACATGCTAATAGTACATTATTTATTTATGGTTCATTAAAAAAGTATTTGCGGTCACTTACAGAAATAACACCAAGAATAAAGTAGTTAAATGAGAAACACAGAGTGACAACTGTAAAGTCCAGGAAAATAAAATGAAGGGATATACCAGAGTAATAAATAAAATGATTTTATTTATTAACCATAGGTCCTGTTCAGAAGTTAGAGTTCAGCTGTAAATTTGCTTCTGAGTTTCCTAGTAGCCAAAGAAAGTGGGAGATGTTATTAATAATATATTCTAACGTTTTAACACAACTTAAAAGAAAAAAACTGTCCAAAAGAAATACAATGTTCTGAGGATCTCCCAGAAAGCAATGTGTTCCATGGAGCCTCATAAAGGAGAAGACATAATTGAACAGACTTAACATCGGCATATCTTCCCCACGTTGAAGAAATAAAAGGATGGCAGACAGGGATTATGAAGCATCAGAACAGCATAAAATACTTCCTGGAAATGACATGTTCGCCACAGATAGTCCATGAATTGGGAACTTGAGGCTTATATTAGGATAGGTTAAGAAGAAATGATGGCAACCAGTGTTGGCTGGTTTTACCTTCCCAGATAACTTCGGTAAGTGTCCTCTCTTCTGTTTTAGGGAGCAAAATCCAGTCTAACTTCAGTTCACTAGCATTCTGGACTAAGGCAGAGACCTCTTCTTTATATTTTTATCTCCTTTCTTTACACCCTACTTGCTTACACTAAGATTGTAGGTTAAAAGGAATAAAGTAAATTAGAATCAGCAGTTTCAAATTACAGCTACAAAATGTGTTACTGGTATAAGCATGTTTGGTTTTATTTTTGAGTACTCAGCATAAGAGCAATTAATCCAAATCTTGGTTCTTATTCCTCAAGTGGAAAGTATCCTGGGGCCAATTCTTAAAACAGACAGAAAGGTCACCAAGATGTGGAGAACAGAAAATCCTTTTCTTTCTCTGATTGCTCCTTCTGAGATCTGGCC
This sequence comes from Martes martes, assembly GCF_963455335.1. Taxonomy (NCBI): domain Eukaryota; kingdom Metazoa; phylum Chordata; class Mammalia; order Carnivora; family Mustelidae; genus Martes; species Martes martes. Next base: position 81,177,436 of record NC_137895.1, on the reverse strand, counting down.
TTAGGTTGGAATGAAAAAGCTGTCATTTTTCCTGGGGGGTTCCAAACAGTCACCTGTATCTCACTTTAAAAAAGGCACAAGTTAAGGAAAAATCAACTATACTAAATTTTCATAAGTAATAAGCTTGAAAGGGATAAATATCACAAAGGAGTAGCTGCTGTATGCATAAAGAAGGTGGTCTCAACAACAGTATTTCTTAACTGATATCTTCTTTACTTGTGGAAAGTAGATTGCTCAGGCAGCATCTGATACCTACTTAATCAAAATCTGAGTCAGAATCTCCAGGCATGGGGCCAAGAAAACTACTTTAAGCAAGTGCTCCAGGTTGTTTGTATAAATAAGTAAGTTTGCAAAACTTACTTGCCCTAAAACCCACTTATCATAAAAACGCTCAGCAATCCAGGACTAGAAGGGGACTCCTTAAGCTTTTTTAAAAGAAAACTACCAAAATCTTATAGCAGGTGTGATATTTTGGTGAAATTGTACAAATATTCCCAATAAAATCAGGAACACTATAATGGTGACTACTGTGTGTTACTGGTTTTATTCAAGAGGTCTTAGCCATTGCACTTCAGTAAGAAAAGGAAAGTATAAAAATGGCAAAGGTAGACCAAAGCTTTCATCATTCATAGCTAATTGGTCTTTTCCTGAGAAATCATAAAAGACACACTGTAAACTATTAGAACTAAAAAGAGATTATCAAGGTTTCTAGGTAGAACTGATGAAAATTTTTAATACATAATAAATCACAAACCACAATTTAAAATGCTGCTGAAAATTTCAACAAAATTTTAAAATAAGAGTAGTTAGTAAAAATGTACAAGATCAGAGAAAGACCAATACCATATGATTTCATTCATATGTGGAGTTCAAGAAATAAAATAATGTTCATAGGGGAAAAAAGAGAGTGTCAAACCGAGAAACAGACTCTCAGCCATAGAGAACAAAGTGATGGTCACCAAAGGGGAGGTGGGTGGAGGGATGGATGAGTGGGTGGGAATTAAGAAGTGCACTTGTGATAAACACTGAGTACTGTAAAGTCTTGAGTCTTACTAAACTCTACACTGAAACAAACAAGCAAAAAAGCAAAAGATCTTCATGGACACTGTTACAAAAGTTCACTAAAAAATGTAAGACCTCAGTAAATGGAGTGATGCAATGTATTCACTGTACTAGAACTTTTTGATGAGCTTTGAAACATGTCCAAAGGAATCTCAACCAGCTTCTAGGCAAACATTTCCAGCCTTGTGATAACTCATCTAAAACAATGGGCAACAGTTTTTAAAGCTCACAGGATCTGTAACCAATTAGTTAGTTGTCTCACATTATTTGAAGTTTGGGATATAATTTAATTTGATTGCTCATTTCTTAAAAACCTCTTGTGCTACGATCTCCACGGGCCAGATCCTTCTGCCACCTACTAAAGAATTCTTAAAGTCAGGTATGAAATACAAATTTACATTTCCATACACAAAATTTACATAAACTTCAAGGACATAAATTTTCCATTAACTTTTAGGCATGTATTGTGCAGACAGAAAGCTAAACTAAACGACTTACTCGGGATTGCTTATACTGTCTTCCTGCTGCCTTGAGCCCTCCATCTTCTTTACCGACACCTGAGTCATCCCTTTACTTGGTCATAAACCCATCTATTTGAAGGGATATCAAGTGTCAGACAAACAAATTTCAAAATAGACCGATTCTGCCACTTGTTTGCAGGTCTAACAAAGGAAGTGGAAGGAACATTACTAACAAAACTGAGGAGAAACAGTTGGAAAAAAATATGGACGTTTCATTTAGAACATCTTTGTTATTCCCAATGTATATCAAACATATTTAGATATAATTAACCATGTGCTATTCCAGACCCCGCTGGCTACCTAGTGAACAGTCATTTCCCACTTCTTCACTGCTAAGAAAAGCCTGATGCTTTTTCAGGTATTGGATGATTAGGCAATTTAAGAGATGAAAGACTCATCTTCATTTGTCTATGCTAATGATGCTAAGTAATCCCATTCATCTTGCCAACAGTCATTTTTGGAACAGACCGGTGACAGACAATGAACTGTGAAGGGAAATCTGCTTAGGATCCTTCTAGGGGGAGCTTTCTTCCCCCTTAAAAAAGGCATTCCCGGGGCGCCTGGGTGGCTCAGTGGGTTAAAGCCTCTGCCTTCGGCTCAGGTCATGATCCCAGGGTCCTGGGATGGAGCCCTGCATCGGGCTCTCTGCTCCATGGAGAGCCTGCTTTCTCCTCTCTCTCTCTCTGCCTGCCTCTCTGCCTACTTGTGATCTATCTGTCAAATAAATAAATAAAATCTTCAGGAAAAAAAAAAAAAAAAGGCTTCCCCTTTCCCACCTCCAGGTGCCTTGAAGTACAACAGCGATCTTGTAACAAGGTAAAGTCAGTTTAAGAACAGCAACATATTGAGGATGGCAGGGCAGAAGGATGTGACGAATTCAACTCCTAATGACCTCTTTAAACTAATGAATTACCTAACCCAGAAATGATTTTATCTCTAGGCTACTTCTTAAGTGAGAAAATTTATTTCCTTTAGCACTTAAGCCATTTTGAGTTTGGTTTTCCTGTTTCTTGCTGTAAAAAAAAAAAAAAAAAAAAAATTCAAAGTGATCCAGTGCCAAGCACAGTGGGCTAAATGGGCACATATTATTGAAACAACTTACAGTCATTCCCCATACCTAATCTAAATGTAAACGATGTATACTTTTTAAAGGAAGGTGTGAAGTTCCTAAAGTAGTTTCACTAATATAGGAGGACAAAGTGACATGCTATTTGGAGATCTGGCTACAGAAAATATTTTCTCTTTTGCTCATGGAAAGATGCAGCCTTTTACTCCTCTATGTTTTGTGGCCCTATGACTTCTCTCTTTCTCTATGTCTAGAAAGTACGTAATGATACTCTTCAGATCAGCCACTAGTTAAAGTCTACCTTGGTGTTACTTTAGGAAATCAACATGATTTAGGCATAATTTTTTTTTCTCTCAACGAAATCAGAATTTTGATATTGCCTTTCTCTGGTGGAGTCCTAAATCCTGAATAAGGCCTGTACGATGGAACTCACAAATATTTTCCTGATTAATAAAAATGATTCCAAAGCTGAGCTTTAAAGTCTGGTGAAATCTAAGTAAACTGTACAAATACAGACTCAAAGCACTTTAAAGCACAGCTTATAAAAACCAACATTGTGGTACATCTCTCCATTGAGTTCAGAGATTGCCAAATTAATGATGATTTTTTTCCTCCTGATTTATAAGAGTTACCCTGGGACCTACATTTCTGTGTAAAACAAATGCAGCACTTATTAATAATGAAAGCAGCTCTAGGGCTCCTTCACCATGGCAGTAAAGCTCTTGTCTAAAACCAGAACTGTTTCCTTTACACTTTAATGGATTAGATTTAACTTACTTTCTATACTGCTCAATGCAGTTTCACTGGCATATGCATGCTTAATGAATATCTGATGGTGACTATGACTGCACATAATGTATCTTAGTGTCCACAGGAAAATGATAAAACATTCGAAGGTACAGCACTCTAATAAATTTATATATACATACATATATATACACACACACATACACACATACATATATATAAATTATATAACAAAAGAGGAGTCATGCCTTTTCATACTAATACTTTGTGTTAAGATAACTGGAAATAAAAGATATAAGAATTAAAATCTATTATCTAATATGCGCTAACAATCTATATAACATTTCTATATAATATTGTGCTTAATCCTAACCATAATCCTATGGATTGGGTATTGGAGTTCCCACTTCCTGAATCTAAGATGCCATCAGTGTGTGATGAACCAATTATTTTACATATCAGTAGGAAAAATTCAGCCAATGAAATTATGATATGTTGTATGTAAGACATACCCTGATTTTAAAAAAGCCAAAATGTAAAAATAACATGCATCTCAAAAATAATAATAAAACATGATACTGATCAGAAAATTCACTCAAGGCATATAGCCAGTTACAGCTGGGGTCAAGACAAGCCAGCTGTCCACCAGAGATCCTTGTTTCCCTTCCATAGTGTAGCATTCCTGTGCAGAAACGGCTGTCTAGTCGGAAATAACATTTTCCACTTTCCTGAGTTCTGACCAAGAGAAATGTGGCACAATCGATGTTGTCACTTCCAGGCCAAAGTAGTAAAGAAGCACGAGTCCTTTTTCCATCCTCTCCCTTAAACTCTTAGTTATGTTGGGCGCCTGGGTGGCTCAGTGGGTTAAGCCTCTGCCTTCGGCTCAGGTCATGATCTCGGGGTCCTGGGATCGAGTCCCGCATCAGGCTCTCTGCTTGGCAGGGAGCCTGCTTCCTCCTCTCTCTCTGCCTGCTTCTCTGCCTACCTGTGATCTCTATCAAATAAATAAATAAAATCTTTAAAAAAAAAACAAAAAAAAAACTCTTAGTTATGTTAATGCCCAGGATGATCTTAGAAACTACCTGCTGAATATGGCAAAGCTTCTGTGTCAGCCTGAGTCCCTAGATGACTGCAAAGGACAGAGCACGCCCCTCCCCCCACAATACCCCTAAACTCATCTTGCTTAAAACAGGGACTCCACATCTGCCGGGACATGAGCAATAAGTAAACTTTTATTGTATCAAGCCACTGTAATTCAGGGCTGGTCTGTTGTATCAGTTGGAATCACTCCACATCGAGTAGCAGAATTAGAATTTGAATGTCAAGTTCCAATGCCTGGGTTTACTCTGTGGTATCATGCAAAGACAAACCTCTAAAGTCACCCCTTCCAAAATAAACAAACAAAACAAAGCAGGCATGATTGCTTCGTTTTAAGCAAATTTCATCAGCTGTTTTGAAAGAATGGGCAGAAGTCAATAGATTAAAGAATGACGAATTTCAGGGAAAAAGCCCAGAGAGGGACAATTAAAATTGTGTGTATATAATAGCACAGAGGTAAGAACAATAAAACAAAACAAAAAATGAGGGAGTTATTTTCAAAGTGGGAAACAGTGACATATGTATGCTCTCTCCTTTCTGTCCTGTTTCAGTTTAATACAGTTCAGGTAAAGAAGATCCAGGCACTTGTTATAACCCTAGCCTACTAAATGGTTTACTGTCTGAACCTAAAAATAGTCTTGTGACTTAGAAGAGTCTGAAGAAAAGGAAAGGGATGAAGGAGCAGCTTGACCGGTAACAGATAAAAAGGAAGGGAAGTGACAGAAAATGGGAGAGGTGACTAGCACGGGTTCTCCATTCAAGACAAAGTCACGAACCATGGCTTCACTATTTCTTATCCTAGAATTGGTGATCTTGGGCAATCATTTAACCTCAGGGTCTCTTCTGTCAACTACAATGGTACCGTAACAGAATGTACCTCACAGGTTATTATGAAAAGGATGTGAGACAATGCATGTATGAGGCTCATCCTATCCATGAGAGCATGCTGAATACTAGTTGTTACTCTGCTGGCAATCATTAATAATCATTAGCTTCCTCTCCCACCTCATAGCAAATAGCCAAGTATGCTTTTAATGTAAATCTCTTCTACAGATAGAAAGTACAATTCCTTAGGAGAAAGTCTGCCCTCCGCTATGAAACCCACTGAGGTTAAGAGCCTGAGGAAGTTTCGGCTTCAAATGAACAAAAACAACAACAACAACAACAACAAAATTGTTAACATGCCTTGAGGGAATGATGAGAAGGGAAGATATAAAGGTATGTTTGGTACATGATATCTCAAACATCAGTTTCACTTTATTGCTTACATAAAAATAGCCCTTTCCTTCACTTCACAATACAATAAGAAATAAAAAGGAGAATAGCACACACAGAAAACTTACCCTTTGTTTTTCATTTGAACCCTTTTTATTGGTTTCTTTTTTGCTTTCATCTTCATATACTAGAACAAAGTCAATTCTTCGCTGACCGTCATTAAAAAAAAGGGAGTTGGGTTTCCCATTAAATTCTTCCTGTGTGGGGAAAACAAATTTTAACGTAATTTTTAAGTGTCCATTTATAAGTGTTTATTTTCTAGTATTAATTGGTACGTCAGTGTGTTTATAGAGAAAAAGAAATCCATTGCTAGTTGCTTAACCAAGAGGTCAAGGTCACCGTGATCTTTGCAAGCATAGCATCTTCTAAGTGAAAGAAGTCCTTGAATTAAGCAGTTTAGGATTATTCTACAAACACACGGGATTTATCAGTATTTCCTGTGTAAACACAATCATCTCAGAATTGTTCCCTCCTCGAGCAGCAAAGGAGTTGCCACTTTGTAAATAAAGACAGTAACCAGAGGTGCCTATCTGAAGGAGAGAAGTTTAGTTTCTTCTTCTTTTAGGAAGAAGAAAAATCAAAGACAAAGCACCGTTCATAAAAATCTCATCCTTCTTAAGCCATATTTTCTAACCTTTCTCACAGGACCTCACCACTTCACAGAAAGTACCACTTTATAACATTAAACATACACCAGATGATGCTCTGATAAACACAAAAGCTACAGTGGTTGTTGGTATTTGTTCCTGAATCTACAAAAGATACCCTTCCTTGCCTAGCAAATAAAACAAACAAATGACCCCAGCGACAATAATAAATAAGTGTCTTTAGTTTAGAGCTTAAAAGCCTTATGGCTTAAAAATAAAGAAATAATGGCGCAACACAGACCTAACAGTGTTTAAACAATCTTCATTACCATGTGGATTTGAAAAGAATTGTTTTAATTTGCTCTAAGCAAAGACTTGGGTTTGTGTTTCTCACACAATTTGTGGGCACGCTGATGTGAATTCTGTTGCTGTTGAAGAATCAGACTACTTTTTAACTGATATATAACATTTCTAAATTTGTAACTTTTTTCATTAAAAACTCATGGGGGGATGGCATTTTGTAGTCATTTGGTAGAACCACTTAATCCCTAAATGCGATTAATTCTTCTCTGGACTTCAGCATCAATTCACACAAAAATCACCGCCCCTTCTTCCTTTCCTTCACACTTTTGAAGAGAGACCTTTTGCTGAATGTATACAAGATACTTGTCATTCCTTTCTTTTCCACCAGGGAGCTGGTGATGGTTTACTTGCCCGCAGTCACACCGCCTGCCACTCAGCAGGTTATCTCACCTGTGGAGCATATGCTGCAGGTGTAACCTGATTCCACACACCTTCACACCAGTCATCCTTAACCAGGGATTCTAACCACCAACAGTGTGACTTCCCTAGCCTGAGCACGGTGGGGCCAGGACAACAGACACATCCTTGCCTCAGGCTGGGGCCACTATCGATTCTTTTATTTACAATTTCAGCTCTTTAACACCCATCGACTGTAAAAGTGTTTCAAGCTATACAAAAATGCTGAAACCCTGTCTTTTTCATTTCAGCCACAAAGTCCTTTGGGCTCCTTCCATGTCTCTTCCTTTCAATAAAGATGTCACTATTGGTGACAGCCAGGGTGGCTGCTAGAGGAAAACTTTGTGTAGAGGGGAAAAAAAAAAGAAAAGAATAATTTCTTCAGAACGGCAAAGGGGAGGCAGAGTGGGGCGGAATAGAGTCATAAGAACCTGGTCACCATTACAGACATCTGAAAAGCGTGCAAAAGCCACTTGTTCTCTGTAGCCCACGTTCTGTTGCCTTTGGTGGCATCCAGCCGGACTCACTGAAGTGAAGGTCTGAAGAATGAGGCCCGGAAGGAGCACCACATCTGCACGTGGCTCCCGGCACTCTCCCGAGCATGGCCCTTGCTTGGCCACAGGGGCCAGTGGGCAGCTTTCATGGGTGACAGAAGACCATGGCCCTTTGTTTGGAGGAAAGCCTCAGTGACTTGGCATCAGCCGTCTGTATGAAATAACTAGGTCAAACTCTGATATGGTATTACTGGAACGCAATGCCAGGGAAAGGAGGCCAGTTTTCTGCTGCTATGAAATCCAGGTTTCCCATCTCTCGGCTGAAGATTTCCTACTAGGCAATTGGGAAGAAGGAGGAAACAACAGCAGGGCTGGAAAGAATAGGTTACAAACAAGAAATCTGGCCTAAATTTAAAAAGACTGGTCTATGAACAAAACTGGGTTTTTTTTAAAGGCTGGATTTTTCAGTAATAATTCTACTACAGCCCTAACTCACCCAATAGGACATTGAAATAACAGAGAATTAAAAACTAATTCCTCTCTTAAAGTTTTGCTTTAATGAAGTAAAGTTTTAGTAATCTCTCAGGATGAATACTGATAAACCTCTTTAAAGAACGACTAATTGTTCAGTGATGAATTAGTCTAGTCCTGACCTCTCTGCCTTTCTTGGTCCCTACTCAAAACCTGATCTTTACACTTTCTGACCAAGTCAAATGGCACCAAGACAAGACACAAAAACCCTGAAAGCAGACATTTTTCTGAAGAGGACCTCTGGATGGCCAACAGACAAATGAGAAGATGCTTGTTGCCATTCATCATCAGGGAAATACAAATCAAAACCACAATGAGATATCCCCTCACACCTGTCAGAACAGATAAAATGAACAGCACAAGAAACAACAGATGTTGGCGAGGATGTGGAGAAAGGGGCACTCTCTTATACTGTTGGCGGGAATGCAAGCTGGTACAGCCACTCTGGAAAACAGTATGGAGGTTCTCCAAGAAGTTAAAAATAGAGCTACCCTAGGATCCGGCAATTGCGCTATTAGGTATTACCCAAAGGACACAAAAATACCCAATGCTGTCCCCGGTCCCGAGGATACTAGATTCCACCAATCGAACATTCATTTACTCATTGGTGGCCACGTGACCTAAAGTTGTACTTTAAGTTAAAGGCTGCAGGGGTTAAAAAAAAACCCATATTCATTTGCCATTATGTCAAAACCTGTGCGGCCAGCCACCGTGGAACAGGGGACCTGACCACCTCTGTCTTTGGCTATTGCCTTTGACATTTCACACTTGACATGCAGAGGAGATATGCTGGTCTGAGCAGTAAGAACTTGGCTGCGGAGAAGAGGAGAGCGGATAAGAAGGGAGGTCTGGTGTGATCCATGCAAGCGATGTTATCCAGGCCTCCCTCCTCTCAGCTGGCTTCTTGCCTTCTTTTACTTGTGGGGGCGGATCCTTCAACCAAAGAGCCCCAGAGGGCAGGATTCACCTTAACCAAATCAGGATAAAAAATGCAAGCAGCAAAATTCTGTGCCCAGTGCTTTTAAACTAGAGTTGTGAATTTAGGAACTTGAAAAAAATGTTGCTATTGGCTAAGGGGTACAGATGGGTACCAGTCCCGCCCCAGGATTCAGTTAAGACCTCTGTACTTACTATAGGACAAGAGACTGAGAAAGAATATCCTATTGGACAGAAAGACAAGTCTGAAGATGAGCATTTTCCAGTAATTATTTGGTAGGAAAATTTCCCATAAGCAATCTCTGGCTTAAATAAGGCCTTAGCCTTCTTGAAGAGGAGCTGCTGGTATATGAAGGGTCATATGATGGTGAGGTCTGTCTTCTAGGTTGAGAAAGAAGGGCTGGGGTAAGAGAGGAGCTGGGGAGCCGCTGTGTGAGTGGCACTGCTCTGTTCTAGGTGAGCGGCCCATTTCACTAAAGCAGCCTCCTGCGATCCCTGTTATCAGCACTTGGCAAGGCTGGGAAATAATTTGCTACTAAACATTTGTCCAATCTCATCCTTCTCAAGTGTCCACAAATTGGGTCCTCAAATAACCCTGCAAAAACAAGACTGGAAGTCCCATTCCACAATAGAGGCATCTATTCCTAGAGCTTAAAATGCTGAATTTAAGTTATTTGCCCAAGATCTGCATAAAAAGTGGTCCAATTGGGATTTTTGCTCAAACTTTCATGTGTAAGCGTGAATGAAACTTTCCCTGGACAGCAAGCAATATCTGATTCTATGTCCAGAACTGTCAAATAGTCTATTCCCGATAGGGCTGTCACTTACTATGATATTGGAGAGTAGTCCAAGCTTATTCCTTTATAGGAAGCAGGATGCGAGAAAGATTTAATGCCTAACAATAATGGTTGAGGAATTACATCATGAAAAATAAACAGTATCAAAACACTCACACAACTAAAGAGCAACTGATATGTGAACATGGAAAAAATGTGACTTTCTGCCATCTTTAAGACCAGTAAAACAAAGCTAACTAACTCCAAGAAGGACACAACAGAAAAAAAAGCCAACTTTAATCATAGAGAACTAAAGTGAAAATATTGGATCTTCTAATTTTTCAGTCAACCCTGAATCCATGCGCATAGCGAGTTCTAGGGAAATCGAAGTTCAGAAGCAAAAGCCTTTATGTAAATATTTATATCTCCCAAAATACAGAGCACAGTGGAAATTTATTTACGTGCCATACAGTTACGAGATATACTCTGAAGCGTTTTCCCTAACTGTAGGAGAATTCCGGGAGATTCAAAGCATAAATAATAGTGGAATCTCTTTGCTTTACACAACTCTGTAGAGAGAAAAGCAACCAGGACAAACTCTTTCCTTCTATGAGATCTCCTCTTCCGTCTGCAAAAACAAATAGTGAGAAAATGCAAAGTAGAAAGAAAAATGCCAAGCCCAAGCCCTGCCAGTATGGAAGGCTTGATGCCGAAGGTAGAAAGACTGGTATTGTGGAAAGTAGCGTGGAAAAGAGGAAGTGACCTGTTCACAGGGATAAGGAGAAATACGTGGACACACACGAGAGCTAAACCAGAAGTCAGGTCAGTTAACTGGTGTCTTGGAGGGGATGAGCGAGCATGTTTTTGACTGGACTCAGGCATTCAGGAACACTAAAGGGAAGGAAGTCAGCAGAAAGAGGGTCCGTTCCAGGAGGAAGGTGTATCCAGAATAAGGACTCTGGTTTGTTTTAGAGTCAAGCATGTCAGAATGTTCCACAAAGATCCCTTGATGGTGATGCTGTAATGATCCAGGTGTACTCAAGACCGACCCAGAATATTTGTACATGCCAGTCTCCTTTCCCAGTCTGTTAACCACGCTATTAACTTCTGAAGGCCAGTGGCCACATCTTGTTCACCGTGAGTTCTCTGCTGAGCCTTGCATATAGCACAAGCTCGGTTTGCTTTTTTCTTAGGAAAAAAAATTACCTTTTCTCCCCTGATGATAAAAGTAATATATACTCAATTTAAAAAATTCTAAAGATACGGAAGAGTAAAAAGGAATAAACAGAAATCATTTGTAATCCCAACTCCCAGAGCTGAGCTGAGCTTAATATTTTGGAGTAGATCCTTTCAGGTTTTCATGCGTGCGCACACACTAACCAAAACGGTACTATACCCTACATGCTGTTTTATAAACATCTCTCACAGACATTTTCTAGCTTGATCTAAAGCTCTGTGTCATATTTAATCACTACAATATAAACATTTCCTCTGCTGATGAACACATAAATTGTTTTCAATTTGCTGCCTTTATAAACACTGATGCAATGAGCATCCTTGTATATGTGTATCTGTGCACGTGTTTAATGACTATTTCCTTGGGCTTAATTCTAGAAGATTTTAAGTGGCACAGCCTTTCCAGAAGCTTTTGACATATAGGTCACTAAACTGTCATTGTAATATTTATGATAAATGAATACTTGCACCAGCAGAGTATGAAAATGCCTTTTCCACCCTCACCAGATTTCAGTTATTTTCACTTTCCCCATGATCGTCAAAATATCTTTTTCTCATTTGCACTTTTTAATTAGAGGGTGCCAACATTTTTATGGGTACTGTCCAACTGAATTATTACTTTTGTGAAATGCCAATTACTATTCTTGACCTAACTGAATTATATTATTATTTAATCCCTATTCAGTAGATTCTCTTGAGTTTCACTGATGAGATCCTAAAGACCATACAGGAAAATGGGGCAAGTGGGTAAATGGTAATATAGAAGGGGCCCATAAAATTACCAAGTAAGTCTCAAAAGGAAAAGGGAGAAATATTTTAGGGTATGGTCCATCAGTTGTGGGTTCAACGATGTAGACATGTTTTCCGAAATTCAGACACTGAATTGGAACGTGCTATACCAGTTTTAGAGATCCTTGCCCCAAGTTGACATACTTTCCATTATAGTTTATATGCCACCTCTGTAACTACCAAGTAGCAGTTATATGTTTTGACTCAAAAATTGCCGAAAAAAAAATTTATAACTTAATACTTATTTAGTCCATAAGTGATTTTTGTTGCAGGCATTGGTAATTGGCTCTAACTAGTTCCCAAATAGCTGAACTTATGGGTTTTAGTTCTTTCTCAACAGGGATAGATACAGTTCACTTATAAATGGTCATTAGATTGTGTCATGAAAATGTCGCTGCCGCTTCTGGTTTTTTTTTTGGTTATACCCACAAGGGAACATGCACATGCCAATGGGTTGCTGATTTGGTTTATGCATTTTGCCTTTGTTTTCTTTTGCTTGTGTTAAAATAAACTCTGGAGTTCTATTATTAGAACATCACATTTCAGATGCTGGGTGAGTATAAAGGCATAATGCCTTAGGCATAATTACTGTTAAATATTCCCCTCCAGCCCATGCCAAGGAAACAGTAGTTTCATCAAATGAAGTTCTCACATGACTTTATATATTCTTCAAATTTCTGAACCAAGCTTGAGGAAATATGAAAATAGAACTTTTAATGACCTTTTTAAAGTAAAACTTCCTTAAAAGGAGTTACGTAACTAGAGTAGATAACAGGCTTTCAGAAAATTTGCAGAGATGCTCATAGGAGGCTTCTCCCAGGGCAGGGGCTCTGTTGGAACCCTTTCCTTAACCCCGTGGTTAAGAGCTAGGATTGGGATTTTCAGTGGCATAGCTATATATATTTTTTCTCTCTCCTGTTTTTCCATACATTTTCCAACCATTTTAAAACCTCTGGTTAGTGTTCCTTAATGGTGATCTGCAGAAAAGAGGAGGAATAAGAAAAATCACAAAGAAAAAGACAAAAGTGTGAAAATGCCTATAGCGGTTGTTTTCATGCTTTTCCAGAAGCAGCCATCACTGGTTTGCACAGTTCACATCCGATAATGGTAACACTGGTGAAATGTGGGTGAGATTAAGCTGTAAATATTCCCAATAAAACCTGTGGAAAGATAAAGTGATAGATGTGATAAAACAAGTCAAGTGGTATAAGACGGTAGTTCTGAGAGGCAATGATTATCCTCCCGGAGGCTGACCTCTTAAGGTTTCAATATCCCCAAGGTGTCCTGCTTTTGCTTTCATAACACATTATGGATTTAACATTCTTAAACATGTTTTGAATCTATTAGAATTTTCAGTTTGTACTACCTCTTGAGGAAAAATGTTCTAAAGGTTTCCCACCTAGGCAAGATGGTTGTCCTAATTACACTTTTTGGACCTTTAAGAAATAACTCCTAATCTTATATTCTGGAATCCATTAGAACCAAAAGAATATTTGGACCAGATCCTTAATGATTTAATGGGCTTTCACAATATTCTGTCCACAACTTTAAGATCATCAGTCTTAATGGTTTTCCTGTGACTTTGTAACTACAGGGTTCCCCTCCACCTACCCTCCAATTCCTCTCAGTCAACCATATTTCAAGTGGCTTTCACATATCTAGTTTCAGTTCTCAGAAAACTAACTGGTTATGACTCAGAAGTATTCACTGGTAGTTCTCATTCACCAAATCCATGGCTGTGAACCATTTCCTTTTCCCAGTCACCTAAGTCACATGTGACCTGGATTACGAGTCCCTGAAATTTTATGCTTTTGAAAGAAAATCCTACCTCATAGAAGGTGATTATAATCTTAGAATGAACAGAAAACAGGGTTTCAAACTGGTTATTCAGACTGTCAAACTGCAGATGATATGGAAGAAGGTAGCACTGGGGGTGTAACCAAGGCAACAAGTCAAGCTCTTTCCTAGGCTCCTGTCCAACTCCTCTTCCCAGGCTCCCTTAAAGTTACAATCCGTCACTCCCAGAGGCTCTTCATCTTTTACAGAATGTTGCTGTTTCTCATCTAAGAACTGCCCTGGGTTATTTTTAGCTTTTCAGCTGCTCAGAGTTTGCAACACAAGAGTTCTGTCATCAACACTCACTCCCTCAAAGACTGTTATGTCCCATGTATCCATGGGCCATAATCTTCTCAGACTACTTCTCTGAGAACTGGTGTTTACAATCTCACTCAAAGCAGGAGGAAGAAAAAGAAATCAGAGCACCTAGTGCCCAGCAAAGCAAAGCAATACGACAACACCTATCAGTTGGTTAATGTTTTATATAAATATTACCTTCTCTCCCTTAACTCACAAGCAGTTTACAGGAATGGCTGTTCTTTGTGGTATGAAAACGAGGATGCATAGATGTTTCCAAAATAAAATTAAAAAAAAAAAAAGGACTAATTTAAAACCATGGCACAGAAATGTTTGAAACGGACTATAAATAAAAAAATAACACTTCACAAAATCCTCTTCCTGCCAATTGTTGGGAATTTCCAAGAAGCAAACTGCTCTGATGAAACATTTTTAGATAAACCTTATACCAATTAATAAAGGTCACTTTAACCTTTTTATACTCTAAATTTTCTTAAATACAGTATACAATATTTTTTATATCTTTTAAGAGGTTATTGAACATCACTTAGCTGCTATTATTATTGTTATTATTGTTATGATGGAGGTAAAAATGAACAGACCCCCAACAGAACATGGGCTTTGTTATCCAGCTGAGCCGATTTCAAAACACAACTCTGCTACATACAAAGCAGTATGCCTTTATGTATATATTTTATTTCTTTAAAACTATTTATTCATCTGTGAAAAGGTGGAAATCAAAGAAAGAAATGCATGGTTATTGTGAAGATTAAGAACAATGATACATGAATAGCAATAGCACAGCGCCTGGAACATGGTAAAAGCTCAAGAACTGTGAGTTCTTGGTTTTCTCTAATGCGTAACAGTTTTCTTTGTTAACGACCAGCTGTGGTGGGTGCATTTACATACTCCACAGTCACTAGGAATTTGCACCTGCTTCTTGCTTTTTCTCTCTGCCATTACTCAGATTATGAAGTCATTTCTTCTGGTATCACTTTACCTGTTTTTAATAGGTATTTCATTACACTCTTATTTGCTGTTTCTCATTTGCTTTGAATTGGACAACCAGATTCATGGAATTTATCGCATTTCTTTGAAATTTAATATTGGTGCTTTGGTTTTGGACATCAGAGTCTTTAGTTTTCTTAAGATTCTGAGTAAAATGTGACCGATGTAGAGTGCCTTATCCTGTGAGTGAACAAAATACGTGAAGGGTTAAGATATTATCATGACACTATATTCTCCCTGTGATATACTGATTTATCAGAAATATGTATTTTATATTTTGCTATTCAGATGACCAAAATCTCTTTCTCAGATCTATTTGGTCTCCATCTATATGTCCTGAAGATGCTTCAGAGACATAAAGGTGAAATGGGTGTCTTCCCAAGGGTGTGGGACTGGCTGCCAGGAGGACCAACCATGTAATTAGAGGGCTGAAAATGCCAGTGCCCTCCATCACCTCCAGGGAGGGGAAAAGGGTTGGAGTTTGAATTAGCCAATGACTTAGCCAATCATGGCTATGCAATGAAGCTTCCATAAAAACCAAATGGACTGGGTTTGCAGAGCTTTCTGGGTTGGTGAACACATGGGGACACAGGGAGAGGGGCAGGCCTGGAGAAGACATGGAAGCCCCAAGCTCTTTCCCCATACCTTACCCCACATATCTCTTTATCTGGCTGTTGATTCATGTCCTTCAATAAACTGGTAAATATAAGTAAATGTTACCCTGAGTTCTGTGAGCTGCTCCAGCAAATTGATTGAACCTAGAAAAAAGGTTGTTGGAACCTCCAATCTGTAGTCACTTGGTAGAAGCCCCGGTAACAGCCTGGGTCCATCTCAACTGGGGAGTGGAAAGCAATTTTGTAGGACTGAGTCCTTAACCTTTGGAATCTGATGCCATCTCCTGGTAGACAGTGTCAGAATTGACTTGAATTCTCTGATACCCAACTGGTATCTGAGAACTGCTTAGTGTATGGCGGAATGGGGAACACACCCCCTTCACTGGTACTTGGAACTGGTACCAGGAACCCTTAAAAGACTCTCCCACTGCCACCTCTTTCAAAAGTGGTCTTATGGAATCTGGCATCAAATAGAATGAAAATAATAAGATTAATGAATTGTAAATAGAGAGAATCAGGGCCAGAGAAAGTAGAAGGAAGAATATGTACTAACTGCTGGGACAACTGTAACTGTTGTGATTTTAACATGACACTTGGCACAAAGCCTCCTGGCAGCAGGGTGAAAAGGAAATGTGTTCAATGATCAGTTCTTATTATCAGAATGAAAGGAAGCATTCTGATTTGGGCAGGAGGGAAAGGTCTCATGTGAGACCTTATATAGAAACACACAGTTTTTGTCCATTTCCCTAATAATGTCCTTGGCAAGGAATTGAGGTTATAAAATACAATATGCCCGTAACCTCTGACTTCTTCTTCTTTAGTTCTCATATTGCTTCTACCTTTGAAGCAATTAGTCTACATTTTACCCTGTTCCATCTATTGCCAGCTTTCTAGGTTGCATTCTTGACCCTTACAAACTAGATTACTATTAATATTCCAATCAGTCTCCTTGCATCCAGTTGCCCTGTTTGTCAAATTTACCTTATACACTTCTACCAAATGGATGGTCCTAAACCAATATGTTCAAGTTGCAGGATTCGAAAACCTTCAGTTACTCCCAATGACCTCTGGAAAAAGTGTAAATATTTCCAGTGGGTATTCAAGATCCTTCATAATCTCATTTGTCATAGATATCCTAAATATACATATCAATTTATATATATATATATATCAATTATACATATAGATATGTCCCATAGCTAGCTATATATTTCCTATCAAATATAGGATAAAATATATCCTATATTTTATTATCACTCCCCATTCCTAACCCCCCAACTCAACCATCTTTTCTCACCAGTATTTTGGCTACATCACTATGCTTCCCGCCTCTACTCCTTTACTTACGTGACATCCCCTCCTAAAGTCTCTTTCCCTTCTCCTTCCCACCTACCCAAAACTTAGTTCCACTTCAAGGTGGAACTCCATTCTTCTCTCATGAGGCCTTCCTGACAGAAAGTTCCCGTTACTCTCTCCCTCACTATGCTACTGTCTATGCCAAAGGGTGGGTGCATTCCAAATTTCTGAGACCCCTTCAAGGGGCCCATGGGGCCAGAGCTATTTTTATAATACTAAGATTTGACCTGTCTTCTTTACTGTGTTAGCATCTGCAATGATGGTGCAAAAGCAGTTGGGGGGTGGGTAACATTGCCAGTCTTCGCACTACTCAGCGGCAGCACCAAACTCTACTAGTGGTCTTTATATTCTTCAGTACCACATACAGTAAAGAGCCACTTCCCTCAAACATGTTCTTCATGAAGCTGTAACGACGACTAACTAAATTAAATCCTGACCCTGGTGTACACGGCTTTTCAATACTCTGTGAGAAGAAATGGAAGTACCCATAAAGCACTTTCTGACGCATACTCAAGGAGGATGGTTGTTTGGAGGAAAAGTGGTTGGATAATTTTTGAGTTGCCACTTGCTTCCACAGATACCACTTTTACTCGACAGATGACTGACACAAAATTCAAGTTATCTAGACTTGGGTATTTGGCAGATATTTTTCCAAAAATGAACAAAGTGAAACTGTCATTTCGGGAAAAACAACTGACAATATTTACTGGTAATGATAAAATTCCAAGCAAGTATTAGAATTTAGGACAACTTGTATTCACCACTGTGAATTTGACAGCTTCCCAATATTCATTAGCATTTCTGATGAGACTGGGCGTGTGTTAACAAATGTCATTTTTTTTTCATATTGTATAACAAAATGGGTCAACATTTGTAAGAGCTGCTTAACTCAGTGAACCAATATTTTCAACTGTTCTATGCATAGTGATAAAAATTATGCTTGGGTAAAGATCCATTCAAAATGCAAGACAGGTTTTCAATATACAAAAAGTTTGTCGATATGGTTTCACATTCTACAACCAACCTTTAAGATGCTTACAACCTGCCAAGTTTTAAATTGGTATCAAAGAAGAATACCCACAATTACCTGAAAAGATTAAAAATTCCTCTCTTGGGGCGCCTGGGTGGCTCAGTTGGTTAAGCATCTGCCTTTGGCTCAGGTCATGATCCTGGAATCCCGGGATCAAATCCCACATCAGGTTCCTTGCTCCCACCAGGAGTCTGCCTTTCCCTCTGCCCCTCTCCCCTGCTCATGCTTTCTCTTTCAAATAAATAAGATCTTTAAAAAAACAAAAACAAAACCCAAACTCCTCTCTTTTCTGACTACCTACCTGTGTAAGGCTGGATTTACTTTATATACTTCAACCAAAACAACATACTGCAATTTTTAACTGCAGAGGTAGATATGAAAATCCACCTGCCTTCTCGTAAAGAGTTGTAAAATACATAAAATAATGCCACCCTTCTTACTAATGTCTGTTTTTGTTTAAAGAAAATAGTTATTTTTCATTAAAATATTTTATGTTAATGTACATTGGGTTTATCATTGGTTATGTTTAAGTAAATTAATATATTTAATTTTTTTCAGTTTTAAGTTCTATTATAGTAAGTATCAATATACCCACATAAAAAAAGCTATTTGGGGTCCATACTTAAGAGTGTGAAGCGTAGGACTATAAAGCCTTTAGAACCACTGTTTTATAACATTCATTCTGGCTCTTAATTTTGCATTATATGAATTATAATAATCATACTATTTTTATGTATGCATACTATCATTTTTATTGGATTATAACAATGAAGGAGAGAAACCTGTTTTTTGGTTTAACCTACAACCCCTAGGAAAATAAGCCAACAGACACTTGCAAAATTGACTTGAGATCACATTCAAGTTGAAAGTGTTTAATAGAACCATCTTATTCAAGTTTTATAAAGGTTCAGTCTCATTGGTTTCTAAAAGTTGTACCAGGTGGCTTTGAAAATTTAAGACCACATTCCATCCCAAAGCAGTAGTCAGGTTCTATATACAATTAATGTTTTTAATGGTTATATTGTATTCCACTGAAGTAAACTATTTCCCTTCCCTCTTGGCACATAAGGCCCCCACTACCTGGAACTCCTCCCTTTCCCTGCCTAACCTTCCCTGTCCTCCCCAGCTAGCTTAGGTCTCCTCCTTTTATACTCTCAGAGCACCTTATATTTGTCCTTATATGTCACCTCTCACAATTTTAATTGTGTAGTTATTCATGTAATTATTTGATTAATGTCTGTTTCTCTCACTAGAATATATGCCCCAAGGGATATTTCAGTGATATTTCCCAATAGTACTTGTTTAATAGAGTTATAGAAATATTAAGTGGATAAATATTATTAAATAAGTCAACTGAAATTAATTAACCCTTTATTCTGTGATATTTCATAATGTTACAGATAAAGCAACAGCAGGCAGGGGGTGGGGGTGGGGCGGGATTCCATTAGCCATCACAGAAGAAATGAAATTTTCTGATTTCTCCTTTTTAAGGAAGTGCTTAGAGAACAGACGGTGGGTGGCAAAGTGGCAATGGGAGACTGTGAAAGTCCAGGGAAGAAAGGCAGTGAGGGACCTAGTCTGAGGGGGTAGCAAAAGAAATGAAGACAAAGGGACAGGCAAGCCATGACTTACACTTAGACACAGCAGGTCAGAAACAACGTCAGGAGGATTCTGAGGTTTCTAGCTTGAGCAGCTGAGAGGATGGTGAGTATATTTACCAAAATGCACAAAACTGGAAGAATAGCACAGTTAGGAGGGGAAGACTCATAAGACTCTGTGAGATTTCTGAGTGGAGAGGTCAAGGATTGAGGCTGAGACTGTAAGTAGAACCCTGGGAGCTGTTAACACAGAGTTCTGTGGTAACTGGAGCTGAGGGAGGGAGTGTGAGGAAAGCCAGCGAGAAAAGATGAGCTTGGGAAATCTGACCGGCAGGAAGGGCCTGGGCAGACAAGGAGGGGAAGCAAGAAGGTAAACAGGTGGTCAACCGTAAGATTATCTTGGGTTCCTTCCCCCTTCACTTCCCAGCTGTCTCCCTTCATTTCCTCTTCCCGCACTGCCCACCCGCCTGGGACCGTCAGAGCGGTCCGCTAACTGGACTGCTCGCTTGCTTCTCTCCTTCCAATGCCTTCCGCATGCTCCAGCGAGACTGCCATCCACACTCTCTAGCTGCACTGTCCAACACCATAACTACTAGCCCTACTGAATTCACAGGAATTAAAATAAAACAATTAAAAATTCGGTTCTTCTGTGTCACTAGTCACATGGTAGGGTAGGTCATCAACAGGACATGACCGCTGGTTGACCCTGTACCTGGACCCCAGCAATCAGAGGCTCCTCACCCCCTCCTCTGTCTTTGGAATGTGCATTCCATTCGCCTTCCCTGCTCCGAGAAGCTACCCCAAGGACATAGCCTTGAGATAGTGATGTGGAATTCAGACTGTCTGGTCCACATATATGACTGAACACAGTTAAGGCTCTATATAAACTTCTAAAATTCTGGCAGGTGGTGGGGGTGTGGGGCGGTGGTAGAGATCTAACTGCCTTGAGGCTGCCTAAGATAAGCCTTGTAAGTTCCTTTGCTTACTAAACCTATCACCTCTAGATCTGGAGTGGCCTCTTTCTTCAGTCTCTCCTTCCCTTCACACATGGGGTCAGTTTCAGATTGTACCCAGGAAGGTTCCAAGGAGATTTTGAACAAACACAACACTTCAAGGGTCTCCGCAGCCAGACATGGCTAGAGGGCTACAGTGTCGGACATCACAGAGATAGCACACTTCAATCATCACAGAAAATTCTGTTGGGTAGTGCTGCTATAGCATTGCTTTGTCTTTTCAGCTCAGAAGTTCAAACTCTTGGTCCAATACTGCTACATTCGGCCTTCAACTGTCAAACTTCATCTCCTCCCACTACCCCAGATCAACTCTATACTCGATACACACTGGACACTCCTTACTCATCCCCACCTCCACTCACGGGTTCATGCGGTTAGGAAACCCTCCTGTACTACAGCCACCGTGATGGTCACGTTTGTGTGTCAGCTTGGCTAGTCTACAATACTCAATTATGCAGTGGAACACTAATCTAGGTGTTGCTGCGAAGGTATTTGGTAATGTTGGGGCCGATTCCACGTTAAACCCTGTTAGACCCCTAGGGCCTGCCTGGGCCTACTTAGCCATAGTGACTCCATGTTGCCTAGGTAGGCATTTTGTTGTTTAATAAATGCTTCAGCAGTTACTGATACCAGTTCCAGGTAACCGCTGCTAAAACACATACCTAAAACAAGGCCATTTTGTTGTTTAATAAACACCTCAGCAGTCACTAGTATCGGTTCTGGGTAACCATTACTAAAACACACAGGTAGGAGACATCCAATCAGCCAAAGCCACATACGTAGAGGTCTGTGGTTGTGCCCTATAAAACTAACCTGTAAGACCAAGAGAGGGTCGCTCTCTTTGGAGGTGGCCCTGGCCGGTCAGTCTGACTTCTAATGCTTGGCATAGAATAAAGCTTTACATAACTTTCACTTTGTCTCAGCCTCGTTCCCCTGGCCGGTCAGTCTAACTTCCAATGCTTGGCGTACAATAAGACTTTGCATAACTTTCATTTTGTCTCAGTCTCGTTCCTTTGATAACGGACCCAACAGTAGACGTGGTTAACATGTACAGTCAGTTGACTTTAAAGGAGAGGTTATAATAATGACATATTTCTGTTATAAAATGTATGATACAGGGCACCTGGGTGGTTCAGTCAGTTAAGCATCTGCCTTTGGATCAGGTCACGATCCCAGGGTCCTGGGGTCGAGTCCTGCATCGGGCTCTCCGCTCAGTGGGGAGCCTGCTTCTCTCTCTGCCTCTGCCTCTCCCCCTGCTTATTCTCTCTCTCAAATAAATAATATTAAAATTAAAATTAAATGTATGATACAAGCCATTAAAAAATACTCTTAATGACTTAAATTATCTTAAATATTTATATCACAAACTGGTAATTAAAGTAGCAGCTTCCCTATAAAATATTCAGAGACTGGCCGACTGTTCAGGTGGGACACTGGTCTTCTCCTACTCTGAGACTGGGACTTATACCATTGCCCTGTGGTTTTCTGGCCTTGAGATTTGGTCCAGAACTTACACCCTGGTTCGCCTGATTCTCAGGCCTTTGGACTGAGTCTGAAACTATGCCACTGGCTTTTCCTGGGTTTCCAGCTTGCAGATAGCAGATCATGGGACTTCTCAACATTTGCAATCATGTAAGCTAATTTGTATATTAAATCTTTCTCTCTCTTGCTTTCTCTTTCTCTGTATATATATATGTGCACACACATGCACCTCTGCACATGTGTGTGGAACAAAAAGTCTGGCAACTTTCTCACTAAATGCTTCTACAAAGATCATTGCTTTTACCCAGGATTAAAATAGTTCCAATCACTGAACACTACATTAGAAACTAATGATGCACTATACATTGACCAAGTGAATTTAAATTAAAAAAAATAAAATTAAACTAAAGTATTTCTTAAAACGACAAAAGGAAAGGTTATTCTCCTCAATGATCTGGGTGAGACTCACCTAATCAGCTGATGGTCTTAAAAAAAAAATAAAAATATTCTCAGGCTTCTCTGAGATAAAGAAGTTTTACCTTATGGCCTGTAGCAGCTACCCCTGCCCCTGAGTCTCCAGCCCGCCCTTCCTGCCACCATGCTCTATGCATTGGACTCCACACTGCATAGACCAATTCCTTCAAGTAGATCTGCTTAATAAATCTCTTTATAGGGGCACCTGGGTGGCTCAGTGGGTTAAGGCTCTGCCTTCAGCTCAGGTCGTGATCCCAGGGTCCTGGGCTCGAGCCCCGCATCGGGCTCTCTGCTCAGCAGGGATCCTGCTTCCCTCTTTCTCTCTGCCTGCCTCTCTGCCTACTTGTGATCTCTGTCACATAAATAAATAAAATCTTAAAAAAAAAAGGTTCCTTTAAAAAAAAATCTCTGCTTATATATAGAAACAGATATATACATACACATATGTACACACACAACTGAATGTGCATATACGTGTGTGCGTGTGTGCGTATGTATATATCCTACTGTTTTCTGGACTGGAATACCTTTCGGTACAGATTTCAGCCCCTGGTGAAATGTACCCTTAAGGGCTGAGCCATTTACCACCAGCGCCTTCAAAATCACAAATGTGACTTTTCAAAGATAATGGTTCTTAAACGAGGCTGCAAGTTAGAGTCACCTTCGTAAACTTGTTACAAACATAGGCAGGCTCTGACCAGGAGCAAGATTAGCATCCGAAGGCCAGCTTGGACCTTCACTTTTTAAAAGAGCTCTCTAGGGAATTCTGAGGCACAAACAGAGCTGGGAACCAGGATCCTAACCGAACTCCTCTCGACTTTAAGTGCTGCTGGAACTCCTCAAACACCACACACTGCCTCATGATCTTCCGTTCAAACAACTAATCAGCATCAGTTGCAGGACTAACATTTGTCAGTTATGAAGACAGTGCAGTGCGCAGGGGACAGAGGCAACAGTGGGCCCACTCTTGGCCTTGAGGGGAAACAGATATACTGCGTGGTATTCCTTGCAGCACGTGGATTAATAAATATTAAATGAATGAATAAATGAAAATTTTAAAGCAAAATTTAGTGAAGCTGATGGTGGTTTATTCAAAATAGTGCATAATTTAAACAGCTCTTATTTCTAGTTCAATTGAAAATCCTATTAGCAAGGGTTGGTAAGTGCCTGACATATTTATTTATTGATAGACTGTACTGTTGGTATTTTAGAACATTGCTGAGTAGGATTAATTCTCACCCCACGGATAATTTGGTAGATACTCCATGCCTATAACTACTTTCCTCAGAGGCCTAAGTCAAAAACGCCTCTCTGTGCTCTTACAAGGGGAACAGAACCGACTCCTGATGTCAGCACAGTCTGAGCTCATTTGAAGGGAGGGGAAGGGGGACGGTGGGGTTGATCGACACAGGGCTGTGGTTCCTGTGAGGCTGGCCAGCCCTGTACCTGCATCTGTGTGGTCAAGTATAAACGTCCATAAATGTTAGGTAAGATTCTTACTGTATTATTATTTTATGAATATGCTTTTACGATGGCTAAAATGCTTTTCCATCACCGTGCAGTCACGGAACAACACCCCAGTGAAGGAATCTGCTGATTTTCCTGCTTTTTCACATGAGGAGACCGAGGTCCTAAGAGAAAAAGCGACCGGCTCACAGGGGACTTAGAGCAGAACAGCACAGGGACAGAGGGCTTCTAATTCCCTAGAATGCCATCTTGTGCTCAGCTTCCTGGGGGACTTTCAGAACGACTTTCTTTTACAAAAAAGAAAAAAAAAATTTTTTAAGTAAAAACACTTTTCAAAGTCTCAGAAGTACCTCCTCTCGTTCACCTCTCTCCTTCAACCTTTTGATTTCACAAGACAGTATATTCACTTTTTAAAAACACTTAAGACTACCGAAAAACCACGAAATGCTGGTGATGCCATTAGTATCCCTGAATGATCTGTCAAATGTCTCATTATGTGTTTTTATTTTAAGGGATTTGGACTTAGCAGTCAAATTTTACTCCAGCCACAAGTATGGTCTTGACTTGATATATTCTAATTCATACTAATATTGTAAAGATCTATGTTATTGGTTTGCTCATTATAATTAATGAAAATGCTCTTTGGTAGTTATTAAAATCTGTCAGGTCACATTAATCTACATTTCAAAAAGTAACTTGGGAGAAGGAACTGTAAATGCATTTTCCTTTTAACGGAGCCATTGGAGTTTTCTGGGTAAAAGCGTATTACAGTGTTTGGTTTGGTTTTGATTTTTAAACCAGAGACAGACTTAAGGAATACATTAGCGGCTTATAGTAAAGATGCACTTTTTATTGTTATTTGTCAAAATAAGGAAAGCTAGAGTTAACTAGTAGGACTTCAGAAATAAAGGGATTTTAAATCATCTTTCCAAAGCCCTTAAGCCTTCCAAATTAATTACAAATTCAAAATACGTTGGGGGGGGGGGGCAGCTACAGTTGAAATCCCACAGGTCTTTCCTTTTCACTTTTCCAGGAATCCTGTGAATTCATTCTGTGTAAAGATTTCTGCCAAGTTCTGTGTTTCTCTTTAAATTTTTATTACAACTTCTTCCATTACTGCTGTTTTTTAGGTCATGGCCCAGTCAGGTTATTTACCAGCAGACCCTCAACTTTCACTCAATTCTTTTGCTTCTGTGGGCTTTTCTGGCCATTATTGTGGCCTGCTTCTAGATGACTTATAATCAAATGAGTTCCATGGTAAATACTGATATCACATCTTTGTTCAGAATGCCCAGGGCTCCCTGCTTTCCTCATGCCTGTTTTTGTCAAATTAATTTTGACATTTCCCCAGATAATGGATAGCTCAGTGAATTTCAAATGGGATACTTTGTGGGGCAAGAATTCACAAGGCATTTCAGTCAAGGCTTTCTGAAAATAGGGGAATAAAAGCAATAGAATGAACACTGTTACAAAGAGGAAATTTGGTTGATGATGATGATAGGTTACAGGAGGGGAAAGAAAATAAAACAAAAGCAACTCAGATTCATAAGTGAGCCACATACAACTTACTAGGGTGGGATAGCCAGAAACATCCTGTCTTTCTCTCACTCTCTGCTTGCCTCCCACTACCACGTCCTGCTACGCATAAATATCTATGCCCTTCCTTCCTATCCCCATTGATGTGTCCTGGTTCAAGCATACATCATCTGCATAGGCTGTTACCCAGTCTGTCTACATGTGAACTCCTCCAAGGAAATATGGTACTTCAAATATGAGCCAGTCTTTCTACTGAAATAAAATATCTGCCTATATATATATACCGTTTTATTTTTTTAAAGATTTTATTTATTTATTTGACAGACAGAGATCACAAGTAGGCAGAGAGGCAGGTAGAGACAGGGGAGGATGCAGGCTCCCTGCTGAGCAGAGAGCCTGATGCGGGGCTCGATCCCAGGAGTCTGGGATCATGACTGAGCCAAAGGCAGAGGCTTTAGCCCACTGAGCCACCCAGGCGTCCCTATATACCTTCTATTCATGGGTCTTAACACTGTATTTTGCAACTCCATCCACCAATTACTATCAAATATTTAAATATTTAATTATCAAATATTTATTTATTTATATTTAAAAATTTAAATATCAAATATTTAAATTTGATATCATACTCTTGCCTAAGTGTCAGAATCCACTACCATGTTGATTTTCTAGAATCAATATGCTGTGCCCCCCCCCCCCGCCTTAAAATGGTGCACTCTGAACAGTGGGTGGCTTTACTGATAATGAGCAGGAGAAGCCTAGTACTTACTTTGTTCTGGACACATAGGTATGAACGCAACCTAGACTTGCATTAACTTTTTGACATTATTATTACATGCTTGATTCATACTAAGTTTAATTAGGCCAATACCTAGCCTTTTCACATGATCAGTCATTAGCCTCAGCTCTTACAATCTGTACTTAGGCAGCATATATTTGTGAATTAGGGAGCAGGAGCTTACTTTAATTCATATTGATTTTTATCTCCTCTAGGAATTGATTTCTAGCCGTTGTTCCAGTCTTGGTAAGATCAATTGCCCAGATAAGTATACTCTCACTGGGTCCACATTTCTTCATTCTGTATGTAAATGTAATCTTTTTCACACTGTTTGCTAAAATCAAAACACGCAAAAATGTGTCAACTACACTTCAATTAAAAAAACACAAAAATGCCCACGGCTTTCCCCTGTTCTACCATTATAATCACCTCCATTTAAAAAAAAAAGAAAAAGGTAATGTACTCAGTTTGACATGACTTATTTTTATTGAACTTGCGTTGGCTCCTGATGACCTTTCTTTTTTTAACATTCACAAACCATCTGCTTAAAAATCTCATTCTATAATATTCCTGGAGATTAATACTCCAGGGGCAATGTCTCCATTTATCAGAATTCAGTCTATGTCCAACTTCTACTCCAACCCTACACCTTCTGGAAAACTGTTATATTTGTCCCTCTACAATTCTGGAACTTGTCCTGGCCCCCATATCACCTCCAGATTCCCCACTGTGGTTCTAGGAGCAAATCACATGTCCTTTTAATACCCTGGTTGACACATAATCCTTCTAGCTAAGAAGTTTAAACTCATTTGGAATAACGACATTCCTTTCTACACTAGTTTCATGCAGCATGGGCTTCTATAGCTCTCTCTCCTAGGGCTTGAACACAACCAATCTAAAATAAATAAATAAATAAAAATTAAAGGAAAAGAGACAAAAGAAATATAGAAGCTGATAAGTTCTTTCCCCCTCTGTTTTCTCGTACCATTAAATTGTCTTCCTCAAGTTTTAGATTACTGCTTCAAAATCTAACACAACTCTAAAGTCAATCCTTCTCTCTTTCACTCACCATGCTAAGCAATTTTTCCACAAGCTTCCATTCAACACATTCATTCCGGACTTTACTTTTATTCTTAATTTTTAGTAATAGTGGAAAAAATAAGATTGGGATATTCCAGAGGATTATTAGCACGGAATGATAATTTTGTTAACTCTGAGTTAAACTGGTCGTAGCTGGTCTGGTCCAGCTGGGCCAAGAAGCCCAGTCATCATTTATGACTGTTTCTCTGGGAAAATGCATTCTGCATTCCAAAGAAGTGACTCAGAAAGAAATCTCTTGACTGAGACTTTGCACGCTGGCCTATTTTTGCTCCTACCCTCCAATCCTAACAAATCAACAAATGTAGCTTCTGAATCAGCCACATAAAGCAAACGAGTAGGTCCCCTTCTCTCTATATTCAGGTAAATTATACATTCCCTCACCTTTTGCTCTTGAATGCATGAAATGCTCTCAAAGTTGAAATGCCAGGTGAATTCCTACCATAGCAAATGGGCCGATTCAGCTATTCTTACTGGCCTATATTTGGTCTCATTTCTTCTTTTGAGAGTTCTTTTGCCAAATCCATGTTCCTTTGTTTGGTTTCCTTATTTGGGTGAGTTCCTTTTCTCTTTTAGTTTGGTGAACTTAGTGCCAAAACCTACAAAGCAAAGCCATCCTATTTCTTTGTAGAAGACACAAGAGTACAAAGCCAAGTAAAGAAATGCTTTATTCCCAGTCTTCCAGGTCCTGAAGATCCTGGGATCTTGAGGCAGACCTTGGGACTTTGGTTGGGTTTCTGAGATTAGCCAGAAAAGATCCTGGACTTCCAGTCTCCCTCAATAGCCCCAGCATCAATTCATTTACCTCAGGGCCAGTTAAGCCAGAAATAACCAAAATGAAGTCTGGATTTCTGGGGGAGGGGAGACGGAGATTAAAACAGACCCTGGAAGCCATTTTGAAATAAACCTTGACCGATCAGAGGCGCCTGGGTGGCTCAGTCGTTAAGTGTCTGCCTTTGGCTCAGGTCATGATCCCTGAGGATCAAGCCCCGAGTCAGGCTCCCTGCCCAGCGGGAAGCCTGCTTCTCCCTCTCCCACTCTTCCTGCCTGTGTTCCCTGTCTTGCTGTGTCTCTCTCAGTCAAATCAATAAATAAAACCTTAAAAACAAACAAACAAACAAAAAACTTGACCGAACACTTTGAAACAAAGTCTGAAAACAAAACTATGCAGACCTCTGGGCAACTGGCTCTGATCATTCTTTCGTACCTTTCACATTCAGGGCAAAGACGTAAGGCTGACATTCACCTTATTCTATAGGTCACTTCCAGACCATTAGTCCCCAGTGTTCTTGGGGTAAAAGCAGATCCTCTTCGGTCCATGCAAGTAGCATAAACTACCAGAGTTTCCCAGAGCCTATCATCTCCTACCTGCTAGCTGCTGCTCCTAGTCCACCACTCACATTTCCCTCTCCATTCCAAGTTTTCCCTCATCCAGAAGGACATCTGTATCCACAGACATGACGGGGCCACCTTGGCCCCTTAGTAACTTGACCCTAGTGATGTTCTCCCTTTCATGCACTAACTTCCATGGTCTAACCCTGGACCTTGTCATCACTTGAAAAATTCTCTTTCCAAAACCACTTACTCAGGTATCCCCCTTTCTGACCATAACTAACATCTCCTCCTCGTTTCACAATGCCCTCAAAGGCACCGTGACTTTTTCTAACCAATCTGTAGACTCACGTTCCCTCCCCTCCCCTCCTTTTGAAAGGTTACATTTCCCAGACTCATCATTTCATCCGTATTACCAGTATTCTGCACTTTCCATCTTGACCATCTAGCCAAGCCCCAACTCGGGCAGAAGCCTGCCGTCTGCTTTCTTGGTGTCTGAGCGACGCTGGAGAATCCATAGCAAGGAGGCTGGGATTGCTGGAATTCAGGCTCACCAGCCCCACACGGGCCCTCACCACTGCCCAGGCATCCTCGTACTTTTCCTGTTTTCCAGGCCAGCTTGGTCTTCCGCTCCTCTGGCTCTCCAGGACTGCTTCAAAGCACCACCCGCCCCCCCACTCCCCCGCCACCCCAACATTCTGTTCTCTTCATTCTCAGCGGCTAAAAGTGGAAGCTGTTGGGTAAGAACTCTGCTTCTCTCCAACAAAGCCATAAACCAGCAGCTGCTCCCGTATCTTTAGAGACACTGCTCCTCCCATCTAATGTGGACCCTCCACATCTATAAACCATTCCACAGCCCATCTCAAAGCCACTCTTTTCTCATCAATATTTAAATCTGTTCAGGTTCCATCCGACAGGAGGGTATCCTCTCTGGTTCTCAGTCTCCTCCACTCCTTCTCTCTCACCCTCAAGCCCTTCGAAGTCAGACTCCCGGAAAGAGAGTTCAGGATTTCCTATTTTTTTTTCTCCTCCTTGTTCCATAATCCACTCCAAACTGGATTAGAGGGGCACCCCCAGCACTCCCCAGAAACAGCTCTATATAAGGACACGAGTGATCCTAATGATTTTGCAGTATTCGTTTAACTCACGGGTTCTTAAATGAGGGCAATTGTGTCCTCAGGGGACATTTAACAATGTCTGGGCATATGTGGTTGTCACAGCTGGGGACAGGGACCTTTGCATCCCATGGGCCAGGGCCAGTGATGCTGCTAAACATCCTACAGTACACAGGACAGCCCCACAAGAGAAATCCAGCCCAAGATGTCAGTGGTGCTGAGGAATCTGCTGTCTGAATCCCTATGCAACACCCCAAACTACTCACCACATCATCTGCTTCTCAGCTTCTATCCTGCCATTCTTCAGGTTTCTCTCCCACCTCTCCGGTCATCTCCTTTGGCAGCCGTCTACTGATCCCTGAGTCACTAGCCCTCCTTTCTTAGAGATTTGAGCCCTGCCTCATCATCAACTTCTCCAAGACATTTCTTCTGACATAATTCTTGGGGATTTCCACCTCCACCCTCCCAGCATCCTGTCCTTGCAACTCTACCCTGCCCTGGCCCCTCATTCCAATGCTCAGTATCCCAGACCTTGTCTGTCCTGGTTACTATAATTCCTCCCTTAGTCAGAAAGATCCTGACTCTCCAACCATATTTTTCCTGTTCACTCTCTCCAATACCCCAACTGCAAAAATTATCAAACCCCACTAAGGTCTAACTGTCCTGATCCTACCGCCTTATCCTGCTCATGTCCCTGGCCCTCTACTCTCTTGGAAACACTCTTAGCCCTGTCTTGCTTCACTGAACTGGCTTGAAGAAACCCCCAAATTGCCTAAATCAAACTTGTTGTCTACTGTACTGTTCCCCAAAGCCGGTTGAATGGGAAAAGCACACACCTGTCATGACAACAAACCCCAGGTGGGTTCTCTTAGTGCTGCCAGGAAATCATACTACATTTCCCAGAGCTTTCACTCTCAGATGACTGTCTCATACCTTCTCCTCTCTCTTTAGGTCTCTCACGCTCTTCTTCCTTCCTCAATGTTAGTTAATGTCTTGCTTCTCGTTTCACTGGTAAACAAGAAGCAATCAAGAAAATACGTCAGGGGCACCTGCGTGGCTCAGTCATTAAGCCTCTGCCTTCAGCTTAAGTCATGATCCCAGTGTCCTGGGATCAAGCCCCACATCGGGCTCCCTGATTGGTGGGAAACCTGCTTCTGCCTCACCTACTACCCCTGCTTGTGTTCCCTCTCTCACTGCGTCTTTGTCAAATAAATACATAAAATCTTTTAAAAAGGGGGGGGGGGTGCCTGGGTGGCTCAGTCGTTAAGCATCTATCTGCCTTTGGCTCAGGTCATGATCCCGGGGTCCTGGGATCGAGCCCCGCATCGGGCACCCTGCTCAGCAGGAAGCCTGCTTCTCCCTCTCCCACTCCTCCTGCTTGTGTTCCCCTCTCTCTGTCAAATAAATAAATAAAATATTTTTTAAAAAAACTTCAACAAGCTCCTACTAGGAAGACTACTGAACTAATTCCAGTTGGGTCCCAATACACTGGTTTTCCTCCTACTTGTAAGAATAAACTGTCTCTGCAGCCATGGGGGGGTGTCCAACCTCTCCACTTATGGACCAGATTCCATTCCTTTCTTTTCTTCTCAAGGATGTCATTCCAGAAATCCTTCCTTCTTGCTCCCGCATCATCCTATTTTCCCTCCCTACTGGATTAATTTCCATCACCTTACGAACAGAAATTCCTGCCATTTTTTTTTTCTGTACACAGCTGGTACAGACTTGGGGGCGGAACAGCACATTGAGAGACGGACAGTCTGCCCAGCAGGGCATGCCAGATCTTGTCCTGGGCTTGTGACACCCAGGTGTCCCAGAGGCTCCCTGGCCCGAGGTCCTGAGCAGCATGGGCAGCAGTACCGGGCTCAGCTCACATCCTTCAGGGCGGGGGCGGTACACTCGGGCAGGATGGGGACTCCTGGCGCACATGAGAGTTGTAGTATTTCGGCTGCATCAGTTCACCTGCTTTCGTGTCAGGGGCTGTGTAAGCTTCCAGAAGTTGGTGGCTCAGCTTTTTGCTGCACAGCACGAAGCCCATCGGGCCACTGGGGTGGGTGGGGACGGTGCAGTAAGCCGAAGTCGCCACAGGGAAGGGAGACTTGCAACCTGCTGCATCTCTTGATGAGGTCTGGGGAGCAGCCACGCACTGCCACTCGCCCTGGCGGGGGACACTCGCCACCATCCGTGAGGGCCACCTTCACAAGTTGGTGATAGGACTCCTTGAAAAGAGTCTTGGCAGAGCCCAGGGGGTCTGCAGGAGTCAGTGATGATGACATCAAAGGCATCCTTGTTCTGTTTCATGAACTCAAAACCATCACCCACGTGTAGGGTCAGCTTGGGGCCACAGCCACCCACAGCTATGCCTGGCAGGAACTTCCTAGAGACCTGGACAACATCCTTGTCAGTCTCCCACTGGACCAGAGGCTGACTCCACGGAGGAATGCTTCACCACCTCCTGCAGGACACCCCTGTCTCCAGCCCCGATGAGCAGCACCTGGCAGGGGATGGGGCGGCTACAGAGGGCCAAGTTGGCTACCACCTCCCAAGAGAACTCGGCCCCCTCCGCGCACTGGGTGACGCCGTGCAATACTAGCACGTTGCCACAGCGCTCACTGCAGAAGACAAGGAGAATCCAGGCCAGGCTGCAGGGCAGGAGGAGAAGAGCAGCAGGAAGGGACCAGCTCCGCCCACCGCCTGTGCTACAGCCTAACCCGGCCAGGGGTGGGGGCAATTCCTGCCATCTTCAGACTAAATTAAAAAACTTCTCTTCGTCCTCATACATAATAACACCTTGTTCTGCATTCATGCTCAGAGAAGAAAAAAAAAAATGTAAGTGTCATCTAAATGCTGTGTATCCTACTCCTCTTCTCCCCTACTGTATTCAATCCTCCCTAGTTTTGTATCCCCCTGCTCAGCTCAGACGTCTCTTGTCGAGGCTTCCACACTACTCAATCCAACTTCCCATCCTCCCCAGCAGATCTGGTCATTCCCTCCAACTTCTTTGGCTCCCAGGACTCTCCTCATTTTCCTCCAACCTCGCTGCTCCCCCTTCTTAGCCTCCTCTGGGATTCGCCCTCAGGTCCCCTGACTTGTGAACACTGGAGTCCCCAGGGCTCCGTCCAGGGTCTCTTCATCTCACCCCTTGCTGGCCTCAGTCCGTGCCACAGATTCAAACACCACCCGTGTGCTGACAACCCCCACATCTCTAGCTAGACCGCTCTCTCTAACTCCACACCCGTATATTTTACAGCATACCGACATCTCCGCTTGGATGTCTCAAACTTCACATGCTGAAAACAGAATTTTTATTTTCCTCTGCATATCCTCCCCTCAAACTGCTCCTTCCACAGTCCCCTAGGGTCAAAAACCTTGGGGTCACCTTTGACTGCTCTTTCTCGCACACCTCAGGTCTGATCTGTCAACAAATCCTATTGATTCTACCTCCGAAACGTACCAAGAATTGGAGTATGTCTCACTAACACCAGAATTAGCACCCAGGACCAAGCCGCCACCACCTCCCACTTGGGTTCCTGAGAAGTCCAAGCGGTCTCCCTGCCTCTGCTCCTATGCTTCTGTAATCTATTCCCAACACAGCCAAAGCGATTCTGTCAAAACACAGTGCAGGGCAGTCAAATCATTCCTCTGCTCAAAACCCCCCAGTTTATCCCCCAAAGGCTTACCCTTAATTGATTTCCCAACTCATTCAGAATAAAACCAAAGTGTTCACAAGGGCCTATGAAGCCCCACTATCTGTTATCTTCACCACATTTCATTTTGCTCATCACACCGGCCTCCTTCCATTTCCTCAAACGTATCTCAAACTCCTACCTCCAGACGTTTGTCTATGCGATTCCTTCTGCCTGGAACACCGTTCATCTAGATTTCCAAATAGTTTCCTGTAGCACCCCTGCTTTCAGGTCCTTTCACCTGTCCCCTTCTGCACATCCTATTTCTGAGATATGCCCTGACCATTCCATTTAAAACCACAGCCAGCCCCCGCCCCGAACACATACGTATAATTCTTCCTTTACCCTTCTCTAAAGGACTTATCATGTCCTAAGATCTTATTTATTTTGTCCTTTATGTCTCCCCCACCAAAACATAAGCTCCAGAAGTACAGGGATATTTTTTCCACTGTTCACTATAGTGCCTCAAAGAGCAGAGTAATATTTTAACTCTCGGGGATTGTATCTATTTCCATCTAGTTAAAGACAATCAAACGTCAATTTCAGGAAATCAACAATATTTTCTGCAAAGTAGTATCTCCCCTCAGAAAGGGAACCCAGTTACACAAAATCCCAAACAGGATAATGACTCTTCAGACCTCCTTTCTGCATAGACACAAGTGGGAACAAAGGGGACCCCCTCTCCCTCCACTCTGATCCTCCTCTTCCTGAGTCTCTGTCTCGACTAAGTCTTTCTAAATCCTGTAGTTTCTCATCATCTTCCCTGGTTTATCCTATTATGACCCTAATACTCTTTGGCGAGCCTAAGCCTTATTATTTACTGCAAATTTGGCTGAAGCTAAACTAAGGAAAACAGCATCAACTGGCATGAAACAAGAGGTGGTTAGAGTCTTCCTGCCTCTAAAAGCCAGGAGATTTAGACATAAAGCCCGAGTTCTGGAAAGGATGGAAAGGGGGCTCTTATTAGCAAGACTTAGATCATAAAATACAATTCTTTAGCCTTTCCGTTCCTTCCATGTGCTTTTGTGTTGATGGCAGCCTGGTTTCCATCCAGCTAGCTACAGGCAGATTCCCCACTGCTCCCCCGGAGTTCTTCCCCACATCCCATTCCTCCTGTGCACCCAGGTTCCTGGGTCAGTACCAAGAGAGGCAGGGTCTCTAGAAAGAGCCCTGACCATCACTCAACCTTTCCCCTACTCTTCCTGCACTCCTCGGGGCTTGGAATGAACCTGGGCTCCTCTGGGCCAGCCATGACTGATGAGGCCCTGGCCTCAGGTCACCTTTGCTCTTAAGCAGACCTAAGAGTGAGTGCACCAGAGGAAGCCTGGGTTGCCCTACATCGACATGCTACCACACTGCAGAAAAGCCTGTACCTGCTCCACTACTGTGTTGGTGGCTCCCCAGCCTCAGTTCTAACTGAACTGCCTCGTTCTGCAGCCTCTGCTTCAAAGTCTGAACTCAGCAAGGTTATCTGGGTCTCTGATATCCAGTCCCCAGACTCCCTTTGGCCAAATCCCTTCTCCACAGTCCAATCCTTGTCCTCATGAACCTAGCCTGTCTTCAGAGCCCGTGTCCCTAAGTGATGGCCACCCATCACAGGGTTCCAGAGCATCTGGCTATGTCACCACTTCCTTCACTAGATCCCCCTTGAACTAATTGCTTTGAAAACTACAATAGGATTAATTATAGTTCATCAGCACAAGGGAACAGAAGTTAGAGATAATAATAATGTCAGAGAGAAAAAAAAATAGCATAGAGCCGTACACCATAAACCTTCACTGTGCTGTGTGTCCATCATATCTCAATACACCTGGAAAAACAACAGTGTGGGACACCATTCAGGATAAAATATTAAGTTAATTAAGCAGATCACAAGCAGATTTTCACTGCACTTAAGCAAAGAACCGGGATCAAGCTGTTTTCCTACCACAACGAGGTCACCCGGTTACTCTCTGTGGAGCCAGCATTTCACCAGGCCCCATTCACCAGGAGCACCGCCTACACGTCCACACTGCCTCAGGTGGGGCTGTGTCCAGCTGGAACGTGTCCCCAGCTTCTCACAAGCAAGAACACAGGCACCCGACGCCCGACTTGGCTCGCCCCTGGGCAGTTCAGAGAGTCGGGCCCAGCTGCAGGGGCCCCACCGAGAACTGGCCACACCAGGGCTTTGCGGCCGCGTTTATCTATCGGTGATTTACGCAGTCCCGACAGCAGGCCCGGCTGGGCCTGACGCATCGCCACAGACACCTGAGCTGTGAAGGACAACTTTCCCGTGCTTATCGTGCTGGGAACCAAGGTACTCAACCAGCATCGCTCACGTGGGCCTGGTGTCAAACGAAAGAAAAACAGAAGTCCTGAAGGAAACAAACCAATAATGATAAGCGTTTTGTTCTCCCCGTTGGCCAAACTGTATAAATACACTCCGCTGAAAACACGAGGCTCTTGATCCTTCTAAAATCTGAACTAGCTGAGGATAAAGCCTAAGTAAACACCGTCTACGCCTTGCTGTGTTTCCGTTCACCTCAGCACACAGCAGCTGCTGCGTCCAGATGCCAGATGGAGAAAAACAGAGTGCTGATACCTCGGCTCCTTTTCTTCTCCCTCTTCTTTCTGCTTTCAGTTTCGCTTTGTGCCACGCTCCCTCTGCTCCTGGGTTTGTGCTGGCGCCCCTGGTTCGGATCTGAATGTTTGGTTTGGACCCACGTACCTGGTTTTGTCCTGGCATCCGCCCAATCCACCTGCCTACACATGAGAGCCGCCCGTTTTCACGGATGCTGTTGCTTTCTGCCTCCAAAAAAAGGCTTCCCTTGCCTGTCGTGCCTGATTCCCTCGGGGACTCTGTTCTCAAGGCGCCTTACGCGCCTCCCGTTTGTTTACCAGGGAGGCAGCAGTTTGGGAAAGATCTGTGTAGGAGGGAACCAAGGCAGGGGCCACAGTGACGTGGGGAGGAAACGCAAGCAGCTGTGGACGTGGTCCCTGCGGACAGCGGCGTGCAACCCATCAGAGGTGCGGACATCTAAAAAGCACAAGAAAATCAGAGACTCCTTCCTAAACATGGTATGAACTCACAACTAGAGAAAGATAATAGCCGGATACAGAAATCTTGTCTCAACCGCACATCTAAGGAAACCATGCTTCACAAGTTTAACTCTGCTCCTGTGGTCTCAAGAAAGGGCTCTAGATATCATTGAGGCATGACAGTGAGAAAGAAAAATATGGGGAGTTAGCCTAAAAGTCTCCTTTCAGCGTGGTGTTCTCAGACCTATCGTTAAAAGAAATCTCTTAAAACTTAAGTGTATCCTGTGATCCCCAAGTTCTACCCCTCCTCATTCTTAGACTCACCAGCCTTCACCCCTTGAAAAGGAAAACGAGGTAGTCAAGAAGTTAACACTGAAGGTAGAAGAACATTACCAGTGTGATTACGAGTGTAGACTATCTGTTGCAAAGACCTCACTGAGGCAGGCCAATCTCAAACCTCCTAAGACGCTAAAATCTGTTCTTGAGAAAAATACTTTTATTTTCACACAGGGAATCAGTGCGAACCATATAGGTGTTTGCCAAGCACATCAGCACTCTACTGCACACAGCTCTTTTTAGATTAGAAATAGTGCTTGAAGAGTATCAACGTGCAGCAGTTAGAAAATAAAACAAAAAAGGGCCAGCTCCGGGAGTCTGTATCAATTTCATATTCAAATGGGAAATATCTGCGTCAATTCTGCTTTGGGGTTCTCACTGCAGAAGTTAGGAAAAAACCACAAAACTGCCCTGCTACTTTAACTAAGATACAGGATACATTGGTGGGCATTCGCAATCTTCCTTCACTGAAAATCTCATTGAATGTAACAGGGAAGTCATTGAATACGTGGTCTTTCTATTATATCCAAGTGATTTTCACAGTAGGCAATCTGCTAGTAAGCCACAGGAGTCCCACACTGTGAAATAAAATGGCACTGCGGATACAGTTTCATGTGCAATCCCTTTTCAGTCCAGAGCACTGCCTAGTTTCCTTACTCTTGGCTGAATTTAGTAAGTAATCCATAAAGAATGAGTGAGAAGAAGAAAATCACATAATAAGTTCTCTCTTTTTTTTTTTTTTTTGTCTTTATCAATAATATAATTGTGTTCTGCCAATTACTGGTGTGGCAACTGTATGTCACACTTTGAAAATAAACCAAAAAAAGCCTTTTGCCTTGCTGAAGTGGTAGACAAGCCATTTGCAGCAAGGGGCAAAAATAAGTAAATCTAGGTGGATCCTGGCGTGCTTTTCCTACACATCTGGTGCAGTAATACGGTACGTGAGTCAGAGAAACACTTCTTCCCATCCCTCTCTTCAAACGAGACTAATATAAAATCTATTTGCTAAGGACATTCTGCACGTGGCATCCTATGTGCTTAATTTTCTTTAAACAAGGCATTAATAAAATCACAGTAGCATCTAATAAGATTTTTAATTCCTTGAGGGTGAGAACCATGGCTAATCTTTAATGAACCTAATTTAGTGAGAGCAGTTAGTTCCCCCGTTGGTAGGAACAACCAACAAAACAGCCCCAGCCCTACGAGATACATCTATAAAGGTTGTATGACTGACGGCTGCATAGTGAAATGGGAATCAGACTGGGCAATGTACCTGTATGTGCTCAAGGGAGACCAATTTGCAGAGTCACTAACAGCAGAAACTAAAAACAAAGCTACCCGTGAATGGAGGAGGAGTTTTGGAAGGAACGATGCTACTTTACTGCAGAAAGTACAAAACAGTATGAAGAATAAGCCTACAGAGCATGACGCCAAGACACTGTAGTTCAGGAACCCGTTCCCCAGAGAACCAGAGCTTTAAATACACAGCTCTGCCACTGAGACCTGTGCCACATCTAGAGGCACTGAGGGCAAGATTTCATGAAAAACCTTCTGCATTTGGTGAGAATGGAAGAGGTAGTAGTAGTACTTACAAACTCTGGGGTTCGGAAATCAGGCTGACTTTCCAGTGCTCCAAAACTGGAGACAGCTGTCTGTTCAATGTTGTCCAACACTAGAAATAAACAAAGAAAGCAAGCATGACTTTCGTTGGCTCATAATACTTTTCTGCTTGTGAATCACCAGCACCGGTGTAACAACTGTGTCAGCACCTGTGGCACACCTCCCAGGTGATGGGACTTAACACTCCCAGCTATCAGGGGCACTCAAAATCTTTAGGAGCTATTCCGTCTACCGGACAATGCCAGGCTTATAGGATACTCCGTCTTAAAATGCTCGAGGCTAGATCAACTATGGAAAATCACTTAGTTTCCACTTGGAAGGACACAGCAACTGAATGTTGTAAAACTCTAGCTAAGGAACATTTTTGCCTATTAATGTTCTCTCTTCAACTCTATCTCAGAGAACTGATGTGGAGTCATTTGGGGTAGCAATTTTCTGTTTTAAAATCTGTTGATTAACACTATCTGGTAGAAATATACTGGGTGCCAAATAAAACTTTCTAGGAGGTACATTTTGAAAATGAAAAACAAACAGGTAAAATTAATTTAGTAATATATTTAACTTAATATACCCAGATCATCTGAACATGTATTCAACATAAAAAATTATTAGTGAAATAGTTTACATTTTTTTTTTATCCTAAGCCTTAGAAAGCCAATGTGTATGGTATAGTCACAACACATCTCAATTTGGACTAGCTACATTTCAACAGCTTAATAGCCACATGTGACTAGGGGTCACTGTGTTTCACAGCACAGTGTGGGAGGGGAAAAGGAACAAATCCAGAAGCTGTGTTGTCTGCAATACACCAGTCTTACCGTGCCCACAAGTTCCTGATATGAATAAAAGGAACTGGTCCAGATCAAAAGATAAGAGAGAAAACAAGACAAAACAACCATTTGCAGTGTGTGCTTCCAGACCGGATCCAGGCTTGAACAAACCAGATGTACAAGACTTAAAAACAAAATGGGGAAATCTGAATATTGATTAAGCATTCGATTCTATTAAGGAGTTATTAATATTGATAAAGGTAACAATGTAATTTGGGCTGTGTGGGGAAAATGTTCTTAATTAAATGAACTTAAATATTTAAATGTGTTTATATACACATTTAAATAAATTTAAATAAATATTCTAAGTTACCAACTCTTCAATAAATCGATGATATGAAAAAGGCGGAGATTGAAAGAGCCCAAAGAACGTATCTCCAATATGTGTTTTCTTCCCCACACCACCAAACAATTACCTGAAGTCTGACACTATCCACCTAAAGATAGCATCAGACCATGGGTTAAGGGCTTGGTCCCACAAGACAGGCCCCAGCAAGTCCAGGCTGTCACTCAAGCTTCTGACTGACTGGCTATAAATCAAAGGTTCCCACCACCCTCTCCTTGGGTTCGATTAATTTGCTAGAGTGGCTCACAGAACTCAGAGGAACGTTTACTTACATTTACCAGTTTATTATAAAGGGGATTATAAAGGATACAGATGAATAGCCAGAAGAAGAGATTCAAAGGCAATGTATGTGAGAAGAGGCACAGGGCTTGGATGCCCTCTCTTCATGAAGGCGCCACTCTCCCCACACCTGCACAAGCTCACCAACCTGAAGCTCTCCAACCCCGCCCTCCAGGTTTCTACATAGGCTTCCTTACTTAGACAGGATTAATTGATCACAGGCCACTGGCAACTGATTCAATCTTCCTTCCCACCTCCTTGGAAGTCAGAGGGCAGGACTGAAAGTTTCAGCCCTCTAATCTCCCTGTGGGTTTCCACTGCAACCAGCCCTCACCCTGGGGTTACCCAGGGGCTTTCCAGAAGTCCCCTCATCAACATAACAAAATGCACCTTTCTCTATCTCCTCATTTACGAAGTTACCAGAGTTGCAGGAGCTCCTGCCAGGAACTGAGAAAGATCGAACATATTTCTTATTATAAAATCACAATATCACAACCACCATTAACCGTATATGGTATCTGCATCCCAACTTGGACCAGCCAGCTTTTTTAAAGGACATATTTATCAAAAATAGAAAGGTTGAGCATGGAATAAGCATTAAATTGTGTTAAGAAATTACTTTTAATTTTATGAAGTGTGATGTTATCTTGGCTTTGTCATACCTTTTAAAAAAGCATTCTAATTTTTAAAAAATCCATTAGAGGCTTTTGGGAAGGAAAGGCTGAGTCCCCATTAATCCAGAAAAAAATTCCCTTCAATGGTCCAAAAGAAAGCTTATTGGGGAGATGGAT
Organism: Martes martes; assembly: GCF_963455335.1. Taxonomy (NCBI): domain Eukaryota; kingdom Metazoa; phylum Chordata; class Mammalia; order Carnivora; family Mustelidae; genus Martes; species Martes martes. The sequence continues at coordinate 81,136,619 of NC_137895.1, read as the reverse complement.
TAAAAGATCTGTTAAGTGGCTATTCAACAAAACCAAAATGTCAGCCAACAATTCAGCTACCAAACTCTTGGTTTTGGCACATCACTAAGAAACATCCCAATATCTAAATTAGATTTAAGATCTACTCAAAATCCTGTCCACTAAATTCAGATCACTGTACACCTATGAACTGAAAGGTTGTGCCAGTAGCCATGACAATACAAACAAGTGATTCTCACTCTAGAAAAACTGAGCTTCTCACAGGACCCCTAAATGTGAACCAAAGCAGAAACCAGAAATAGACATGGTGGGCCAAAGCTTACAGAACTGCAGCCAAAGCCAAAATTACGGGGCTTGCCTCTGAGAATCCCAGAGGAATGTGGCGATTACTGCGCAGCCTGCTACACCTAGGGAATTGTAACGTAAGAAACTGGTTTATTCCAACATCAGAACCACGGTTGTCCAAGATAATCACAATCTTGAAGGGTGCTTCTAGAACTTGCTAAAATGTGTTTATACTGGTGGCTATGACACTGTGTTTGAAATCGGTGATCTGCAACTTGGTTTACAGTAGGAAGGAAGGACCTAACGTTTTTATATTTAGATATTAAAAAATCAGGTATGTGGTATTTATGATACATTGTGTTGTGGTTTGTTGTGTTGTGTTTTTTTTTTTTGGCAGAACCAGCAACTCACTGGAACATAATACTCAGATATTTCTAAAAATGAGTTTTGTAAATCAGATGGAGTGATCTGACTTTTGCATCTTATCTGGATTACTTCACAATTAGGTGCCCAATTTAACTATGAGGAATCTGAGGTCAAAAGGCAGGACAGAACTGCTGTTGAGGGTTTTTTTTGTTTTGTTTTGTTTTTAAGGAAAGGCTTAAGAAAGTATGCATTTGCTGAAAGAGAAGAAACAAGATGTATTACCCAGATGTTTTATCAAATTAAAGATACCGACACAGCTTGAGAGGATTTGTGAAAGAAAATATAGAACTATTTATAGTTTTAGTTATTCTGTCGGATATGGAAACTAATAGATTCACTGCTTAATGTCAACACAAAGGAGAAACTGTAAATTTGAGTGAATAAAAACAGAAATGGCTTTACTGAAACATCATGTAGGTAGAACAAAGCTGCAGCTGTTGCTCTCATGACCTACTGTAGTACTGAGAAGCAAATGATTTATGATGCTAATATGATCATTATACTTCCACTACCGAAGGGCTCCCGTTACTGTTTGATATTCTCATTTCTGGTAATCTAACACAGCTGAAAAAGTTCATTTCTCAGCAAAAACAGTCAAAATCAAGGCGACACTTTGAGGGCCTTTTATGAAAAACAGGGCAGAATCAGGGGAAAAAACCTTCTAATAAGGCAAAAATGTTAATTTTTTCCCTTATATAAATCATTTTTCATTTACCATTTTGAAATGTATTTTTAGTATTGTCAACATGCCTCGCTTTACACAACAAAAGCACCACTTTGAATGGCTTCATGATTAGGTCATTTAATTTCAGCAGTTGGGATATAAAAGTATATTTTTGTGACCTTCTGTGTTATTTGTTCATCAAAAAGCTGACTAGAGACCTGAAAACTAGTTATTATAATATGATGACCACACGTTGGCCTTCACCTATTGGTGGAATTTTTCTATGGATTTACACAATGGAAAGTCAGGTTCGACGAACATTCACTTCCCGGTTTTTATTTTACACAGTCATTGTGTCATTAGGCCCTGGGGATACCAAGAAGAACCAGGCAAGCAAGTCTCTCTCTTCTTGAGAAAAAGAAATTGAGACACGATGAATGTTAGTTATAAGCTCATTAGTAAGTGCCAGCCTACAAAGACTTACAGAATACTGAAGGAATACTGTGGAAAGCACTGTACACATATCTATCGATTTGGTTTATGTAGGTAAAAGTCAAATAATTGAGGTTTGAGGACAAAAGAAACCCACTAAAATTCTACTTTTCCAAAATTTAATAATTAATCACATAACAATTAGTTAAGAGTAAAAGAAAAGCATGTTTTAAAAACTATCAAGGTAGGGCACCTGGGTGGCTCAAGTGGGTTAAAGCCTCTGCCTTCCACTCAGGTCATGATCTCACGGTCCTGGGATCGAACCCCACATGGGGCTCTCTGCTCAGCAGGGAGCCTCTTTACCCCCCCCATGCCCCCTCCCCCTGTCTCTCTGCCTACTTGTGATCTCTGTCAAATAAATAAATAAAATCTTTATTTAAAAAAAAAAGAGTCTTATTCTGGGCGCCTGGGTGGCTCAGGTGGTTGAGCGACTGCCTTCGGCTGAGGTCATGATCCTGGAGTCCCAGGATGGAGTCCCGCATCAGGCTCCCTGCTCAGCAGGGAGTCTGCTTCTCCCACTGACCTTTCCCCTCTCATGCTCGCTCTCTCTCATTCTCTCTCTCAAATAAATAAATAAAATCTTTAAAAAAAAAAAAAAAAGAGTCTTATTCTAAAAACAAACAAAAAGCTACCAAGGTAGGTAAGTATAATAAGATTAAAGGAATCCAGTCATTGGTGGTTTTGACTGACTTGCCAGAACAAAAGGAAGGGGCCCAATATCTAGAGGCCTCCTCACTTTAATGGATTCAGGACAACACAGTGGAAAGCTCACCAGAGAGTTGCAATTCATATGATTATTCGTCTATCAATTAGAAGAAATGGAATAACTAACACTCATTTTCCGACTGTAAAATAGATCACCTCTAGAGCAAAGCAAATTTGAGACTTATTTAAAGTGGGTGATAAAAAGATCCATTATCTATAATTTTATAACTTAGCCAATCTATTATCCATCAGAAAACACAAAAAGACCTTTCAGGAAATTCATGAGTAAAAAAACACAAAGTGCCAGATAAGTAATGCCCTAGCAATAAAAGTAATCAGAATTAGGCATTCACACTTTATCGAACAGCACCAGCATGGAAGTGGGTGGGTCCAACTGACATATTTATTACGGTGATTGGTTGCCACTGAAATGATCAGACTCCTAGTGACCACATGAGAGACAGCAGGTAAAAATAGATGAACCTGGTGCAAAGGGCACTGGGCATGGATTAAAGGGATTGACTGAGTTTAAGTCCTGATTCTGCAACTTTAGCAGCATGATCCCAGGCAATAACTTAGTCTCAGTTTATTTATCTGAAGCTGTTAATAAAATTACTTTCCCTTCTTATCTCACAGGGCTGTGTGAAGGGTACAAATGACAAATCAAAAGCATGTTGTAAAACAATACAGCACTATATAAATTAAGTTCATGTACACAGACGCAGCGATATGAAAAACTATAAACAGAAATTTCCTAAGTGTGTTATTTTATGCTTGGCACTTCTAAATTTCTGATCTTATTTAATACTATTTTTATCTTTGTTTTCACAGATGATGAAAATTTCAGGTTACCAGTTGCCTGAAGCCAATGACCAAAAGTGACACAATGAGAATCTTAATTTGTCCAATTCCAGAATTGGACATATTTTTGAATATACTGATTTGTCTCCTCAGCTGCTATGAATAATTCCAAGGGGTCCCCCTATTGCTAAATGTAAGTTGATAAGAAATCAAGATAGCATTGTACATACAAGTCAAATAAATATTAACCAACAACCTTTTTTTAAAATATTTTATTTATTTATTTGACAGAGAGAGAGAGAGATCACAAGTAGGCAGAGAGGCAGGCAGAGAGAGGGGGGAAGCAGGCTCCCCACCAAGCAGAGAGCCCGATGTGGGGCTCAATCCCAGGACCCTGAGATCACGACCTGAGCTGAAGGCAGAGCTTTAACCCACTGAGCCACCTAGACGCCCCTAACCAACAACCTATCTTGAAAATCAAATGATAGAACGGTATAGTGAATTGTATTAATATAGCCAGCACCATTAGAAGAACTAATGGAAAACCTCCACAAGATAAGGAAACATATACAACATTCTGGCTAATGGCTAAAGACATGGAGCTAGGTGATAGGAGTACAAACATCAAGATAAAAAAGTACAGATACTGCCTTCAGGAACAGTGAACATACAAGTAAAGAGGTATCAGAAGGGCACCTAGGTGGCTCAGTGGGTTGAGGCCTCTGCCTTCAGCTTGGGGTCATGATCCCAGGGTTCTGGAATCGAGCCCCGCATTGAGCTCTCTGCTCAGCGGGGAGCCTGCTTCCTCCACACTCTCTCTCTGCCTGCCTCTCTGCCTACTTGTGATCTCTGTCAAATAAATAAATACATACATACATACATAAAAAGAGGTATCAGAGGAATGGCCCATTCACCTTGGAAACGAGGATATATTCGCACATCCAGATTGGGGAGGATGTCTAATGATTTGCCAGGCAGTCCTGCGCCTGAAACTCTTCTCCCCTTTGACCAGAAGTCTCTGAAAACTGGTCTCAGCATGCACTGGATATTTGACCTGAATGCTAGCACCCACCCATCACAATTCTTAAAGTAACTGCACACTTGGGCCGCCATTTCCTACCACTTCACAATTCCCAGGTATTATGTGGGTCCACTTAGTCTCGCTACCCACATCTTTTACAAGTGAGCCTTCCCGACAGGACCTGCATCATCGTGTGGTAGGTGTATTTGGTCCTCAGGTTCCAGTATCTCTCTCTCTCTGGCCTCAGTTTAACAAGACCTATTGTATTTTGGTGACAATTAAGTAGGGGAAAATCTATTTCTCATATTATCCATAGCTTGTAAGCCTGCAGATTATAGACCCTGTCATATTAAATGAGATTCTAAAATGAGGCCAAAGAGTCATCATAAATGAAAAGAAACTTAAAAATGAAACATAAAACACAAAGACGGGACAGTTTCTTTCAAGGCTGAGATGGCTGTGTTTTACCACCCAGGGCAGTGGACTTGAATTGTAAGACCTCTACACAGTTTAACTCTGTGGCTTCAGGCACACCATTCAACCCTGAATCTGTTTCCTCATCAATAAAGTGCAGATGATAATGCCTACATCAAAAGGTCATTGTGGACAATAAATTAACTGACACACAGATAAACGGGACTTGAAAAGTGTTAAGTACTATATAAATATTGGCTATTATTTTTTTACTTTAATAAAGTCTGGCATTCTTAACCTTGTTAGGCACCAAGTTTTCTTCCTGACTTTTCACCTTGACTCTTCTTTTTCATAAAATTCAAGTGTAAAAAAAAACAAACCCACAACATTAACTCAGCAAATATTTTTGAATGACTTCAGTGTCCTATGCACTGTTGACTACTACTTGCAATGAAAAGAGACATGACTCAGGAAATGTTTCCTCATTTTTCTGAAACTGGACGGGTGATTTTTTTTTTTTTTTAAACCCCAGCTTGTTACTGGCATTTCAACTCAATAATGGTAATATTTAAATGGGAAAAAAAAAGTGACATCATCCTCTAATCATTTCTGGAATGCAATTTCAAATTCAAATTGATGGTTTCTATTAGAATTCTGTGTTTCCCATCTTAAGGCAAAAATGTGCTCTCTCACTCTCTTGTATGTGCTCTTTCTCTCTCTCAAGATAATTCTGGAAGTGGAAGAAATAGCTGAAGGGGAAAGAAAAAGGGATGAAGGCAAAAATGTCATTATGAAGATGTCAAGTTTGTTAGGGGAAGGAAATTTTTGACTCATGTCTGAAACTCAGCACTATCCATCAGGCAACTTAGAAAATTAATAAATATTCTCCCTAAATTATGGAAAAACTGCCTCGTCTCAAACTTCCCCCTGTTGTGCTTGCCAGTTTTGGTCAATATATTGTAATCACATTGATTCAACTACCTAAGCCAGAGCTGGGGTCATTCTTCACTTTTCCCTTTCCTTACTTGACGTTTGGTCAGTCACCAAGTTTTAACCTTTTTATTTTTTTTTTAAGATTTTATTTATTTGAGAGAGAGCAAAAGCATGCACGCAAGTAGTGCCGGATGCATGGTGGGGTGCAGAGAGAGAAAGGGAAAAGCAGAATCCCTGTTCAGCAGGGACCCCAATGTGGGGCTCAACCCCAGGACCCCAGGATCATGACCTGAACCGAAGGCAAACACTTAACCAACTGGCCACCCAGGCACCCCATTCTCATTTTTAAACTCTTCCTAAGTACATTTTATCTGAAATGTGCATCCCTTCACTGCCCCCCCCCACATACACACACATTCTACCCTTTCTTTAAATTTTTATTCCAGTGCCACCAATGTACACCATTTATGGACCAAGTTAGGTTACTTGCTCAACTTCATGCTCCTATAGCACTTTCCATTGTCTAGTAAAACCTGTCAGGTCACTAAAGGTGCCCAAAACCTCAACTTGCATTATTAATCAAAACAGAGTGTTTTTCAGTTGGTCTTCTAGACTGTAGAAGAGAAATAAAGAGGAGTGATTATTATACATAAATTTTCAGCTTTATACTGAACAGAGGCCCAAATAATCACATGGTAGTTGCTCTCTCACAACTGGCCGCCCCCACAGAAGAAAAAATATGGGGGAAATATAGGTTTCCATCCCCCTTACTGCACTGTATGGTCCTGATTCATTCTTCTTCTCCGCTGGTCCATGAGCTCTTGGAGAAAAAGCCGTTTATCTTATTCTACTTCGTTTCCTCAGAATTTGAAACAATACCTAATATGTTACAGAGCATCCATAAGTGAGTGAACCAAAGATGGGATGAATTATAAACTCCGTCATTTTAGAAAAGTTATTAGCGCTCTTCAATTTTCAGAATGTAGTCTGATTACTTACATAATGACACCAGAGTTTTTATAGTTCCAGAAACATCCTGCATTGGGCCACAGTGAAGTATGTTCACACTCAAGGCAGGCTAACAATACAGTGCTCCTCCAAGATAATATTCTTCCAATATTTTGACAGTATTTATGAAAAGGAGGATCTCTCCCTTTCCTCCACACTGCCCACTGCTCCAGCAATGTATCAAACAGAACACGCTCCTTCCCACAGCACAACAGAGTTCCACAGAGGAACAAAAGAGGGACCGTTCAGTGAGTCGCTTGGGCGTCTCACCCTTCCAGCCCCACCCTAGTGGCAACTCTAAGGACTTCTTAGATCCCCCAGTAGCAATATAATCCCTGAGAAGAGCTCTGATAAACACAATTTTCTTCATCTTGTTATATTTCTGTGCTGTTTAGAGTGGTTTTAGCTCCTCTTACGCACTGCCTCTCCCTATTCCCGCAACCGTCCCCCAATAATTCTGCTCCAAAAATATACCTGGAAGTTAAACACGTCTCCTTTTGAAGAGCTGGTAACAATGATCCCATTATTCATTCGCACATCCCAACCAGGTTAGCTAATGCTTTTACAGAAAAGCCGACTGTATCTCTCATACTTCTCAGATTCCAACTGAATTTATCAGTTCTTTTCACCATCTTAAAAGTATTTTATTGTACTACCTTACGTAAAACATAAAAATTTCCATTTTAGCAATTTTTCAGTGTACAATCTGGTGGCATTAATTCTGTTCACAATATTGTGCAACCATCACCACTATTTCCAAAACTTTTTGTTAATCACATTAGAGACTCTGTAACCGCTAAGCAGTAACTTCCCATCCCCCCCCCACAGGCCATAACAACGTCCAATCTACTTTCTGTCTCTATAAATTTGCCTCTTCTAGAGATATTTCACGTGAGTAGAATCATACAACATTTGACCTTTTGTTTCTGGCTTATTTCTCTCGGCAGAACGATGTCAAGGTTCATCCATGTCGCGGCACGTGTCAGAACTTTATCCCTTTCTATGACTGAATACTGCACTGTGTGTGTGTGTGTGTGTGTAACAAACTACATTTTATTTATCATTCATTCATCCTTGATGGACACTTGGGTTGCTTCTACCTTTTGGCTGCCATGAATAATACTGCAATGAACAATGGCATACAAGTATCTGTTTGAGTCTCTGTTTTCAATTCCTCTGTGTATATACCTGGTAGTGGAATTGCTGAGTCATTTAGTAATTTAATGTTTAGTTTTTTGACGAACCAGCAAACTGTTTTCCACAGTGGCTGCACCATTTCACATTCTCATCTACTCTACTGTGGTTGCTGGGGATGCTTTTGTTGTCATATCTTAGAATCCATTGCCAAATCCAAGGCCAAAGATTTACCCCTGTTTTCTTCTGAGAGTTTTAAGGCTTTAACTCTTATGGTTAAATTGTTGATCCATTTTGAGTTAATTTTTTTGTATCTGATGCAACGTTCAGTCCAACTTCATTCTTTTTACATGTGGAAATCCAGTTGTCACAACATCGTTTGTCAAAAAGATCCTTCTTTCCTCACTGAGTGTACTTGGCACCCTTCTCAAAAATCCATTGGCCATAGATGTACATTTTTATTTCTGGACTCTGGAGTCTATCCTACTGGTCTATGTTTATCCATATGTTAGTACCATACTGTTTAGATTACTACAGCAGCTTTGTAGTAAGTTTCGAAATCAGGAAATGTGAGCCCTCCAACTTTGTTCTTCTTTTTCTAAGTTGTTTTGGCTATTCAGGGCTCCTTATAATTCCGCATGAATTTGAGTCAGCTTTTCCATTTCTGCAACCTTTACCATTTTAAAAAATAAGTTTTTAAAAATTCAGATTTAATACATTGATAATAATCAATCATGTAAATGAAGAGTGACTTTATTTGATTTTACCAATTTGGTGTTGTTTTTTAAAGCTTGGCTAAGACAGTTTATGTTCTATAAAGGACAAGTGGTATTAATTATAGAAATATGTTGCAACAATATCTTGGAAAGCTATTACTATCACTTTACAGTTCAACTGGCCCAGGCCTCCCAGGACCCTCAGGGTCCTGAGTTTGCAGTTGGCTATAGCTCAGCTGAAACCCGGTCCTAGTCACTGACCTGTCAGTCCCCAGATTACAGTGATTATAGTGTCCTGGGGATGAAAGAAGACACCACCCTTAAATTTCTATTGTCTTTAAACTCAAAACATATTGAGTTGTTACTCCTTGCTCAGCCTACCCGAGTAGGCCTGATTTCAAAATGAGTTTTTGAACCCTATGAGGGATGAGAACATAGAAATGCAAGAAAAAAAAAATATATATATATATATACACACACACACATACATATATAGGCCCACAGTCTCTTACCCTTATCTGAAATCTTTGATGCCAAAACCTTTGTGTTTCAGAATTTAAGAAGAAAATAACTGGGGAGGGGGGGTGGGGAGGATAGGTGAGCCTGGTGGTGGGTATCAAGGGCAACACGTATTACATGGAGCACTGGGTGTTATATGTAAACAATGAATCATGAAACACTACATTAAAAAAGGGGGGCTTCGATATGCAAAAAAATAAAAATAAAAAATAAAAACATTATTTCAAGAAAAAAAAAGAAAATAGCTTTTATGTATATAGTATACATTACTATGTACCCTCAGTGGGGTCTGGGGCAACATCCCTTAATCAAATGAAGTCAGTTTTATAGCCAAAAATATGAACACTCACTCTAAGTGGAATAAATAAGATACATATATAGCCTCATGCTGGCTGAGGTCAGGTTTCTCCACCAAATGAGTTTGGATCTGTCAGGTGTTTTTTGGTTTGTTTTTGTCTTCGAGTATAGTTGACATACAGTGCTATAATCTGTCAGGTTTTATAACCAAATGAATTACCAAAAAAATTCTTTTTAGCACTTTTAAGATTTTTGAATTCTAAGTAAGGAAGTGTGAAAGTTTAACTACTAAGAATGTACTTAGCACACAAAACAGAAGATCTCAAAACCCAATTACACAGCTTGTCATATATACACAGAGCAAAAGGCTCGCAATTGCCTTTGAAGACTAGGAAGGACCTCAGAGATTGTCATCATCACTCATCATCTCACATGTTCAGTGTTTGCCAAATCAGTATTTTCCCCAGTAATCAGCTACAAACAAACTCAGAAAGTGAACCATAAATTTGCATAAAAGAAAAACCAGAATTTTCATGCTATTTTTAATTATCAAATTGACAGAAAATAATTAATACCTAATAGAAGCAAAGGAGCAGAGAAGACATACAGATTTTGCTAGTGTCGGGTTGTACGAGTTTGTGGTTGGCAATTTGGAAAAACGTAGCAAAAGCTTTAAACTCATCATATTCTTCAATCTATTATAATTCTATTTCTAGGAAACAATTCTTGCTTAAGTCACTGAGGACATGGCTACGGATAATACATAATGCAATTATTTAAATAATTTTGGAGAAGAATATTCATCACACAGAATTTTAACAATGTACTTCAATGTGAAAAAGTAAAACTGCATATAGTATATGCCCCAAAGAACTGAGAGCAGGAACTCAAACAAATATTTGTATATACCCCTGTTCATAGCAGCATTATTCACAACAGCCAACAGGTGGGAGCAAACCAAGTACCCAACTGCAGATGAACGGATACACAAAATATACAATGCAATATTATTTATCCTTAAGAAAGCAAATTCTCACACATGCTCTAACATGGATGAATCCTAAGGACAGTATGCTAACTGAAATAAAGCTGGTCACAAAAGGATAACTACTCTATGATTCCACTTATCTGAGATCCCTAGAGGAGTCAAGTTCAGAGACAGAAAGTACAACAGTGGTCCTCAGAGGCTGAGAGGAGGGAAGAATGGGGAGGGACTATTTAATGGGTGCAGAGTTTCGGTTCTGTAAGAAGAAACACTTCCGGAGATGGGTGGTGGGGACAATTGCACAACAATGTAAATGTACTTAATGCCACTGAACTGTACATTTAAAAAAGGGTTACAAGTAAGTTTTAGGTGATGTGTATTCTACCGCTGTGAAAACAAAATGTCATTCTGCTAATGATTGTGGATGAAGCTGCCCCAGGTAGCAGGCACCGGGGGTCCCAAGACAGAGGCGCATAAACAAGATGTACACTATGCTTCACCCTCCTTAGCTGGAGAGCTCTCTAAAGGGTTGAGTCCATAACCACTCTGTGGTGGTAGGTGCAGAGGGCTTTCGTGGTGCTAGGGCTCTTATCTCCTTGCCTAGATTTTAAATCTCCCCTTTGTCATGAGCCGTTTTCCAATAAACTGAAGAGTACATAAAACTAGCAAACAAACAAAAACCCTATATATACTATATAATCTAAATTTGTATGGGGTAAAACCTGAAGATAATGGGTGATGGAATGTCAGGTGTTTTCATTTTCTTTTTAGTATCTGTCTACGTATTCCAATTTTCTACAGTGAACATGTACAAAACATGAATATGTTAAGGAAGTGTCTTAATCTTAACTACAAGCCAAGTTCTTGATTTCCACCCTCCACTATGCCCCCTCCCCTGCCAAAAAGACTTTCTATATGCCACCCCCGTCTTCCCCATCTCATGGGGAAGGGGCCCCCAAATCCACCAAATTAATCAGATCAAGATTACTGGAGTCCTCCCTGGCTCCTTTCCCTCATACCCCTGCATTTAACTCCTCAATAAATCCTATCAGCTGAATTTTCAAAGTCTACCCAGATTTTAGTTTAAGCTACCTGTTAAATAATGGACCCAGAAAGTAGCTACTTCCCACCATTTCCATAGTGCCTATAGAATACCAGCTACCAATTAATTAAAGAGTCCTTATATTTCAATGCTTGTTTTATAGCTAAGTTCTTTTTATGTAGAGTTCATCCTCTGTTCATCCTCACAACAGCCCTATAGGATAAAAATTAAGTATTATAGTTACCTTCATATCACTGATGAAGAGGCACAGAGAAGTCAAGTGTTTTGTCCAAGTCCACACAGCTAATGAGCAGGAGAATCAGAATTTGAACTTAGGAGACCAGAGGCGAGGCTTATAGCCATATTACACTGCCCCTGGGCCTTAGTTAGCTTGCTCTCTCCCATTATTCAAGTCTCTGTTCAAAATGCATGCCCCAGAGAGGCTGTCCTTGAAATCCTAAATTTAACAGCCCAAGAGTAGTGCCACGGTTCTCCAACACCTTGCCCTGCTCTACTTTCCTTTAGGGCTTAATAATAACTTCATTATTATACATTAAGTGAGTTCCACGACGGAGTTTGTTTGTAGATGAATCCCAAGCACCTAGAACAGTACCTGGGATGTGCTGGGGACTCCATAATTATCTCAATGACTTTCCAAATGGATGCATAACTTCTGTAAAGCTGGCTGCTGGAGTCAGACCTGAATTCAAATCCCAGACCTACCACTTCCTCACTATGTGAATTGGGGCCATTTATTCAACCTTTCTATGCCTCCAAGTCTACACCTGAAAAATGGGAATGATAGTACTTCTTCCTGGGGTTGTTCTAAAGATGAAACGAGTTGTGGCATGTGAAATGTTTAGCGCATTACCTGCACACAGTAAACACTAAATGAATATTAACAACAAGTATTATACAAGGAGGGAGAAAATGATGTATGTGAACCTTCATGAAATTCTTTTCATTTTTTTAAAAAGACTTACAGCCTTCCAAGTATGTCAAGAAATAAGAATGCTGACAGCACTTTATTCAATGTTCTAGTAACTCAAAAATTAGGAAAGTGTCTGTAAATTCAATCTGATACTTAAAAGAGATCACAAAGAGAACTCAAGACATGTAAATTCCATTTTTATGCATTCTCTACTGTATTATCTATTTCTAAATCATGCATATTACTTAAATTTTCAATGTATGCATATATTTTTTTAAGCCACCAGTTAAATAACAGACCAAGAGGACAAAAATTCCTTCCATGTGGATTAGTTTTAATAGTTTAGGATATTATTTTAGGTGAAACAGAACTGAATGCCTATATGGTTAAGGTGGTTTAAATTCATATGTGGTCACTGCATCTTCGTGCTGCCTGTGCTCAGCAGAAACACGACAGAGTCAAGGGGTACTCTAGCAGCAAAACCTCATCCTCTTCCCTTTCACCCTCTAGAGCCCAGGGAGCTTGGCGGAAGTGGCCACCCAGACCCCACGCCCCTGTCGTTCCCTTGTGCCGAATCAATAGCCAGAGCCATGACCATCCTAAGTGCTGAGAATGCAGGGGAATGTGCTCTGAACGAGCGGCTGTTTGAGGGAAACTCACACCCTGCATGGAGAGACAGGAGTCGAGGCAAGAAGCATCCTTCGGGATACACAAGCGCCTCTCCAGGAGGTCCCAGGGATTGAACCCAGGCCCTCTGATGCACAGAAAAAGTAACCAAGTCTGGTGTCTCTTTCTTTCCTTACACTTAGATTCTGTAACTTGAAATACTAGCTCATTTGCCAGCTGGTAAGAACCTCCCACTACTCTCCCCAGTAGATGAGGCGGGGCACTGGCAATAGGGGTGGGGAGGCAGGCAGCCCGCCCACACAGGAACATTCCAGTCCTAATTTGGGAGCACTTTATGTAATGCATTAGAAGGCTGTTTCTTTTAGAATCCCATCAGGGACTTCAGTCATGTGATTATCTTCCAGCTGGCCAGATGCAGCGAGAGGTTCAAGTACTTCTACTCCAGAAAATACCACAAAGTGGTTATTTGAGATTTAAAAATAAACAGATCATCCAAATATAGCTAAATCACCTAGAGATGCAAGGTATTTAAATTCTTTCAAAATATGCATTTAACATGCTAATTACAGAAATACTAATACAAATGACACTTAAAGCTGATTGCCTTTCCCTAGGGAGTAATAATCCTGAGGCCTGTTCCAGAATCAAATGTCTTAAATTACTGGTCCTTTGTGAGTTCATCTCATGCCTGCTTTGTCCTTGTCCTTCCTTCCTGTGTACCAAATTTATATAAGCATGGGGCTTTCACACAAAATATCAATCATTTCTGTAGCATGGAACATGAACTAAGCCCTACAAGTCTTCGAGATGTAAAAATGTCCATTAAGATATTTATATATCAAAGTTTTAGGTAAGAAAAATAATACAAGTGACCATCCAGGAAGGACAGATGCCACACAGGGCTGGGAAGCTGAAAGCGCTCCTGAGCGGACCCGGCTGGGGGTTGGAGGAGGTGGTCCTGAAACCAAGCTCTGAGCAAGGTACGAGAGGAGAAAGGAGACCCCCTCAGAGGCTGCTCTGATAAGAAAATGCAGGCTGGAACTAACAGAATGACGGTGGTGGTGAGGATGGACAGAAGTGGATGGAGTCCAGGGATATTAGGGCCTTAGAATCTGTAAGTCCTGTGGATGAGGGGAGGGAAAGCGAGAGACGCCCCGTCTCGGACTCCTGCCTGCCCTGGGCAACCGGGTCTGCGAAGCAAGAAGGGCCTTCGGATCGTCAACGTCTCCTTCGCCAGTTGCAGTGAAGAAGTCTTAACCTTCTGGTTTGTGGAGGAAGTGGAAAAACTAGGTGCTTTGAGAGAGAAACGTCATAAAGTTCCATGCACGAATCAACTGCACTACATGTGACACATTCAAGCAACGAGCAGCTGCCGGGGGCCTGCCATGTGCCAGCACTGGCCACGGCTCTGGGGCTGTAGCAGTGACCAGTGACAGAGGACCCTGCTCCCCACCCCCATCCCTGCCCTCCTTGGCCTAAAGCCTCCTCCCGTGCCTCAGTTCCCATTCCCACTGGCTTCTTACTATCCGACATTCAGCATTTTTTCCTGACTTCAACCTACTCTTCATTTGCCCCTTGTTGACATTTTTCACGCTCAAATTTCTTCCACCTTAAAAAAAGAAAAAAAAAAAAAAAGAAAGAAAGAAAGAAAAGGCCCCTTGCCTTGGGCACTGTCGCACTATCAAAATGTCAAACACACATGCCCTTTGACCCCACAACTCCATGTTAGAAACTTGTTCCACAGAAATTCCTGTGCACATATATACGTAAGGATACACAAATAAATATGCACAGGTGTGTTCAGTGTAGCGTTGTGTGAGAAAGCAAAGCTTTCTAAATAAAACTCAAATATCCAGAGAATCGACTCCGACACACTAGAAGACTATATACACCTGCTCCATGGGATGAGGTCTCTGAAATACACCAGTACAGATACAAGCTTTAGCAGACCCTTTGGCCATAAACCCAATTTTTGTAAAGTAAGTGTGTATCACTGTGTGTATGTGGTAGAATATGCACAGAAGAATTTAGAAGGATATACCTCAAATTATTAATGGTGGTCATTCATGAGGGAATGCAGTTAAAGAGGCTGTTCTCAGTCATATTTTTTAATGTTTAAAACTTTTACAATGAGTACATACTGCTCTGATAACCAAAATAAAACGATAAAGATAAGTGTCTCCTTCCTTCCTGAGAAGGAAACACGACTTTATCAGCCTTTTCTACTGCATCTGCTACATTATAACATAGTCCAAAATCCTTAATACTACTGCTACAGCTCTAGGTGGGTGGGCATCCCTCGTACAGGGACCCAGCCTCTAGGCACCTGCCACTCGACTCTGGCTAAGATCATCCGTGACTCGCGTGCTGCCAAACCCAACATCCTTTTTACATTTTTGCCTTATTTGACATCTCAACAATCTCTGACACAGCTGACCATGACTTCTTCTGAAGACTCCCATCTCTTAAAAGTTCTTCCGTCCCTCTGTGGGGCCTCCCCCCCACCATGACTAGAGCTTTACTTCTGAAAATACTCAGGCCTCCACCTATGGCCTGCTCTGCTGTAATTTACCCATGGCATCTGTTAACAGCTTCAGCGAAAAGCTCCAAACGCATCGTTCTATTTCAGGTGATCTCTTCTGAATTCCAGACTCATACATCCAAATGCTTATGTGACCCCTCCTCTCGGAAACCTCCCAGGCATCTCAGACTCACACAATGTTCACACAGGATTTATGTTTACGCACACACACTTCTTTCTCCATGATTTATTTCAGGAAATGGCACGACCACCAATGCAGGTGGTCAAGCCAGAAACCTGGGTGTAATCCTGGACTCTCCCCTTTTCTTCATCCTCACAGTCAAACATTCATCATCCTATGGTGCTGAATGTATCTTGAGTCTGTCTTGCTCTTTCCGTCTTACATGCCAAGCAGCTCTGATCTGGGCTAGAGCAGAAAATTCCCTGACCAACCCCCTGCCAGCAATTCCCACTCCCTCCCCATCCTCTCTCCCTTCAGCAGCCTAAGTGACTTCTGAAAATGAAATTCTGACCCAGTACTCTTCTGCATTAAACCTTTTAGTGGCTTCCCATTAGGAAGCTACTTCCACATTTATGACCAGGAGCATGGGTTACGTCTGTAATGGAGGAAAGTAAGAACAATCATTTTTAAAGGAGTCTGGTTACAAAGAGACTCTAAGCACCATGAGAGCAGGGGTTAGGCCTGTGTGGGATGACGCAGAAGCTAGGGCCCAGCCAGGTCCCTGCGCGCAGCTGCCTCTAACACATACGGACTGGCTGGCTGAACGACTGAATGAACAGGATGCGGGAGGACCTCGGCTGGCCACAGAGTTGAGGAAGGCACGGTTTTGTTTGCTGTGCCTTGTTTTAGAAGATGAAATATGTACTCATATTACATATATTAATATTCACAGACACACACAAATGGTGATGGAAAAGAGTGAAAGAAAAGTACACAAGAGGGGTCCCTGATGGAGAGAGGCATAGACAGAGTGGTTAACCCTCCACCAGAGAAGCAAAGTGAAGTGTAAATGTAAGCGTGTATGTGCATTGCACACATAAATTGCATACATGTGTATTACACACAATTTTTTTTTTTGAGGGAAGAAAAGTTGAGGCATTGTCCCCAGAAGGTTTCCAGTCCCTCTGCGACTTAAGAAGCAAGATGACCTACTAAGAATGAGGGGCAAGGGTATGAAATAGGGACCCGAGGAGAGCAGTGGGAGTTAGAAATCCTTTCCAGGATGGATACAAGTGTCCGCTGGCTAGGTGCTCAGGTTCAGTTTCTGTTCTGTGGGGGTTTTTGTTTTGTTTTGTTTTAAAGATTTTTATTTATTTATTTGAGAGAGAGAGAGAGAGAACGAGCGAGAGCTTGAAAGGGAGAAGCAGACTCCCCATGGAGCTGGGAGCCCGATGTGTGACTCGATCCCTGGATGCTGGGATCATGACTGAGCCAAAGGCAGTCGCCCAACCAATTGAGCCACCCAGGTGCCCTGTTCTGTGGTTTTTTTCATGAGCTGGGCAAATGCTCAGAGTCTGATTTTCTTGTTGGCCTCCCGTCCCTAAGGTCCTCAGAGTCAGTCTTAGAATCAAGTGTATCCCAATAACCCCGGGGAACTCTGACAAAAGGATTCCTAGGCCCCGGGCCGTGGGGATTCTGCATTAGTAACTGGGGGCAAGGATGACTCCGGTGTGCAACTCAGTCTGGGACACACTGCCCTAAAGAACCTCACCTCGGTCTCCAGCCCACCGGGTCACCAGCCTCGCAGATCACACTTCCTCCTTAGTCACTATACTGACCACTGCTGGGCACACTGGGTTGGTGATCAAACCAGCCAGTCAAAACCACAGTGACATGCAATGTCCACTTGGTCCCTCCATCTAACAAGAAACCGCAATGGGGAGGAGACAGAAAATACAGCTGTGGCTTTTATCTACTCACACTGGGCTCCCACAGGAAGGACACACTTTCTGGTAGGGTGCTACTAAGAATGACCATCCCTGCCAGAGGAGAAAAAGGCAACAAACCAGACCTCTTTCTCTATTATCTTCTCCGTTTCTCTGGCTCAACCCTAACACTTTATCTCCCTATCGAGAACATGAATCCAAGTATGCTTTGCAGCTGAAGTACAACCAGCTGAAAATAGCCCAAAGGGCTATTTCCAAAGGGAAAAAATTCAGAATTGTTAACCATTTAACAGTTTCCTGTTCATGAAATGTGGGTTGCAATTTTACTCGAGACTTTCAAGATACCAGAGTTTCAGAGACTGACTGACAAACCCAAGGACGAGCTTCACTTCTGCAATTTCTTCAGTTGGTTGCCACAGCTCTGTTTCCTAATCTGGTGTTCAATCACACGTGATTATCCCAACTGCTTAGAAATAAAATCAATCTTTGGGTACAGAGAGATCTTAAAATCACCTACTTCAATCCCTTAGATTTACAGGTGAGAAAATAATGGCAAGAGAGAATGTCCAGGCTTAAATATTAAATCTGGGAAGAGAACCCAAGTTTCCTAACTCCTGGTCCAGGGAACGGTCCACCCGTTCTTAAGTACTCAACCCCAACTGTACTTAAGAGAAGAACTAAAGTCAGTAAAAATGGAGATTCCTGATTTACACAGAAGTCCCATTTCACAAGTGTGATCAAATGCCTCAGAAACAACAAAGAAAATTATGTCAAGTGAGGCTTTCATTTAAAGGTGGAGTACTAGGAGGTGCCTGGATGGCTCGGTCGGGTTAGCATCTGCCTTTGGCTCAGGTCATGATCCCGGGCTCCTGAGATCAAGCCCGCATCCAGCCCCCTGCTCAGCAGGTGTCTGCTTCACCTTCTCCCTCTCCTCTTGTACCCCTGCTCATGTTCCCTCACTCCCCCTCACTTTCCCTCTCAAATAAATAAATAAAATCTTAAAAAATAAATAAATAAAAGTGGAGTACTAAACACCTGCGCTATCTTGCTCCATCCTCAAACACCACTGGGTCATAAACTGATCTAAACAGCACAGGAGAAGAGACAGTAACACACTTTTGGAAGACAGAGAGCTAACAGACAAGTGGTGACTGGCTGAGCAGACTGGAGAAAGCTCAGTCCCAAACTAGAACTACCTAGAAGCAATGTCATTTAAATGATAAACCCTCAAGAGGCTGAGGGACCGGCAGCGCCAGGTTCCTCTGGAAGTGGGGGTAAAGGTGGGGAAAAGATTGGCTGAAAGTCTGTTTAAGTAGAGAGACCCGCAGATTCTCTCCCTCACTCCTTAAAGAAAGTAACTGCCTCCAAACCCCCAGACCCCAGCTAGGAGAAGACTGAAATGTATTTCCTAAAAGACTCAATAAGGGTTCTTTGGACTAGAGGATTCGAGGCATAGGTGAGGGAGGAGTGGGATTTCATACTGAAGAGAGAATACACAAATTATTGCTGAATGTTGAGACACGGCAGCCTTGTCCTTGGCTTTCTCACTGGTCATCTTTTCTCTGGAGAATCTGCTCAGCTCAAATAACAAACAAAAACCTAAAACTATATCAGGATTTCCTAAACAAAATAAAAACAAACCGCCTTGGCTAGTATGACACTAAACCCAATCTGCTATCAAAGAACCTCTAGGGGGCGCCTGAGTGGCTCAGTGGGTTAAGCCTCTGCCTTCGGCTCGGGTCATGATCTCGGGGTCCTGGGATCGAGCCCCACATCCGGCTCTCTGCTCGGTGGGGAGCCTGCTTCCCGCTCTCTCTGCCTGTCTCTCTGACTACTTGTGATCTGTCTGTCTCTCTCTCTCTGCACCAAATAAATAAATAAAATCTTTTAAAAAATAAAAAAATAAAAATAAATAAATAAATAAAAAGAACCTCTAGTCATCTTTTTTTAGATAGCGGATATACAACAGGAGGGAACAATAAACTTCTGGATATTAGGGAAAGCATCTAACAGAAACAGCAAGGCACCTTAGAGGAGAGAGAAAAATCACAGGAGGAAGAAATTTTAAAAAATCAAAACTCTCTCTTCAGCTATCTGAGAAAAGTACATTCATGAAAGAAGGAAAAGATACTATCAAAGAGAGAGAGAGAGAAAGAAATAAAAATATTAGCTCTTAGAAATTAAAATGATGGCAGATTCAATAGAAGGACTGAAAGATACAACTCAGGAAATGTCCAAGAAAGTTGAACAAAAACACAGAGATGGAAAACAGGAAAGATGGAAAGTTTGGGGGCCAATCTGGGATAGCCAATAGCTAGATAATAGATAATAGAGTGTTCATCATCAAAGAAATGGAGGGTAAGTGATTATAAAGGGAAGAAATTTCCCAGAATTGAGGGACATCTTTCCCCCAAAACTGAAGGACACCATTTTCCCTTTAAAGAAAAGTGGGGAGAGGGAGGGGTATGGGGCTTCCATAGTGAAGAGGCTTAGCTTCCAGCATATTAAATGCAAATAGACCCACACCAAGGTCCATCATCATGGAATTTCCAGAAAGAGTTTTCATACAAAGGTTTTTAAGCCCAAATGGCAGGAACTTCTGAAAAGCAACACTGGAAGGCAGAGGCTTCAAAATTCTGAGAAGAGATGATTTCTACTCAAGAATTATAGTCAAGACATCGCTAAAAAGCCATGGAAAACAAAGGCATTGTCAGACCTGCAAATCTCAAAAAGTTCTGTCTTCTTGTACCCTTTCTCCCTAAGGAACTGGGCATTGTGTGCCACCAAAATGAAGTAGCAAACCAAGAAAGAGTAAGTCATTCAGGTCCAGAGATCAGGGGCTCCAAAATGGGAGTGGCAAAAGGAGTTCTCCGCAGAGTGGTGAAGGGGAAGCCAAGAAAGCAACACAGGCAGAGATAAGAGCAGAAGGGTCTGAGAGGAATTTCCCCAGAAGATAAATTTGTTACATTCTCGATGTGGCTGAGAGGAGACTTACAACTGGGGTAGAGTCTGAGGTTGAATATTCATAAGTACACCAAAAATGAAGAGATTTTAAAAACTCAGTATCTGCTATGTAGTCTTGACAGGAAAAGTAATCCAACTATATTACAGGGCTCTACTGTGGAAAAGTATTAGTTGTAATAAACACTGCATACTGATTTTACCAAAATTATAATATAAATACAACTGGGAGGATGGGGGTTGGGAAATTTGCATGAGAGGAAAGAGGAGCAGGGGTGGATGAACCCGAACTAAATACTCACTTTTTCATCAATAGATAATCCCTAAAACTAAGAAACAGATGAGTAACAATATGATTATGTTAATTAAAGATATAGAAGCAGTTACTAAAATAATCAGCTAAAGTTGAAAATACTTTCCTCTGGGAAACATAAAATGGAAGGGGAGCTGCTGCTCTTCATAACAAATCTTGTATTACTTAATTTTCTACTCATGTAAACATTATAAAATAATTATATCACACTTTGACAAAAGTAAAAAAATTCTTTTTTCCCCTTTAAAAAAAAAATGGAAGTGAGGACTCATGTCAAACATCTCATGACAGGACATGTATAAACATTAAGAACCCCTATTCTGGAACCTATTCTGTGCCAGTCACTGTGCTCAATGCAGAAGACAGAACAGATAACACCACAGAAAAAGTCCCTTTCCAGGGAACTTATGTTCCATGATAAAACTAAACGCAAGCTCTAATAAGACAGGATAGGAATGTATCTGGCAGAAGCAGCAACATAGAGCTCAAATGACCCTGAGAAATTTCACGAGTGATGGGAAAGAACAGCAGATCATAGCAGAGTAAAAAAGAAATAGGTAAAGAACTACAGCACATCTAGACAACATTTTAGAAATTCCACCATAATTAAAGGACCAAGAAATGGGGTGAGAGATGGAGAGAGTTTAAGAAGGTGTCTGGTTCTTTAGTTTTTAACACAGGGGTACGTGAGCATTAATTCACTTATTCCTTCAGTCATTCAAAAACACTTATTGAGGGGCGCCTGGGTGGCTCAGTGGGTTAAAGCCTCTGCCTTCGGCTTGGGTCATGATCCCAGGGTCCTGGGACCGAGCCCCACATTGGGCTCCCTGCTCAGCGGGGAGCCTGCTTCTTCCTTTTCTCTGCCTGCCTCTCTGCCTACTTGTGATCTCTGTCTGTCAAATGAATAAATAAAATCTTAAAAAAAAAAAAAAAACACTTACTGAGCATCAGAATGGTGTTCATATGCAGCTTATGATCTACTGGGGGGACAGAGGCAATAAACAAATACAGACTTAATTTCAGGTAGAGATAAATGCTTTGAAACATTTGACTTCAAATGTTTGAAGCTAACAAAGCAGGTGAAGGGAACCAAGATTAATGGTGGTGTATTGTCCAGGTGAGTCAGGGGGGCCAGCCAGCCCCCAGGGGTGGCGTCCAAGGGAGAACTGACTGAAGTACAAGACAAGAATCCTAGACAGAAAGGGGTTGCGAGGGGAGAGCAGGGGGAGATGGTGATGAGAGCAACATTCCAGGCAGGAGGGTGACATGTCAAGGGACAGGGAGGGGCCAGTGTGGCTAAAGCCCCTTGAGAGATGGACAGAATAAGAGATGGGGACAGAGTGATGGCAAGGGCATCACAGTCCATGGCCAAGAGTCAGGACTTTATATTGTTTGTGGAGAAGCCCTTGCAGGCAGTATAAAAGTACAAAACAGAAGAATTTCCACAGCTGTTGTGTGAACTCAGACCACAAGGTAAAGAGTAGAGGCAGGAAGATTCCAAAGTCCCAGCAAGACGTGATGGTGGTGACCGGGGCTGGGACTTAGGTGTGGGGTGGGAGATGAGGAGTGCTTGGATCTGGAATAGATGCTAATGGGTCCAACAGGAGGTGCGAAAGAAAGGCAGGCATCCGGGAAGACTTCGGGTTTGGGGGCCTGAGCCACTGGGTTGAGTCACTGCCGAGATGAGGAACGACGAAAGAAAACAAACGAGGAGTTGGTTTTGCACACGCCACGTCTGCAATGTCTAGGAGACAACCAAGTGTTAGAGGTGAAGCAGGCGCTGAAAAGCCAGGGAGAGACAGGGACTGGGGAGAGCTATCTGGAAGTCATCACCATATAGCCGGTATTTAAGGCTCTGGAAATGAGTATCACCTAAGTAGTGAGCCGAGATGGAAAGCAGTCAGAGAACAACGTCATTGGCACTCCTAAGTTAGAGGCAAAGGAACTAGGAAGAGAAGGATCCAGCAGGGGAGACAGGAAACACAAGGGAGGTGCAAGCAGAATCGTAAGGGAGCAGCATCGCAGAAACCAAGTAAAGAAAGAATTTCAGGAAGGAGGGAGTGGTCAGCTGTGCTCAGTGTGGCTAAGATAAGCAAGGGCTCCATGCTAAAAGGCTAGGGCCTCCATGACTCAGGATGAATGAACAATGCTCTGGGAGAACATTTCCTACCCAGAAATGCACTCAGACGACTTAGTAATTTGGAAGAGTAAGCCTCAGTTCATCTCGAACACCAACGCTCTGTTTCCACGAGTGCCTCCTCACGTGGCCAGCCCTCCCTCCTTCTGGATTCTCCCAGGAAGCAACCCAGGAGATCCCATGCCTGGGAAATAAAGGCAACTCTCATGGGTAGGCCTAAACGCAATGGCGTAGCGAACCAGTGCTTACAGCAGAGAATCAGATACACTTGGGCAGGACAGAACTATTCCACAGGTCTCTACATTTTTCTAACTCACAGCCTGGGAGAGGAACATTAATGCAATCATTCCACCCATCTCGTAGAGCCCCTGAAAGTGCAGAGTATCTGCGATTTCTGCAACTTCTGATTACGCTTTCTAACCCCTTCCCCTCTCCCTCTTTGCTATGTTGTGGTACCAGACTTTCTTCTTTTTTAAAATCAGGTTTACTGAGGTTTAATTTTATATACAGTAAAAATTTACCCCAAGTCTGGTGCATTTTGACTAGCGTATACAGTCATGTAGCTCCCTCTCAAAGCCCCCCCATAGTCAATTTCCTCCACTTGCTTCTGGTCCTTGGCAAGCGATGATTTCTCTCTATGGTTCTGCGTTTTCAGAATATCATATACATGGAATCAAATCATATGCGGACTTTTATATCTGGCTTGTTTCACTCAGCATAATGCTTCTGAGATTTTATCCACGCTGATGCCTGTATCTGTAATCTGTTCCTTTTTGCTACTCAACACTGTTCCACTGTGTGGCTGTATCACAGTTTATCCATTTGCCAGTTGATGAACATTTGAGATGTCTCTAGGTTGTAGTTATTATGAATAAAACTTCTATAGACTTTCACTAGAAGGTCTTTGGTGGACATGGTTTTCATTTCTCAAGGCAACGCCTAGGAGTGGAATTGCTGTGTCATGCAGCATCTAGTTTTTGTCGGCTAAGAATAGCTAAACATCTACCAAGCACTTACTTTGTATCATATGATATTCCAAGCTCTTTGTAGGCCTTATGCCATTTAATTTTTAATACAGCAAGTTTAATCAAGTTATGAATGCCCCCTGATGAGGAAACTAAGGCACAGAGGGGTTAGGGGATGTGCCCAAGATCACACAGCTTGCAGGCAGCAGAGCCAGGATTCTCAAACCCAGGAATCACATCACCAAAGGCAAATCACGCACCATTTTGCTTTGCTGCCTCCCTCAAGTCAAACATGTGATGGCTGAGAGATAGATTACTGAATTCTACCTGATGCTGTTAAGTGTTTGGGTAAAAATGGCCATCGCTAACTATTCCCTTCCCCTCTTTTAACCATGACAACGAATACCCTGGAAGTCTCGGAGTGTCACTGCCGCGAGAACATGCCATTTTAAAGTCAGAACTTTATAGGATATTATGAAGAAATGCTTTTAACTGTGTCACAGAAGCTTATAAATGTTAACTTATGAATGTTAAATAGCAACCGTAAGAAAAGCTAAAGTCAGCCGGCGTCTACCGTGATGGTAAAACTCTCTTCTGGAGACTTCTCCACTCTCATGACATAAGAGGCCATGTTGGTTAGAAAATTATAAGCACTTCGGAATCAGATAGACCTGGATTTAAATTCTGGCTCCACTCCATGGTGGATAGGTGCATACACGTGTGCGTGCGTGCGCGCGCGCGCGCGCACACACACACACACACACACACACCCCTCTTCACATGTAAACACTGGTGTGAACAAGTCTTAATTTGCAGGATGGTCGTAATGACCTGACGGCAAAACGAGGTTGAAACACTAAACACCGTGTCTCACATATCTGATGAACCCTCCTCTCCCACAATGTACTGCTGAGCCTCTGAAATTGGTTTGATAGAAGCTGGTTACTTAGCAAAAGTTTTATCATTCTGTCCATTTTTCACCCAAATAGCAGCAAAGGAGCAACTGGACACAGGTGCTTCTTTAAAACTTCATATTTCATCTTAAAAAAGGAAGTCAGGCAAACCCTGCACTTTCTATTCCACAGTATAACCAAAATTATTTTAATATTAAAATGTTTTATATTTACCTCCAGCGAAATGACTTTGGTTTCTCCTGAAATGTCTAAGACCACTTAAGGAAGATTCCCCACGACTACACAGCGGTCTCACCTCCATGCCGCCACACTGCCCCTTTCCTGATCACAGAGCGGGAGACTGTGATGTCTGAGTCCACACGCTCTGGCCATCCTGCCATCCTGCCCTCCTGACTGCAACATCTCGACAGCAGCTTCACATCTACCCTTCGGCTCTCAGCCCAGTTTACAGTCCTGGCTCCGGAAGCTCCCAATTCTCCACACAGAAAAACAGCTTCTCTCTGTGACCCCTGTGTGCCGCCTCCTGGCCATGCCGGCTCAAGAGGTGCAGCAGCAGCCGGCCTTCGGAGTCAGCCCTCCGATACAGCCAGAAGACTCAACACAGACACTGCAAGCCTGGGAATAGTTTTTCACATAAAAATAAGGTACTGACCAAGAATGAACCTTATGTCAACAGGGATGACAGAAGGTTCATAGTTTTTTTAATCAATTGAACTGAACTGAATCAATCACTATGAATTAAAAAGAATTTAGCACATGAATCCAGAGAAGCCAAGAGATTTGATTCAGCTCTGCTAACAGAATGTGGTTTCTCAGAGTTATGTCTGCAGTATGATAAAGGAGATAGTTTAGTCCTTAAAACATACTTCCATGAAATAGCGTTGTTTTCTTGATTCAGCTTTCTGTCTTAAGGAACACGCCACGTGCTGCTACCCTCCACTTCCACCACCCACAATTTTAAGTATGTTATTCAAAAGTCCCTAGATGTTATAAGTATCTTGAGCAACTTGGGAGGTCACTGAAATTCTGTTTTCATTTACATCAAAATCGCCCTGAAATTTTTCCCCTCAAAACCTCTGCTCTGGAAGATAGGGGTGGAAAGTCGCAGTGTATGAGATCTTGGCCCACAATACAGTGGGCCCTAGAAAGACAAATAAGTTTTGCTTTCAGAACTTTTTCCGGAAGCTAACATATAGAAATAAATGGATTATTTTTAGCAATCCACGTGGACTAATGGAGGAATAAAAAAAAATCAGGGTACTTTAACTCAACAAATGATCCAGAACCCTACAAGACGCCAGCAAGTTACAGAAAGGACAAGGAGAGTGAGGTTCCTGGGCTCCTGGAGCCAACAGTCCAAGAGGAGAGCTAGGGCTACTGTTCAGAGAGGAAGGGCATCTTACCCGGCCTGGATGGGTGAGAAGTCAGAAAAGGCCTCTTGGAGGCAGCAACATCACCTGAGGGATGAGGAAGCATCAATAAATACAAAAGACAAACAAGGTGGGGAGGCAGGCAGCAGAGACACCAGACAGAGGGTCAGACCCAAGTCTCAGACCTGCTCCTGCAACAACTGGGATCCGACCTTGAGCAAACCACTTGCCCTTTTGAGTTTTCATTTTTTTTCTCA
Source organism: Martes martes (assembly GCF_963455335.1). Classification (NCBI taxonomy): domain Eukaryota; kingdom Metazoa; phylum Chordata; class Mammalia; order Carnivora; family Mustelidae; genus Martes; species Martes martes. The sequence continues at coordinate 81,110,294 of NC_137895.1, read as the reverse complement.
TCTGTGATATGGGATGGTTAGATTATGTCAGTTTACCCTAACCTTTGCCGTGCATCAGGAACCTCTGGGAGCTTTCTAAAAATACTATACCTCCCTCCTCCAGAAATGTGGTTTCGATCGGTAGAGCACCTGTGTTTCTCTCAACAGCTTTCCAGGTGATGCTGGTCTGATCGGCGATGGTGGCACAGTGGTGAGCAGAGCTGCCTTGCAGGTGATGCTGGTCTGAAGTTATCGTGGGGAACCACTGGATGAGAGGTCTCTCAAGTCTGTGGTTCTCAACCCCCTAGTGCTCAAGAACACCCTCTGGGGAGCTTTTCAACATCCCAAGGTAGGCTACATTCACGACAATTAAACCAGAATCTCTGGGACCCAGGCATCTGTATCTTTCAAAGTTCCCAGGCTGATCCCAAGGTGCAGCCAAGGTAGTGAACCACTGTTCTAGGGGCTCTTCACATCTCCCATTTCCATTCCTCACAGCCACTGAAGGATGGCAAAGAGAAGGGAAGAGAAGCTTTTAAGTTTCTCCCTCTCTTTTGGGTCAAATTAAAAGGAGAACGGCATGCCAAAGCCAGTGACGGATTTTAGATGGGGTTGTAGCACACAGTAGGGTTGATTTTGGACATATGCATAATTCACGCCAACACATGACAGGTAGAAAGATGCTTATTCCAAAATGCTCTCAGTTCTGAATTTAAAATTCAACGGAATACATATAAAATGACTCCATGGTGTGTTCTCTGCAATAGTTAGTTAGGATTTGATTTGCATGGCTGCCTATAATATGAACATTACATTCCCTACCCCCAAGGTTACTTAAATCCACTTATTAAGGCAATGGTGAGCTAAACAAACAGTAATTAGAAACACTCCAGACTACCTTTTAAATCTGTTGCTAAATTATATTTTTCCTGCACCAAAGCCCATACACACAGCATGTCCACAAGCATCACAAAACCAAAACCTCAGAAATATTTACATTCATAAGAGCCCAAGTTCCTCTGGGTCTTCCCATTGGGTTCTGCAGGGAAATGAGGCCAACTTTGGAAAAGGGCTGTTCATTACTGTTATTTCTCACATCTGGGTAAATAAAGCACTGCCCACATGTGGTTAGAAATCCCTGGAGAAAATGAATTCTCCGTGGGTCTGAAAATGAAAATGAAGAACACCTCTGATAGACTGCCTCGTTTCCTGAAATGCGTCAGAAATGAAAGCAATTCTTCAGCAAAGAACATGTGCACTGCGGTACAACTTATAAAATAACGCCAGATGATACCTGTGGCTAGGAGGCCGGGCCTGAGCACGGAGGGAGGGCCTGGAGAACAGGACTGGGCCCTCTGCGCTGTACTTAATCTCAGAGATGCTGCTGGCGCTGCCTTAGAGGTCTGCAAATCCAATGAGCCGCCGAGCATCCCGGTCTCAGCTGTAAATCTTGATTAGCAGTAAGACTGCTTACATTCCATTAGGAAACTGGCCCCTCTCCAAAGGGTGGAAGCAGCCAGAAAGGATTCATGGGCCATCGTGGGCACAGAAACAGCAATTCTTACAAGAAAAATGGTTTTACTCCACTAAGAAGAGTTTCTGCCTGTTAATGATTCAGACTGGTCTTTCTTCCTGAGGAGAAAGGACAGCTGTGTGCTGTGACCGAGCACTGCCCAGCAAAGCCCCTCCTTCCACATTAGGCCGGAAGGAGGTACTGGCATATGGTCAGGGGCTGGAGGGTAAGAAAGCCTGAAATACCCTTCACAGCAACTGGTGAGGACCAGTGCACAGGAAGGTGACAAACAAAGGCTTAGATTCCCCCAAATCGAAGGCCGCCTGAGTCTCTTAGGTGGCTCACTACCGTTCCTTCCATAATGGGTATTTAACAGGAATCCCACTCCATTGTTGGTAATGCAGGTGGACAGGGTACCTGGAGACAACCTAGATGCCCGTGAGCACCAGTTACATCCAGAACATATACAACGGAATACTATGCTGTCGTTTAAAAGGCCACTACAGAGGATGCACAGATACACGGATGTGTGTTTCTGCATGATACGTTCAGACCAGACAATAACGTACCTGGACTCTGCAGAGCAAACACGTGTGTCAGTGTATTTACAGAGGTTGCCTGAGTGTGGAAGGAAGGGGCTAGGAGAGTGTTAACTTTCCTTTTACGATCGTGAATACAGTTTGAAGGATCTTTTCATGTACTTACCCTCCCTCTTTAACAATAGGCATTGTTAAATACGTAGAAGGCTATTTTTGGCTTCTTCTTTATACTAGTCTCTCCGTATAAAACAAATGAAGGTTATTTTAAATAGATGTTATGTGCTCAATTGCGTCTCCTCCAAATTCACGTGTTGGGGCCTTAACACGCCGTACCCAGAATCGTATGAACCTTATGATCTTATGAACCTTAATGGAGTGATGAGGTTAAAATGAAGCCGTTAGAGTGGGTCCTAATCCAGTCTGACTGGTGTCCTTCTGAGAGGAAAAATGGGCAGAGACCCACACACACAGAGGAAGGACCACATGAGGACGCCGTGAGAAGGTGGCAGCTGCGAGACCCGGGGAGAAACCTCAGAAGAATCCAAATGTGCCAACACCTGGACCTTGGACTTCCAGCTCCAGGACCGTGAGAACATAAATTTCTGTTGTTTGGTCACTCAGTCCATTTATCTGTAAATAGACAGAGGGATGCAGTTCTACAACACAACAGGGGGAGAGGCACCCGTGAAAGTATTTGATGGGTTAAGAATCCATCATGTCAATCCATCAAAATCCTTGAGGAGAACACAGGCAGCAACCTCTTCGAGGTCAGCCGCAGCAACTTCCTCCTGGGAACATCACCAAAGGCAAGGGAAGCAAGGGCAACAATGGACTATTGGGATTTCATCAAGATCAAAAGCTTTTGCACAGCAAAGGAAACAGTTAACAAAACCAAAAGACAACTGACAGAATGGGAGAAGATATTTGCAAATGACATATCAGATAAAGGGCTAGTATCCAAAATCTATAAAGAGCTTAGCAAACTCAACACCCAAAGAACAAAGAATCCAATCAAGAAATGGGCAGAGGACATGAACAGACATTTCTGCAAAGAAGACATCCAGATGGCCAACAGACACATGAAAAAGTGCTCCACATCACTCGGCATCAGGGAAATACATATGAAAACCACAAAGAGATACCACCTCACAGCAGTCAGAATGGCTAAAATTAACAAGTCAGGGAATGACAGATGCTGGCGAGGATGCGGAGAAAGGGGAACCCTCCTACACTGTTGGTGGGAATGCAAGCCGGTGCAACCACTCTGGAAAACAGCGTGGAGGTTCCTCAAAAAGCTGAAAATAGAGCTACCCTATGGCCCAGCAATTGCACTACTGGGTATTTACCCTAAAGATATAAATGTAGTGATCCGAAGGGGCACGTGCACCCGAATGTTTATAGCAGCAATGTCCTCAATAGCCAAACCATGGAAAGAACCTGGATGTCCATCAACAGATGAATGGATAAAGAAGAGGTGGTATATATATACAATGAAATACTATGCAGCCATCAAAAGAAATGAAATCTTGCCATTTGTGATGATGTGGATGGAACTAGAGGGTATTATGCTTAGCGAAATAAGTCAATCGGAGAAAGACAATTATCATATGATCTCCCTGATATGAGGAAGTGGAGATGCAACGTGGGAGGTTTGGGGGGTAGGAAAAGAATAAATGAAACAAGATGGGATCAGGAGGGAGACAAACCATAAGAGACTCTTAATGTCACAAAACAAACTGAGGGTGGCCGGGAGGAGGGGGGTTGGGAGAGGGTGGTAGGGTTATGGACATTGGGAAGGGTATGTGATATGGTTAGTGCTGTGAAGTGTGTAAACCTGGCGATTCACAGACCTGTACCCCTGGAGCTAATAATACATGTTTATTAAAAAAACTTAAAAATTAAAAAAAAAAAAAGAACCCACCATGTCTGCTACGATGCATCATTTGGCAAGCAAAGAAACTGGGGCTCACTGAGCTTCTGACTACATCAGAGTCACCCCCTTCAGTGACGTGAACCAGGAATAGAATCGGTTTCCTACCTCCTTAGTCAAGACTAAGTCTGCTCATGCCACTTACATTTTATGGTATTTTTAACAAGTCCCATAACTTGAAGGACTAGCGACTGAGATATTTTATTAGTGTCTTTTAAAGGCCTGGCTGATGTTCAAAAGGTTTTCTTCCTGTGCTGATAACTAATGAAGAGGAAGGTGTCACAGTAAAATTATTAATTCAATTAAAAAAAAAAAAAACTTGGTGCCAGAGTTTGAAAGAAATCCAGAAAAACAAGCAACATGCCATATTTGTATGCCAGCCTAATTTTTTATACTTTAAAACATGTGGTCTCAGACCACATTGCAATATATTAAAAATATGGTAGTCCAAAACTAAATTTTTTTGAAGATTTGTTTGGGGGAGAGAGAGAGAGAGAGAGAGAGAGAGAGAGAAAAGAAGGGCAGAGGGAGAGGGAGAATCTCTAGCAGAAACCCCACTGAGCAGGGCGCCTTGATCTCATGACCCTGAGATCATGACCTGAGCCAAAACCAAGAGTCAGATGCTCAACTGACTGAGCCACCCAGGTGCCCCAGCCAACGCTAAAATCATATATAGAAATTATATATTTTTACAAATTAATTAATCCTTCCTTTAAAAATAGAGTTTAGGGGCGCCTGGGTGGCTCAGTCATTAAGCGTCTGCCTTCAGCTCAGCTCATAATCCCAGAGTCCTGGGATGGACCCCCATATCCGGCTCCCTGCTCAGCGGGAAGCCTGCTTCTCCCTTTCTCTCTGCAGCTCCCCCTGCTTGTGTTCCCTCTCTTGCTGTGTCTCTGTCAAATAAATAAAAATCTTTTAAAACATTTAAAAATAAAACACAATAAAAATACAGTTTAGAAATCAGAGCGATATATTAAAGTCACAGACTGTGCCTACAGTATCTATAACCTAGAAGTGGGTTAAGGCCCAGGCACATGAAAATACAATCAGAACTTAAAGATAAATATTTGGAACAGTTCAGGCTGCATTCAGAGGAAGGTAGAATCCACCCTGAATGGTTAGGAAAATTTTCACCCAGGGCAAAAGCTCTAAACCAATCTGGAATTAGATACATAAAAGTTAAGAAGTGATGTATGTCCACATCTATCTTGCTACTAAAGTTTTAAAGGCAAGAGCTGTGGCTAAGATCCTAACAGAGTGCCTGGCAAATAAAAGGCATGTGCCAATGCTGAGGCAGGAGAAACCAGCGGGAAAGTACAGAGTACGAAGTACCTAGTGTGGGTTCTCATAAGGAGGTTGTGGGGTGGGGTAGAAAGTTAAAGAAGTTAGGATCAGCCTGTAGATGTGTTGAAGTTTGGGCTTTAGCCCTCTGCACTATGGACTCTTAGAAGGTGTTTCTGAAGGAGAATGTTGCCAAGAGCACAGATGGGACCAGCAGTGACGTGCAGAATGGAAAGAGGTGGTAGGGAAACGACAAGAACCAACCAAGCGGTGTCAGGGGTTAATCAGGTGATCCGCTGGGGAGTCTCCGCTTCCCAGTGTGTAAAATGGGCATCATACTGCCTATCCTCATAGGACTGTTATGAAAGCTTCAGGGGATGTAACACATTAACGGTTATCACTTCAGAAAACAGAACTGTCATTATCATAATCATTTTTCCACCCTGAAAGATACAGAAGAAAATGAGAGAACAAGGGTGGGGTACAGAGCCAGGGTATGTCCCCTTAGGCTCTCCTCAGGCACCTTAAACAGACAGTGATAACGGCTGTCTTCTTTTCTGGACGTGGAGTATACCATATTTACTCCCTAGTTCTCCAGAACTTAATACATCGATCCAGTAGACCCAGGAGGAACAGATGTCTGAAATAGTATTTAAAATCAAGACACTGCAAAATTAATTTTTAAGTTGTTTTTGTATAAAAGTAACTAACAGGCTAATGCCAATCAGCTTTAAAACACTAAATTAATGGACTTAGCTATACATCCAGGAAAACCATTTTCATAATGAAAATGCCAATGCCTTTTTAATTAAGGATGGAATTGCCAACATAAAAGACTCAAGATAAATGAGGAATCGTTCTTTTCTCTCATAAATGAAAGAACCTGATACCTCTGAATTATTCTGAGATACTGATTACCAGAAATTGTTTGGAATCTAAGCTACAGGATTTTCCAACTGCATAATAATCACTTCATACCGGGGTTGACAGCCTCAGACCAAATTTGACGCCCTGGCTTTTTAAGTTCTTTTTCCTAATTATTATCAGGAGACCGATGGCCCTATATTTAGAGTCATTATGCAGATATGAAGCTCTACTAAAGATAATGGCACTTGGTCTAACACAAAGTAATGCTAACTTCTTTGTAAATTTGACCTTAAAAGATTTGCTATACTGAAAAAAGTACATGCACATTTATATAAATGTAGAGATGTGTGTTCGTGGGAAAGCTTTACCAACTAATCATTAGGTACCAGTCATCATAAAATAAATACGTCAGAGATCTGTGCTGATACTCCTATTCTCAACATTCACAATGTATTTAAAAACTATTTGCTCTTTGGCCCCAGACCAGGTTTCTACTTCTTAACATTAAAAAAAAAACCCAAACCCAACAAAATGACCCAAAAGGGCTAACACAAAGGGAGTGAAATAAAACTGGTTATAACTGCTTACTGCTGCCAGAGTCAACAGAGACTTTCCAATAAACAACGAGGCCAAGAGGAAGACAGCAGTGAGCAGTCAAACAAATTAGTAGGCGAAGACCGACATAGAGTAAGGAAGGCAAACACACCAGCATAACATGATGACCGTGGAGAGACATTAGTCAGCACATACATGCGTTCAACACTGAAAATGAGTAGCATCTTAGAAGGACACACCAGAAAACAAAATCAGGAATTTACCAGAAGGAAAGAATTCCCACAAGGACAAGACCGAAGTCTAAGACAACATGGGGCAGGTTATGGAGTAAACTACAAGATAAACTGAGAGAAATTAGTTTTAATCCCTCTTCTTTATCTCCCCAACTGGCTTCCTTCAGAATGTTTCTTAACTTTCTAAACCTCAGCACCTTCGTCTGTAGTCTGAACAGGGAAGATTATATGGTATCACAAAGTCTCTCCCAGCTCTGACAATAGATGGGAAGTTTCTGTTTAGCTGATACATAGACACTTTGTCTTTTATAGGCTTCTCTTACTTCATAATGAGCTTCAAGTTTGCAAGCCTGGAATTTCACAGAAAGGAGCCAAACTCTGTCAGCATGCACACGGAGCATAGCCCTAAAGCAGGAGTCAAACCAAGGCCTCTGACAGGAGTCCAACCAGCCGGCCAGTTCAAATGTTACCTGTGACATCACGTCGACCTCAGCCACAGTCCCTTTGGCCCTGCCCTCCCGAGCTCTTCTGAGCTGAGTACACTCGATTTCTCAGCCTCAACTCTTCACATAACCCTACAGGTTACATAGACACTTATTTAAAAAGGTTAGGAGAGCTCATAAGACGTAACAAGCACCGGAAATGTTTGGTGGCAGCTCCTAACCTGGAGAATGGCACAGCGGGTTAACAAGAACCAGCACTCAAAGAAAGAACACCTCTCACTGCCCTGTGGCAACGAGTCCTTCACTGGCTCCACTTTTCCAAGTCTTCATAAAATAATCAGGATGCAAACAAATATTTATACCCACAAATATCTCGCAATATTACTTATAACAGCAAAAATATCTGCCACATGCTCGACCTACAATAATCAAGGAAGATTATATAAATCATACATCAAGTTAGGCTCTCTTGCTACAAGTGCCCCTCGCTCCTGCGCTCACCCACTGACAGCCACTGCCTTCATCAGACTTAAGGTCGTGTGTCCAAGAGGCACAGACCACATTCTGCTCACGACCTTAGCTGTAAAGTCTGCCTCACAGCGAGCACAAAATAAGCATCGGTTGAATGTTTGCTAGTAAATGCTCTCAAGTAAATTCTATATGGTCAGATAGCATGCAACTAGTAAGCATGGTTTGTGAAGCACGTTGAAGTGCAGAGAACACCAAAGAGGAAGACGTTCTGGAGAGGCAAAGCAGCGATGGTTATTCGACAGTGTGACCGTACACAATGCCCCTGAGTTGTGCATTTGAAACTGGATAAAATGGCCATTTTTATGTTATGTATGTTTTACCACAGTGAAAAAAGTATCAGGGAACACTTCTGAGGCAAGGTAAGTGAAAAAGCAGGGTACCGCATGTCTAAACTCTACGACATTACATCTGCGTCTCTGAAAAGCTAGAGAGCGGCACGCTAAGGTATCATGCTTGGTTTTTCTTAGGGTGATTTTTGTTTTATTTACCATTTTCTGTATTTTTTTTCCAAAATATCCACCACTGTCCACATATAATGCACACCATGAGAAGAAGCTGTGTCCCAGGAAGCGTTGGGGATGGGAAGGTTTGGTGACCAGCAGATTTCACTTAGGTGGGGATCATTCACCTGGCTATAGTCCTTGATGTACGTACAGAAAACATACCACCTGTGCGTGCCTTCACCGCAAGCCTTCGCTGTGGAGACAATCCAAAGGCATGCCGCTAGAGTTCGATTTTTATATTATACGGACGCGTATTTTTCTACTTTTTCTTACTGTTATGCCAGAAAGCCTGCATCACACATTTGCTGCTCTGTAAGTACACTTTGCCCAGGCTGAGAAGAAGCCACAGATGGTGTTCTGGACGCATTAATGCCAAACTGGAACGAAAGCACAGTTGTTCTGAGGGGACAGTGTTCAGGACCTGGGACAGGCCTGTCTGGAACTCCTCACAGAGAGTGAGGCAGCCTCAGTAAACACTAGATCCGTTGTGTTTCACAGATGAATTAGAAGCAAGGCCTCTGGAGTCACACGGGCTCGGGACTGAAGTAACATATGACGTAGTCCTCGGACTGCCATCTACAACTGTCATCTTGAGGGCTCTTGCCTCAGTTTCCCCACAAATAAATGGAGATGATAATAGCTACGTCCAGGTATTAAATAGTACAACGTTTAATCAGAGATGCATCAGAGATGCAAGAAAACCCAGGGCCTACTGTCTGGAGACGCACAGTCAGCATCCCTACTTTCATTTCCTTTCCTTCTTTTAGAGTGAGTGTCTAATATGGGAAGGCAACAGTGAATGTGTAAAATGACCAACTATCTATAACTAACAGTTAACATGATAGGGATATAAGAAGACATTTTCAATAATTTGCTAATTCACTCCATCAATTCCGACGCCCTCATGATACAGTTCAAACCAATTTTCCTGTTCTGTCTTCCTCAGTAGTTAGAAAGTATTAATCACCATTCTCTGTGTACTTCATATACCTGAGACCATGAAGCCGCCCGTCAGTTTCTTCTTTAACATTCTAATATTTAAATCTTCTCTTCCTTTAAGTGTATCTGTGACTCCCCTGAGCCCTCTGCAAGCTCCCCCCACATTCCGTTAGTTGGGGAGCCTCTGGATCCCTCTGAATGGGGCTGAGTATCACGCAAGGCAGGAGCCCGCTTCGTGAATCCCAGTGCTGAGCGTGGAAAAATACAATTGCGCGATCCTTATGCTTCTGAAGGCTACTTGACTTTGAGCAACAGACGAAGGTGTGTGGGTACTCCCGACACAGATCCAAGTGTGGCCAACGGTGCCCTCTACGCCTGCTCCAGTGACCTTTGTCCTGTGCTCTGCTCTACCAAAACTGTTTAGCAAACTGATTGCTGATACTGTCTCAGATTCGGCACTGCACCAAATCCCTCCCTTCAAGAGAGCAGCCCCTGTCTTTGCAAAAGATCTGCTCCCTTCCTTGATTAGCTCTTTTACTTGAGTGCCTCCTTAGGCAAAGGATAATGGAAATCTTCAGCTGGTTGGGGATGTGCCTGTGTGTGTGCAGGCTAAACCGTGAACTCTGCTACCTTCAGGCTAGAAAGCTCAAGCTCATTCTTCCAATAAACATGTACTGATCCCAGCACTTAGCCCATTCAAAGATAAGCTAGTCATGCCTCATGAAAGAAAATATCAACAATCACACCACAGTGCAATATGTTCTAGAACAAAGGTATAGAGAGGGTATTATTGTAGCTGCCTAGAGGGCCGAGGGGGAGGACGCTGACTCTGCCTAGGCAGGATTCTAAGAGTTGGATAATTCACACATCTCTTTACGGGCCGGCGCTGAGGAATGAATGAGCTGACCTGCAGTGTCTCTGGGGGGTTAATGCCACTGCAGTCTTTTAATGCAGTCTACTTAATACCACTGCCACCAAATTGCTTTGGTTACTGTATTTGCATTCTTGTTCTCCTCACATATTCACGTCCTTACTTTATTTTCAGAAAAAAACATACGGTGCTTCCATTCTCTCCCTAGTCTTTCAACCCCATGTTTCCTGCCCTGGAGAGTTGATTTGACTCTCAGAGAAACAACGCTGTAATGGCTTAGCGGGAGCAAACAAAGAGACGGGAAGGAGGCTGCTTGGTGAAAGGAGCTAGAAAAGAGTGTGTGGAACCATTCCCAGAGGCGCGGCTGTGGCCGGGCCCTCCGTGGCTCCAGCAGGTAAGCGCCCTAGAAATGTCAGAGGCATGGCCATCCTCCAGGGACAGCTTCTCTGCAAATCATTTTCCAGCCTCCGCCCCTCACCTCACCTCCTTCTAGGGATATGATATTTGTCAAGAGTGTTTTTAAACCTTTCAGAGGCCATGCAACTCTCTGGGAAAATCTGGTGAAATTTAAGGATCCTCTCCCCAGAAAAATTCCCAGAAGCAAATAAACATAAAATATTGTACATAACTTCAGGAATTCACAAACTCCTGAATCACATGGCTACTCAGAGGGGGCACATTGTTCAGTTTGAGTATTTTTGAGCTTCTACCCTGTGCCAAGCACCATGAAGACCCACCTCAACTTGTCACCATTCTCCCACACACCTTGCCTCGAACACCTGTCCCCATGTTATCTGCCCAGGAAACACCTTTTGAGCCACTTAAGCATCACTCTTGAATGAAAACATTCATGAACCCTTCGCCCTAACTCACCGCCCCTCCCCCCAAGAGGGACTAACTGCACTCTTCCCTCTGCCCTACTAATTCTGCAGGACCTTGCATCAGAGATCCTACAACCGTTACCATCTTCATGAGTGTTCATGCCTTTCCCCTCCTGCTAATTATAAGCAACCTGAGGGCATGGATTAGAACTTAGTCATCTTTTATTTCTAGCTTCTAGTAAAGTCCTCACTCAGGAGAAAAACATCCCACTGAGAAAAACAGACACAAGAGCAAATACTTTAAACATGGCGTTCCTAATGCTCCATCAGATGTGTGATCTGAAGCTAAATCTCAAAGGAGAAGCTACAGTGAATAAGACAGAGTTAGGATTGGACACTACAGGCAGAGGCGGGGCAAGGCAGGCAGGAAACCGTGCATACAGGGAAGAAGGTAATTCAGGATTCATGGTGACTACCAAGGTAGGCAGGAAGAAGTCATAATCGATGAGGAGAGAGAAGCAAAGCGGAATGAGGTTACGGAGGGCACTGGATGAAGTGTAAGGGGGCTTGGATTTATTGTGTAAAGAGGGGACGTCACTGAAAGATTTCTATTTAAAGAATTTAAAAACCATTAACAAATAATAGTTATAGAAAATGGAGAAAAGGCACAAACAAGAAAAATCTTGAGACGACCACTATGCTATTCTTTCATCTTCATATATTATGTAAATGTGTATTTATGTGTATGTGGCCATGGTTTTCACGTCCTTTATTTTCTGCTAATACTTATTAAGCATTTACCAGGTACCAGACATTGTGCGAAACACACTCCGCGCTTTCTGTCACTACGCCATTTAAAACTCACAGAAATTCTTAGCGGTAGTTCCTACTGTAATGCCATGTTAAAGAGGAAGGCACAGTGAAGGTCGGAGGAAACGGCACAAGGCCACACGGCTCACGTGTACCAGAGCTGAGGTTCAACTCCAAGTTTTCCCACCACAAAGGTGATAATCTCACACTACAATTTTTCTTACGTATTCTCACGCATTTATTTTATAAGACAAGCAACTCCGTTTATCCAGTCGTCTCAGCAAACTCCCTCTGGGTTCTTGATTAGCACTGTGGTACACTTGAAGAAACAAACCTATGAAGTGTCCGCATTTTCCTACTGTCACCTCATACAGACAGCACAGAAAACCCCAGGCCTTTATTTCAATCTTTTTGCAGTCTTGGTAAAGTTCGCAGTTTTCTCCAGATTAATCTGGCGACGGTGTAAAGGAGGAAGGATTTGAGACAACAAGACTGGAAGGCTGGAATACAAACACAGAGACAGAGCCACCGTCCAGGGGAGAGACAGGAACGCCAAGGCCCAGGGTAGTGGTATTTGTGACTGAAGGGCAGGAGTGGACTCGGAAACACAGAAGACATCCATCCAGGCCTGGGTGCGCAGAAAAAGCAGCAACAGGGTGGTGTGAAGAGAGAGAGGAGGGAGAGGAAATCAGGCGGTGGATGCCACTGACTGAGGAAGAGAACACAGGAAGAGATGTGTTTTCCCACTGTGTGGGTGCTGGACACAGGAGGATCAGGAGTTCAACTGTGAACATGAAATCCCCGAGCACATTCTGAGCACCTACTTTACGCCGGTGCCTCGCTGACTGCCGGAGAGAGACAGCCGTCAAGCCACTGAGCAGGTCACAGGATGGCTAGAGTGGGGGCAACAGAGTGGAGAAAGAAGGAAGTACAGGGGGTGGGGGGAGGCATCCCTCTGGAAATGTCCTACAGGGGGTCTAGAGTCCAAGAACAGGCCAGCACGTCTAAACTCCAAGTGTGAGTGAGCAAACCTTGAGAAAACACGGGCAAGAACGGAAGTGGACTGAGGTTGCTACTCTAAGTAATGCCAGTGTTTTAAGCAGAGCAGAGGAAGCAAGAAACCAAGACGGAAGAGTCAGCTGTAGGAGGGCCTTGAGAGCCCGGACCGCAGAAGCCAAGAGGCAAGTGGAAGGAATAATAACCCATCTTGAGACCATATTGCCCTTGGACTTCTCAGGAGGAATGACTTTTTTTTTAATTCAAAGGTCACTCAGTTGATCTTAAACTTTAAACAAAATCACATAAAAAGGCCATGATGAGGGTAAGAATTTACATCTCCTGGCTGTGCCTCTCAGAGTTTTATCCACCGGCCATATGGAGTTGTTGGTTAATATTCAGCAGGAAGTGAATTTATAATCATGTGCCTGCCATTCAAATGTGAAAAGAAATGTTTTCTGCTCAGTACACCCAATAATACATTAACATATTTCCAGTTTAAAATACATTTATGAATAATTTTATACATTTTATAAATTTCCTGGCAAGAATGATAATAGAACAATCTATTTTCACTGCTACATGAAACAAAAAAGAGGAATGAAAGGTTCAGTTAATCAAGAAATTTAATATGCTTTATAATAAATATCAAACAGTCATTACTTGAGCTATACAAAGGATGGCTGAGGTCAAAAGATGATTATAATAGCAAGAGTTTGTGCCCATATTTATTCTCTGTCAGTTGCTTATATTTGCATAAGAAGTTTCCTCTATTCATGAATTTTTTTAACCACATTAAAATGCTAGAAATCAAATTTGTTTTTCCTGATTTATATACAGGCAGTAATAATAAGATTTTGTAATGATTAACAGTAGTAACAAATAAATGGAAAACACTAGCCCTTCCAAAGTACCATGCAACGACAAACAGATATGAAAATAAATTACCTCCACTGCCTTAGGTAAATGTGGTTTGGAAAGCCAGGAAAGCACCAGAATCTGAAATGATTACTGTGGCAGAGTTTGATGAAGCCAGGAAAGACAAAATACTGTGAGTTCTCCCTTTTTTGTCACCTTTTCAACACTATGCATGTATGTGTATGTGTACGCAGGTACAGACACTCAAATTGATGGCAACCTCATCAGATGAGATGCAGTAACTTGAAGTTTATAGTGGAGACACTTGGGGCCAGAAGGAGATGCAAAATCTCTCCATCTGGGAGAAAGTAATGTAGTCATAATTTCACTTCTTAACAATCACCCAGAACTGGGAGTCACCATTAGTAGAGATGATAATTAAATAAAATGGAAATGACTTAGGGGTGATTCTTTCTAAATTGAGGAGAATCTTATGGTTTCATGATGGTTTCTTTGGGAATAAGGTCCAACAAGTAAAGTTCATTACAGCCTTCTCCAGCAACATTCCTGCTTTTATTGGAGGAGAGAATTCCCAGTCAGAGAGAGAAGGAGATAATGATAGCTAAGCTCTACGTTTTCAAAGATGGCCAAGATGAAGGCCTTCCAATACATCACACACTCAAATACCAGAATCATAAAATCAGGAAAGGAAGGAGAGGAAAGGGATAAATGAAAAAATCATATAAAATAGATTCTATAAAATTAAGAACACTGTCATAAACAGGAATAAAGTTTTATTGACTTTGGTAATCTAGACATGCAAAAACTATGATAACTTAAGTTTTCAATGTTTACAATGTAAGAGATATTACATATGGCATGTTTAAGTAAAAAAAAAATAGCTTAGGGCACCTGGGTGGCTCAGTGGGTTAAGCCTCTGCCTTGGACTCAGGTCATGATCTCAGGGTCCTGGGATCAAGCCCCACATCGGGCTCTCTGCTCTGCAAGGAGCCTCCTTCCCCCTCTCTCTCTCTCTCTCTGCCTGCCTCTCTGCCTACTTGTGATCTCTGTCTGTCAAATAAATAAATAAAATCTTAAAAAAAAATAGCTTATTCTCATTTATAAAATATGTAAGGGAGTTAAAAATTTGATGTCTTAAATCCTAAGCCGGGTCACTTTAAAATATGATTATTTTACAGTATGGCATTCAGATAAAACTATATAATTAAATAACAGAACCAGGAAACTTGGTTTATGCATCTGAATATTTCAAGTTTGTTTATAGAAAAACTTAGCCATAATATATATTTCTACTTCACCTTCAACTGATAACTAGCACCAATCTTTTGTTTTTATGATATTGGAAAACTTCCACAATCCATTTAATAAGTATATCTGGCGAGAAAAGTTAAATATCACCATTTTATGTTCACTCTGAAGTGTGGTAAACACTTAACTAGCCAAATTAAAAACAAAACAACAAGTTATCCAGACTAAACTGTACTAATAATACTTTCCAAAAACTTGAGATGTGATGATAAAGAGTTGGTTCTATAAGTATGAGCAGTACTTAATACCCATGATGCCTTCAACAAACTTGCCCCGACTTATGTAGCCCGGTCTTCTAAGACAGAGTACTGCATAGGGGTCAAGAACACAGATTCTCAAGACAGATGGCCTCGGTTCGCTTCCCAGCTCAGTCACTTGCTAATCATACAACCTTTGCAAGTTACTTAATCTTTCTGTGCCTCAGTTTCTTCACCTCTAAAAATGGGACCATAATAGCACCTACCAATCCAGATTGTTGTAAGGAGTATACGAATCAATGTGAAGCACTTAGGAGAGCCCTCGGCACACACTATGTGTTCAGTAAGGATTGGCTTATTCTTATCTGCTTACTATAATTATCATCATCATCACCATCATTACAGCTCTCATCTATTTTGTGGGCTTTCCATGAAACAAAAATCAGTTCAGGTCTGAGTGCTCAGGTCTAATAATCAGTTACTCGTATAATACCTTATTTCAGCATACCATAATTAAAATGTAAGATCTGTGCATACTTTTGGTGGACTATAAAAGACAATTACCAGCCCAAGGCTAATGAGGGGTAGACATAGGACTGGACCAGGAAATGCTCGCACAGAAGTCTTCTGACTCATGTCAATGCCCCTTATCATGGTAGCCCATAAACTTAGCAGGCTTTCAGTAAACTATAGCAACAGATCCAAAAACAAGCCAATAAATAAATAACCACTAAGGTAAATAGTTCCCTATAGAGGACAGTTGAAAGAAAGAAGGTATGTTCAAAACATGCAATTATGCAGGGTTGTGGCTTTGGCCACACATGACAGTGGTGTGAAAACATGGCAGGAAAAACAATCCTTACCAGGCCGAAGCCATGCTCTAGCAGGTACTGCCTCCCCAGGCAATAATCACCAGCAACATCCCCATTCCCCGCTCCCCCTCGCTGACCCACCTTCAGGATTGGAGACAGCTCTTTCACCAGTTTGAGTTTCCAGAATCCCGGAGTAACCTTTCCCTGGCTCTCCAAACTATAACTCACACGTCTTTCCCTACCGCCTTCTCCTTTCTGTACCATCCAAGATCCATCAACCTCCTCATTCGTAAGATTGAGAAACTTCTGGAATTATGACATGTAGAGTTCTAAAGAGCTTTTGCAAATTTGAAGCATAAATCAAACATGACTAGCTTCACTGTAAGGGTTATTAATATACAATTATGGAATGGGCAAGCTGGGAGGACTCTTGGATATAATCTAGTCCAAACCTTTCATTCTACAGATGAGAGAACTATGATATCGATGATCACCGATAACTAAAATAACAGACTCGAAGTAAGCTAATGCGTTCACATGGCTTGAAAAGGACACCTTAATTATACATTTTCATGTTCCAATATAGCAAAAGGTTAACCATCAACATTGTTAATGATATTACAGATCTTCTAACTCATAATCATGGGCAGATTTAGGGATAATATTCAAGCTTGTTAAATCATGTGTTTCTTCTATGGACCTCGACTGCACATTTCATTCTTAATAATGGCATCAATATGCCTTTCATAAATTAGCTCAAACAATGAATAACTTCACATATTTAGAGATTTCTGAATTGTTTTTTTTCTTCTCTGCAACTAGATCCGTGGCAGGGGGCTTGGAGAGAGCTGAGAAGAAAGTTCCGGACTCCTACTGACTTCAAATGGGAAAGCCCGGTAGGAATGAGCAGGACGAAGATAATCTGCCAAGACTAAACTTCCTTTCCTAAAACGTGCTCTGTTTTTAAAAGGATGTACGTGTCCTTTTACTAAGTGGAGATCTTCCACTTTTGTATATTTAACAAGAGAAGTCAAAAGGAAATTGACAAATAAATAAGTAAACAATCTTATTTTTCAATTCTAGGGACTCAACTTATATTTCTCATATATAGATTTTAGTTGGTGGAAGCAGCCTGTGAAGCCTACAAACACTTTAAGGGAGTAGGAGAGTCATGGTGATAAAGCGGATTGTTTAAAATATATATAGCATGTCTGTAAATGGGAAAACACCCAGAGGGATACAACCCAAGACCAACTTCAACCAGATAGAATGTGTTAGGTAAGGCCAGACTTCATTCTGACTAATTGTTGCCTGTGTCATATAGGCTGTTAAATATTTTTTATGCACTGTTGATATAAACCAAATGTTAACAGACATTATTAGATGCTATCATTTTCTTTTTCCCTATGTATATTCTCATTTTCTTCTAGTGACAATGTAATACTTACACAATTAAATAAATGTGACATTAAACAGGCCAAATTATAGAATGTTCTCTACTCCCTTTAAGGATCTTGACTTAGGTTATGCTGGTCTACAGAATATCTCACTATCAATAAAGCGATTTTTTTTTTTTTACAGAACAAGGAAAAGTTACCATTTTAAAAAGTAGACACAATAAGCCTTTAATAAGATAGCATTAATTATGTCAGCACCTGCAAGAACAATATAGTGGTAACTTCTTTCCCCAGAAGAAACCTCCAAAGAAACATCAATACCTCAATGAGCCAAGAATCACAGTTCCCTGCTGTGTGAAGGTTTTCACACGTCTCCAAAGTTAATTTAGAGACAAAGATTATAAAGATATCCTTACTAGAGCTGAAATTTATATTCACATTGAAGTGCATCAATGACCAAACCATTATATTTAAAATATAATGAAAGAATACAGCACTAAAAAATAAATCAAACAAAATAAGTGCTGATTTCCCACCACCTCCTTTATAAGTTAACTCTAAACCACAGATAAAGGTGAGAATTGTTTTGACTTAATAGAAGGGTAAAATGGGGCACCTGGGTGGCTCAGTGGGTCAAGCCTCTGCCTTCAACTCAGGTCATGATCTCAGGGTCCTAGGATCGAGCCCCACATCGGGCTCTCTGCTCAGCAGGGCGCCTGCTTCCCCCTCTCTCTCTGCCTGCCTCTCTGCCTACTTGTGATCTGTCAAATAAATAAATAAATAAAGTCTTTAAAAAAAAAAAAAAAAAGAAGGGTAAATGACCTACTGTGAAGGCTGTTCCAACCTGTGTCCAAGTACACCCCACTGATGTAATTATGTTCCAGCAACTCTAAGCTTGATGGGCCTGAGTAACAAAACTCCTTCACAGCAGTGAAATGAGTATTTAATGGGAATACCAATTGTCGGCCAAATTTCAGCACGTGCCCCTAAGAAACAATGGAAAGATATCAGTTCTTATAAACGGCAGCTATTAAAAACAGTAGTTTAAAAAATTCCCTAGACTTCTAAAAAAAGATACAGATATGTTTATGTTTAGAACTTTCTGACCACTTTCCTGTAATATTTGTTTAATAATTCCTTTAAATCCTTTACAGTACCATCTGTTATGTTCAAGATAAACCCAGGTCTCCAGGAGAGATTAGTTCAAAGTATTTCACTTAACTTCAAAATTATGTAAAGAGGATATATCACATCAGGCAGTTTGGTTGTTTAATCATAAGTTATGGTTTTCCAACCACTAAATTTGTGTGTGTGTGTGTGTGTGTGTGTGTGTGTGAGAGAGAGAGAGAGAGAGAGAGAGAGAGATTGTCTGTGTGCTCTGCCAGGTGAAGCCAGCATTATTACCAGCTTCCTTATTTCAAGAAACCACTTATTGTAAATAAAAAGGTTAGGAAATGTCCTGTGCACCTGACCCCAAGTCAGGCCCAAGGAAAATGCTCTCAACAAGCTGGGGCAGCCAGTACTTCCTACTGTGGAAGACAGTAGGGAGGTTCCTCAAAAAATTAAAAATTATCATAGGATCCAGTAATTGCACTACTGAGTGTTTACCCAAAGAATACAAAAACAGTAATTCGAAAGGATATATGCACCCCAATGTTTATCGCAGGATTATTTACAATAGCCAAGATACGGAAGCAGCCCAAGTGTCCACTGATAGATGAATAAAGATGTGCATATATAGATACACAGTGGAATATTATTCAACCATAAAAACAAATGAAAGCTTGTGATTTGCAACAACATGGACGGAGCTGGAGGGTATTGTGCTAAGTGAAATAAGTCGGAGAAAGACAAATACCATATGATTTCACTCATACGTGGAATTCAAGAAACAAAACAGACAGGTGGGGAAGGGCAGGGAAATAAACCAAAATATAGACTCTTAACTATACAGAACAGATTGTCACCAGAGCAGAAGTGGGTAGGTAGTGGGGGAAACAGGGGATGGAAATTAAGAGCACACTTATCTTGAGGAGCACTGAGTAATAGATACAATTGTTGCATCACTATATTGTATACCGGAAACTAATATAACATTGTATGTTAACTATACTTGAATTAAAACTCAATTAAATAAAAAAAGAAAATGCAATCAAACTTGACTTTTCAAGATGTCGGTATTCTTTAAATTAAATAACAATTAAAAAAAGCTTAAGTGGTGGTTGAGAAACCCTGAGTGGTAGGCTAAACACATAAAAGTTTAAAATATTTAATAATAAACAAAAACTACAGGAGAATGAGCAAGAAAGGAGGCATGGAAGAAAGGGTACTACTTTTGGTCATCAGCATTCTCTCCTAGGGCATGACTTTTCCAGCTTGTTAAGCATTTGAGAGGGCTAAATTTAAAACAGCAAGCTTTACCACAGTTGAACAAACTTTACCATACATGGTGAATGGGACTACAACAACTTTTAAACTGCGGTCATTAATTCTTGGCAATGCCTCTCATGAGGTGGCCGGGGTGGGGGGTGGGGGGGTGGTCACAGCCCCTCCCCTGGAGTCTAGGCAGGCCTATGACTGCTTCCTTCAATAGAGTAGAATGGAAATGGCACTTGTGACACCAAAGACTAAGCCATTAAGAGGCCACACAGCTTCCATCTTGTCTGCTGGATCCCTACTCTCAGCACCCTGAGTTGCCACGAAAGAACTCGCACTACCCTGAGGCTGTCATGCTGAAGAGGCTGCGTGTAGGTCCTCCAGTGACCAGCGGCAGCCAAGCTCAGCCCTCCAGACACCCCGCCAAGGTCAGAGAAACAGGACTGGAGCTTTTAGGGACCAGACCATCTGCCGACTGAAGGCTACTCAGCCAACCAAGCCCAGGCTGAATCTCTAGGCAAAGTCAGAAGTATAATAAAACCGTGGTTGCTTTAAGTCACTAAGCTTTCAAGACACTTTGCCATGCAGCACAGAGAACCACAGAATTTGAAAGGGACTTCAGAGATGTGCGGGTGAAACTCTGCTTGCTTTGAGGAAATGAAGATCCAAGCTGGTTTAACATCCATAATTACTAGGTAGCAACCACGATAAAACTAGACACCAGGTCTCCCAGCTCCCAGCTCTGTTCTTTCAAAGAGCCTATCCTGATTTCATCACAAACCATCTCCCCCCTTTTATTCTGTTATGTGTGAACTCAAAAGTACCTGGGCATGTTTTTAGAAGTGGTTTCTTCTACTTATTTTTATTTTTTTAATTTTTTAAAAAAGATTTTATTTATTTATTTATTTGAGACAGAGAGCATGAGAGAGAGAGCATGAGAGGGGAGCGGTCAGAGGGAGAAGCAGACTCCCCGCCAAGCAGGGAGCCTGATGTGGGACTTGATCCCAGGACGTGACCTGCGCCAAAGGCACTTGCTTAACCAACTGAGCCACCCAGGCACCCCTCTTCTACCTATTTTTAAAAGTTAAGAAAAATTCTGACATATTCTCTTTCTTAGGCCTTAAACATTTTCCTTGGGTGAAACTAGGGAAGAATTACTGTTTGGAGAGTATGAAATAAAAGTTCTGACCAACATTTGCTGCAGTAATGTGGACAACAGTGTTAATTTCAAACAGGAGGCATAAGATTTCACGTCTTCCCATTTCACATGAAATACCTTCAGGTAAACCTTGGTGTCACTTTCTTCATTACTTACACAATCAATGTTTTATTCCAACTTGTGAAGACAACCCATGACCTTTTATTAGATCTAGTTACACAGTTCTTGAGTTTCATTCCCTTGGTTAGCTGAAATACACACTAAAAGGCAACACTGAGCTTCCCAAGATTATCCTTTTGTGTGAACTGTTTATGGAAAATGTTTCAGGTATTAGGCTCCGTATGAACCTGAAGTTGCAGATTAATGATCTGCTCGGTAAGAAACTCTCTCATTAAGTACCTTACTCTTTTGGATACCATGTTCATTAAACTGTTAATTAATAAAGACAGGAAGATGATTCCAAAGATCAAGTAACAAGTTCTAGCAGCCATTGAAAAAGAAAAGTGGGTAAGATATGGGCATTCAGGCAATTGGCACACTGGAAGTACTTAAGGTCAGATGACCACAAACGGTTGAATGATTTGAAGAATCAGTGTCTACCTTTGTCCTCCAGAAGCAGATTTACTTTAAACTTACATGAACTATTATCAAGATACTTGAAAACCAAGTTTATTACCTGATGGCAACCCTCTTCTGCTCTCAACAGACCTGTATCTTCCATATCCTATCCTCCACACAAAACAGAGATCCCTGAAATGTCTTACAATTGGAATTCTTTGCCCACCAATGAATTTGCCCTCAGGAAAAAAAAAAAAAAAAAAAAATTTTTTCAAATGCATGACTGCACCCCCGAAAATAAGAAGAGTTCTATTATATTAAAAAGAATTTCTGAATTTGTAAACCTTTATACACTTGCAGAATATTTAATAAACAAAATTCAAAATGGCAGACTGTACACCAAAGGAATAAGCAGCTCAGAAAAACCACCCATGATGAAATACTGATCACAACTTAAAAAACAGTATTTGTGAACACCTCGTGAACAGGATACAAATTAGGCAAATTTCCTGTATAATGTACTCCTTTTTGTCGGATAATAGTTTTATAAATCATGCATCTTTGTGTTTCTGCTTCTCTGATATGGAAATTGCAGCTTCAAAAAGGAAGAAGTTACTGTATTTACAAGGCACTGCCGGACCAGGACATCCCAGCAGCTGGGACGATGCTATCAGCCTGCAATTCAAAATCTTTGAAAGCAGTTTAACATCTACTCTAACATTTCATTCTCACAGAAAGTCCTATGTGGTACCACTGATAGATATTATTATGGTTTTAAGACAACTTTTAGACCAGAAAGGTTAAGCTACTATATCACTGGATGACAATCCTGACTCAGGGTAACAGCTTCCATTTCCACAGCAGACTTATCCACCAAAAAAAGGAGGTATTGTAAATGGCAGGTTTTATTTTTGGCTAAGGCTGGCTAAACAGGCCCAGAACAGATTGCCTTGAGTTGGAATAGTATCTAAGACTCAGTGGGGCCCCACGTATACTAGTTAGTGGCACAACCTTTGTTTAAATGACTTTTGCCAGGGTCTTCTTCCATATTCCTTCAAGTCAATACCCTCTCAAATTCCTGGTTGTATTTTTTCTAAAAAGTTTCATAATCATGAAATATATTTTCTTGACTACCTCATGTAGATTCCCTGAAGACACAAAAGAAAATTCAACCTTACTACTTGGTGAAAGGTTGCGTTTTGTTGTTGTTGTTATTTTGTTTTTTAAAGATATATTTATTTGAGAGAGAGAGAAAGGGGGTAGAGTGGCAGAGGGAGAGAATCTTCAAGCACACTCGCTGCTGAGCACGGAGCCTGATGGATCGCAGTATGTATCAAACTTTTTCCCTCCATTAACACTAAGGTCTACTGTCATATCTAGATCAGCTTTCCACCTAGGGAGAATTTTTGAGTGGATGAAACAAAAGTAATGGCAATGAGATTCTACAGATTATGACGTAAGATTCATAATCCCCCAGTAGATTAATCAAGTATTTACACTGTTCTTATTTTCTCATGTTTGTACCCATAACTAGATTGTCTAGGAATCAGCTTAATGTCTGAGTCAAAGTTTCGATCCTGCCTGCATTGGTCATTTGCTGTGTGGCTACAGCGAATTACCTAACTTTTCTGACCCTCGATTTTATCATCCATAAAGTGGTTATTATAATAGCACCTACTTAATTGCATCGTTGTAACTATTAAATGTATGAATACATATGAAACATTTATAATTATACCTGCCACTTACTATAGGTTACTCTTTTTTAGGCACCCTCTCAGTTTTTAACACTGATCGGCATATAGCAGACATTTAAATCCTAGGCTAATGGATTTCATTAGAAAATAGGATAGAACTGGCCCACATGAAGCCACCCAGTTTACCCCTGTTTGAAGTAGCACTATATCGAAGTCAGACCAATCGTTGTCTTTTTTTTTTTTTTAAGATTTTTATTTATTTATTTGACAGACAGAGATCACAAGTAGGCAGAGAGATAGGCAGAGAGAGGAGGAAGCAGGCTTCCTGCCAAGGAGAGAGCCCGATGTGGGGCTCGATCCCAGAAGTCTGGGATCATGACCTGAGCCAAAGGCAGAGGCTTTAACCCACTGAGCCACCCAGGTGCCTCTGTCTTGTCTATTTTTAAACATTCTTAGGAAAAAGTCTGTATTTGGACCTCAATAAGTGTTTAACAACTATACCATTAGGTTAATTATAAGAATGAATTCCCTAAATCCACTAAGATTCTCTCTCTCCCCATTACCACAGCTGGACTCTCTACATTATTAGAGTCTACTAGTCAGCTTTCTTTTTCAAAGCCCAGCAACATGGGTCCCATTACTTTTTCCTCAGCAATGTTTATTTTGACTTCAATTCCCAAGTGTACAAGTATTTCAGGCACCATATTGACCTGGGTTAAAAAAACCCTGAAGAACTCAGAAAGGATTACACTGGAAAGTGCAAGAAAACCAAAAACCACAAAGTAAATTTTCAATAGGTTTCAGTCTTGGCTCTAAAGAATGTCACTGATTCAACAATTCTGATCAAAACTATTTATTACAAAAGGTAAATGACTATACTCATTTTTATTCATTCATACTATAAAATTATGAAAATTGAGCCCCAGAATAAACTGAATAAAGTCACCTGAGGAATAAAATCAATTAAAGACGTACTGTGTACTTACACTCAGACAGACTTGGAAATTCAGTGCTTTAAGCTAATTTCCCTCTTGATATTTTCAGACTGAATTCAGTAACACAAGTAATGCTTATTAGTAATATTAATGTACCATATGCTATCTCTGTCAACTTAATAATATTCTTGGTTTTCTTGACTAAAATGTCAATCTAACTTCTAGAATCCTGCCCAAGAGAATCTATGCAAAATAGAATGAGCAGATTCATTCTATAGGCATAGTAATTAGCCATGGGCCCATTCATGAATGTCTGTAATTAAGTTCCTGTACATATTATAATAATTTTATTTGAAATCATAAGATTTGCATAACTTGGCTAATATAGCTACTAGTCCCAGGCACTGTACTAAGTCCTTTAAGTACATTATCTCATTTTATCTTTATAATAAGAAAAAAATGAATGCGATTCAACAACTTACTGAAGGCTGCACAACCAATAAGTAGCAGAGTAAATATTTTAATTTAGTTATGCTATCAGAAACCCTTCCCAACCAGCCTTTTCTATTGCTTTATACCAGAGAAATATTTGAATGACATTCATGTTTTTCACAAAAAAAAAAATTTAAAAAGGTAAAAGAGCAGATTTAGCCATAACTTTTCTAGAAAGAGCCACTAACACCAC